>NC_086322.1:224121147-225321147 GCF_036172605.1 Pelobates fuscus
TGTCATCTATTCTCCCCTACCCCATGTTCTACAATTTAATGTTTTTAATCCGCTTCTCAAAGCTAACTTTGATATGCTTTAAGTCTGTCGTTAAATGCAACAAATAAGTGTCGATTTAGTTTTTCCAAAAAATTCTCACCAACTTTTAGAGTACAGTATACGTTTTTGTGGGTGTTTTGACTGTTGTGTGACATTGCAGGGAGTTTACCTTTCAAAAATCATGAAAGGATGCTCCGGGACTGAAGTGACTCATTTTTCTTATTTGTGTTATACAGATTATGTAATAAATACACAAAAAGCAAATACAAATTTCTATTTAATAGTTAAATCCACCAGCTGCAGAAGCCTTGAGTTCAGTCCAGAAAGAGAGGCCCTGCTAATCAGGAGTGTCTAATTCTTATCTTGTGCCATAAACTCATGTCCAGGGCTTGTGCACGTTATTTACCTGAGCTGCTGACCTCTCAGCTTAAGTTCAGTCAGTCAGGGCAGGTGGTGCACGTGCAGATATTTTGTACATGCAGAGTAATAAATGCAGCTTCTTCCTCTGATGTCTGATACCAGAAGAGCAGGCATATAGCTGCAGTGACATTTGGACAGGTCTTCCTTGTACATTACGTATGTGGGAACATCAGCTGTGCTTGTATTGTCCCTAAAAGAAAAAAAAAAGAAAAAACCAAAGTTTCTGAACTGTCCTCTAAATTGTTTTTATTTATTTTTTTCCTTGCAGTTCCCACAGGAAGAGTTGTTTGTTTTGCAAATAAGGTGACAAACTTTGCATTGCAAACAACATTTTGTGTGATTCAGGAAGGACTATATGCGCTACAAACAAACACAAAATGGAGATCAAACTGCCACTATTCTTTGATGGCATTGGATATAGTATTCATCAGTCCCAATACATAGAACAAAACCGAAAAAAGTTGCCTTTGCACTAAACCAATCTTCTATGAACATTTAACAGGCTGTTTTTGGTACCGTTCCATTGGCCATTAAAGTGTAAGCATACCTGCCACATCAAGGCAAACCTTTTTGGGGAGTCCTACGTTGACAATTCACCATGATGCTGTCAGCTAAAATGCAACATCTCTGAAACAGTAAGGGGTTAAAGAAACACTATAGTATAAGGCATTCGGTGCTACAGTGTTTCTTTAACACATTACCCAGTGCCCTCGAAATTAAGTTTAAAAAAAAAGGGGGGAGGGAGGGAGAGGGTTCCTTTTTATTTATTTTTTTAATTTTTTTTCAGTGCCAAACTCTGTGCCACCTACTCCGCCTCCTGTGACATTGTCCTGTAGGCTTTGCTTCCTTGTCTTCTCATCCAGTCCAATGCTTTTCATAGAGAAACATTTGGGTCAGGAAGCACATATGCAGTAAGTTTCTCGTAGGGAAGCATTGAATCCAGTGTTTTCCTATGATCAGCATTTGATGACATTCAAAAGCAGACGTCAGTCAAACTCTGTCAATGCTGCGGAAGCACCCCTTTTATGGCTGTCATGAAGACAGCAAGTGTATGTTTAGCCCTGCAATCAAAACCTTACTGTGTCTACTAAGCTGTAGTGTTTTAGATTGCAGGACTTTAGTGTCCATTCATTTTATTGTTTTTGTTTTTCAGATAGTAGATTTAAAACTTAATATTTGGGCATCTTACACTCCCTTTAAGTTCTTGTAGAAGTTTGAAGTTAAACTGAGTTAGTATTGTTTGCGCATATTCATTATCTCTTTCATTTTCATCAGGACGCTACTAAAGCGGTTCTTTATTCAACTAGACAAATGCATAATATTGCTATTTATCATACTAGTAATTTAATGACCATTGATTATAGCAGTCTTCAGCCATACTTCATTGGACCAAAATTGGGTTATACCCTAAATCTTAGCCTGTAAATGCCCTGTCGTGTCTGAGTGATGGTTCTAAGAAACCACGTCTACTTGCTATCATATTCTTTATTTTTTGTTTGTGCTTTACTTTAAACTGCTTTGCAGAATATAGAATTTGTTATGGGGAAAGTCTTACTTGATGTCAAAATACAAAAAATACCAAGGATGTTTATGTTGGAAGAGCCTTTTTTTACAGTTCCAGTTGGCCGCACATTCACTTTAACACTTAATAGAAATGCTCACAAATACATGTGAATGTGAATGGAAAAAAAATACTCTACCCTCTGTGAAGGCTTTGCATTTTTTATGGAAATGTAAATAAATACCTTTTGGATGATTGACGCAACCCCCAAAAAAGGTAATTTTCCACTTTGGCTGTTGCGAGTCAAATCAACAGATCTTCAAATACGTGATTGCTGGTTTTACCTCTTAAAGAGGAGCCATCACTTCTTTAAAAATCACACTATTAAATAAAGCAATGAAAATCACGTTTAACTTACAAAGACATGTTTATTCATTTAAATTTAATTTTTCGCACCTCAATTGCATACTTGTTCAAACTTTAATTTCTAAGGGAAAACTAATAATCGAGATTCTTGCCAGTGACATGTCCCCTTTAAGATGTGAATGGTATTGCTGTTTGAATGCACTGCCACTGGATCACGTCAACCTCATGTTGCGACTAGTAGCTGTTTAGTGTGGTATTCTAGGCCATTGTTGTTGATTCTGTTGTAGCTGTATAGAGCTACCTCTGATCCCCCTCAATTTGTCTTATTCTATACCTGCTTCTGTTTTGTGTGTGTGTGTGTGTGTGTGTGTGTGTGTGTGTGTCTGCTCCTGAGTATGATGGAAAGATGGTTTCAAACATCAGTTGTTACGAGCAATTATCTGCAGAGGTTTAAGAGTATCCCACAGGGGGCATTTGAGGTTGAAAACATGTACTTGCAGAAATATGTGCACATATTTACTGTAGAACAATCATGAAATAAACTGGTGTGCGTGCTGCTTTGTTCTTTTACCGGTTACTGTGTGCTTGCTCTATTTAAACAGGTTCTGTTACTTTTTTCGACTATTCTTATAGCCATCAAAAAATTCTACCTATTAGTTGTGCTTATTATTTCTATCAAATGCAAGGTGTATCTGGCACAGTTTGGCAAATGATGCAAACTTCAAGTATCTCAAGATTTCCTGTGCCAGGCTTTGATCTTGTGCATGGAGGAAATTATGGTAAAATCGAGCTAGGTGCTTGGGTATGTAAACAACTAGGGAACATAGTGTCACCTATACCTCACACATCAAGCAAAGGTAAGTGTGTTTCTCTTGCCTCCATTGAACACTTCACACTGGTAAAACCCATAAGAGACTGTTCTTTAATGTATATAAGGTTTGATTGACACCTTAGAAAGGAATCAAAGTATGGTAGTGTGTTTACTTTTGGATGACCAGTCGTCTTTTCCCTTATTATTGAAATATACCCACGTCTCCAGGCTCCCTGTGCAAAAAAATAAGTGCCATTTTCTGTCTTACCTTTTTGTTTTCTTTTTAATAAGGGTTCAACTGTAAAACCTCTGTAACAGAGACCATCCTATCCCAGAGATGAACTTTAACATTCACACACACTGATACAATTTAGAGACACACTGAAACACTAACAGACTCTTATGCTAGAAGAGACACATTTACAGACACTCTAAAATGTGTTACAGTTGCTTTCTTCTGGTAGTTACACATACTTCTTAATTATTAATTAAAAAAACAGCAAAAAAACACAAAATCTGATCTTCCAATTGGTTTAGGTTTGAAAACTGGCATTAAAGAAGCATACAATTTAAAACCAAGATAGCCTATCTTGATATTCAGAATATTAAAGGAGCACTACAGGTTCAGGAACACACCTGTATTTGTGACCCTATAGTGTTAAAACCACCATCTAGCACTCCTGGCCCCCCCTCTTGCCTCCCTAAATATAGTAAAATCATACTTGTATTAGAGTCTGCAGCTGCTGTCTCTGCCTCTGGCCTGCCCCTGTCTGCTGACCTCATCAGAGGTGGTGGTCTGAGCCAATGACCATGCTTTCACATAGGATTGGCTTAGACTGTCAAGAAGGCAGATCAGGGGCAGAGCCAGCACATCAAACAAAGCCCTGGCCAATCAGCATCTCCTCGTAGAGATGAATTGAATCAATGCATCTCTGAGGAAAGTTCAGTGTCTGCATGAAGAGGATGTAGACACTGCATGTCAGTGCTGCTTATTCTGCAGCACTGCCCCAGGAAGCACCTTTAGCAGCCATCTGAGGAGTGGCCCGTGGAGGTATCCCTAGGCTGTAATGTAAACACTGAATTTTATCTGAGAACACAGTGTTTACAGCAAAAAGCCTGAAGGGAAGGATTCTGCTCACCAGAACAAATGCAGTAAGCTGTAGTTGTTCTGGTGACTATTGTGTCCCTTTAATATTATAGTCTGAAAAGCGGTTTGCTCTTAACCAATGAGCTCATCCCTTGTCTCAGGAGAGCTAAAGGAAGCTTCTTGCTTGGGATCCTCCAGCTCTCCCACTTTGGTAATGAAAGCAGAACATGGTGCCTGATGGATCCCAGCTAAGAATTCAGACCATTCTAAAATGGTGTGAGTCCTTATAATGGGAAGGAATCAGGGCACTCCTGGCACCATAACCATTACAAGAAGCATTCTGGTTTTTATGCCTTACTCTTTTCCTCTCCACTGATTTTAGGTTCTGAATTGACAATTTAAATGTTTGTTTCTTAAGCTGATAATATTGTGTTTTTGTCAGAGAAACGCTACTGTTCGGGCTGTTCATATTATCTGTTCCAGTCTTGACTGGCCAGTGGCTTTTCTTTTATCTGTTCACACTACAGAGCTTCCAGCTGATGAAGCTAAAGTAGCATGAACTCGTTGCCCCTAGATCGAGGCCATTGTTTACATGTATAAATTTTCTTTGTGCTTGTGCAACTGTAGATGACTCACTTGTAGGGTGAAGGAACAGCTACCAATGAAACGAATGCTGTGTTCTTCCTGATTGCTCCAGTTTAGACCTATGCCTCATAATTGGGGGAGGGGGGAGTTTGTTGTTTTTGCAAGCTTGGTTTTCCTTTAACTGTAAAATTTCACTGACCACATGTATGTAAATTTATTTAGTATTTCTCAGAATTAGACACTGTGTTTTGTATGTCACATCTCAAAAAAGTTGTGTACCTATTTAAAGAACTGGTATGGTTACTATATTTATTGACTTTTTCTTCCCCGACCAGCTACCATTCAGTCTCTGGGTAAAAGGGCTGGATTTCAGTCGATGTATTAGATGGGCAACTGCCACTTTTGCCAGAGTCACATCTAGATTGCCATAATATATGTAGTTTTTCTTTGTGAATGACAGTAAGATTTGTCAGGGACTGCCTATAAGAGCCCTGTATTCGTTAGAAAATGCTGGTTTCCCCAGTCACTCGTTGAATAACTACACAGAGTTATTCTATGGTGTGTCATGCTTGATGTCACTGTTCTCTCAGTATGGTACATTATACTGTCACGGTTTGTATATGAAGTTTGCAGATTGACTGACATTAAAAATTGAAATATAATCTTGGAAACTACCCAAGAATTGTATTTGGGAACCTTGTTACGATCTACTTCTACTACTAGGGTATAGATTAAATTATGGAGAGCAAAAAACAGGTCGCAAGAGAATACTGAGAACGGGCAGCAACTGAAATAGCCTGCCCTTCGGTGGGTCCCCGCTCAGTTCTCAAGTTGGCTTTAGCTCATCTTGTGCCATTACAGAAGGAACATCTCTGAAACATATCAGACTGGTCCCACCCATACGGGTAGTCCAGATCCGAAATGCCAGCAAGTTCCCTCTGCACGAGAGACACAGCAACCCCAGACGATAGTTTCAGCCTTGTTAGGCATCATCAGTGAGGCATAGCTGATATCTCTAGGCACCATGAGCAAGGGGTCCACGTCTGGATTACCCTTTAGATTTCTGGAGAGCAAAAAACAGGTCGCAAGAGATTAAATTATAGATCTAGATTAAATTATGGACTGATATCCCGCAGCACCATACCTAGTCCAACTTAAGCTTTTACGTCTTCTTGTGCGTTACAATATATAGAGGGTTTGCTTCTTCTGTAGCTAAAATAGAACTGCCTTTAAAAGCTAGAAATGTTTAACTTGCTGATCGTGCTTTGCATATGCACAAATCCTGGGTACCAGCAAGTGATGTACATGTTGGTCCTAATGAGTTTGCATGTACCTTGCTAACCAGGCATATGTATGAAGTTTGACTTTTATCTGGTACCTCTGAATAGAGGGGGAATGCATGTCACATCAGTGTTTGCCCCTGGCCAGGTAGCAGTGACATTCATTGATGCACTGACAGGGTAGTGCAGTTTGAGGTTATTTACTAATAAAATGCAAGGGCTATTTTTATTTATTTATTTATTTCTCTCCTCCTTCTCAGTTTTCTACCTTGCTCAGCAAGAGTGCAGATCCTATAATGCCACTGGTGGAAGAGATGTCCCGATTTACATAGCTAATCCATGGTTGTATGCTGTAGCATTTCTAAAAGCAATCACGTGATCACAGAAAGGGTCAGTGGTATGACCTTTTTGCAACCTTTTGTAATTGGAAATGAATGTTGCTGTGTAGGGTGTTTGTGTATAACATTTAGAGCACGGTTTAATTTTCTAGTTCCACTTTAGTCAAGCAATCCTGAACATTGCTTCCACCAATATGAGAATAAATATTGCTGTATATATCTCCTGTTTGTCATTCATAAGATTCTAACTTAAAATCCGGACTTGCAGATCGATGCTTCTAGTTTTCGGTTTATAAATGAGATGATTATTCAGTAAACAATGGTGTCTTTATTTGACTTGGTGATAAGCAACAAGGAAGCAGAGTTTCAGGTCTCAGTCAAGGGTCAGAAGGAAAGTGAATTTAATGACTATGTATATCAAATGTCCTTTGTCTCAGGCTTTCTTAGCATTATCACAGATTTGCTTTGGCTGAAGTTAAAAGTTTTAATGACTGTTTGGGCACAAATATGGCACAACTCTTCTTTGTTGATTTTAGACCTTATCGAGCTTACGTAGAATTTTATCAGTCTTGTGTATATTTCATATATAGTGTTGCCTTACATTTTCACCTTGCCTGGTAGAGCAACTATAACACAATGTTAACCTGCATGCTGTGTAGTGGTAAAATGTGTTCTGATTTTAGTCTATAGAAAGTTAACTCATTGGCTTGAGGAAACTTGTCTGTGAGGTGAGAAATAAATTACTTTGCTAATTAATGAGCAGAAATACTTTTTCTCCAAGAGCTATCAGTGGCAGAACTAGAACGTGAAAATGTTTGGATTTTATATATTGTCTACCATAAAGACCAAGTTCATTGCAATGATGGATGTCCTTACACAGGTTTCCACATAAGATATCTGGAGCACACCCAGAGTGACTATTGTGTTCTTAGTGTAACCTTCTACCAAGGTGTTTGGCTAGGTGACTAGCTCGAATAAAAGATCTGATTGTTCCAAACTTCTTACGTTTTTAAGTTATGGAGGAAACCGTGATCTTGGAAACCTTCAATGCAGCCAAACTTTTTGTGGCCTTGTAACACGTTTTCTGTGTATTAAGGATGAAAAGGTAGGCTGTTCTTCCTCCTGGCAGATTGATCTTATAAGTGTTCATATGTTTTGTGTTTAGTCAACCCTATTAACCAGTAAAGGGTTGTTTCAGTTTCATGTTTATTTAATTGACTAAACCCTAAATACCTTCTCCGCCTCTCCAGCATCCATCTTAATATACAGAAGAAACAAATCTACCCACCATGACTCTAATATTTAAACTTAAAAATGCATAAATCTCAAGTGTCCTTATTTAGGAGGCACTGTCCATTTTTGGTCTGAAATACGTATTTTCCTCTTCTAGAGCTCCATCTTGTTATGTCTGGGTGTAGTACAGAGATCTACAGCATTGATACTGACAGAAATGTATCTTGAAATTATAATATGTGTGTTTAGAAATCAGTCGGGTAAGATGCATTGTTTTTGTTCTAAATTACATTTTAATTGCATAATATGCTATTAGTAGGTCACCTAACATTTCGCAAAACAGTCTTAGCACCGGCCACGACAGTTCTCCTAATCTTTGTCCATATTGGGATGGAATTGAAAATACAATATGCATGGTATAAAGTTGAAATGAAGGTAGACTAATCCCCTACTTCCTGTGTTAGTTCTGCTTTGCAGTGTGAACTGGCATTTATAAAGTGCCTACTATTGTACGGCGTTGTACAGTTGGGCAACAAAGACAGTACAATATACACAGACCAATACAAAAGCTAAAGAGGGCCCTGTCTAAACGGAGATCTGGCCATTGAAGCTCTTTTATAGAACGCTCTTTTATGAAAGGCAGTTGAGGGACATGCTATAAACAAACGTAGAGTGCGTAAGTGTTTTTAAATGTAAAGATTTAAAGGTATTCTGTCTTTTATCTGTTAGTATGGTACGAAGGTTTTTCAATCTCCAGAAGTTTTGAGTTACGTTTTTTGGTTGTTTGTTCTCGAGTTAAAAGTATTGTCAACTACTGGTGTATGTCAAATCAGCCATTGAGTGAACTGGATATTGCTTTTCTTTTCTACTTGGTACCTCTTAGCCCTCCTCCTTATCTGCTTTTCCCAAGAGACCTTGCTGTATGTGTATAATGGGACATCGGCTGTTAATTGGCTTCATTAACCATTTACACATATATCATCCTGCCCTAATTTCAACCCATCCCTGGAGCATTGTGCATCAAGCATAGCTGTGTCTAACAAATAACGAATCACTGTTTGTTTATTTAGTGCAGTTATTATTCGTATTTATAAAGTTCCGATATATTCCGCAGCATTGTACATTAGGGGAAAAATAGACAATTTAGTATAGAAAAACCAATACAAAAAGAGCTGAGGTGATATCTAGCCATTACAACCCTAAGTATGAAGCTTTATTCCTCATGAGCTTACAATTTTGAAGTTTATGATGGGTGAGTTTGAGACAAGAGTGTGCAGGGGGAAATTTGAAGGGAATTGTGGTAAATGAAAATTTCCTGGAAAGGTATGGTATAAAGTAAGCAGGTTGATGAAAATAGGTACTGACTGACAGGGTAAGAACAAAGACAGGGGGAGGGGAAAAACAACAATGTACAGTAAAATACTAACCAGGCTGCAAAAATTTACACTGTAAAAGTAACCATAATGAAAGTAGCAGTGGAAGAAAAAATAAATATATTCAGAGGAAGTAAACACAAGGCAGGATAATAGTAATATGTGTGCGTTTGTGTCCGTGTATCTTTAAAACGTCACATTTTAATAAATATGTGTAATATTAATATGTGTATCATAAGCATATATTGGTATGTATAGATTTTATGTTTTTAATATATGCATAAAAAATTATATAGTACACATTTGACCAAATACGATATTTGGTTTTAATGTTTGAGGTATTCCTGAACACCTTTAGGTCCCAGGGACCCCTCACACTGATCATGGTTTAAATCTTTCTTTCCTACATATTTTCTTAATTATATCTGAGAGGAAAGTGATATAAGAATAAATAGCCTCACATAAAACTAGTAAGTCCACTGACTTACTAGTTTTATGTGAGGCTATTTAAATTTATTAGGTAAAATAATTAGTGTTTTTTATCACCTATTTCCTGTATCCTGGAATCTTTGTGGTGTATAATAATCCACTATTAAGAAGCTGGTAAAAAGAAAACTTTGACCCATTACAACTACTACTACTACCCACTTCATCCTCATTTACAAGCTACTAGTCTGAGCCAGTTTTTTTTAAGTGGCTCAGGACCATGTGAGTTGAACCAGTTACAAGTGTATAATGGCTATCACTGTATTTACTATAGTACTCTATGGTCGGTTTGTATTTGCATTTTTTCAGATCCCACATCCAGCATAAATATGTGTGGTATTTATGCAATTATTTGTGCTCTCACTTTTGTATTTATTTCACTATTTAGTGTGTTTTTAGAGTGATTGTAGCACTCCTTTATCACCTGCTTACTACTGTTTTTGAATTCCGATATAATTTTTGTTCTTTTTTGAATGGCTTACAGCATCCAAATACAATGTAATATGAACGTATTTAACCAGCAAAGGTACATGTGGATTTTGACTAATTTGAAAGTGTTACGCCAAGCATGGTGACCACTTCAGTGATTTGAAGTGGTCATGGTTTAACCAATTTGCTGCCAGAGGTGTAAAGGGACATCATCCCCTATACTCTTGTTCTTCGGAATCTTGTTCTGACTAATGTCAGTTCTGTGCAATCATTCATTGGCTAAGAGAGAGTTCTTCTGGCACTCCGAACTAATAATAGAACGGCAGAATCAACATGCAGCTTTACAGAAGCCAGGTGTCATAAACTTGCTGCAAAGGGGATCCATTGCTTGGCGGGGACCCAGGTAAGCGGGTAAACCATAGGGAAAATGGTTTGCCCGCTACCAGGGAATGACCCTGTGGTACTCCTTCAATCATAACCACTACAGTAGGCTGTTGTGGTCATGGTGGTTGGAGTAACCCTTTAGATACATCTAGGCGTCTACCGTTTAGGAGCTCTGTGATACTTTTTTTTTCTTTTTTTCCCCCATCTTGTTAACATAAATTAGTTATCAGGAAAACTGTGCAGTAAGCAAAGTAGCAGTGTTTCTGTGCTAATCTCAGATCAGTTGACAAAAACAGGGCAGAGATTGGAATCATAATCTGCTTTGTTGTTCGAAGAGGCCTACAGATACCTTTTGACCTTACTGTCAAAGTAAAGATACTCTGCAAAAAAATAATTTTCCCTCTTTGTGCAAACTGCTACCAAGACTGGGTAGACACTGTTCACAACAGGATCCAGCACTTAATTCCAAAGGTCCTGACTTTTAATTTGTAAAGTCTAAAATCTACATACAATGACCATCACTGTCATGTTATAGTAAATCACTCAAGACATGTTTAGTTATGCGAATGTAACTACAATATCGTTGTGTAAAGTTAAGTTAAAATATAATTAGTAGGGAAAATATATGTCCATGAAATTGTATTTGTTTCCAAACGTCCTGTCAAAATCTATATATGATAATCACCATGTCCGGTTTAGTGAGCCAGACCTCAGTTATGTTAATGTAGCTGAGTGAATGAAGTAAAATGTAATTAGAAAGGAAAGGCTATGTTCATTAAATTATATCTACTGGCAGATTTAGTTGGTTGGCTTTTAACCTGCCTGCATCATTGTGGACTGTGACATACAAAGATGTCACTACTGATGTTATAGTGTGTGAAAAAGGGTATATTTTCCCCAGTGGACGAATGTTAAGTATATTTTAGTGGCAGCAGAGTGAAATGAGTTGCATCAAGAAGCAAAGTCATAGATTTGTTCACTCGGAGGTAAAAATAAAACTTAACATGTTTCAAATAACTGTTTCCTGAATGTTTGGTGCACTGTTACTTGCTGTTATGTAGTTGATTTGAAATGGTACATGGTTTTATAGAACTAATCTTCCATTCTAGATTGAGCTATGCAATATTTTTCAGTTAAGAAAACATAACATCTTTATCTTATCCTCCAGACCTACTCCAATGAAGCCCAATGTGTTGAAGAAATTTTGAAGGTTTGTTCTACATATTTTTCACGCCTAACCCGCTTATATAGATGTATCTAAAAATGGAATGTCCTTTAAATTTGACAATAATTACTAAGTACTTTTGGTGTGTGTGTGTGTGTGTGTGTGTCTGTCTGTCGTATTACAATTTAATTATTCTGTAATCTGCAGATAGTGGTGAGATGCCTGTTTCTTATTTATTTATTTTGTTTAATTTTATTTAGTTTGTAGGCTATCTGATACTTGAGTTGGAAATGAAAATTACTTTAATGAATAGCTGTTAGGGCCTTTTTTGACTTCTAGGCTAGAAAGTGATTTCTGAATAATGGCTGATTAGTTTAGGCTGCGGGGCTGCCCAACAGGTGTTATGGAACTACAACTCCCATGATGCTTTGCATGCTTTTAGAAGGACAAAGCATCATGGGAGTTGTAGTTCTACAACATCTGGGGATCTACCTGTTGGGCAACCCTGGTCTAGGGCTAGGATATAAAAACTGCTGTTTCCTGACTGTATAGGGGTTTCAAATTAGAAGACCACAAACATGTTTTTTGTATATAATTTTCATAGTCTAATAAGTGTGGTAGAACACCAGACACAAATGATCTTATTTTACGCTTACATAAGCCCAAGATATATATGTATATTTTTTAATTCTTTATTTAAGATTACATAAGGACATTTGACATACATCATCACAACATTGCTTATGCCACACAGAAAACAAATACAATTGTATACATCTGTGATAAGAGTAGATATCCATTGTCATTGCCCCCAGTACTAACATTTTCAGAAAATGTAAACAAACATACCTCTGTAACCATAAGAGGAGTGAGAGCAATGTCCGTTGTTAAGCTGTCTCCATATTCTTCACATAAGCCCGTTATTTTTAATAAGATTTGGGTTGAGTCTTGAAGCCCTCCTCTCGCCTATTAATTTGTTCAATTCTACCTGATGTTTTTCCTAGTTGCAATCACACACTGTTCTAGTTACTCCTTAGTAAATGCCTCAGTTATATTTGTATGAGTCTTTGGCAACAAATACACTACTTTGTGCAATGGTCAGATCAAACAAAATATATTGAGATTTTCTTCCCATACTAGCATGATGTCGAATGTCCTTTTTTTTATGTCAATGCTTGTTTGCAATCTGCAACTTTATTTTTTTTCGATGTGTTAATTGATTTATTTTCTTGCTTTATTGTAGGAAATGACCCATTCATGGCCTCCACCATTAACAGCCATCCATACACCTCGTGCTGCTGAACCATCCAAATTTTCTTTTCCCACAAAGGTTAGTACTGTTTTTGCACACTATTCTTGATGTATCCATCCCCTCCCCCATAGATCCTGTTTCATTTGAATAGCTGGAACCAGCTCAGTGTTCACTTTTGAGATGTCGATCCCTTGTGCACAGCATCTGTGTTTGTGAATGAGCACCAACACTTAATTGTATATGTGGGCTTTGGTTGCATAAGTGGCGCATTTCAGAAGGTGTACTGAAACATATTTTCTTATTGTTAAAGGGACACTATAGTCACCAGAACAACTACCGCATAATGTAGTTCTGGTGAGTATAATAGCTCCCTTCAGGCATTTTCATGTAAATACTGCCATTTCAGAGAAAAGGCAATGTATACATTGCCCCTAGGGACACCTCCATGTGGCCACTCCTCAGATGGCCACTGGAGTGGCTTCCTGGCTCAGGGCTGCACAATATCCCTGCCGTTCAGCATCCCCACGCTCTGCATGAAGATGCTGAATTTTCCTCATAGAGATGCATTTGCCAAAACTGCATTTGGCCCCGCCCCGTGCTGATTTAGCCAATTGGCTAAAAAGCACCCGTTTTGCTGATTTCACAAAGGAGGCGGAGCCAGCGCCAGTGCACCTGTGTGGCGCTGAAAATAAGGTGAGTTTTCAACTTTTTGGGGGGGGGGGAGCGGGCAAGCCACCTAAATGGTGGGTTTAGCACCATAGGGTCAAGAATACAAGTTTGTGTTCCTGACCCTATAGTGATCCTTTAAAGAGATAAGGGAAGTGTGGCTAAGGAAGCATAAACTATGTGATTTGACTCCCAAGTGGTAGAGAATTTAGCAGCAGTGAAACTGCATGGGTTTATCCTTGTTAATGCACGTTTTATACATTGCCAAATATGCAAAGAGGTTTTAATATACGCAAGCTTTTGGTTTTTTAAATAATTTTTGAATTCTGACTTTTTTTTTTCTTCCTTTCAATAGTTTAACTTCACTATCCTAATTTAATATTATTTTTTTTCCTCCTTCTTCTCAGGAAATTCAGCAAATCCCATCTGTGAACCAGAGTAAGTAATAAACGTATGCTTAAAGCGGCACTGTCATGCCGAACTTACCTTTCCTCAATCTCTTCCTCTTCTCCCCCTCTCTCGGGATCTGTTATTCTTTTCTTCCTGTCTTCTTTAGTTTTCTTTAAAATCATAAGACAAAGTAGGGACTCTTTGTCTTATGGAGGATTTCTCCGCTTGACCAGCGGAGGAGCAAAGTGTGCTTCATTTCCGCTGGTCAGAGCAATTTTCCAATGATCCCTAGCTTTCCTCCCTGTTCCCACAATGCTTCCTGTCAGTATTGCCGAACGTCCTGTCACCTAGACAGAACGCCGGCAAAACTGCCGAATTGCATCCTAACAGAATGAGCACTGTTTCTCCATTGGTGTTAGGATGCAATTCGGTACTTTGATCGTATCGGAATTTCATTCTAATGAATGAAACTCCGATCCTATTCATTGCCGCGGCTGCATCTTGCAGCCGCTTAGTAGATAACTCCCTAATTCCCACAGTATCAGGCAGCTATCTACTAAAAGGCTGAAAGACCTAAATTGGTCTTTCAGCCAAATGTACTAATAGATTACTTAGTATTAGTAAATAATATGCCCCTACTCGCTATACCACTCAGGGGTGGGGGCCGGGGGGGAGGACGACAGTAGGTCTCCCCCCCCCCATCTTTATTTAGGGCCCCCACCCACCGCCTAGGGGTGGGGGCCAGGGGGAGGACTGTAGGTCCCCCCCCTTATTGTTTTATTAGGGCCCCCACCCACCGCTCAGGGGGGAGGACAGTAGGTGTGTCGTCGTCCCCCCCCCCCCCCCTTATTACCATTTTTTTTTTTTTTTACAGTGAGCAGCCACAGGCTGCTCACTGTTTAGTGGACATGCCCCTACTCGCGGTATAGCAAGTAGGGGCATTGGGGAGATTTTAATCTCTCTTGTGCTATTATGGGGGTCATATTGACCCCCCATAGAGTGAGGGGGGACCTGGGGTGCTTATGAAGTGGTGGGGAGCTCTGCTCCCTGCCGCTTCTATAGTTACATATTACAAGGAGGGAGCTGCACGCCGGTAGCTCCCTCCTTGTAATAAACTGAACGAACTAACGAACACTGATACTCAGTGTTAGTTTGTTCATCTGATTTTTATCTATTCATTCATTCGTCTGTCTGATGAATGAATGAATAGATGAAATTCCCGTTCGCATGTCCAGGTGTTTCACTGGGCATGTGCGGGAATCTCACAGTCTATCTAGTGTGGGCAGATGACGTGTCCCACAGGGACTTCACTACCCACACAAAGATGGCGGCGCCCTGAATAAAGATCGGGGCAGAAAATAAAGAATAAAAAATAGGTAATGTGGGGGGCTTGGGGGCATTTGGGGGTGACTAGGGGGTCAATTGGATGTAGTGGAGGCAGGAGGGGGTTAAAAAAAAAAAACGGGATTCGGCATGACAGTGCCGCTTTAAGAAACCTTGGACTGGTTTAGAATTCCCTCAATAAAGTGTCTGTGTGTGAATGTGTCTGTCTATATTATTACAAATATTGTAACAGTATCTTGATTATGTAATCTGATGTTTTATTAATACTTGACTCCCCAAAGGATTTCGGTAGCTGTAATACTTAAGGCTCAGTGGATGTGGTACTTGTGTGTGTATATAAGGTAAACTGATGCCTTTCAGTGGGTTTCTAGAGATCGTATAATAAACCATGAGACTAACATACCAGGAGGGGAATGGTCAGCTCTATCTCTCTAGCTGCTTTCCTGGCAATTATTTTATAGTAGTAGGACTAAATTAATGGTGGCAGCTGCAAAGAGAAGATTCGGCTGGAATTGTAACCCCCACCAAAATCTGGCTGCCCAAGACAGAAATGTCCTGTGGCTGCATAGAGATTAGAGGTCCTTTATGGTAGGGTCAGTCAGAATATGGCACATGTTTATTTCTGTACAACATGACATGACCCCTATTACGGGATTAGAAAAATTGATCTGCCTATTGAATTAATAGTGGTGTGTGTGTGTATGTGTATGTGTATGTGTATATATATATATATATATATATATATATATATATATATATATATATATATATATATATATATATATATATACTCATAAATGAAGAAAATCAAAATGCACTCACAGGTCTTCAAATTAGTGGACAAATTGGTGCTTTATTTGGTCATCAAAAAAGTGTACAAAAAGTGTACAAAAATCAATCGACGTTTCGACCCTGCCGGGTCTTTTTCAAGATCTTGAAAAAGACCCGGCAGGGTCGAAACGTCGATTGATTTTTGTACACTTTTTTGATGACCAAATAAAGCACCAATTTGTCCACTAATTTGAAGACCTGTGAGTGCATTTTGATTTTTTTCATTTCTGAGTATATATATCTGACGCCAGCAATTTGCACCCAGGCACATGTGATATAATCAATTATTTTTGGAGGAGAGTGCCAAGCTTCCATTTGTTATATATATATATATATATATATATATATATATATATATATATATATATATATATATATATATATATATATATATATATATATATATATATATAATTTTTTTTTTTTTTTTTTTTAATTATTAATAATTACATGGTTAAATTAGTCAATTGGAGAATAGACCTGGATAATTAGGGCGATTTATTCATGTTTTTTGGCTTAAGGACGGTATACGCACAAAGTCCAATCTTAAATATAGAGAGGCAAACCTGTGTAAAAGTCTGGGTCTTTAAACCTAGTACTCCGATGCCTAACCTTGGCTCACTTAATGATTTCCCCATGATGCGTAGCTAACTCGTAATTTGTCTTGTTTGCAATGGTGTATTCTATCACCTTCTGGTGTGATCGCATTTGTATGTTTTCCTTAACGAGGTAAAGAACGTCCGTGATGCACAGTGCTCAATATCTACGTTAAAAAAAAATCTGAATATGCTTCTTTTTGTATAATGTAAACTTTGTATCTTTTCCTTTTTTAATTAACAGAGCAGTATGACACCTCTTCAAAGGTCTTGCCGTCGCCCCAGCAGAGCAATTTGTAAGTAGATATTTATCAATTCAAGAGTTACTTGCTCATTGGGATACACAGTCATGGCCATGTCTTGGTATGTGTGTGTATTTGGAATCCAGCAAAATTGTTTGTTTTGCTTTTGTATTTTTTTTTCCCTATGTGGTTATAGTGGTGTCATATTTTGAACTCAAGTCAGAACTTCTTTCAGTATTATTTTCACAGGATGGTCATGTGTTTGCTGGGAGGACATAGATATCAAATATTAAATAAAGCTGTGCTGTGGTGTTTAGTTTTTTTCCTCTAAATGATCACAAAGCAAACATTATAACTTTTATTGTGTTTGTTTAATAGTCAAGATTGAGAAACTGGCAAGTTGCTTATACACCCTAAAGCATTATGACCTTTATTGCTTTAAGCAATTTTGCAAAAAGTGGGTAATATGAAATCCTAGTGTTCTGTGAGCTGTCTGCCGCTACAGTCAGTGCCTATTTTAATCTGTCTGCGCATCAAAAAAAACACGTTTCTATTCTATTTTACCCTGTCTGATAGATTTATAAAAAGGTCATAGAAATTATGGCACAGCTGTAAGGCACAGATATCTATTTAATAATTATTTGAACTACTTCATAAATGTTTAACTGTAACATATGCCTAGGACAAGGCTCTGTAGAGGGGCGTAACCAGGAATCACAGGGCCCTGATGCAAGAATCCATGGAGGGTCCCCTGATATACACTCACACACTCACTCACTCACTGACTGACACACTCACTCACTCACTGACTGACACACTCACTCACTGACTGACACACTCACTCACTCACTGACACACTCACTCACTGACACACACTCACTGACTGACACTCACTGACTGACACTCACTGACTGACACTCACTGACTGACACTCACTGACTGACACTCACTGACTGACACTCACTGACTGACACTCACTGACTGACACTCACTGACTGACACTCACTGACTGACACTCACTGACTGACACTCACTGACTGACACTCACTGACTGACACTCACTGACTGACACTCACTGACTGACACTCACTGACTGACACTCACTGACTGACACTCACTGACTGACACTCACTGACTGACACTCACTGACTGACACTCACTGACTGACACTCACTGACTGACACTCACTGACTGACACTCACTGACTGACACTCACTGACTGACACTCACTGACTGACACTCACTGACTGACACTCACTGACTGACACTCACTGACTGACACTCACTGACTGACACTCACTCACTGACACTCACTCACTGACACTCACTCACTGACACTCACTCACTGACTGACTGACACTCACTGACTGACTGACTGACACTCACTGACTCACTGACTGACACTCACTGACTCACTGACTGACACTCACTCACTCACTGACTGACACTCACTCACTCACTCACTGACACTCACTCACTCACTCACTGACTGACACTCACTCACTCACTCACTGACACTCACTCACTGACTGACTGACACTCACTCACTGACTGACTGACACTCACTCACTCACTGACTGACACTCACTCACTCACTGACTGACACTCACTCACTGACTGACACTCACTCACTGACTGACACTCACTCACTGACTCACCCTCGCTCACTGACTCACCCTCGCTCACTGACTCACCCTCGCTCACTGACTCACCCTCGCTCACTGACTGACACTCGCTCACTGACTGACACACTGACTGACTGACACACTCACTGACTGACTGACACACTCACTGACTGACTGACACACTCACTGACTGACTGACACACTCACTGACTGACTGACACACTCACTGACTGACTGACACACTCACTGACTGACTGACACACTCACTGACTGACTGACACACTCACTGACTGACTGACACACTCACTGACTGACTGACACACTCACTCACTGACTGACACACTCACTCACTGACTGTCACTCACTCACTGACTGTCACTCACTCACTGACTGACACTCACTGACTGACACTCACTGACTGACACTCACTGACTGACACTCACTGACTGACACTCACTGACACTCACTGACTGACACTCACTGACTGACACTCACTCACTGACACTCACTCACTGACTCACCCTCGCTCACTGACGGACTGACACGCTCACTGACGGACTGACACACTCACTGACGGACTGACACACTCACTGACGGACTGACACACTCACTGACGGACTGACACACTCACTGACGGACTGACACACTCACTGACGGACTGACACACTCACTGACGGACTGACACACTCACTGACGGACTGACACACTCACTGACGGACTGACACACTCACTGACGGACTGACACACTCACTGACGGACTGACACACTCACTGACGGACTGACACACTCACTGACGGACTGACACACTCACTGACGGACTGACACACTCACTGACGGACTGACACACTCACTGACGGACTGACGGACACACTGACGGACTGACGGACACACTGACGGACTGACGGACACACTGACGGACTGACGGACACAGTGACGGACTGACGGACACAGTGACGGACTGACGGACACAGTGACGGACTGACGGACACACTGACGGACTGACGGACACACTGACGGACTGACGGACACACTGACGGACTGACGGACACACTGACGGACTGACGGACACACTGACGGACTGACGGACTGACGGACACACTGACGGACACACTGACGGACACACTGACGGACACACTGACGGACACACTGACGGACACACTGACTGACACTCACTGACTGACACTCACTGACTGACACTCACTGACTGACACTCACTGACTGACACTCACTGACTGACACTCACTGACTGACACTCACTGACTGACACTCACTGACTGACACTCACTGACTGACACTCACTGACTGACACTCACTGACTGACACTCACTGACTGACACTCACTGACTGACACTCACTGACTGACACTCACTGACTGACACTCACTGACTGACACTCACTGACTGACACTCACTGACTGACACTCACTGACTGACACTCACTGACTGACACTCACTGACTGACACTCACTGACTGACACTCACTGACTGACACTCACTGACTGACACTCACTGACTGACACTCACTGACTGACACTCACTGACTGACACTCACTGACTGACACTCACTGACTGACACTCACTGACTGACACTCACTGACTGACACTCACTGACTGACACTCACTCACTGACTCACCCTCGCTCACTGACGGACTGACACACTCACTGACGGACTGACACACTCACTGACGGACTGACACACTCACTGACGGACTGACACACTCACTGACGGACTGACACACTCACTGACGGACTGACACACTCACTGACGGACTGACACACTCACTGACGGACTGACACACTCACTGACGGACTGACGGACACACTGACGGACTGACGGACACACTGACGGACTGACGGACACACTGACGGACTGACGGACACACTGACGGACTGACGGACACACTGACGGACTGACGGACACACTGACGGACTGACGGACACACTGACGGACTGACGGACACACTGACGGACTGACGGACACACTGACGGACTGACGGACACACTGACGGACTGACGGACACACTGACGGACTGACGGACACACTGACGGACTGACGGACACACTGACGGACTGACGGACACACTGACGGACTGACGGACACACTGACGGACTGACGGACACACTGACGGACTGACGGACACACTGACGGACTGACGGACACACTGACGGACTGACGGACACACTGACGGACTGACGGACACACTGACGGACTGACGGACACACTGACGGACTGACGGACACACTGACGGACTGACGGACACACTGACGGACTGACGGACACACTGACGGACTGACGGACACACTGACGGACTGACGGACTCACTGACGGACTGACGGACACACTGACGGACTGACGGACACACTGACGGACTGACGGACACACTGACGGACTGACGGACACACTGACGGACTGACGGACACACTGACGGACTGACGGACACACTGACGGACTGACGGACACACTGACGGACTGACGGACACACTGACGGACTGACGGACACACTGACGGACTGACGGACACACTGACGGACTGACGGACACACTGACGGACTGACGGACACACTGACGGACTGACGGACACACTGACGGACTGACGGACACACTGACGGACTGACGGACACACTGACGGACTGACGGACACACTGACGGACTGACGGACACACTGACGGACTGACACACTCACTGACGGACGGACACACTCACTGACGGACTGACGGACTGACGGACACACTGACGGACTGACGGACACACTGACGGACTGACACACTCACTGACGGACTGACGGACACACTGACGGACTGACGGACACACTGACGGACTGACACACTCACTGACGGACTGACGGACACACTGACGGACTGACGGACACACTGACGGACTGACACACTCACTGACGGACTGACGGACACACTGACGGACTGACGGACACACTGACGGACTGACGGACACACTGACGGACTGACGGACACACTGACGGACTGACGGACACACTGACGGACTGACGGACACACTGACGGACTGACGGACACACTGACGGACTGACGGACACACTGACGGACTGACGGACACACTGACGGACTGACGGACACACTGACGGACTGACGGACACACTGACGGACTGACGGACACACTGACGGACTGACGGACACACTGACGGACTGACGGACACACTGACGGACTGACGGACACACTGACGGACTGACGGACACACTGACGGACTGACGGACACACTGACGGACTGACGGACTGACACACTCACTGACGGACTGACACACTCACTGACGGACTGACACACTCACTGACGGACTGACACACTCACTGACGGACTGACACACTCACTGACGGACTGACACACTCACTGACGGACTGACGGACTGACACACTCACTGACGGACTGACACACTCACTGACGGACTGACACACTCACTGACGGACTGACACACTCACTGACGGACTGACACACTCACTGACGGACTGACACACTCACTGACGGACTGACACACTCACTGACGGACTGACACACTCACTGACGGACTGACACACTCACTGACGGACTGACACACTCACTGACGGACTGACACACTCACTGACGGACTGACACACTCACTGACGGACTGACACACTCACTGACGGACTGACACACTCACTGACGGACTGACACACTCACTGACGGACTGACACACTCACTGACGGACTGACACACTCACTGACGGACTGACACACTCACTGACGGACTGACACACTCACTGACGGACTGACACACTCACTGACGGACTGACACACTCACTGACGGACTGACACACTCACTGACGGACTGACACACTCACTGACGGACTGACACACTCACTGACGGACTGACACACTCACTGACGGACTGACACACTCACTGACGGACTGACACACTCACTGACGGACTGACACACTCACTGACGGACTGACACACAGACTGACGGACTGACACACACACTGACGGACTGACGGACTGACACACACACTGACGGACTGACGGACTGACACACACACTGACGGACTGACACACACACTGACGGACTGACGGACTGACACACACACTGACGGACTGACGGACTGACACACACACTGACGGACTGACGGACTGACACACTCGCTGACGGACTGACACACTCACTCACTGACTGACACTCACTCACTGACTGTCACTCACTCACTGACTGACACTCACTGACTGACACTCACTGACTGACACTCACTGACTGACACTCACTGACACTCACTGACTGACACTCACTGACTGACACTCACTCACTGACACTCACTCACTGACTCACCCTCGCTCACTGACGGACTGACACGCTCACTGACGGACTGACACGCTCACTGACGGACTGACACACTCACTGACGGACTGACACACTCACTGACGGACTGACACACTCACTGACGGACTGACACACTCACTGACGGACTGACACACTCACTGACGGACTGACACACTCACTGACGGACTGACACACTCACTGACGGACTGACACACTCACTGACGGACTGACACACTCACTGACGGACTGACACACTCACTGACGGACTGACACACTCACTGACGGACTGACACACTCACTGACGGACTGACACACTCACTGACGGACTGACACACTCACTGACGGACTGACACACTCACTGACGGACTGACACACTCACTGACGGACTGACACACTCACTGACGGACTGACACACTCACTCACGGACTGACACACTCACTCACGGACTGACGGACTGACACACTCACTGACGGACTGACGGACACACTGACGGACTGACGGACACACTGACGGACTGACGGACACACTGACGGACTGACGGACACACTGACGGACTGACGGACACACTGACGGACTGACGGACACACTGACGGACTGACACACTCACTGACGGACTGACGGACACACTGACGGACTGACGGACACACTGACGGACTGACACACTCACTGACGGACTGACGGACACACTGACGGACTGACGGACACACTGACGGACTGACGGACACACTGACGGACTGACGGACACACTGACGGACTGACACACTCACTGACGGACTGACGGACACACTGACGGACTGACACACTCACTGACGGACTGACGGACACACTGACGGACTGACGGACACACTGACGGACTGACGGACACACTGACGGACTGACGGACACACTGACGGACTGACGGACACACTGACGGACTGACGGACACACTGACGGACTGACACACTCACTGACGGACTGACGGACACACTGACGGACTGACGGACACACTGACGGACTGACGGACACACTGACGGACTGACACACTCACTGACGGACTGACGGACACACTGACGGACTGACGGACACACTGACGGACTGACGGACACACTGACGGACTGACGGACACACTGACGGACTGACGGACACACTGACGGACTGACGGACACACTGACGGACTGACGGACACACTGACGGACTGACGGACACACTGACGGACTGACGGACACACTGACGGACTGACGGACACACTGACGGACTGACACACACACTGACGGACTGACGGACTGACACACTCACTGACGGACTGACACACTCACTGACGGACTGACACACTCACTGACGGACTGACACACTCACTGACGGACTGACACACTCACTGACGGACTGACGGACTGACACACTCACTGACGGACTGACGGACTGACACACTCACTGACGGACTGACGGACTGACACACTCACTGACGGACTGACGGACTGACACACTCACTGACGGACTGACACACTCACTGACGGACTGACACACTCACTGACGGACTGACACACTCACTGACGGACTGACACACTCACTGACGGACTGACACACTCACTGACGGACTGACACACTCACTGACGGACTGACACACTCACTGACGGACTGACACACTCACTGACGGACTGACACACTCACTGACGGACTGACACACTCACTGACGGACTGACACACTCACTGACGGACTGACACACTCACTGACGGACTGACACACTCACTGACGGACTGACACACTCACTGACGGACTGACACACTCACTGACGGACTGACACACTCACTGACGGACTGACACACTCACTGACGGACTGACACACTCACTGACGGACTGACACACTCACTGACGGACTGACACACTCACTGACGGACTGACACACTCACTGACGGACTGACACACAGACTGACGGACTGACACACACACTGACGGACTGACGGACTGACACACACACTGACGGACTGACACACACACTGACGGACTGACGGACTGACACACACACTGACGGACTGACGGACTGACACACACACTGACGGACTGACGGACTGACACACACACTGACGGACTGACGGACTGACACACACACTGACGGACTGACACACTCGCTGACGGACTGACACACTCGCTGACGGACTGACACACTCGCTGACGGACTGACACACTCGCTGACGGACTGACACACTCGCTGACGGACTGACACACTCGCTGACGGACTGACACACTCGCTGACGGACTGACACACTCGCTGACGGACTGACACACTCGCTGACGGACTGACACACTCGCTGACGGACTGACACACTCGCTGACGGACTGACACACTCGCTGACGGACTGACACACTCGCTGACGGACTGACACACTCGCTGACGGACTGACACACTCGCTGACGGACTGACACACTCGCTGACGGACTGACACACTCGCTGACGGACTGACACACTCGCTGACGGACTGACACACTCGCTGACGGACTGACACACTCGCTGACGGACTGACACACTCGCTGACGGACTGACACACTCGCTGACGGACTGACACACTCGCTGACGGACTGACACACTCGCTGACGGACTGACACACTCGCTGACGGACTGACACACTCGCTGACGGACTGACGGACTGACACACTCACTGACGGACTGACGGACTGACACACTCACTCACGGACTGACGGACTGACACACTCACTCACGGACTGACGGACTGACACACTCACTCACGGACTGACGGACTGACACACTCACTCACGGACTGACACACTCACTGACGGACTGACACACTCACTGACGGACTGACACACTCACTGACGGACTGACACACTCACTGACGGACTGACACACTCACTGACGGACTGACACACTCACTGACGGACTGACACACACACTGACGGACTGACACACACACTGACGGACTGACACACTTACTGACGGACTGACACACTCACTGACGGACTGACACACTCACTGACGGACTGACACACTCACTGACGGACTGACACACTCACTGACGGACTGACACACTCACTGACGGACTGACACACTCACTGACGGACTGACACACACACTGACGGACTGACACACACACTCACTGACGGACTGACGGACTGACACACACACTGACGGACTGACACACTCACTGACGGACTGACGGACTGACACACTCACTGACGGACTGACACACTCACTGACGGACTGACACACTCACTGACGGACTGACACACTCACTCACGGACTGACACACTCACTCACGGACTGACGGACTGACACACTCACTCACGGACTGACGGACTGACACACTCACTCACGGACTGACGGACTGACACACTCACTCACGGACTGACGGACTGACACACACACTCACGGACTGACGGACTGACACACACACTCACGGACTGACGGACTGACACACACACTCACGGACTGACGGACTGACACACACACTGACGGACTGACGGACTGACACACACACTGACGGACTGACGGACTGACACACTCACTGACGGACTGACGGACTGACACACTCACTGACGGACTGACGGACTGACACACTCACTGACGGACTGACGGACTGACACACTCACTGACGGACTGACGGACTGACACACTCACTGACGGACTGACACACTCACTGACGGACTGACACACTCACTGACGGACTGACACACTCACTGACGGACTGACACACTCACTGACGGACTGACACACTCACTGACGGACTGACACACTCACTGACGGACTGACACACTCACTGACGGACTGACACACTCACTGACGGACTGACACACTCACTGACGGACTGACACACTCACTGACGGACTGACACACTCACTGACGGACTGACACACTCACTCACGGACTGACACACTCACTCACGGACTGACGGACTGACACACTCACTGACGGACTGACGGACTGACACACTCACTGACGGACTGACACACTCACTGACGGACTGACACACTCACTGACGGACTGACACACACACTGACGGACTGACACACACACTGACGGACTGACACACACACTGACGGACTGACGGACTGACACACACACTGACGGACTGACGGACTGACACACTCACTGACGGACTGACACACTCACTGACGGACTGACACACTCACTGACGGACTGACACACTCACTGACGGACTGACACACTCACTGACGGACTGACACACTCACTGACGGACTGACACACTCACTGACGGACTGACACACTGACACACTCACTGACGGACTGACACACTCACTGACGGACTGACACACTCACTCACGGACTGACACACTCACTCACGGACTGACGGACTGACACACTCACTCACGGACTGACGGACTGACACACTCACTCACGGACTGACGGACTGACACACTCACTCACGGACTGACGGACTGACACACACACTCACGGACTGACGGACTGACACACTCACTCACGGACTGACCGGCTCGCTCTCACGCTCACTCACTCGCTCGCTGACACGCTCACTCACTCGCTGACACGCTCACTCGCTCGCTGACACGCTCACTCGCTCGCTCACTCACTCACTGACACGCTCACTCGCTCACTCACTCACTCTCTAACTGACACGCTCACTCACTCGCTGACTCGCTCGCTCACTCGCTCACTCGCTCACTGACACGCTCACTCACTCGCTCACTGACACGCTCACTCACACGCTCACTGACATGCTCACTCACACGCTCACTCGCTCACTCACACGCTCACTCACACGCTCACTCACACGCTCACTCGCTCACTCACACGCTCACTCACTCACTCACACGCTCACTCACACGCTCACTCACACACTCACTGACACGCTCACTCACTCGCTCACTCACTGACACGCTCACTCGCTCACTCACTCACTGACAGGCACACAGATACATACTGTTGCACACACTCCGAGTGAGTATATGTCAAATCAAACATTATATAAGTGCTGCCAGCATTTAGCATACACAGTTAACAGCCGTTCATAATGCCCACCTCTTTCATCTTATCCTTCATCCATCAGACATCATGATCCTTAGGGTACTTCCCCACGACCCCCACTGGAGGGATAGGTTCCACTAGACTGCTGTCCTCCAATGCTTTCGCTACCGCTCCTTGCCACGGGGACTGGTTTAGCATGTCCTTTTCCTTCCGCACAGCCTCTCGTGCTCCTCCCGTATCCTGGGCAGCTGCCTGCCATCTTCCTGTCCTTTCTTTCTGGCCACAGGGGCTGCAGGAGCCCACACAGCAGCTTGGGGGGGTCTGGAATGAAGAAGCATAGGGTCGTGAACCCACTTAACACCAGCTCACGCAGAAGGAACTTCTCCTTGAACTGGAACCCAGACAGATTTCTGCCACAGCCCAAAACACTGATTTCCCCCCCCCCCTCCTCCCCCTCCCGAGCATCTTCCACAACCCCCTTAATGGCAGCGCTAGGACCCTGAGGAAATCACAAAATACCTACTCAGAGGTGTAACTAGAAACCACCAGGACCCTGCTGTGAAAACTGCCCTGCCCCAAATTCGTCTACCACCTGCCACCCTCCCCTTATGTCTTCTCTTCCCTGTTCCTCCCACACACACGCAGACAAACCTGTACATACACTCGTACGTACGCACACACACACACACTCTCGTACGTACGCACACACACACACTCTCGTACGTGCACACACACACACACACACACACTCTCGTTCGTACGTACGTACGTACGTACGTACGTACGCACACACACACACTCTCGTACGTACGCACACACACACACTCTCGTACGTACGCACACACACACACTCTCGTACGTACGCACACACACACACTCTCGTACGTACGCACACACACACTCTCGTACGTGCGCACACACACTCTCGTACGTGCGCACACACACTCTCGTACGTGCGCACACACACTCTCGTACGTGCGCACACACACTCTCGTACGTGCGCACACACACTCTCGTACGTGCGCACACACACTCTCGTACGTGCGCACACACACACACTCTCGTACGTGCGCACACACACACTCTCGTACGTGCGCACACACACACTCTCGTACGTGCGCACACACACACTCTCGTACGTGCGCACACACACACTCTCGTACGTGCGCACACACACACTCTCGTACGTGCGCACACACACACTCTCTCGTACGTGCGCACACACACACTCTCTCGTACGTGCGCACACACACTCTCTCTCGTACGTGCGCACACACACTCTCTCTCGTACGTGCGCACACACACACTCTCTCGTACGTGCGCACACACACACTCTCTCGTACGTGCGCACACACACACTCTCTCGTACGTGCGCACACACACACTCTCTCGTACGTGCGCACACACACACTCTCTCGTACGTGCGCACACACACACTCTCTCGTACGTGCGCACACACACTCTCTCGTACGTGCGCACACACACTCTCTCGTACGTGCGCGCACACGCACACACACTCTCTCGTACGTGCGCGCACACGCACACACACTCTCTCGTACGTGCGCGCACACGCACACACACTCTCTCGTACGTGCGCGCACACGCACACACACTCTCTCGTACGTGCACGCACACACACTCTCTCGTACATGCGCGCACACGCACACGCACTCTCTCGTACGTGCGCGCACACGCACACGCACACACACTCTCTCGTACGTGCGCGCACACGCACACGCACACACACTCTCGTACGTGCGCGCACACGCACACACACACACACTCTCTCGTACGTGCGCGCACACGCACACACACACACACTCTCTCGTACGTGCGCGCACACGCACACACACACACTCTCTCGTACGTGCGCGCACACGCACACACACTCTCTCGTACGTGCGCGCACACGCACACACACACTCTCTCGTACGTGCGCGCACACGCACACACACACTCTCTCGTACGTGCGCGCACACGCACACACACACTCTCTCGTACGTGCGCGCACACGCACACACACACTCTCTCGTACGTGGGCGCACACGCACACACACACTCTCTCGTACATGCGCGCACACGCACACACACACTCTCTCGTACGTGCGCGCACACGCACACACACTCTCTCGTACGTGCGCGCACACGCACACACACTCTCTCGTACGTGCGCGCACACACACACACACACTCTCTCTCGTACGTGCGCGCACACACACACACACACATTCTCATACAAACATGCAGAGAAACATTCATATACACACACACACACACACACACACACACACAATGTTTGTCACCTTCCTGTTTCCTACCTTTTTAGACGCAGGAGGGTGACTTCCCTGGTGTCCAGTGGTGGCTCAGGCTGAAGGGAGTCAGAGTTCCCACTCTCCTTCCTCCTTCCGCTTGGCTCTCGGTGGTTGCTGGGAGCAGTGACTTGGGCAGTCACTTCCTCCCAGCTCTGATGTCATCACAGGGGGCATGGTCATGCTATTAAAGAGCCGCAGCGCTGATCGGGCCCCCTGGAAATTCATTGCCATCGGGTGGCCCTAACAGCATAGGCCATCCAATGGGCTCCTTCAGTGCGGCTGTCCCGGGGCCGCGTTACTTAGCCGCGGTAGTTCTGCCACTGCACCCACCTCTAGGACACTTTTCCATTTCTTCCAGGCTGTTAATAAGCATGTCTGGGAAGGCACAGAAGGGGTGTACTTCTCAATCAATAGGGGTTGCAGCTGCGACCGTGGTTGGTACGCCACTGGCTCTGTATATTTTATTAGCTTAGCCACAATTTTCTCAAAGGAGAATAAAAATGCTCATTTTATATAATGCAATGTGCTCACTAGTAATCTTTAAAATATGCAAATAATTTCTTAAACCATAAACCCACGGTTTGAATTAGTAGCGGGTCCATAAAACTGAATCCTCCTGTTCTGCTTCTACTTTTGATTAGTTCCAGTCTAGTGTGCAGACTTGACATGTTAAAATAAAAATATTAAGTGACTCACACTCGAACCATAGTACATAAATATGAGACAGCCATAGTTCACCAGTATTCATGGAAAAGGTCCAAAATCGCAGCCTGCAAAAATGCCACAACTTTAAAAATGAGATATAACATGTATTACAAGATTTTGCATTTCTAAACTTTCTAAACTAGTCTCCAGTTTTATCTGGAATTTATTGCTAGTGTAAATAAATTATATTTAAAAAAGAAAAAAGGGGGGGAAGAACAAATATATCGATAAAGTCTTTATGAGCAATGTCTCCAGAAACAGTTTGGATGTTAAGGCCACAGTTACAAATCCTACACTGAAGTTTATTTATAGCGGTTGCCACAAGATGGGACTGGTAAATGACCAGTTGTAGTTAGCTGAATTGACATACTCCTTTTCTGCCTTGTGATCATCTGCAATAAAAACGCGACAATGGAGCAAGTACACCCTTTAGATTTTGCTGAGATAAGCCATGAAAAATGGTTTGCAACAATGGAGTTCGCATCACCACTGCTGGCATTTTGGCAATGTTTGTTCTTTTCCTCCCCTTTTTTTTTTTTTTTTTTTTATAGTGCCAGGCAAGAATATTACTCTTATGCACATAATGCTAACTTTGACTGTCATTTATCTCGGCATTGCTTAGTTTTTATTTATTTTAACAAGCCTCCCTTACTTTTAGTCATTCCAGTAGTGCAACTTTCATTTCACATGCTCTGAACTTGCCTCCTTATCTACACACGCAGCTTACCGCTCCTGCAGGCTGGGTGCGGCTAGTAATCCCAATTCTAAAGAAAGGTTGCCAGCACTTGCAATATTAAACAGGTTTATAGAACAGGCAAAGCCGATCCTCCTGCAGGGCAATCTCACAGCCACTTTTAGGTGTATGACTGTTCTCTTTTGGGTTTTGTCTGGTAAGAAAACAAAATGCACGTGCGTACCATAGTCTTAGTTAATTGAAGGTAGACTTGAGAAACTAAGTGAAATTTAGATTGTGTTTAAAATAAAAAACCTCTATATTGGGGATGCACGTCAAAACTCTCTCTATGCTGTTGGCATTAAGGGTGATCAGGCTCAATTTATTTAGGTTAAATTAAGTAGTTCTCTCGGTAAATATGTGCAAAAATGGACTCCCGTTCACTTACAGAACTATGGCCCCAAAATGGTCTCCTTCGGTTTGAGTGACTGCTTCATGTATATGAAAAGATGGAGACCATGTCACATGGAACTTTATGCAATGTCTCTTGTATGCAAATGTAGATTGGTGAATGCACAAAGCTACTAAATAGGATTAACAGTTGGAAGAGCCCCACACTCCATTTACCTGTCTGTAAACAATGTGCTAATAAATGGGGTATAGTGTTGTAAGCGCCCCACGCTCCATTTACCCATCTGTAAACAATGTGCTAATAAATGGGGTATAGTGTTGTAAGCGCCCCACGCTCCATTTACCTATCTGTAAACAATGTGCTAATAAATGGGGTATAGTGTTGTAAGCGCCCCACACTCCATTTACCTATCTGTAAGCCATGTGCTAATAAATGGGGTATAGTGTATCAGCAGATGTCTTGCTATAATCACGTTTGCATACATTTAATTATAATTTACATAATGACAGTCGCTTTTTATGTGAAATTGATTTAGATACTGTGTCCTGTATGTAGGTCACAACGTTGAGCCATAGCGACACAGTGCAATAGAATGTTTTTAGTATACATCCTATATGTTTTTGCAGCCCTTCTGGTGAACATCATTGCTACCTTTCCAGATGTTTTTATATACCAGAAGAGTAACTAGGAGAGACGGAGCAGGGACATAATCCCAAGGGTGCCTGCAAGTGGGAGTAGACTGTGCACAGTTGTTGGATTGGACAAGCTACTGTGGTCGGAGTTCAGTGTGTTTGTCTGAATGTAGTGTGCTGGAATGAGGTGACCGTGACACATTCATGGGGTGAGCAATGTTGGATCTGACCTCCAGCACCCTTGTAGTTTGATTTATTCATCTCATATACACACTGCACCAGCACAGGTCTATTATTAGGTAAAGATAAGCAGTGATGCTCTGGAGGGTTAGCAAGCTATCCTGAAATCCCCAGGTAGCGCACCGTCGCTGTGCTGTATCTGATGCCGTGCATAGTAATTGCTAATGAAGACAAATGTGCTTCTGGTTTGTATTTATTCAGGATGGCTTTAAAAAAAAAAAAAAAAGTAATAGCTTGCTTCAGCTAACCTGTAAATGTTGTAAAATATATTATTAGACGGCTGTAGTTCAGTAACTTAATGTTATGTCTTGATTTATGTCTATACAATTCCTGGTAGGTTGTCAAGACTCATTGTGGTTCTGTGTGTGTCTTTCTTGCATACAACCATTTGGTTTTTATCATTTGCTATGCTTGTGACAAGCATTGGCTTCCATATATAAAATAAATGCATTTTCCTTTACCTTTTGGGAACCAGTAAATAAAATCATGGTTTGTTTCACTGACTGTTGTTTTTAATAGTAGTAGTTTTCGTAAGCGCACGTTCTTGCTGGTTGTGTCTTGGCATCATATAGAAAAATAGAGAGCATAAAGACACCAAAAAAAAATAAAAAATATATGCCCAGTAGATAATTTCAGAACTTAAAGTTCTACAAGAGTACAGGTTATTATTTTTATTTTTTTAATATAATAATATGCAGTGGAATTTTCAGTAGGTCTATGTAACCATACATGCCTGTATAAGTAGGTTCACGTTTATAGCTTGGAGTTTTTGTCCCAGTTTGGTTGGTTTTAATTGATATGTCTTTCAGTATGCTGCAAGATGACCTCCAAATCAGTGACAGTGATGACAGTGACGAGGGAGAGGTATTAAGTTTTTATTTATTTATTATTCTATTTGCTTTTAATGAATTCAAATGTTTTTGTGGGTCATGGTCATTCTCCTCCCTCCCACCCCACCACCCCTCTTTTCTTTAGAACATATATTACTTTGCTCTATAAGCCTACACACTGTGTCACAAAATGCTCCTTTTATAGTCTTTTTAAAGTAAATTTGTAATGTTGTTGACTATTAAATATGTAAATGTGTAGCATTTTATTGCCTGCTTTAACCTGCATTGTAATGTTTATTAAACATGTTCATTTTAATCTCTTTCAGAACTCTGAAAAGATATCATCCTCATCTGTGCCATCAAGGTAAAATATGTTTTAAGGCCTGCCATTTTACTTTACTTGTTCTACGCAAGCAAGCTTGCATGACAACAATTATGTTAAGCTACAAACATTTTCTGTAAGATTCTAAACAATTATTTGGTCTATGGTTACATTTGTTAAAGGTACAACAAAGTGTAAGCTGTAGTTGTTTTGGTGACTATAATGTCCCTTTAAGGCCGACCCACCTTTTTAAAGTTTAATGTATGCACAGAAGTAATACACATATATCCCTGTTGTAGTGCTTCAGCCCTGTGTTTGTCTCCATCTCCCATGGGTGTAGTAGGAGTTGTAGTTCGTAAGCATCCGGTCCAGTGTTTAAAAAAAATTCCTGGACTAAGCCATCACAAGTTTACATACCTCATTAAAACAGCCAGTACTTTAAACAACCTGTTTGCCTTTACATGAAATCCCACCATTGAAAATGTGGTTTAAAAAAATAAATTAAAAAAATTGTTAACTAGTGATAAGGGTTGTGGTCTGCCAACGGTTGGTGTTTGTCCAGTTCATTCGATTTTCCCCAGAAGCCTAGATTCTATTCTGGAAAGCATTGTCTTGCTGCTCCCTGACTTCAGTGAAGTTGAAACTATATCCCTTTACATGCTGTACCAGACAGACCGTGACTCATGCTCCAGCCATGACTGCATTGCTAGGGTAGAGGCATATTTCCTAATAGCAGATGTTCAATGGTTTATGTTTGTAAGATGGAAACAACTGAGCTGTAGCCATGAGCTCTTGTTCATTGTTTTAAAATGGATTCCATCAGAACTGTAAATCAGTATTTTTATTTTTTATTTTTTTTTAATGATAATGAATAGATACTTCTTGTTAGATATGACTCTCCCCACACACATGCTTTTTTTCTCTCCTTAAGGTTTTATGTACCGTATATACTCGAGTATAAGCCGAGTTTTTCAGCCCATTTTTTGGGCTGAAAAACCCCAACTCGGCTTATACTCGAGTCAGAGTCTGTATTATGGCAATTTGCATTGCCATAATACAGACTGGGGGGAGAGGGGGGCTGGCAGAGCTGTAACTTACCTTTCCTGCAGCTCCTGTCAGCTCTCTCCTCCTCCGCCGGTCCGTTCAGCACCTCGGTCAGCTCCCAGTGTAAGGCTCGCGAGAGCCGCGGCTCTCGCGAGATTTACACTGGGAGCTGACAGAAGAGCAGAACGGACGGCGCAGAGGAGGAGAGAGCTGACAGGAGCTGCAGGAAAGGTAAGTACAGCTCTGCCAGCCCCCCTCTCCCCCCCACTGAACTGCCACTGGACCACCAGGGAAGGAGAGCCCCCCTCCCTGCCATATATCAAGCAGGGAGGGGGGACGAAAAAAATAAAAAAAAATAAAATAAGAAATAAAAAAAAAAAAAAAATAATAATAAAATAAAAAAGGGGTATAAGGACCACTATGGGAGGGGGGGGGGTATAAGGACCACTATGGGAGGGAGGGGGTGGGTTAAGGACCACTATGGGAGGGAGGGGGGTATAAGGACCGCTATGGGAGGGAGGGGGGTATAAGGACCGCTATGGGAGGGAGGGGGGGTATAAGGACCACTATGGGAGGGAGGGGGGGGATAAGGACCACTATGGGAGGGAGGGGGGGTATAAGGACCACTATGGGAGGGAGGGGGGGTATAAGGACCACTATGGGAGGGAGGGGGGGTATAAGGACCACTATGGGAGGGAGGGGGGGTATAAGGACCACTATGGGAGGGAGGGGGGGTATAAGGACCACTATGGGAGGGAGGGGGGGTATAAGGACCACTATGGGAGGGAGGGGGGGGTATAAGGACCACTATGGGAGGGGTGGGGGGTATAAGGACCACTATGGGAGGGAGGGGGGGATAAGGACCACTATGGGAGGGAGGGAGGGGGGATAAGGACCACTATTGGAGGGAGGGGGGTATAAGGACCACTATTGGAGGGAGGGGGGTATAAGGACCACTATGGGAGGGAGGGGGGGTATAAGGACCACTATGGGAGGGAGGGGGGGTATAAGGACCACTATGGGAGGGAGGGGGGGTATAAGGACCACTATGGGAGGGAGGGGGGGTATAAGGACCACTATGGGAGGGGGTGGGATAAGGACCACTATGGGAGGGAGGGGGGTATAAGGACCATTATGGGAGGGAGGGGGGGGGTATATGGACCACTATGGGAGGGATGGGGGGGGATAAGGAACACTATGGGAGGGAGAAGGGGGATAAGGACCACTATGGGAGGGGAGGGGGAAGTAAGGACCACTAGGGGAGGGTAAGGACCACTAGGGGAGGGGTGAGTCAGGACCACTGGGGGGGGGAGTGAAGGAACACGGGGGTGGGGAGGTAAGGACCACTGAGGGAGGAGGAGGGGAAGTCAGGACATATGGGGGGGGAGGGGGCGGCAAAATTTTTTTTGCCTACGGCGGCAAATATCCTTGCACCGGCCCTGCACACACTGCATTCACACACTGCATTCATGCACACACACACTGCACTCATACACACACGCTGCACTCATACACACACACATACGCACACACTGCATTCATTATACACACACTGTAAATAAATATTCAATTAATATATTTTTTTTAGGATCTAATTTTATTTAGAAATTTACCAGTAGCTGCTGCATTTCCCACCCTAGTCTTATACTCGAGTCAATAAGTTTTCACAGTTTTTTGGGATAAAATTAGGGGCCTCGGCTTATATTCGGGTCGGCTTATACTCGAGTATATACGGTAAGTTTAGGTATGGTGTGCAGATATTTCAGGCTTCACTCATACGATCATTGTATATTTGGTACACAGGAGTACACCAATAAAACCATTGCCAGGTGCCCTAATTTAAATGCATGATAAAACATAACTTACATTTTTAATAACTTATGGAAAATAAAAAATAAATGCATGCAGAAAAATCAATATTTTTTATTTATTTATTTATTTGTGTGTGTGCAAATCTCCAGACATAACATAAAGAGGCTTTAGCCGTACAGACAGCAGGGAGTTGCTTGGTCATACCAGAGCTTTTCATACTAGTCTGTTCATTCTGAACTGTTGGATATGTTTAACCCAGAAATGCAAGGCTTCAATTGTAGATACAATAGTAACATGCACACAGAGATGACTTGTACCTGTGTCTCTTATCTATAAATGTTTGTCTCAAACTGCATTTGTCTTGGCAGGCAGCATCACGTTATACTCTGGGGCTTGTAGTTCTACAGTTTATTTTTATTTTTTTTAATTCTATTAGTTCTCCTATTGATGAATGGGTAATGTAATGGCCAGAAAGCATTGTGTGCTTCCTGATGTGTATGTCTATGATATTGGAGAAACCCTACAGCAGGCTCCTAAAAGGTACTTCCCCAGATGTTTTCAAATTACAGCTTCCATGTACTTTGTTATTCTAAAGGAATGCAAGGCATCAAGGGAGTTGTAGTTTGGAAACCTCTTAGGATCTACCTTTTTGGCACCTCTGCACTTCAGGTTAAGACACACACAAAGGTTATGCTTATGGAGTGTTTTTAGCATCACATCCTCTGGTACAGGAATCAACAAGAATTAAGTATTTTAGAATGGATGAGATCAGACAGTGGAGAAGTTTTAAGGTGCATGATGCTCCTAAACATTTTATTGACTTATTAAAATATTAAAATGACAAAGTAACCTATAGCAAAGATGGCTAACTTTGCAGTTTATAGCTTTTGCCCAAAATAACTAGTTGTATTCGTGTTCGGAGATTGTCCTTTAAGTCTTTTGTATAGTAAAGGGAAAATGTATTTAAGATGGTGTTCTTGATAAGCATACATCTCAAACTTGTTTTTCTGACCTGCTCGCACTTTGGCCTGGGGGACCTCACATGCTATTTGTATTGGGAAGCACAATATATCATACAAGCTGACCAGTTAATGCTCTTTTAATAGAGTGTGCTAACTATATGTCAAAAGTTAAACCAATCAGGGTTATTCAATGAACTCAGTATTTTTGTAACTTAAATCTGAATGGCAAGACTGATGGAAAAATAGCCAATATGACTATGACGGGGTTGGAGAATTTATCCAAACGAGCAATTTTTTTGTGCTATTCTTTCCATTTGCATTTAACTACTGATGTCCATTTAACATAAATGGTGGGATATCTTTGACAAGGTGATATCTATAGCTTTGCACTTATCTGCTTTGGGAAAGAAATATGCTTGTTTTATTTAATTAAAATATATATATATTTTTTTTAAATGCAGCATTGCATGTGGTGTTCTAAAAAGATTATTCACAAAAGAGATTTTTTTTTTGTTTTTTTTTTTCAGTTTGGCCATTATGACCTTGATTTTGAAATTTACTTTGAATTCTCACTTTAGTAAATAACCCTGTAAGTGTGTGTTTGGGAGAAGACTGTCCTTGGAGTCCTGGAGAAATCCATAAACACAAATTTCCTTTGACTGGTTTATGTTGGTCTTGGCCCTGGTGCGTATGTAATATGGTTGTTGTCTTGCTTTTCAGTGTGCAGCAGTCTCAGGCAGATAGCGTGGTTTCTGCAGACTCTGGCAGTGTGGCATCAGAGAGCAGCGAGTCGGACAGCTCTTCAGACTCTGAGAACGAGAGCAGCTCAAGCGACAATGAAGTGAAACAGCCAACAAGAACTGTTTCTGTGGAGGTATTTCATTAATGCTATGTGTTCAACAACTGCTGTTCAGTGGAAGAGTGATAGTAAATCAAGATAATTAAGGTTTCTTTTGGGAGTTTCCAGTTCCATACAGTCATTTGTAATTATTCTATGGAACTGAAAACCCCCCAAAAGTATTTTTAATCTGTGCGGTAGGTTCTCTATTGTCGCAATGACAAAGCATAGTAGCTAGAGGAGGTGTGTATATATGTGTATGTATATATATTCAATGTTTGCAAAAAATCTGCACATCAGTCAAGCCACAAGACTTGCTTTTCCCACAGAAATCACAAATCTGCAGTGATGTTATTACCGCAAAGGATTCTGGGTGGGCACATGCAAATTAGTTTAAACATTTTTGCCTCATTCCATTTTAAACATGGATTCCTTTGAGTCTGTGTTTGCTGTATATAACAGCATTCCTTAGGTAAAGATGCAAAGCCAGTGAACCACTCATGGACTGCTGTTTCATTGTTAATGCAAATCATCAGCATGAGGTTGGTCACTGGTTTGCTTATTGAGGCATTAACAATAAAACAGCTGTCCATGAGTGGTTCACTGGCTTTGCATCTTTTCCTAAGTTGTGTTTCAAAGCTGTTGTATACTGCAAACACAGACTCAAAGGAATCCATGTTTAAAATGGAATGAGGCAAAAATGTGATTCTTTGTTAAACTAATTTGCATATGTCCACCCAGAATCCTTTGCGGTAGTAACATCACTGCAGATTTCTTTGGGAAAAGCAAGTCTTGTGACTTGACTGATGTGCAGATTTTTGTTTAACATTGTATTAACTATCCACAGACTTCAGGTGGAAGGGGTTTTCAATCACAATTTTCTTTCCTCACCATAATCCTATTGGTTTTTCATATATATGTCATATCTCATATCCACAATGTTTTGAGGATACATATTGATGGGGCAGCACGTGAAAGGGGTTGCCCTGTAGTATGTAGAATTTGGGTGTATAAGATTAATTAAGCAATGAAAATCCTGCAGGATATACTTTATACAAACTGCAGAGTAAAATTAGCATTTTCATAAATATAACAAAATTACGTGTCCCTGAAAATATGTGACCCATGGTGGATCTGGTAACCCTGTGTGTGAGTATGTGTCTCTACAGCATATAAGATCCAGCGCTCTCACACTTTCACTAAACAGCAACTTCAACTTTTTATTTTTTATTTGTAAACACCCATGCAACACCTTAACCTATGCAAAACATATTGTGTGTTTACTTATAGTATATGATCACACATTGTATAACTCTGCCACAACACCAATGCGCCCCATATTTGGCAGGTCTTATCCTATATATAATCATTTATTAATTTATTTTCTGGTAATTCCATATCTAGACCATTTAGAAACTATTTGCTGGTATCATATACAATCTCCAACAGCAGAAAAGGGGTCTCCCATTGATGGTGGCAGTAATCTAACCCCTGACGTTTCCTTGCCTTGAAAGGTTATGCTTTAAATAGGCTTACAGTTCTTATTTTAGAATCCCGCAACACTATGATCTTTGTAACCTTTAACCACTGCTTATGCCGGTCAGCATCTGTTCTACATAGTCGTGAAGGTTGGCAATCTCAGCAACTCCTTTGTAAGACCTCACTCTGTTCCAGTATATTTCACTATATACATTCCCTACAAAATGAAAAAGGGGGAAAAAAAGTAAAAAATATTTATCTATCTATATCTATATAAAATCTTCCCCCAGGTTTCTACTACTGTAGAGATCGGACAAGTAAGCAACAAAAATGTTTTAATTAACCCTTGCACTCATGATCTTCAAAAGAAGAGTTTAGCTCAGCCTAATCAGCACTGAATGAGTTTCATTGATGAAAGACTATGAATGAAACTTTGACCCATAAGGAGGTCCTCCACTACTAGCTTCTTTTGCCTTATACATTACTTAATTACTGTAAGCTTCAAATTGTTTTTTGTTTTTGTTTGCAGCCAATACACACAAAACATCAATAGCACAACTTAAATAGAAGTGTATTAACATTTGTATACTATCAAATTGTGTTTCACTGATTTGTTTTTTTTATTTGATTCTAGCTCAGTACATCCTCGACCAGTATATGGCATTTAAACAACTGGATGAAACCTTCAGCATCAACTGAAAGTCAAAGCATTGAGGACCATGAACAACCAAACCACTGGGATAGTAAAGAAGAGGAAATTCAAAAGACTGTTGAGCCTCACCACAAAAAGCTTACATGGACTTCTCAGGATGAAATCCCGAACAAAATATCCCATTCACAGTCCCCCGTGCCTAAGGAAAACATTACCCCCAGACAGACTGTTGGCATTAAGCAGCCTCGAAAGACTGTTAAAGCCTTGGTTACTGAGGAGCCAAAGGGAGGTCTTACAGTTGAGAGTGAACCTGCCCCATACAGACCCAGAGACCAACCCTCCAAAGAGAAACCAACTGTTAAAACGAAAGAGCGAACCAAATCAAATCATTGTAAGGAACCAAAAGGTAGCAGTGCGCATACCAGTGAGAAGAAGCACAAAAGCTCTCGACATGGTGGCAGCAGCAAGAAGTGTTTGAAAATTCAGTCAGACAAGGGCCACTCAGCCCCTCCCTCTCCACAAATCCCCCCTAGTCCCAAGGGGCAAAGCAAAGCCAACCATAGGACTAGTTTGGCTCACCCTGCAGTTGTGGTGTGTGAGGACATACGTGGGGATAAAGTGTTATTACCAATCGGGGACAGATTGTTGCAACCGCTAAGTAGCAAGCCTCTGTCTCTTGTTGTCAGGATTGACCTGACGTTGCTCTCTCGGCTTCCTGGCATATGTGGCAATATTAGCCAGTCAAAAAGAGAGAATGGAATTGATCAAGGGCTTTATTTTAAGAAGGAGGCGTCTGAGACAAAAAAGCTGAAGAAGCAAAGCAAAGAGCACTCGAAGAGTAAGGTAAAGAAAAAGTTAACATGTATATTCAGATGAGAATATTTTTTAGTTCAAAATCTGTTGATTGGTAATTTTTCTGCTAAACTGTACTCTGAAAACATTGGCAATGCACTTTTAAAGGGCACCTGTCATGCCCCAAACAACTTATGCTTATTAGATTGAGCATAAGATTTTATCTATACTTGGCGCTAGCAGTTTTGCTAGCTAATGTATAGGTAGACTTTTCTCCCAGCTGTCTGTCAATGCCTCCGCACGGGCCGCAAAAGGGATAACAGAAAAGACCTTCCACAGGAGGGCCTTCTATTCTCCTTCCAGAGCAGCCACAGCGCAAGCACTGGAGTTGCTATGGAAACTCCCTAACCTAACAGAGGTGGAGCGCAGTATGGCCAGGAGGTGGAACAGATATAAAGCACATCTTTATTTTTTTAAATTGAATACACAATGTATCTTTATGATAAATGGTGTATTTAATGTAAATGGAAGATAATTAAGGGAAGTCACTTTTTCCATTACACTTTCACACAATAAAAATGAATGCCATATAGAAAAATTGTTCCAGTTCTCCCAACAATATTGATGTGTAAAACATTAGAGCCTCACAGTGCTCAATGATAGGTCTAGTACCTCCATGTATCACCAGACCTAGCTGGTATTAATTTTGTTCTACGATATGATTTTAAAACTTACTAGGTGTTACAAATTGCTATTTGTAACTGGCCCTTTAAATGAGAAATTGCCCTGCTTCCCTGGATTGTGGAGAAGCCTGTTTGCCAGCCTCCTTCCTCATGACTATGGCCCCTGGAAGATTGTGCCCCTGAAAACTGATGAACTTTTGGTGAACAATGTCCCTTTAAGACTATGTCCCCAGACCTGTAAAATAACTTGTTCCTGGCTTTCTACCACTTGGTTCAGTAAATAGGGCTTACTGAACCAAGTACCACACAGGCAGACCACCCAGAAGTTAAAGTATGGAGGCAATTTACCTCCCAGGCTGTGAGGTTACTGCAGGTTAATTGCCGACCACTGGGTGGCCGCAGTTCGTGCAATCGAACACGTGGCGGCGGCCATCTTTGTTCAGTCGAACGCGGTCAGCGGTGTATGCTAAAGATTCTGTGGAACTGAAATTGGCTACACATTTTACGGAACACTGCTGACCCTTACCTTCTCCTACACTTAGTTTTTCAGCTCCAGAGACTAAGTCCCGTTCGAAGATGGGACTTAGTCGTTTTTCTGCATGAAATTGACCGACCGCACAGCCCAAATCTATGGAACTGTTTTGGGCAGGAAAATGTGCTTGCGGTCGGTCATAAAGGGACCTCCAGCTAACTTTTGATCCGCTGGAGGGATTTGGCTGATTTTTGGAAGTGTTTATGTTTGAAGTGTGCGGAGTAATTATTATGGAGATTGAATGTATAGTTTTAAAGTTACAGTGTATGTGTGAAAACTGTAATTTTACTGTCTGTAATAATTATGTTAACTGCTTATCTGAGGGGAGGGGATGTGTGGGTTGTACTGTTAATTGATTGGTTATTGTATGCCTCCCCCTGGGTGTGTTCTGTATGTGCACAACCGTAATAAAAAGCAGGCAGGGTGTTCCAGTCCTCAGTTCTTCTTGACCCTTCAAAACGTAGCCTCGTCTCGTTATTGGAGGGAATTGCTGTATCACACTGGGGATTGCTATGCTCTGCATATTCCCCATAGCTTAATCACATAGCTCTTTTAAGAGCTTGTTCCGGATACGCTCTCCTGGAGGAGAGGTCTTCCCCACACGGTCCTGGAGGACAGAAGCCGATCCAGGGTAGAAGGAAGACGGCGCGGCTCCAGTTAAGCTACGGCGGTTGTGGAGTGTGCGGTGGTTGTGGTGTCCAGTGCGGTGCTTGTGGTCCTCGGCGCAAGCTAGGAAGCGTCCGTCAACGGAGGGTACTCGGTCGGAGTACACGGAGCTCCGTTACACTAGGGATCGACCGATTATCGTTCTGGCTGATCTTATCGGCCGATATTCTGTATTTTCAGCAATATCGGTACCAGCCTATAAAGATACCGATATTGCCGATAATACATACCAGGCACGCAGAAAGCTCTTACTTCCCTTCCCTTCATCTCCCCGTGTAAATCTCGCGAGTCAGAGAGATTTACACAGGGGAGCTGAAGGGAGCTGCTGGGAAGGGAAGTAAGAGCTTTCTGTGGGCCTCCACTGCACAGTCCATGCCACCGGACCACCAGGGAATGCCATATGCCCCCTCACTGGCCAAGTAAGAAGCAGGGAGGGGGGAAAAATTATTATTTTTTTTAATAAACAACCTTCTTGTTTTAATATTTGTACATGTGCTTTATATCGTGATATGACTCCATTGTTCTTTGTTGCTCTGTTTCTACCAGCTGTTCTAGGCTAACATCTGAGTGCATCTCAAGGTTGCCAATGACAGTTGGTCATTTGTTTTGATTGTGATTTTATATCTATATACAGGAACACATGTTATCCTTCATGATTTGATATTAGTTTGTATTAATTTTTTTTTTAATTTGTTGCCAGGTGGATGATTGTGACAAGAATAGTAAAAAAAAGAAAATAAAGGTAGAGTCTGAAACAAATGCCGCCACTTCTCGTCACAAAGAGTTATCCACAGAAAAGTGAGTGTTTTCTTCAAATACTTACACTAAGTATCTATCAGAATATATTTTGTTACATTGTTTCCAAAATCTGTCTCCATCTGTCAGGTTTGACTAAGTTTTGTTGTTAAAGGGACACTATAGTCACCTGAACAACTTTAGCTTAATGAAGCAGTTTTGGTGTATAGAACATGCCCCTGCAGCCTCACTGCTCAATCCTCTGCCATTTAGGAGTTAAATCCCTTTGTTTATGAACCCTAGTCACACCTCCCTACATGTGACTTGCACAACCTTCCATAAACACTTCCTGTAAAGAGAGCCCTATTTAGGCTTTCTTTATTGCAAGTTCTGTTTAATTAAGATTTTCTTATCCCCTGCTATGTTAATAGCTTGCTAGACCCTGCAAGAGCCTTCTGTATGTGATTAAAGTTCAATTTAGAGATTGAGATACAATTATTTAAGGTAAATGACATCTGTTTGAAAGTGAAACCAGTTTTTGTTTTTTTCTCCATGCAGGCTCTGTCAATCATAGCCAGGGGAGGTGTGGCTAGGGCTGCATAAACAGAAACAAATTGATTTAACTTCTAAATGACAGTGAATTGAGCAGTGAAATTGCAGGGGAATGATCTAGACACTAAAACTGCTTTATATAGCTAAAGTAATTTAGGTGACTATAGTGTTCCTTTAATCTAATGTGCCTTAAATGTTTACTCCAAGCAGTGGCGTACACACAAACCATGGGGCCACGGTGCGAAAACTGATCCGTGGGGTCCCCCTGCGTGCGCTTACTCTGCGCGGGCTGGGGCCGCAACACATGGCGGCGGGAACCTGGTCGCAGGGCTGCAACCCCTGCGACCACGGTATGTACGCCAGTGCATGAATAAACACATACACTTAAAGGACCACTACAGACACCCAGATCACATCAGCTCAATGAAGTGGTCTGGGTGCCAGGTCTCTCTAGTTTTAACCCTGCAGCTGAAAACATAGCAGTTTCAGAGAAACTGCTATGTTTCACTGAGGGTTAATCCAGCCTCTAGAGGCTGTCTCATTGACAGCCGCTAGAGGATTTTCTGCGATTCTCACTGTGAAAATCACAGTGAGAAGACGCTGAACGTCCATAGGAAAGCATTGAGTAATGCTTTCCTATGGGCGGTTTGAATGCGCGCGTGGCTCTTGCCACGCATGCGCATTCGGAGCTGAGAGGCTAACAGATGCACACAGACACACTCTAACACTAACACGCACACTCTAACACACACACTCTAATACTAACACACACACACTCTAATACTAACACACACACACTCTAACACACGCTCTCACACACACACACTCTAACACACGCTCTCACACACACTCTAACACACGCTCACACACACACTCTAACACGCTCACACACACACTCTAACACACGCTCACACACACACACTCTAACACACGCTCACACACACACACACTCTAACACACGCTCACACACACACACTCCAACACACGCTCACACACACACACTCTAACACACGCTCACACACACACTCTAACACACGCTCACACACACACTCTAACACACGCTCACATACATACACTCACACACACTAACATACACTCACACACACTAACATACACTCACACACACTAACATACACTCACACACTCACTAACATACACACACACTAACACACACTCACTAACATACACACACACACACACACTCACTCACACTAACACACACTCACACTAACACACACTCACACTAACACACACTCACACTAACACACACTCACACTAACACACACTCACACTAACACACACTCACACTAACACACACTCACACTAACACACTCACACTAACACACACTCACACTAACACACACTCACACTAACACACACTCACTAACATACATTCACACTAACACACACGTTTTTTTGTATTTTTTTTTATCCCCTCAGCCTCCTTACCTATGGAGAGCTGAGGAGATTCCCTGGGGTCCAGTGCTGTCACCCGGCTGGCTGGCTCTGCGGTCGCGCGAGGGAGCACTCTCCCCTGGGTGCTCCCTCTTCAGCTCCCTCGCGCGCCGCGTACTGATGCCGGAGCCGGAAGATGACGTCCTCTTCCGGCTCCGGTTTCAGTGCGGTGCGCGAGGGAGCTGAAGAGGGAGCACCCAGGGGAGAGTGCTCCCTCGCGCGCCCGCAGGACCAGCCAGCCGGGTGACAGCAGGGCCAGCCTCGGGGGGCCCTGAGGTGGCCGGCTCTTGGGCCCCCCAGGAGAAGAGGCTGGCCCTGTGGGTACATACCTGGGTCGCCTGCGACCCCGGTATGCACGCCACTGACTCCAAGTATAAGAAGCACTGCAGTCTGCTTTAGTGGTTAGGATACTAGAAAAGCCCTGGTAAACCATTTTGGGTCAGCATGGGCATCCAACGTGTATTTTTTTTTTTTTTTTTTAACAATGGGTGACTTTGTAGAAGCTGGTTGCCAAATCTGCTGGCAATTCATTGGCTCAGAGCGTCAGTTGAGCGATCTCAGCCGATGAGTGACCCTCTGTGAAAATAAAGTGCAGAATTGACATTAGACTGCCCGGAACTTTTGTTGTTTACAGGTGGAGTTACACCTCTTGCAGCAATCTAAAATATCTCCATATGTTTAGCGTTTTAAACTGAACATACAGACTCCAAGCACCGTGACCACTTCAACACACTGAAGTGGTTTTGGTGATTGGAGTAGCACTTCAATGAGCAAAAAAAATGTTGGTGCTGTGTAAATAATATTTTATTTATTTATTTTTTGTCAATCTGTGGCAATGCAGGTGTTGTGGACTAACCAACTAGCTTTAAAAGCTCCATAGAAAAAGATATGATTGTTCCTCCCTTTTTTTTCACCATATTAATCTGCTAAAACAACTGTATCTGGACAATCTAGGTTATTTTTCAACATTGTATTGTATGACCTGCCCAACTGCCAGGGCCAGCATCCTGTGTTTTGCGATTAGAGGATGGATTAAAGGGACACTTTTAAAGGGGCACTCCAGAAAGGCCTATTATACATAATCATTACAAAAGTTGTAATTTTTCCTAAATAGCTGCTTTTTCCCCCTTGTCCTCCTTCTCTCTCTGCACTAACTGAATTATGTAAAAAATGTCAAACATCTTCCGTTTTAGGAGGCTGGTTAATGTCCAGCAAGAGATAATGATTATTTGCAAATGTGCCTGCTGGCTGTGTGAAGCACCGTGCTCTCAGCCCTCAATCTGGGCAGATAGCGCCAAAGTGCACGGCACATTTCTGAATTTTGTCTGGGATCCCATTTCTGATCAGTGTTATACATTTAAAGTACTGATCACAAAGTGAAATCCTGGTCATAACTATCGCAAGAATGAAGTGCTCTCTGTCTTGCTTTTACACGCTGGAAGAAAGCAACCTATAATTAAATGGTCAAGCAAACTCTGTGCAAACTCTTTCACTATATCACTTACTGATATTACAATTTCAGCCACTAATGTTTTGTAGTATTTAATTAAACACCAAGTGTTTGATAAAAAAAAGGTGTACATAGAAAGAAACTTCCCTCTAGATTGTGGATTTAAACCCGAAAGATCTCCTAAAATCTTCCACAGATACATAGATACAAATATTAGGGTCCAACCAACTATAGGGAAATAGAAAATAACAAAGTGCAACTCTGTGTAATAATAATATAATAGTGATGTGTGCCAGTGGGTCACTCACACTTTCACTGTTAAAACAGGGCGTATCAGAAGTCAGTGTAGATTTCAGGTTGTTCTCTGCTTCCAATGTCTGGTCTTCCAGATCTCAAGTACTGTATATCCAATATGAAATGTAGAAAGATGTGCATAAAGTATAAAAAGCCTTTATTACTTACACATAGGTAAGGATCAATCAGCATAAAAACAAGTAAAAATCTGTCCAACGCGTTTCCTCCCACAACAGGGACTTTGCAGCAGTGAGACAGGTACACAAATTAATCATATGAATCAAATGAATTAATTTGTGTACCTGTACCTACTCATGAACATATACACTATAACAGCTAATGTACACACACATAAGATACAATCAACTGCAGTATAAATAAAACAAGCAGATTACGGCAACATACACACCTCAATTTAAAAAAAAAAATAGGACTGGCACGCTACAGGACTTGACAATCTCTTATTATGGCACTGTACTGCTAAAAGGTTGCCTGCCCCTGTTATAGGTTTTGTACATTGTCAGATTTAATTATTGTGACTTGCATGTTAAAGTATGTGTGTACCAGTGGCATACTATAATATTGGCTAGAACTATCTTGCCAAAAAAGTAACAAAAAGTCCCAAACTTCTTTGTGTCTAGTTTGAAGCAGGTCCTACATTAACACCCATCTCATATTTCAAATGATTTTTTTTTTTTTTTTGGTTTCTTGTTGTGAACATATGTATAATTAGAACAGATTTCTTAAGCCTGAATATCTTCTCAGGTTGCCTAAAAAATCTTCTGAGAAGCTTCATAAAGAGCATCGGTCGCAAAAAGCAATGTCTCAACCAGGCCCCACGCAGAAGTCCGCCCAAAGGCATGCACAAAAGCGGAGGCCCAGTGAAAGTAGCATCTGCAGCCAGCAGTCCACGACAAGTAGCGTAAAGAGCAATCACAAAGAGCCCTCCTCTGCCAAGCATAGGAGAGTGGACGAAAAAGTGTCTGAACGTGCTAAAAGCAACAAGGTACGTGTACGTACTGCTTCAACATTTGACACTTTTTGCTGTCAGAGTACGCCATGTAGGTTATTGCAGGTAATAGGTCATTCTAAATGACTTTGTGTAGTAACAGTACCTGTTTATAGATGTGGTTAATTTTTATGAATTCACACCAGATACCGTATATACTCGAGTATAAGCCGACCCGAATATAAGCCGAGGCCCCTAATTTTACCCCAAAAAACTGGGAAAACTTATTGACTCGAGTATAAGACTAGGGTGGGAAATGCAGCAGCTACTGGTAAATTTCTAAATAAAATTAGATCCTAAAAAAATTATATTAATTGAATATTTATTTCCAGTGTGTGTATATAATGAATGCAGCGTGTGTGTATGAGTGCAGTGTGTGTGTATGAGTGCAGTGTGTGTGTATGAGTGCAGTGTGTGTGTATGAATGCAGTGTGTGTGTATGAATGCAGTGTGTGTGTATGAATGCAGTGTGTGTGTATGAGTGCAGTGTGTGTATGAATGCAGTGTGTGTGTGTGTGTGTATGTATGTATGTATATGAATGCAGTGTGTGTATGAATGCAGGGTGTGTGTGTGTGTGTATGAGTGCAGTGTGTGTATGAATGCGGTGTGTATGAGTGCAGTGTGTGTGTGTATGAATGCAGTGTGTGTGTATGAATGCAGTGTGTGTGTATGAATGCAGTGTGTGTGTATGAATGCAGTGTGTGTGTGTATGAGTGCAGTGTGTGTATGAGTGCAGTATGTGTGTGTTGCAGAGCCTTGGGGGGGGCAATTTTATTCTTTTTTTTTTTACATTATTTTAATATTTTTTTTCCATTATTTTTTTATTTACTTATTATTTTTTTTAATTATTTTCATATTTTGTTATTATTATTTATTATTTGTAATGTTATTATTTTTTTTTTAATTATTATTTTATTATTACTTTATTTTTGTTTCGTCCCCCCTCCCTGCTTGCTAGCTGGCCAGGGAGGGGGGCTCCTTCCCTGGTGGTCCAGTGGGGTTGGCAGTTCAGTGGGGGGGCTGTGGGGGCTGCAGAGATGTTACTTACCTTTCCTGCAGCTCCTGTCAGCTCTCTCCTCCTCCGCGCCGTCCGGTCAGCTCCCTCTGTCAGCTCACACTGTAAGTCTCGCGAGAGACTTACACTGGGAGCTGACCGAGGTGCTGAACGGACGGCGCGGAGGAGGAGAGAGCTGACAGGAGCTGCAGGAAAGGTAAGTAACATCTCTGCAGCCCCCAGTCTGTATTATGGCAATGAAAATTGCCATAATACAGACTATTGACTCGAGTATAAGCCGAGTTGGGGTTTTTCAGCACAAAAAATGTGCTGAAAAACTCGGCTTATACTCGAGTATATACGGTAATTTGTGAGCAGATGTGCTGCAATTTAAGTGCACAATGTTGTTATTCTTGCTGAGGATCCCAATGTGGTGGACGTGGGAGGTGTCCTTGATTTAGCATGGCAATAACTTAATGGTTTCACCACTCATCTTGGTGCTGCTGGGCACCCATTCCCACAGTCCATGCATACAAATTCTCCTGCAAAGGCCACACTCACCGGTTCAGAGTGTAAGCTTGGTGCTCTTTTTGCAGAAGACCGGATATGGGGTGGGTGCCCTTGATGGGGTCAGGTACTTTGTCAAACTGTTCTAAAACAATTTGAAACGTTACATTGGGATGGTGCCAGAGCACATCTGGCACCATAACCACTACATTTTATTTTTCCCTTAACAATCTTGAGTTTGGTTTGTTAAGTCTTTTAGGCTTGCTTTTTAGTAAGAATAAGTAGTTATATGTTCAACATAGTTGTTAGCAGAACAAGACTTGCTTTTAACAACACAGCTAAAATAAATTCTATATGCAAATTTGCAGGCTTCTTCAGAAAATAAAATAACTCCTTCCCCAGTGCCTTCTTTGCCAAATGGTAATGCCAAGCCAACAAGACCTCAGCTGAAGTTTGAAGAAAAGTACGTTTGTATTATAATTCCTTACTCCTAGAACTTGTGTTGCCATGACAGCAAGTAGATTGTGAAGGTTTTTTATTTTATTTATTTTTTTATTTGCATGTTTGGATCTTTATAACATTTTATTTTCTTGTCCTATCGTAGGTTGTATACGTCAGACCATTATATGAATGAGGCCAAGAAGTTAAAGCACAAAGCAGATGCCATGGTACACTACTTTGACACTCATGTTTGTCGTGTTTTGAACAGTCATTTTGTATATTTAGGCAAGAGTACCTGCTGTAAAACCTGCTATTGCATTACAGGATATGTAAACCTTTATGATCCCACTTAACATCTTTTTGACAAATTGAAGAGGGGGGAAATAGAACCATATCTCCCTAGATATGGATGTGTATTTGGATTTTGTGTGTGTAAAGACTGTGTGTCTTTATGGCTCACACTTCTTTATCTATTTATTTCTATTGATTTCTTTCGATTTTTGGTGCAGATTTAGTAAAGTGTAAGGAAATGGATATGGTGTAATAGTAAAGTGCCACACATTTTCAGGTGATTATTTACAATGAAAATAATGTACATATAAAATGAACAAAAAAAATAGGAAATAATATTATGTAGCTGTAGTATAGCCAAACACCAGCATTTTACGTTCCAAGACTGTCATTGTTTGACGAAATTTGAGTAATCCCTTGGTATGCACGTTGTAATTACCATCATCATTTATATAGCTCCAGCATATTGCACAGCGCTTTTTAATTATAAAATGGGGATATTTGCTACAAGTAATTTACATACGAAATATAACAGACGAGGTGAAGAGGACCAGAATAAAAACATTTATTTTAAACAATGAGAATTTGAATTTACATCCTTGTAGGATAACACCATTATCTCTTCACATCTGCAAATGCTTTGACTTCTCTTCTTTACTTTTGCGTTTACAATAGATGGCCACTGAAATTTAAACCATTTGCCTATATATAAAATAAAAATAGGCAAATCCTGTATAGTTTTAGCTTCTCTAAATAAGTATTATATTTAAAAAAAAAAAATACAATTTGAGTTTAATATCAAGCATTACTGTTTCTAAAATGGTAAACATGTCTATGCTAGTTTCACGGAGAAAGCAGCAAATACTTGTGTTCAGAGGGGAATTAAAAGAAAACTACTCCCACACATTCGTATCTTTCCTAATCTTATTTCCTCTTTGGTATTTATGTATGCTTTCCTGTTTCCTTTCATATATAAAATCTACCAAAATGGAGTAGCATATATTGTTGATGGGTGTTAACTGCTTCATAGGGTAACCTTGGCACCTATATTGTCTGTAAAATCGATAACATGTTACCTCTTCACCTCCACATGGGTGTTTCATTATTATAGAAGGATATTTTCAATATAAATCAACCTTTTTATATTTTTTTGGCTTTCATCCCTTGCTTTAATATCCTCCTGTAGACATGGTGTCCAGGTGGCTATTTTTTATTTTTTTTAGCCTGTTCATTCTGCTTACATATTTGGATAATTTTAGTGCATCTCTAACCTAGCTTTCTATAACTTATTAAGAAATGGGTAACACTAAGAGCCAGATTTGTTCTTTAAATAGTTAATTTATTTTTTCTCCCCTTCTTTTTCTCCCTCTCAAATTTCTGTTGTATACCTCCTGGCAATCTTCCTTATGCACTGTTTACATTTCTCTTAAAACCTGTTAACCACTGCATGGCTGAAATAGTCCACATTTTCACTCCGAGAAAAGGCAGTGTTTACATTGTCCTTAGGGACACCTCCAAGTGGCCACTCCTCAGATGGCCACTGGAAGTGCTTCCTGGCTCAGTGCTGCACAGTAGGCAGCACTGCCTTTCAATGTCTCCACACACTGCATGGGGACGCTGAATTTTCCTCCTAGAGATGCATTGATTCAATGCATCTCTATGAGGAGGAGATGATTGGCCGAAACGGCGTTTGGCCCTGCCACCTTGCCAATTTTATCCAATCCAATGCTTTCCCGATGGCTAATAATTGGCAATTCTGATGTCAGCATGGGGGCGCGGAGCCAGTACCGGCAGACCCGCGCAGCAATGGAAATAAGGTGTTTTCATTCCTTTTAAGGGAGCTGAGGGTAGGGGGGCAAGCCACCTACATGGTGGGTTTTGCACTATAGGGTCAGGAATACATGGTTGTGTTCCTTTAATGTATTTCATAATGGACAAGAACCTATACATTTATGTATTATGGTAGAATGTTGAGTTAATAAAGATGGCTTTGTTTTCCATTATATTCAGTGTTCTATATACCATAACATGCTTGGCCTGTTTGCACAGACTTTATAATCTTTCATCAGAAATTTTCAGTACTTAGATTGACACATCATTTTTAAATACCTTTTGTTGATCTCTATTTGCAATATACCCTATCTGATAGAAAAATGCCAACACATCTCAATTACACACTGTTTATTCTGTTTATATATAGTTCAAATGTAAAGTTTAAGAGCCTTACAACGTTATCTGCTTTGGCCTTTAGCCAAACAGCCGAGCTTTCAGGTTTTTTTCTCACTGCTTCTGCAGGGAAACATGGTAAGATGTGTGTGAAACAGATCAGTAGAATCTAGTGACATCCCTTGTTCTGTAGAAACTAGTGCTTAGCACCATTGGAGCAGTGAGTAAATGTGGCATTCAAAATCCCCTGTCTGCTAGAAGTAGTTACACGTTTAGTCAGAATGGTGCCAACATGTAAATATTCAAGACATATATGGTATTTCCACTAAGTAATGTAACACTTTGAAAAAGACAAGATCTGAGACCGCCATATGCAGCATAGAAATGTTGTCTACTTCAGCTGCCTTTAAAATACATATACCGTATATACTAGAGTATAAGTCGACCCAAATATAAGTCGAGGCCCCTAATTTTACCCAAAAAAACTGGGAAAACTTATTGACTTGAGTATAAGACTAGGGTGGGAAATGCAGCAGCTACTGGTAAATTTCTAAATAAAATTAGATCCCCAAAAAAGTATATTAATTGAATATTTATTTACAATGTGTGTATATAATGAATGCAGAGTGTGTGTGTGTATAAATGCAGTGTGTGTATATAATGCAGTGTGTGTGTGTGTGTGTGTGTGTGTATAATGCAGAGTGTGTAACCGTGGTGGAGGGTGGGCATTTTTATTATATATTTTTTTTATTATTTTAATATTAAATTATTATTTTTTTAATATTATTAATTTTTTTTATTTTATTATAATATTATTTAAATTTGTATTTTTTTTTGTCCCCCCTCCCTGCTTGATACATGGCCAGGGAGGGGGGCTATATTATTCCCTGGTGGTCCAGTGGATGGGCTGTGCAGGAGGGGGGCTGGGAGCAAGCTGTTACTTACCTTTACAGCAGCTCAGTTGAGCTCCCTTCTCCTCCGTTCCAGTCAGCTCCACTGTAAGTCTCACAGTCTGAGTGCCGCACGGAACGCTCTGACGGCCGCGGCTCTTGCAAGACTTACAATGGAGCTGACCGGAACGGAGGAGAAGGGAGCTCAACGGAGCTGCTGTAAAGGTAAGTAACAGCTTGCTCCCAGCCCCCAACAGGACCGCCGGGCTTGTAATGAGCCCGGCGGTCCTGGTCTGTATTTTGGCAATGTAAGTTCCCATAATACAGACCTTGATTTGAGTATAAGACGAGTGGGGCTTTTTCAGCACAAAAAATGTGCTGAAAAACTCGTCTTATACTCGAGTATATACGGTATTTGGGAAGTATGCTGCCAATTGATGATGTGGGAATCCGCTCCATTCCCTGACTGGCTCACTGAATTTAGAACGCAGCACAAGATGGTTACTTCTATAAACAGTTTTTTTATACACATTTTTTGGCTCTTTATAGCACTTAAAGAAATAATGGAAAAACTAGAGCAAATCACTTGCTTTGCATTTGCTTTAAAAAGTGGTAAAATTAGGTTCTTAAAGGCTTTTAAAGATGAAATTGTCTATGCAACCAGTTGGTTAATGTTTGTATAAAGATGCACCAATTTTCTCCAATGATCAATTTTCTATATAGAATGAATGTGGAGTTTAAAAGCAAGGCTAGGCAGAGCTATCAGTGCCGTCTTGGAATGTTTGGGGCTTAACTGTGTTCATAATTGTTTTAACCCCTTAAAATAACGTTACGCCAACTACTTCTGGCACCATAACAACTGCATTGCAATTAAGTTGTTATGGTGCCTACATGTTTTTGAAGTAATAGGATACAGTTGCATTAAATATTTAACCCATTGCAAGATTAGGTTGGTTGGTTTTATTTAAAAAAAAAATAAAACATTTTGTTTATTTTTATTACAATCAAGGCTGTCCAGGTTAGATTAAATTTATACTTGTAATGTGGAAATGTAAATTAGGCATTTTATCAATCTGGCCGAAGAAGGTGTAGTGCCTGGGAGAATCTCACTTCCCCAAAAAAGTGGGAAGGCACACATAACCGACTATAACCATTACTGCACAATGCTGTAATGGCACACATGCTTAAAATGCACCCTGTAAGAATAGCTGCAGTATTTTCACAATTTGCATTGCTGTGTAACTCGACATTTGATTGTGCCAATTTCTATCTGGCACATTCTCACGGTGCCTTTCCAGTGTCAAGTAATTCCTCAGCTGAACCTTTCCCTCAAAGGATTACACGTTGTTAACGGCTTTCCAAATTATTTCCATAAGTGATGCAAACCTTATTCATACATCTCATCGCTGTAATGGGATTAACCATAAATCCCACAAATATTAGGTTTCAGTCTTTAACAGTTTTTCATTTGCTAATCTTTTGAAGGCATGGCGCACACTGCCATTGAAAATTCAATTTAATAAATGACTCTCTGGTAAAGGAGTATATTTATTTATATTGCTGTGATTAATGAACAGGTATAGACCTGTTTGTCTGAGCAAAGCTCTACCTAATTATATTTTCCCATGCCTTATTCTTTCCCTGGGTATGTCATTTATTTAATTTTTTTCCCTTGTTCAGTCACATTTATCATGTTATTTAGAAGCTACACAACTCCTCCGGAGATTCATTTAGTCGCTAAAATGTGTTTTTATTTTTGTATTTATTTTTTCTCTTTAGTCGAGCAAGATTGGAAAGGCATTCAACTACCTAGATGCTGCTATGTATTTCATTGAGTGTGGTATTGCGATGGAATCTGATGTGCAGACCCCGAAGCCTGCTTACACAATGTTTGCAGAGACTGTCGATCTCATTAAGTAAGTGAACACACAATATGTTATAGGCCTTAGCTGGATAGAATGTTCACCAATCAACAAGCATATGCACAGATGTGTTGCCTGTAACTAGGTATACTTACAATGAGAGGAAGCATCATCTTTGGCTTTATCTGCATTTTAATATTCACTTATTCCCCATTGTATTTTGTAAGATTCTATCCATTTGATTATTTTTATTTAGGTTTACTTACATAATATATTATATGTGAATGTATTTATTTTCTATTCAGGTTTATAATGAAGCAGAATAACTTTACAGATCGCTCAGCACCTGCGCATGAAAAGGCCCTAGCTACATTATGGTAAGTGTTTCCTGTCACTGTGGATTCTCAAAGCAATCCTTTACTAAATATTTAGTTTGTTTTGGGGTGTTTGCAACATCACCTCCACATTTACTGGTTTATAGCTTAATATTTGCACTTGTATCTGTTGTGCATTTATAATTGGTGTGTGCACGATTGTGATCATGCAAAGTGATGAGCGTGACTACACACAAATCTCAGACACTAATTGGACTTAACTTCCATAGCACTGTGGCCAAGACGTAAAATCTTAAGCGCAGAATATTTTGTAAAAAGGTGGGGCAATATTATGTTTATAGTCTTGTTTTCAGGAAGGTTTTTACTCTGAGCGTAGACTATTCACTCGTTTACCCATACTCAAGTTGTTAGCCATCAAAACTGGCCTATCTGTATATTAGTTGTCTCACATACTTTATTATTTATTTATTATCTCTTTGCACCCCCCTGCTTTTTTCCTCTCCTTTCTTTTAATGACCCTTTCCCTGCCTGTGCAGCCAAGGTGCTGTATAATAAATATTAAATACATCCTGTGTTGGAATAAAGTTGACTGACCCTAAATCATGCTCACCTGCCTGTTTACTGTGTTGATTCAAAGGTAAAAGGATACCGCACTCTCACAATGAAAACAAGCTTGACAAAGGCCTCTCTGTAGGTCGAAACGTTGCAGTTTTAAATAAATCTGCATTTTTTAAGAAACCTTGAGTGCATGGACCTACATTCTACTAATGTTTACTGGTTACTGTCAGAGTAATGATTCCACATGTCATCAATCCGTTAGTAATACACAGTCAGGCAGCAGTGGTCTTGACTTCTCTTCAGTAAATCTGAGTGGACGCAAGAGGCTCAGCAGAGAGAAGTGAAAAAGGCACGAACACTGTGAAACAGGTTGAGCTGTGCACCGGTCGCAAGGTGAATTCCGATGACAGCTGCACTTTGACCCAAGATCACTCACCGAGATGATTCCAACCCGAAATCACTAAAATTAAATGTAGAGTGGGGGAAATTGATTATAAGGCAGTAAATGGATGATAAGTTAAAGTATGTGCATACAATCATAAATAAATAGACTAAAACCTTGATCGTTTTAAAGAAAAGCTCCTGTGTCATGTGCCAATTTTTTATTTTAAAAGATGTTAGATATGGGTATTTTGTAAAGTTATGTTGTATTCTTTATACTGATTTGAAGATCTACTATTCATATGGAAGATATAATTTGGAAGAGAAACGGTGTAAAAAGAAAAAATATAAACCCAAGTCAATTTGTATGTGTATTTTATTTTTATTCTCAGTATGCGTTGCCAGTCCGTTCTGTTTATGGCAATGTTCCGCTACAAAAAAGACACTGTTTTCAAGTATTCCCGCACGCTTGGGGAACACTTTAAGGTAAGAGCACATTTATTAATTTCATCCTCCACACTTTACTGTATCATACTATGCGTCACTGCCTACTTGCATCGAGATTCAGCTTTAGTGTGATCCAGCTCCTTAGCTTGACAGGGTTATTCACAAATGAGTGAATCTCATTTTTTATTTTTATTTTTACTTTTTAAAGCCAAAATAGCCAAACTGAAAACATAATTGACTCTCTGAGATTTAAAGGACCTCTATAGCACCCAGACCACTTCAGCTTAATTAAGTGGTCTGGGTGCCAGGTCCATCTAGTGTTAACCCTGCAGCTGTAAACATAGCAGTTTCAGAGAAACTATGTTTACAAATGGGTTAATCCAGTCTCTAGTGGCTGTCTCATTGACAGCCACTAGAGGCTCTTCCGCGCTTCTCACTGTGATTTTCAAAGTGAGAAGACGCCAGCGTCCATAGGAAAGTATTGATAATGCTTTCCTATGAGACTGGCTGAATGCGTGTGCGCGGCTCTTGCCGCGCATGCGCATTCAGCCGGTGATGTCAGAAGAGGGAGGAGAGTCCCAGCGCTGGAGAAAAGGTAAGGGATTAACCCCTTCCTCCCCCTTCAGTGCCACGGGAATGGGACCCTGAGGGTGGGGGCACTCTCAGGGCACTATAGTGCCAGGAAAACAAGTTTGTTTTCTTGGCACTACAGTGGTCTTTTAAAACAAAAAACAAAACATTTTTGTACTAATTTAGATTTTTTTAAATTCTGTTTGAATTCCATTGATTCTCACTTTATTGAATCCGGCAATACTCACTCTAAGGAATATTGTGCTTCTGTGTGATAAGCTGGCAATGAAGTCAGCATGTCCCCGTTACGTTGGCAGGTGTGCCCTGTTTCATGAAAGTTCCTCCTGCAGGGTCAGCTGTATACAAGGGGGTGAGATGTGGGCAGAAATCCAGCACTTGTTAATTGGTTAATTATAGAGAAAGCAATTAAATGTTTAACTTGTCACTATTAAAATATATGTTCATCGATTGAGATTTTTTTTTTTTAAGCAAAACACATGTTTTATGTGTGTTATATAAATTTATTTATATTTAATTTTCCTCTAGAGTTCTTCCCGAGCTGCACAAGCACCTTCTCAGTGTGTTTCAAGGTACGCATGTCTTTTCAGGTTATGTTTAGCTTATGGCATCTGTAATCTGAGATATATATATATATATATATATATATATATTATAATGTGTGTGTATATAATTTGTAAAACCTCAACCACCCTCAATCCGACAAGAAGCATTAAACAATGTAGCCCGCTTAGATATTAAAAATAATACATTTTGTGGTTAGCATCCTACTAGAACTACAAACATCAATACCTCCCCTCCACAATAAGAAGAAAAGGAAAACTGTGTCTGTCAGGATACCTGTGGTTACTGACCAGGTAGGGATCCAGCCTGTGGGTCTTCTCCCACATGATGGGACGTTCCTCACATTTCCTCCTCTTATCTCGGCCATTCAGGCACCAGCCACTGTAGCTACGCCCCTTTTTATGACTCTGCGCATGCGCGCTGGTGTCGTGACGTCGATGTCACGGCCCCACAAAACTTTAGAATTCGGTCACTTTGGGGGCGTGGCATCACTTAAAGAGCCAAACTATAAAAAGGACTCCGTTGCAATGAATCATTGCCCTGTTGTGGTTCTAGCTTGCTTGTTCCAATAGTGCATACTCTGGTTTGGTTTATTGGTATTTGACTTGGCTCTGATTTTGACTTTTGTGTTCTCCTTCCCTTTGACTTGGCTTGTTTATTCGCTTACATGTTTTCTGGCTTCCTTGACCTCTGCTTGTCCTGGGCTATTCTCTGTCCTTTCCTACATTCGTCCGCCCATTCTAAGGCATTCTGCATATTGGATTCCTGTGTCGTTCCTGACAGTGTGTGTGTAATTTTTCTTATTGTGGAGGGGAGGTTTTAAGAGATATAAGTTTGTAGTTCTAGTAGGTTGTTTTTTATTCTCGTTAACCACAAAGTTATATTTTTACTATCTAAGCAGGCAACATTGTTTAATGCTTCTTGTTGGATTGACGGTGGTTAATTGCTTAAAAACAAAATGTAAAAAGTTTGTAACAGTTTCATGCGATAAGCTTCACTCATGATGAGTAAAAGTGTCACACCAACTGCCTTGAAATTTTAAGCTTAGCAAGTATAAGGTATAAGTTCTGATGTTTTTTATTCTGACATGACCTCATTGCATCATTTGTTATATATAATATATATATACATATATTTATTTATATATTTTATATTAGAAGTACTGGTACGCCTTCTCCTCTCTCCCAAACTCATACCTCTGCGAGTTCTGGAGGATCGCAGTCAAGATCCATTCCTAGCAATAATGGAGGTCAAGGTTCATCAATCAATATCCCCCAGGTGATTCATCAGGTAGCATCGTCATATGTCAACATCACCTCGTATTTTCTGAACGCTTATGACATCTGGGAGCAAGCAGATTTACTGGCAAAGGAAAATAAAGGTAAGCAACTTCTACCCTTGCAGGCAGTGCTGTGAGCGTGTATGCAGAGGGGAAGCTTTCGAATCCCCACACCTCACCACCCTTTCCCGCCTCCCTACCATCTGTATTATTAATTTGTTTAATCCCCACCTCAGCTCACCCTCACTCCCTCTCCTCAGTGTATGCATGTGTTCTGAGACTGGGAGGATGGTCCAATTAAAAGCTTCTCTGTGAAAAAAGTTAAATGTAGCAAAATTTAGATTAATGCTATTAAACTTCCAGTCAAACATACCAACTTCTAAAATGGTTTCACATTGAAATGTTATATTACTCCTTGTATTTTGTGACCTGTAACTTTTAAAATAAGCTGAAATACTATACATATTATGCACTTTGAAAAACAAGACATATAAATGAATTTATTTTGAATTACTTTTCTAAGCTGGACATATTATGCAGAAATGAGATAGGAGTGGCGATGTTGGACTAGCCAATGTCAGAACCCCAAAGTAGGTTACAAGAGGTAACACGGGGGCTTAACCCCACAACAAGTAAATAACTACCAACTGAAAGAGTGGGATAGAAAAAAAAAAAAGCATTCACTCAAAAGTGAATGGGATTCAATCTCCCTCTAGAAGATTACCTCCTAAAGTAAACGTAACAAAGAAAATGGTAATAACCTTTATTATACTAAAATTAAGCAAATAAAATATATATAATAGGTATAAAGCTTACCCTGGATAGAAACACCATAGAAAGTTGTGTTAGTGAAAATCACATGAAGGTGAGGAATTAAAAACCTGGGGATATGTTCCTTAATCTCATAGAAAATGATATATGTATATATTGTATGTGCACATACGTATAAAATCCACTAAAATAAATAGTAGTAAGGCCTCTAAAGAGGACCAAGTAAAACTATAGGGACATCCGATATGTAGACCAATATATAAGAGAAACGGAACATAAGTACAGACGGCTCCGTACAAAAGGTGAAAATTAAATAAACCAAGTCGCGCTAAAACGGTAAAATCCGTAAGTAATATATATATAGCTGGGATCGTGGTACCTAGCGATAGTAGAAATGCCGATATGGTACTGGAGTTAAACTGTGGTCATTAAAAATAGTGTCTCAATAGAGTATATCAAGATAACTCACTGGTGGAAAATAAATTAACGAAGAAGCACAAACGGGTGTAGAACTATGTAGCCGACCCTGCTGTACAGACTCTCTGGGAGGCTATATGTCTCGTTTGGCAATATAAACTATAGGGGAAATCCAATAGTGATATATCCCCTAGTGTGAGACTAAAAGATACATAAAATCCACAACGGTATATAACAGCAGTACCTTAAATCAAAAAAGCCCCATCCAAAATTAGTAACTTTAAAGGAAAGGAGACAATATCCTAGAAAACCCTGGGCTTACTATCTAGCCCACAGGCAGGCCAGAGATACTAAACTGCTGCTTCAAGGCAGCCTAGCAAATCCCTATAAGCTTATGTAAGCACATACTTTGAAAAAATAATGAAAGCGGACATCCGTCAAACCCAGGTAAAAAGTAGAAAATAAATGCTTAGTAAAGTAAATGCATCGTCAAAATGCTCAAATTTTTTTTTTTTTTCATAATAAATTAGATTTTATATATGTATATGTCACATCAAATTAAAGCCCATTTTGTCCTTTAAAAAAAAAAAAAAAAAAAACAACCGATATATAATATGTGTTGATGCAATAAATGAGAGATGCAAATTGCAGTTGAACATAAACCGCACAACATGCAAAAATAGCTTGTCCTTCAGGATATGTCCAGCTTCTAAAGCTGCGTCCTTAAGGGGTTAAGATCAGACTGCTCTTGGTTCTGTGCTCTTTGGTTATGATATGTATTTAGTGAAGGTAATGATTTCTAATAGTTTATACCCTTTTTTTTTCTCCCCATAGAATTCTTTGCAGACCTCAGTGCATCAGTTTGTCCCCTGGCTCTGAACAGCACTATGATTCAGCTGGTACACTACACAAAACAGGGTCTGCAATGGCTGAGACTGGAGTCGGGCATGACTTAAGCAAAGGACAGATGTGGGCCCTCTGAACTGTTTTGCACTTTGAAAGCCCGTGGAGGGTCCATGATTGGGCACATGAATTGAATGAAAGGGTAGGAAAAAGGAAAGAGGGTCATGGTATCTGCTATGACTGGACATCTATGAACATTGCCTAGTACGGCAAATTCTTTGAGATGAAGGAAATATCAGAATTAAATAATGCCTATTGGGCTTATCACAAAAAACGTGCAATGTGTTATTAGAAAGGTCAGACACGTCAATGGTCTTTAAGCATTTCTTAATGATACCAGCAGAGTAGAGATGTCTTCTGAAAGCGTGGCAAGCTGTTGGAGTATCACATTGTGGTTTCTCAACCATAGCCCATGGTAAGTGAACAACTGGAAGAAATCTGACAATCTTAAGGAAGATTATATATGCCAATAATAGGGGAACATATGTAATTTATTTTTTTTGGGGGGGGGGATGTTTTTTTTGTTTTGTTTTTTAATTTTAGAATGCATTTCCCCACTTGTAGCTTTGTTTTTGTAATAATAAATCCCAAAAAAATTCTGATGCAAAGAATGAAACACTGAAGGAGGAGGGTTTGCTGGTGTTTTGTACGATGTTCAAGTTCAGTGCTTTGTGCCTTACACCAACATCCTAGTGTCCTTGTAAAATCTCTTATTTTGTATTCCAAGTCCATATTTATTGGGGGGAAGGGAAAAAATATTTCACTATTCAGTTTGTGGCATAGTTGATTATATCGGTTATATAAATTGGTATTAAAAGGCCCAAACCTTTCTTATACAGTGGCTTGGTGATCCTGCTATTTTCTAAGCAATCTGGATGCTGTGTCTTTTCTACCCATTTACTTGGCTTCTCTAATGAAAGAATCATTGGGTTGAGCACAAAGCTAGAGTAAACACTGCCATCAATTCTAACTTCCATCATCACTGCCATGCTTCCACACCTTCACACTTCAAATTAATTAATTTATTTTTGCTAGTTTTTACGTTTTACCACTGTGATTTTTGAATGGTCTAAAAATCACACTTTATGGCAACTGGTTTTGTTTTCCTTTCTTCTATTTTAATAAACTGGAAGTGAAAGACCAGGATATTTTGCAATGTTAGAACCGTTTTGTGCTGTTTTGTGTTTCCAATTGGAGCGGTCCACCCCTTAACTGCTGCTATGTTGTTTATTTTTATTTTTTTTAATTCTTCTAAAGGAACACCAACATTCCTTGCATTTATAATAAATCTCTAAATATAGGTACAAAACATTACCGAGAAATACATTCATGGTTTGCATTCAGACCAGTTTTTACTGCCTTGTTCCATTCATCTAAGTCACGTTCCAGCCACAAATAGCACTTGGATTATAACACAAGCAGGTTAGAGAATGATTAAAATGATCAAAAAGGTAAACCTTTTCAGACTGGAAATGCTCTTTTGTGCAAAGGAGTGTCATACACAATTGCACAACACATGAACTGTGAATGGCTCAATATGAAAACCCATTAAGATTTGTGAATGTGCTATTGTAAGACTGCCATTGCTTGTGGGTTAAAACTATTGAGCAAATGAGACCTAAATATTTGATTTGTTTGTGATGATCCCCTTATTCAAATGAAGACCTCTGTATGTGGCCTATTATGTAGGTAGTGAGTTTACTAACCGATCACTCAACCACTGTGCCTTTTTATGGTAGCTCTTCAGGCATACGCTCTGAAATCAGGTGTAGTATGCCTTATACCTTGCATGTGAAAATGAAGACAGGTAATTTTATATTTTAATCAGTATTGGCAACATTGTTGAATCATTTTTGGTTATAGAGAGTGGAAATCAGATGACACAGTGGTTATCAATGTAATTGAGAATGGAATACGACAAACCTATATTGTATGAGACTAGATGCTTCCCGAAGCATTGATGGCTAATGATGTACCTTATGCTACCAAGCTCTTTATCGGGTATTTAATTCTAGATCAGTTAGATTTATAATGCTGATTGGATCAGGTGTGGCTTTGGGTGGAAATTATCATTGGCTGGCATCTGTTAAATGATATCCTGGGGGTAATGTAATGCAGATATTGGAACACTGGGTGGTTGCTTAAAATAAAAATTCCAATAAAGACGACAACAGCAGAAATATGGACATTTCAGTCTGAATAAGCTCCACACAGCTCTTTAAATATAGGAGTATCACTGAGCTATATGCAATTTGCAAACCATCATTGTACTTGCATAACCAAGTTTAAGAAACATACTTTTTGTTTCACGATGTGGTATATTTCTAACAATAACTGATTTTACTGTGCTCCTGGCAAGGCACGCAAGTCCTCAAAATCCTAATATTCACTGGCATATATAAGGTGATTAAATCAGTCATTTTAAGCTTACAAATGGAAGCAGTGCCTTAAACATCAGTTGAAGCAGTTGGGTAGGTCTTAATGAAACCATTGTTGTATTGACATCACTTATCAGGACTGTTTTATGACATGCTTTCTCTAGCATTTAGAGCTCTTTACAGTATTAATGTTCAAATGGCCCGCAGTGTAATTCCGGTCTTGGTTGTAAACATAATTTCAAAACTCTTTGTGATGTGATAGCCTGTAGTTTGAGAATGTATCTTTTAGACTAATGTACAAGAACAACCCGTTCTTGTGAGTTTAATCCAGTGAACATACAACTATTTAACATTATGTGCTTCTGATATGACCGGTATAGTGTCATTACCTTAACAAACACATGGAGTTAAGGCTCTGTTAATGTTTTTTGAACTTGTGTTTCTATTCAAGAAAGTTAGTAATTTGTTCAGACCTTTTCTCATTTATTACCAGAGTGCCCTGTTCTTAGGACATTCCAAACATCACACCTCTCTATTTAATGACACCACTGGAACAAGTTTGGAGCCTGATCATTCATTACTGTTTTAAAACCAGTGTCATAAATGTCTTTACATGTATCTTTACACATTGGATAATGTTCTAGGTGCCAAGTTTCTTTGTACTCTTAACATCTGTGTTAATACCCGAGAGATAATGTGCCTTAATGTAAAGGATTTTTAGTAACCATTGTGGTTAATATTATAGTGTTGTAACGAATAAGTAGCCTTGCTGTTGTGTAGATAAAGATTTATTTTTATAAACCTTACTTACACATATAAATGAAAATCCGCATCACCAGTACTGAATGGGTTTACCAGTTTCTAATTCTACAATCATCAATGATTATAATTTACGCCTTTTGAAAGTCCATATAGAGATTTAAGAACCTGCTTTGTTATTAAGATAGAATATTACAGGGCATGTGGATGAACACAACGACCTTTAATAATGGTGGAATGCAGGTGCTTAAAACCTTGAAGTTACCCTTCCCTTTTCATACTTTCAGATTTATATGCACAAGTTGCACTTACAGCAGATTTTTTTTTCTTCTTCTTAATTCTGTCTAATTGGTGTTTTTGCATATATATTTTTTTCCCCAACCCTATGACAACTTTTCCATTTATGATTGCTTTTCTCTGTGGGGTTCTCTACCTTGTTCCAATTGAGTTTACTTTACAGTGCAAGTGTTGGCTCATTTTTTGGCAAATGATGTTTACTTTTATGCAGCTCCTCATGTGTCGCAAATGTCATAGTGGTAAGAGAAGCTGCACCTTCTTGTACCCCAGGTGGCATTGCAAGTAGAGTTTGGTATGAATAGAACAGATAAAATTATGTTCAGTCTGCCCCAGCCTACTAGAGAGCAGGTGGGGATTGGAAAACTGCGCCACGTCATTCCCTTTACCATCTCCATGTGTGCATGCAGTGAATATGTCCTTAGAATGCACACCACTTTTCAGGAGGTCTAACCTAGAATGTGGGGGGAGTGGTTCTTATGAAGAAATGGAAAAGTTCAGGTCGCTTCCAGTCCACAGCACATTTACTTTTGACTCCTTTATTAATTGTGGGAAAAGAGAATTGCTTCTTAGTTTAATGGACTGTGCTACTCCCCCGGCCCTGACCTAACTGGGTAATTGGGCAAGGGGAGTTTAGACTCTTCCTGTCATTATTTGACCAAAAAAGTATGGCCGGGGGGCTTTGTTGCCCCCTCATATAGCTTGTCCTTTGATTATCAGGGATAGAGAGAAGTAACAAAGGCATTACGCACTCTCTCTGTAATAAGTTATTGGTAAAGTTAAAGGGATACTATATAGTCACCCAGACCACTCGGTTGATTGAAGTTGTCTGGGTTCACTGTCCCTGTCAGTTTAACCGTGCAATGGTAATTATTGCAGTTATTGAAAAACTGCAATAATTAGCTTGCAGGGTTGACTCCACACTCTGCATGAGGACATCCAGTGTCCACTAAAACCCCATAGGAAAGCATTGATTTAATACTTTCCTATGGGGTTGTCCAAATGTGATTGCCGCGCATGTTCATTAGGTCCCTGACCTCTGGGGGGGGAGGAGCTAAGGCAAAGTCTGACCCTGCACCGAGGAACATTGGCGCTGGGTTCAGGTAAGTGACATTACCCAGTATTTTCTCTCAAGGGCAATGGGAATTAAATAGCTTGATGCCCCTTTCCTAGTGACAATGCGCAAATGGATATCCTATAACAATATTATCACTCGAGCCTATCCTGTTATGTAAAGTTATTTGACAGAAGCAGAAGAAGTTTAATTTAGTGAGCACTAAAGAATAGGTTAAGCCAACTGCTGTTTCTTCATCAAATTGTCATCAGGCACAGAACCCCACAAGTAAAAATGTAGTCTCAGCCTTTTGGTATTTACACTATTACCTATATATTGTACCCATATCGGAAAAAAATACATATAGACAGAATTTGTGATCTGGGTGAGGGTGGGAGATTGGAGAGATCTGCTTTAATCTTTGATTACAACCCAATGTTTGCAGTGCCTTATTGTATACTTCAGGGTCAATAATTAAATGGAATACTATGTATTTAATTTTTTTTTGTTTCACACAAAGTAATATGATTTTGTTTTGTAGGGCCTTTAAATTTTTATTTTTTTGTTTCATCCCATTTTTTTTCATTGTAATTATTCTTAAAGTTGTCCTTTTTCATCAACACCCCCCAAAAAACTAAACCCATCAACAACGTTCCCAGGGTTAAAATGGGATTGAGCTTGAGATTACTTTAAATGTTACATTTTCAATATTTTCCATTATAACTAAACTGTATTGATGGCAATTTCTTAATGAATTTTCCTCCTCTTAAAATGCAATGTGACTCACTCCGTAATTCATATTGTAATGATTGTAATATGTGCAATGGGAAAATGTGCAAGTAATACCTTTAATGGAGGTAATTGGTGTATTTTAAACTACTTTCTGCAAAACCTTTGCATTCTGGGGCTTTTGTGAATATACTTCAGCTGCCTTGTACAGTTCGTTGGGACATAAAGACTAAACAGATCTGTGATTTTTGTTTTATTATATTTTCTTTTATTTAAAGAAAGAAATAAGTCTATGCTAATTCTCTTTCCAAAGAAGCTGTGCCACTGATATTTTGTTCATTATATTGTCTGATGATTTGCTGTAAAGAATAGAAAGAAAAAAAAAACTTAACGTTAAATGATTTATTCTTTTTTGGCAAAAGAAAATGTCAGGAATTAATCTGTAAATAAAATATCAACTATATTTCTATGAATGGTTTCCTTCAATTATTTTGCGAACCAGCCTCACTTGTTTTGATTTCTAATCACTAATTATGATCCCTACAAAGTGTGAGTTTGTGTCTGCAGGATTGATGTGCTGCACTGGAATACAGTTGTAATTAAAATTATTCAACCCCAATTGAAAATCCATTTTATTGTCAACATTTATGGACTTTCAGGTGTTTGCAATAAACAAATCAAACAAAAGCAATGGAAATAGCTAAACACAACATGCAAACTTATAATGACTTAACCAGTCTCAAAATTATTCAACCCCATAATTAGAATCCATCACAACAGCACACATATGCAAAACTTGTGTTGTCGCAAGCACACCTGATGCAACTTATTAAGGGCTTCATTATTTGCACCAGGTGTGCTTGAGCTGTAATACTTGAAATACCTGAACAGGCTAGGGGTTAGAGTGTCATGTTTGACTGCATGTTAGAAATATGGCTTAGTCAAGAGAATGAAATACAAAAACCAAGAGATAAGTCAGCACTAATTAACACACAAAATAACGGAAGGCAGCAACCTAAAAAAAGGATCCCTCTAGACCAGGGGTTCTCAACCTTGTCCTCAAGGACCCCCTACCAGTCCAGGGTTTAGGGATTAACTGGGTGTGTCTAAAGTGTTTAAACTCTAAGGTTTTTTCTTTTTTTTTCTAAACACCTTAGACACACCCAGGTAATCCCCAAATCCTGGACTGGTAGGGGGTCCTGAGGACTGGGTTGAGAACCCCTGCTCTAGACCCTTAAAACTAATGTAAAAATAAGACCAGACAAGGAAAGGTTGCGCCAAAGATAAATATATATATATATATATATATATCAGGATACATAGTAAGACCAGCACTCACGGTTTTGTAGAAAAATAAAAGGCGTAGATTTTATTTAAACATAGTAAAAAAAATGGTAGCTCGACGTTTCAGTCCTCATCCAGGACTTTCATCAGGAACATTAGCCATATGTACAAAGAGACAACATATATAGGAGAAACAATCATTAGAAAATTAGCTTATCCCAGGTGTATACACTCTCCGGTACCGCCGGCGTTCTAGAGTGCCGCATGCGCGTGCGTGCTCCGCCCATCAATAACGTAACCACGTGGTATACGTTGCCGTGACAACCGGACACAAGCCAAGTCGCCACGGCAACCATTGCGGTGTATATCGTAAATATAAAATATAAGCGGTGCAAATTATAGTGTAGATTTATGGTGTAAAACACGTGTATTTTACTAGAGTATTGGACATACTATCTCAAATGTAAAATATATAAAGAGCACAATTATAATTGAAATTCCTTTAACCCCTTAAGGACACATGACATGTGTGACATGTCATGATTCCCTTTTATTCCAGAAGTTTGGTCCTTAAGGGGTTAAAGGAATCTCATTACGGTGTGAATGAAGTGTCTTTTAAAGTGACCATTGCCTATAACAAGTTATAGTGTATATATAGAACCGTGCAAAGTGTGCAAACTGACCATGTTTATATATATATATATATATATATATATATATATATATATATATATATATATATATATACACATTTTGTGCAAATATAAGTGCATATATAAGATAATTAATAATATACTACATTTAAATTCCACTATGTGCAAAATAGTGCATAAATATCTTAAAGTGCATAAAAGAATATAAAATAAAGTGCATAGTGATAATAGCACCAATTAATAATATATTCTAATACCACTGTTTAGGTATATTTTTTAGATGTGCAAGGCAGAGAAAACATACCAAATAAAGGCACTTCCTTTTAGTCCGGCCGGGTACAGGAAACAAAATCTCCCTGTACCCGCGGACCATACAGGGCTCGGCCACGCTACAACATAGGTAGGGGTGGGGGGAGGAAGAGAGTGACAAGGGAGGGAGGGGGAGAAAAAAGAGTGACAAGGGAGGGAGGGGGAGAAAAAAGAGTGACAAGGGAGGGAGGGGGAGAAAAAAGAGTGACAAGGGAGGGAGGGGGAGAAAAAAGAGTGACAAGGGAGGGAGGGGGAGAAAAAAGAGTGACAAGGGAGGGAGGGGGAGAAAAAAGAGTGACAAGGGAGGGAGGGGGAGAAAAAAGAGTGACAAGGGAGGGAGGGGGAGAAAAAAGAGTGACGAGGGAGGGAGGGGGAGAAAAAAGAGTGACAAGGGAGGGAGGGGGAGAAAAAAGAGTGACAAGGGAGGGAGGGGGAGAAAAAAGAGTGACAAGGGAGGGAGGGGGAGAAAAAAGAGTGACAAGGGAGGGAGGGGGAGAAAAAAGAGTGACGAGGGAGGGAGGGGGAGAAAAAAGAGTGACAAGGGAGGGAGGGGGAGAAAAAAGAGTGACGAGGGAGGGAGGGGGAGAAAAAAGAGTGACGAGGGAGGGAGGGGGAGAAAAAAGAGTGACAAGGGAGGGAGGGGGAGAAAAAAGAGTGACAAGGGAGGGAGGGGGAGAAAAAAGAGTGACAAGGGAGGGAGGGGGAGAAAAAAGAGTGACAAGGGAGGGAGGGGGAGAAAAAAGAGTGACAAGGGAGGGAGGGGGAGAAAAAAGAGTGACAAGGGAGGGAGGGGGAGAAAAAAGAGTGACAAGGGAGGGAGGGGGAGAAAAAAGAGTGACAAGGGAGGGAGGGGGAGAAAAAAGAGTGACAAGGGAGGGAGGGGGAGAAAAAAGAGTGACAAGGGAGGGAGGGGGAGAAAAAAGAGTGACAAGGGAGGGAGGGGGAGAAAAAAGAGTGACAAGGGAGGGAGGGGGAGAAAAAAGAGTGACAAGGGAGGGAGGGGGAGAAAAAAGAGTGACAAGGGAGGGAGGGGGAGAAAAAAGAGTGACAAGGGAGGGAGGGGGAGAAAAAAGAGTGACAAGGGAGGGAGGGGGAGAAAAAAGAGTGACAAGGGAGGGAGGGGGAGAAAAAAGAGTGACAAGGGAGGGAGGGGGAGAAAAAAGAGTGACAAGGGAGGGAGGGGGAGAAAAAAGAGTGACAAGGGAGGGAGGGGGAGAAAAAAGAGTGACAAGGGAGGGAGGGGGAGAAAAAAGAGTGACAAGGGAGGGAGGGGGAGAAAAAAGAGTGACAAGGGAGGGAGGGGGAGAAAAAAGAGTGACAAGGGAGGGAGGGGGAGAAAAAAGAGTGACAAGGGAGGGAGGGGGAGAAAAAAGAGTGACAAGGGAGGGAGGGGGAGAAAAAAGAGTGACAAGGGAGGGAGGGGGAGAAAAAAGAGTGACAAGGGAGGGAGGGGGAGAAAAAAGAGTGACAAGGGAGGGAGGGGGAGAAAAAAGAGTGACAAGGGAGGGAGGGGGAGAAAAAAGAGTGACAAGGGAGGGAGGGGGAGAAAAAAGAGTGACAAGGGAGGGAGGGGGAGAAAAAAGAGTGACAAGGGAGGGAGGGGGAGAAAAAAGAGTGACAAGGGAGGGAGGGGGAGAAAAAAGAGTGACGAGGGAGGGAGGGGGAGAAAAAAGAGTGACGAGGGAGGGAGGGGGAGAAAAAAGAGTGACGAGGGAGGGAGGGGGAGAAAAAAGAGTGACGAGGGAGGGAGGGGGAGAAAAAAGAGTGACGAGGGAGGGAGGGGGAGAAAAAAGAGTGACGAGGGAGGGAGGGGGAGAAAAAAGAGTGACGAGGGAGGGAGGGAGGGAGGGGGAGAAAAAAGAGTGACGAGGGAGGGAGGGAGGGAGGGGGAGAAAAAGAGTGACGAGGGAGGGAGGGAGGGAGGGGGAGAAAAAGAGTGACGAGGGAGGGAGGGAGGGGGAGAAAAAGAGTGACGAGGGAGGGAGGGAGGGAGGGAGGGAGGGGGAGAAAAAGAGTGACGAGGGAGGGAGGGAGGGAGGGAGGGAGGGGGAGAAAAAGAGTGACGAGGGAGGGAGGGAGGGAGGGAGGGAGGGGGAGAAAAAGAGTGACGAGGGAGGGAGGGAGGGAGGGAGGGAGGGGGAGAAAAAGAGTGACGAGGGAGGGAGGGAGGGAGGGAGGGAGGGGGAGAAAAAGAGTGACGAGGGAGGGAGGGAGGGAGGGGGAGAAAAAGAGTGACGAGGGAGGGAGGGAGGGAGGGAGGGAGGGGGAGAAAAAGAGTGACGAGGGAGGGAGGGAGGGAGGGAGGGAGGGAGGGGGAGAAAAAGAGTGACGAGGGAGGGAGGGAGGGAGGGGGAGAAAAAGAGTGACGAGGGAGGGAGGGAGGGAGGGGGAGAAAAAGAGTGACGAGGGAGGGAGGGAGGGAGGGAGGGGGAGAAAAAGAGTGACGAGGGAGGGAGGGGGAGAAAAAGAGTGACGAGGGAGGGAGGGGGAGAAAAAGAGTGACGAGGGAGGGAGGGAGGGAGGGGGAGAAAAAGAGTGACGAGGGAGGGAGGGAGGGAGGGGGAGAAAAAGAGTGACGAGGGAGGGAGGGAGGGAGGGGGAGAAAAAGAGTGACGAGGGAGGGAGGGAGGGAGGGGGAGAAAAAGTGTGACGAGGGAGGGAGGGAGGGAGGGGGAGAAAAAGAGTGACGAGGGAGGGAGGGAGGGAGGGAGGGAGGGGGAGAAAAAGAGTGACGAGGGAGGGAGGGAGGGAGGGAGGGGGAGAAAAAGAGTGACGAGGGAGGGAGGGAGGGAGGGAGGGGGAGAAAAAGAGTGACGAGGGAGGGAGGGAGGGAGGGAGGGAGGGGGAGAAAAAGAGTGACGAGGGAGGGAGGGAGGGAGGGAGGGGGAGAAAAAGAGTGACGAGGGAGGGAGGGAGGGAGGGAGGGGGAGAAAAAGAGTGACGAGGGAGGGAGGGGGAGAAAAAGAGTGACGAGGGAGGGAGGGAGGGAGGGGGAGAAAAAGAGTGACGAGGGAGGGAGGGAGGGAGGGGGAGAAAAAGAGTGACGAGGGAGGGAGGGAGGGAGGGAGGGGGAGAAAAAGAGTGACGAGGGAGGGAGGGAGGGAGGGAGGGGGAGAAAAAGAGTGACGAGGGAGGGGGGAGGGAGGGGGAGAAAAAGAGTGACGAGGGAGGGAGGGAGGGAGGGGGAGAAAAAGAGTGACGAGGGAGGGAGGGGGAGAAAAAGAGTGACGAGGGAGGGAGGGAGGGGGAGAAAAAGAGTGACGAGGGAGGGAGGGAGGGGGAGAAAAAGAGTGACGAGGGAGGGAGGGAGGGAGGGGGAGAAAAAGAGTGACGAGGGAGGGAGGGAGGGAGGGGGAGAAAAAGTGTGACGAGGGAGGGAGGGAGGGAGGGGGAGAAAAAGTGTGACGAGGGAGGGAGGGAGGGAGGGGGAGAAAAAGTGTGACGAGGGAGGGAGGGAGGGAGGGGGAGAAAAAGTGTGACGAGGGAGGGAGGGAGGGAGGGGGAGAAAAAGAGTGACGAGGGAGGGAGGGAGGGAGGGGGAGAAAAAGAGTGACGAGGGAGGGAGGGAGGGAGGGGGAGAAAAAGAGTGACGAGGGAGGGAGGGAGGGAGGGGGAGAAAAAGAGTGACGAGGGAGGGAGGGAGGGAGGGGGAGAAAAAGAGTGACGAGGGAGGGAGGGAGGGAGGGGGAGAAAAAGAGTGACGAGGGAGGGAGGGAGGGAGGGGGAGAAAAAGAGTGACGAGGGAGGGAGGGAGGGAGGGGGAGAAAAAGAGTGACGAGGGAGGGAGGGAGGGAGGGGGAGAAAAAGAGTGACGAGGGAGGGGGAGAAAAAGAGTGACGAGGGAGGGAGGGAGGGGGAGAAAAAGAGTGACGAGGGAGGGAGGGAGGGGGAGAAAAAGAGTGACGAGGGAGGGGGGGAGGGAGGGGGAGAAAAAGAGTGACGAGGGAGGGAGGGAGGGGGAGAGAAAAAGAGTGACGAGGGAGGGAGGGAGGGAGGGGGAGAGAAAAAGAGTGACGAGGGAGGGAGGGAGGGAGGGGGAGAGAAAAAGAGTGACGAGGGAGGGAGGGAGGGAGGGGGAGAGAAAAAGAGTGACGAGGGAGGGAGGGAGGGGGAGAGAAAAAGAGTGACGAGGGAGGGAGGGAGGGAGGGGGAGAAAAAGAGTGACGAGGGAGGGAGGGAGGGGGAGAGAAAAAGAGTGACGAGGGAGGGAGGGAGGGAGGGGGAGAAAAAAAGAGTGACGAGGGAGGGAGGGAGGGAGGGGGAGAAAAAAAGAGTGACGAGGGAGGGAGGGAGGGAGGGGGAGAAAAAAAGAGTGACGAGGGAGGGAGGGAGGGAGGGGGAGAAAAAAAGAGTGACGAGGGAGGGAGGGAGGGAGGGAGGGGGAGAAAAAGAGTGACGAGGGAGGGAGGGAGGGAGGGGGAGAAAAAAAGAGTGACGAGGGAGGGAGGGAGGGAGGGAGGGAGGGGGAGAAAAAAAGAGTGACGAGGGAGGGAGGGAGGTTGACATCCATCACACACACACACACACAATCATGCAACCCTTACACACACAGAAACACACAATGCATTCCTTACGCACACACTGCATCCCGTACATACACAGAAACACACCTTACACACATATCAGGACATCCCCTACACACTCCACCCCCTGTGAACAAACTCAGACCTTGAGCTGTGTAAAGGGCCCCCAAAAAATGGAGCTGCTTCCCGTTCTCCCAGAACATTGATTTTTGTGACCAAAGTTACAAACAGCCTCCAGAGAGTCTGTTCAACACCAGATCAGTGGAGCCAGACTGCAGCTAGAGCCCATCATCATCCTCATCTGGTTGTAAGTAGGCAATCTAGCATATTATTCGTGGCACTTATCTCTAATTTACCTCATTAAAGAAACACTATAGTCCCCAGAACCACTGCAGCTTAATGTAGTGGTTCTGGTGTCTAGCCTGTCCCTGCAGGCCTTTTAATGTAAACACGGCGGCACTCCAGCACTGGCGTTAGTTAACATGGCAGAAAAATAATTGGAAAGGGTTAGGGGGGCAACTAATAAGGATAGGGGGAGAGGGGTAGGTAGAAAAATAATTGGAAGGGTTTAGGGTGGCTACTAATATGGATGGGAGGAGGGGGGAGGTAGAAACATTATTGGAAGGGGTTAGGGGAGTACTAATATGAATGGAAGGGGTAGGGTGGGTTCTAATATGCATGGAATGGGTTAGGGGGTACTAATATGCATGGAAGGGTTTAGGGGGCTACTAATATGCATGGAAGGGGTAGGTGGGGTTCTTTTGTGCATGGAAGGGGTAGGGGTGGTTCTAATATTCATGGGAAGGGTAGGGGTGGTTCTAATCAGGAGGATCCTGGCGCTGTATCCGGGTAAGTAAAACCCATTCCCTGTAGTGACCCTTTAATGTTATTATTTAATCATTTATATAGCGACTGCAAATTCCGTAGCGCTGTTCAATGGGATAAACAACTCCTAGTTTACGGAATAAGAATATACCCGGCGAGTAAAAATGCTTTCCCCCCCCAGATTTCTTGGGGTTCCTACGCCCATGTACAGGAGCAGGTTGTTAATAGAAACAAGATAAGCAAAACAATAGGAAGAAAGTAGATACTATAGAATATTAAAAAAATAAATTCCACAATATATTAAAAAAAACAATTAAAATCATGGAAAAATATGGAAAAGTTGAAAGAATTATAAAAACAAATGTAACAAGCATTTCATATGAATGAATGATATGAAATCATTTCATTCAATCCTTTTGGGGCTATAGTGTCTAATGTAAAAATCCAGAATGTCTCTTGGTTCAAAAGAAGTTTATCTCCCCCACGTTTTGGCTGTGGGATATGGTCAATTGCCAAAAACTTAAGTGCTGAAAGTGGATGTTGAAAAGCAAGAAAGTGCTTAGCAACTGGCTGGTCAGATGTACCATCCCGATAAGCCACCCGTATGCTTGATCTATGCCCCTTAATTATTTCGCATAGGGGTGTCTCGGTTTTACCGATGTAGGTGAGTCCACATGGACAAGACAATTTATAGATCACGAATGGAGTCTTGCAGGTTATAGTGTATCGGATCTTAAAAGTTTTTTTCTTATGTGGGTGCTGAAAGGTGCGAGACTGTGTCATGTGCCCACATGTGACACAACCAAGACAGCGAATATTACCTCGACTTTGTACTTCAGTGTTATTATCATAACTTTTTATTGGATCCGTATGGACCAATAGATCCCTCAAGTTCTTATTTCTACGGTAACAAATAAGTGGGGGTTCTTTAAACACTTTAGGAAGTGTCGTCGCACGCCATCATTTTCCAGTTGTCTTTGATGATCTTAGAGACACCTGGAGATGCATCATGGAAGGTCATAGGGAAAACTAACCTTGGGGCTTCATTCTCGACTCTCTTGACCTTAGTGGAGCAGGCATGCTTTGCCTCTTCTTGTGCTCTAACTAGGTCGTTTCGTAGATAGCCACGTTCAAGGAATTTCTCCAACATCTCTTCCAACTGTCTTTCCATTATAGTATATTCTGAATTGTTGCGGATCACCCGCATAAATTGGGCTTTAGGTAGTGACCTCCTTAGTGCCATTGGATGTGCACTTTTATTGTGTAAAATGGTATTACGGTCTGTGGATTTTGTATAGAGACAATAAGTTAATCTCTGTTCATTGATAGCTATCTCCAGATCCAAAAATTGAACAGATGTAGAGCTGATATTCGACGTAAACCTTATAGGACTTTCCACTTGGTTAAGGAATCGTATCATTTCTTCAGCCTCCACAACACTCCCATTCCAGACTAGCAACAAATCGGCGATATACCGAAAGTACCCTTGAATATAGTGCCCAAGTTTGGATAAAATCCATTGCTGTTCATATATATACATATATGCATTAGCATACATGGGGGCCATTGCCGCCCCCATGGAAGTGCCCGAGATCTGGAGATACCATTGATCCTCGAACCTGAAATAATTATTGTTTAATACAAGGGAAAGCAATTAAAGGACAAATTCAATACACGGTCCCTTATAGGTTGAAGATGAGATAAGGACTGATTTCATTGCCTCTATACCTTGTTGATGCGGAATTACGGTATAGAGGCTGCCTACATCCATGGTGATAAGTGCTGTAGTATCCTTTACATCAAGTTGTTTTAGTTTTTCAATAAGATTGGGGGTGTCCTTAATACAGGTGTTGAGTTCAGCTACAGGAGACTGAAATAATGAATCAAGCCATTTGGCAATAGGTTCCAGTAATCCGTCTATCGCTGATACAATTGGCCTTCCAGGTGGTCTAGCGGGGTCCTTATGAATCTTCGGGAGTGTATAGATAATCGGTGTACGAGGGTGGTGTTTTAAAAGATACTGACTGAGTTGTACATCTATCAGACCAGATTCAACACCCAACATGAGAATTGTTTCCACTTTCTTTCTTATCCTGTCTGTGGGATCACCCACTAGTGGCTGATAAACTGTATCATTTTGTAATTGTTGTTTCAATTCTCCCGCATAGTATGTATAATCCATAAGGACTATCCCTCCGCCCTTACCGGCTGGCCGAATGATGATGGAATGATATATATATATACACAGATAATATCAATAGCGTAGAGAGTACTCTTGTATAGGGGACTATAAGTCATAGATGAGTCAATATAAAGTACTTGATAGAAAAATAAAAGATCCTCAGTTGAAACGATGAGTCAATTAATCCGAGCGCTCCCTATGCATATATAAAAGACAAGAAACTGAGGACAGCGGATAGTGCAATAAATGTGATTAGAGATATGTTATAAGTAGAATGGTCGTACACTCACATTTATGCAAGCTATAGCCAGCTCTAGCATAATAGGCGTACAGCGGTATAATCCCCACTTATAGGATATGCAGCAAGTGTCCACTTCAGGAGCGATATCCAAAACTCAGGAAAGGGATAGAAAGACAACTAATAGTGCTCTCAATATAAAATTCTATATTATCTTTTCTGTTCGTTTTTTTTTGGTCTTTTCTGTTCGTTTTTTTTGGGGGGGGGGGGGGTTTGCATGACACACCAAAGTGTGGACAGTAATGGCAAGATTTTTTTTTTTTTTTTTTTTTAAATTTAGTATTTTATTTGTGCATAACGATAATGACAAACATGCTCAAGGAGCCCCAATAGCAGACCTCAAGCTCATTTTCAAGCTTAACAATTGGAGCATTCAGAAAGACAGCACATTTTTGTTTTATATAGTTGCATTTAACATGTTAAAGACAGAATAGAAGCAGATTAATAGCCTCAGACAAGTGAGCAGAGTATTTTGCATGTTCTCGTTGCCCTGGGTGATGGCTGGGTTAGTGTCAAATGATAGAAACATAGAGGTTAGAAACAAAGAAGTTAGCAATAAACTATAAGCAGGGGAGAACACATTGGAGGCATGATAAAAAGCATATTGGAGACCTTATACAGGCACATTGGAGACATTTTAAATGCACATTGGGGACATTATAAGAAGGCATGTCCCTGGTTAATGACTGATGCAGAGGGTTTTTTTTTTTTTTATTCAGCTGCTGTGCTCTTGTGATATAGGGCTTGTGTGACAGTCCCCCCTCTGAGTTAACCAACTCCCATCCTTAGCCAGACGGCGGTATCATCCGTCGGGCAAATTTCGCCTGCACAGGGACTTCTCCAGCCCCAAGCCTGTTCGAGGGCCGGCATCCTTTTTCCACAGACCTGGGTGCTGCAACAGGCCCAGTCTAGTCCCCGCAGAGAGTAGTCGGCAGGTCGAGGTGTCGTACGTCGCGTGTTGCGGGGGGTCTTCTGACCTCGTGGATGATGCGGGGTGCGTATGCCCCTAGTGGCTCTCCGCTTGGGAAGGCGAGCGGTAGATCTCGTGGGTGTCGTCGCTGGAGTGCTGCCTTGGGTAGGTCCCTTCACAGGCTGTCGTTGGGGTCTCCTAGCTTCTGTGCGCCTGCTTGCCTCGGTGGCTTGGACGCGGTGCTGCAATTTGAGCCAGAACCTTTGAAATATGGCGTCCAGCCTCCTTATTGAATCTGCCATGTGGTCGTGGGTGGTCACCTGCTTTGGACTCCCTGCCGTTGCTTGCGAGGGAGCTGCATCCGCCATCTTGCCACGGCTAGGTTCTTGCTCAGCGATCTTGCCTGAGTGGTTGATGCGAGGCCTGTCGTTCTGGTCAGCGTGAAGTGGACCGGGATGACCCCCACCAGTCCGGGGGGGGGGGATAGGAGCGCTGCGGGCTCAGGTCCCGGGTCGCAGCGCGGGCGGATCGGCCGCATCCCCCACAGCTTTGTCCCAGGTAGGCCGCAGCAGAGCTCCCGGGCTTTTCGGGTGCTTGAGTGCTGTCTTCAGTCAGAACGTCGTTTGCCCGGGGTCCCCTGACCATCAGTGTGTTGGATTCTGTACGTGGAAGCCTCATAATCGGGCAAAATACCCCAAAATCAGGCTAAGTTTCAGGAGCTCAGGCTTTCCACGTCTACTCTGCTCAGAGGTCAGGCTCCGCCCCCAAGATTTTTTTTAATAATGATAAACCTGCAGAGAGATATTGTCTAACAGTGTACCACACTAGATGGCACCCAAGAGTAAAATGCAAATGTACAGAGCACTATAGGACATATGTTGACAGACCACCCGGTCACCAAGGAATTTTGATGGACTCTCCAACTCCTGAAGGCACTATATTCACAGTATTTTCCCCTCCAAGCAGTGCCTCCACTCCAGCGCTCTCCATAGTGGTCTTCCGAAGCATCGTAGACCCGCATGAAGGCTCCAGAGGCATGGCAGGCCTGACCAGGAGCAACCCCCAAACATCCTGGAACTGTGGCTTGGATCGCGAATCAACCGTGATCCACTTTAAACTTTGTCCAGCATGCTCTCTGTCCCAGAGCCACCTAGCAATGTGCTATTTGGAGGGGCGATAGAGGAGATGGTGAGGCATCCAAGGATACCCCTGGACTTGGGGGAGCTATAGGAATTTACGGAAAGTGTGAGGGAGTGGGGCTGACCCGCACAGCACTTGTAGAGCGGGGAAATCGAGCTTCACCCAGCTCTGTCGCCCTCAGGCCGCAACGCTCCTCCGCGGATACCCGCTCGCCTCTGTGCTCGAGCAAGGGGTCTGTGGGATCAGTACAGTACCCTCAACCAGTGTGGCGTGGTTTTGTTGTGTGAGGGGTGCTGCTTAAGGGGGGGAACCCCTGAAAATTGGCATGGCGAGCGGGAGCTCACACGAATGTGTCCGCTCAGCTTAAGGTCTTGGCTCTGCCCCCCGGGATGATCTATTTTATTGATGTCTTTTTAGAATGTTTTTTTTATCTGATATGAGGATAAGAAAGGTATGTGATTTGGCATGGTGGTCATTATGAAGTGCTGTATACCTGTTAAGTAAAGTTTGATGGTATTGTATGATAGTTAGGGGTGAAGGTGGCAAAATGCAGCAAACGTTACCATGGTTTAAACCCAAAAAATCGACTCCGCTAAGAATCGATTAAAAATGGTCATAGCTCTGCTATAGGTTTTTTGAGTATTGGTGATAAGGCCGCTTGTGATGAAGTTCTGCCGTGGGCCAATAACCGGTTTAATCCAGGCTAAAATTGTGGAATTCCGGATGCAGGTTTGATATCTGTTGGTAGTAGGATGTAGTAGGAAGAATTCCTGAAATTTATGAGACAATGAGTCAGCGGCTGAATCATTGCAACCTGCTATATGCTCCCAGATAAGGAAAAATTGGTAAGTGGATGCCAACCAAGTCAACCTGAAAATTAATTTCATAATGGTCAGGGATGACGACCGACCCTTATTTATTATTTCATAAGCTGCCATATTCTCTGTATAACATTTGACGGCCATACCTGACCTAAGATATCCCCAAAAGGCTACAGCCACTATTGGGTAAATTTCTAATAAAGCAGAAGTTTCCCGAAAGGAGGGAAACTCTATTGTTTCTTTAGACCAGTTGTCCATTAACCAATAGTTGTTATAAATTACAGCAAACCCAGTGTTAGCAGCTGCGTCAGTCCAGAGAACCGGGAATTGGTTGGAGACTGGGGGAATAAACATTGAGATTCCGTTCCAGTGTGCGAGGAAATCTTGCCACATGGTCAGGTCTGCCCTAGCAGGTGGGTCTAGACAAATGATACTGTCGTCTGAGAGGCCTGATAGGAGGCATAGCAGTCTGGTTATAAATTATCTTCCCTGTGGTGAAATATGCGCATCGCAAAGTTCAAGGATCCCAGTAAGGATTGGAAATCTTTGCACGCACAAACTAAATTCATGAATTTGTCTAACTCTTCGCAATTTCAATGGAGTAGACATGTGCAATTAGGTTTGGTCCGAATATGAATTCGGACGAATTTCGGGCAATTCGGACATTCGGGTACTTCCGAATGTCCGAAGTTGCCGAAGTTCCGAAGCACAGTATTGCCTAATATACTTACCCAGTGAAAGAAGAAGAATATTACATTGTATACAACTTTAAATAAAAAGTATACAAACATAGCCAGGATTCAGCTGTAAGCATTTGCAACACTTACAACAATCAAGTAACATACATTCATATAAAATATAACTTACTTGGCCAGTCAATGTAATGACAGGAATGAATAAGTAGATAACTCCCTAATTCCCATGGTATTAGGGAGCTATCTACTATATATTGTTTTTATTTGGACTTTTTTGGGGGCTGAAAAAATAAGATTTTAGAAGAAAGAAAACATTGAATGGTAAGTTTTTTTTTTTTTAACAGGTACTTAGTTAAAGGTCAATATTTTTTTTGGGGGGGTGGTGACTAGGAGTTTGGGGACCCTCTAGTCACCTGGGGGGACGACATTTTTTTAGGGCCCCCACCCACCGTTTAGGGGTGGGGGCCGGGGGGGAGGACAATAGGTCCCCCCAATTGGTATTTAGGGCCCCCATCTGCCGCTGAAGGGTGGGGGCCAGGGGGGAGGACATTAGGTCCCCCCCTTATTCAAATTTAGGGCCCCCACTCGCCGCTCAGGGGTGGGGGCCAGGGGGAGGACATTAGGTCCCCCCTTATTAGTATTTATGGCCCCCACCCGCTGCTCAGGGGTGGGGGCCAGGGGGGAGGACATTAGGTCCCCCCCCTTATTAGTATTTAGGGCCCCCACCCGCCGCTCAGGGGTGGGGGCCAGGGGGGAGGACATTAGGTCCCCCCTTATTTTACTGTAGGGCCCCACCCGCCACTCAGGGGTGAGGGCCAGGGGGGAGTACATTAGGTCCCCCCCTTATTATTATTTAGGGCTCCCACCCGCCGGTCAGGGGTGGGGGCCAGGGGGGAGGACATTAGGTCCCCCCCTTATTTTACTGTTGGGCCCCACCCGCCACTCAGGGGTGGGGGCCAGGGGGGAGTACATTATGTCCCCCCCTTATTAGTATTTAGGGCCCCCTAGGGCCGGGGGGTAGGACCTTATTTTTTATTTATTTATTTTGTAACAGTGAGCAGCCTGTTTACTAGACTAGGGGCAAAATTTACTAATACGAAGTAATTTTTACTTAGTATTAGTAAATTTGTCTGAAAGACCAATTTAGGTCTTTCAGCCTTTTGGTAGATAACTCCCTAATACTGTGGGAATTAGGGAGTTATCTACTAAGCGAGCCTAGTGGCAAAATAATATTTTTATCTCCACTTAAAGGGACTCTCCAGTGCCAGGATTCTGGCATATGTCCTAAAGCAGATAAAACAAATGTGCAACAACCTGCAAGCGCTGAAACTACATGCACCTGCATTAAAATTGTTGCAGACTTGGGGGTGTGGCTGACCGCCGACCAAGATGGCCGCATAAAAATCTGCTCCGGCACATTGGCTCCACAATCATAGAAAATTAAGCCATCAGACCATGTCTCAGCACAAAAACAAGAAAGCCTCCTCCAAAGGTGACAAACAAAACTTTTTCACAAGACAACCACCATGCCTGAGCCCAGAAAGACGTGTGTCGCCGCTCCATCTTGAAGGCCTGAGTGCGGCAACGACATGGCCGCTCTGCATACCCCACCGAGCTCTGAAAACCTCACAAAAGCCCTCTTTGCGACCACTATGCACAGCATGTCCACAAAACTGATTGCTATGTGGCAAACCACAGCAGATCATATAAAAAAACAAAGTCTTAAACCTCTCCACCAGAAGGACCCGCATAGAAACGGAGGGCAAAGTGGTCACCACGGCACAAAACTTAATGGGCGACCATGTGCAGGCACTAGAACACCGGCTGGAAGTAATGGAAACCCGCATGGCTGATGCTGAGGACAGGGCACGAAGGAACAACTTACGCCTCTGGGGGGTCCCAGAATCAGTTCTGCCATGTGACCTCCAAGTATATGTAAGGAGTCTTATGCACGCCTACGCCCCAGGGATCCCGGCAGACATGCTGCTGGTAGATAGGGTCCACAGGGTCCCTAAACCAACTTACCTCCCGGACACAACGCCCCGCAATGTCCTCCTCTGTGCCCACTACTTCCACATCAAGGAGCTGGTCCTCCGATCCTGCAGGAGCAAACCCGACCCGCACGCAAACTTGTCAGCAGCGACACTGCGCAGATGGCGAGCATTCAACACGGTCATTCCAAGTCCAAAGGGGTCTCCATCCTCGTCCACAACTCATTGACAGTCGAAATACTCACTATAAAAAAAGACGGCCAGGGAAGATGTTTAATACTGTATCATCAACACCCTTCAATACGTTATTGTAGGGGTATACAGTCCCAATGACCACCAAAGAAATTTCCTGCACAACGTCTTGAACAAAATACCACAAACCACTGGCGCCCCCATGATAATTTGTTGGAGACCTGAACCACACCATGGACTCCCACATAGACACAACAATCCCACACGACTCACACAGACACTCAACCCTCTCGGCACAAAGGAAAGTACTCACAAGACTACTTATGGAATACGGTCTGTACGATGGCTGGAGGACACTACACCCCTCTGAAAAGGCCTACTCATACCACTCAACAGTACACAAGACCTATTCCAGAATCAACATCATCCTCACATCAGGAACACTTCTCCCCAACATCTCACCAGTGGCGGATCCAGAGCCTGACCTTGGGAGGGGAACTTGCAGATTATTTAGAGAAATAATCCAGACACAATACCCACTACAGCTCAGTGTAGTGGTTATGGTGCCAGTAGTCCCGGGACCCCCTCCCAGAGTAAGTAGTCAAACCGTTTAAGAAAAGTTTGACAACTTACCTGAGGTCTGCTTGGAAATGGGGCTGTTGTAGGGCATAGGAGCAGAGGTGCAGTGTGTGTGTGTGTTTGTGTGAAAGTTGCAGTGTGTACATGAGGATGGCAGTGTGTGTTAGGGGGGCAGTGTGTGTGTGTGCGCGTTGCAGTGTGAGTGGGGGGCAATGTATGTGTGTATGGGGGGCAGTGTGTGTATTGGGGGCAGTGTATGTGGCCATGTGTGTGTATGGGGAAGTGTATGTATGTGGGCCAATGTGTGTGTAGGGTGTGTGTGTGTATTGGGGGCAGTGTATGTGGGAAGTGTATGTATGTGGGGCAATGTGTGTGTATGGGGGCAGAGTATGTATGTGGGGGCAGCGTGTGTGTGTGGGGGGCAGTGTATGTATGTAGGGGCATTGTGTGTGTATGGGGCCAGTGTGTGTGTATGGGGACAGTGTATGTGTATGGGGGCAGTGTATGTATGTGGGGGCAGTGTATGTGTATGGAGGCAGTGTATGTGTGTGGGGGCAGTGTGTGTGTATGGGGGCAGTGTGTGTGTATGGGGGCAGTGTATGTGTATAGGGGCAGTGTATGTGTGTGGGGGCAATGTGTGTGTATGGGGCAGTGTATGTATGTGGGGGCAATGTGTGTGTATGGGGGCAGTGTATGTATGTGGGGCAATGTGTGTGTATGGGGCAATGTGTGTGTATGTGGCAACGTGTGTGTATGGGGGCAATGTGTGTGTATGGGGGCAGTCTATGTATATGGGGGCAATGTGTGTGTGTGTGTGTGGGGGCAGTCTATGTATATGGGGGCAATGTGTGTGTGTGTGTGTGTGTGTGTGTGTAGGGTATGTGTGTGATAAGGATGGGGGGATTTTAGTTTTTTTGTGCATCTCACACTGCAACATAGGAAACATAACTTGGTCCGAGGATGCCCTGACCACCGTGACACTGAAGGACCACTACCAACACAGAGGCAAACCCCCCTGGCGCCTCAACAACACACTACTGCATGACACCAGATTCACCAAACAACTCACAGAGAACATCCAAACATACTTCGAGCTTAACACCACCCCAGGTATCAGCACCACCTCAACATGGCAGGCCCACAAGCCAGTAGTTAGGGGCCTACTGATCAGTAGGGCCGCGCACCTAGCAAATAATTCACGGCAACAACACCTCACTCTCTTACGCAAACTGAGAGACACCACTAACGCGCACTTCCTCCATCCCTCGAAGGCACATGCTAAGGCAATAGTTGAAACAACAGACCGCATAAATGCTATGTCCCTAGACATGCTATGTTCTTAGACAAAACCTCACACATACTGATAAAGCTAAAACAGAAAATAAACTCCCAAGGCAATAAGGCCGGGAAATACCTAACTCCTTGCGCAATACAGCCAATGTTCCTACTACAAGCTGAATGTGACCAAAACACAAGCCATAGGCCTGTACATCCTGAAGCATGAAATGACAACCCTGACACAAAATTATGCATATGATTGGCGCAAAGACCACGTCAAATTCTTAGGGGTGAACATAACAACCACGACAGACGCGTTACACAAAGCCAAATATGTCAAACTACTGAACAAACTAAGATCCATAACCCAGGGATGAAAGGGGAAATACATCTCCTGGACTGGCAGGATAGCAGCAGTCAAGCTGATACTCTTACCAAAGATACAATATCTGTTCCGAACACTTCTAATCAAACTAGCAATGCAATATCTCAAAGGCATACAAGAATTCCTCAACTTCCACCAGCGTGGCATGGGAATGCCCGACCTGACATCGCCTCTTAACTCTCCGCAATCCACCACGCAAAAATGCTGACATGGATGGAGATTGAGAAAAGCTTTGCCGAAGGGCTCCCTCTCACACACCTAGCATAGCTGCCCAGAGATAAGCAACCCACATGCCGAAACATGCTACCCACAACGAAACTCACACTGGCCCTATAGGACAGCCATCGAACCACACAAGGAATAATGAAACATATCCCTCCAGCCTTACCGCTAGCAGATATGCCAATCCTAATCCCAGACATCAACTACAGACTCTGGAACAGACATGGAGTACACTCATTATCCCAGCTGCTATGCGACTCACACCTCAAAACATTCCTAGACCTCCGAACAGAGTTTCACCTACCCACTATAGCTCAATTCTCATACACCCATCTCCAATCCTGGATCACGCAAACGCACAGGGAGAAGACCCTTACAAAACCAAATACAACCCTAATGGATGTGGAGCAGATATGCCTACAGCTCAGATCACCAAACAAACGTATTTCCATAATTTACACCTCTGAACACACCACACACAACATTGAATCTCTTCCATTTAAGACCGCATGGGAAAAGGAACTCACATACAAACTAAAAGACTCCCAATGGAGGAATATACTCTGCTCAAAAAAAAATGACCCTATGCGTATTGCATATCGAACTGTCACGCAAAATACTGTACAGGTGGTACCTAGTCCCCACACGCCTCAAACAAAGTTACCCGATTGTATCGGATGCCTGCTGGAGATGCCATACAAACAAAGGCACAGTGTTACACACCTGGTGGCACTGCACAAAACTCAAGACCTACTGGCAAGACGTGGCACACCTAGCACAACAATGCACCAGAATACAACTCCCACTCAAACCAGAGACATTCCTGTTTCTACTACCACCAAAAGGACTGCAGAAGATGCAACAATACCTAATATACCATATACTCGTAGCTGCTCTCACGGTAATCAGTAAATATTGGAAGGATACTAAATCCCCCACACTCACACAATGCATACAAACAGTAGAAACCAACAGCAGATACAAACTAATGGCCAGACGAACGCAGCCTAACCCAGAACCCAAGAACATGCCCCACACCAAAGCCCTCTTGAAAAGTAGAGGGTGAAACTAAACCAAAACTTGAACTCCCCCCCCTCCCCCCCCACCATCACTACTCACCTACTAAGCAACACATCCCATAACTATAAACTCCAGATGCTAGCACAACCCACCTGGCATCCCATCAGGGCCACTCTCTAGGAGAACCGCTCACGTCCAGCCAACTTTTAGGCAGAGCATGACCCACCTAGTATCATAGACAAGCAACGTCCACACTACAACTCCTCACCAGAAGCAGTATCAAATAGGTTAATACTGAAGGACAACATGTTTTTGGGAACTGTGTAATGAATAAACCTGTTTTTTTCTTCTTACCCCCGTAACCACCCCTTCTCTTCTGTACCCACAAAAAACAATATAAATGGTCAAATAAAAAAAAATAAAAATTAATTGTTGCAGACTTGTGCCTTGCCCAGAAATACAATGGGCCGCCCAAGTTTGTCTTTCAAACCTTGCTGATCGGGCTTGCTAGAGAAACCTGGGTTGGCTGCATAAGTGGATGGGTTCACTTTGGGCGGGCACAAATTTGTGAAGTGGGATGTGGACAAGCAGACCGCACAAGACAAGGGTTTCAAGCCTGCAAAATAGTTCTGTATCCAACTGGCTCCAGTCTGTGCAGAAATTAAGTTGAGCCAGGGCTGCTGCTGCTTTGGTCGATACAGACTTGTGGTAGTCCTAAAACATGAAACCCTCATATTTGTGTCCCAAATCCACCAACTCGTGCATGTGCAGGTCTAGCTCTTCTCGGCGCTGTGGAAAACCAGAACAGATGACATCCCTATATAGGCCGAAGGCTAGGACAAATTCGGGGATAGTACGTTTTTTATTAGGACCTCAAGCCTTCATCACAACTGCTAAGTCACCATAATTATATGTTCTGTTTTCACTATGTCTTGGGAGACGATTAATAGAGACACAAAATTTACATCTTTCCCATCTAGAATATCTTTATGGAGAGCAGAGGGGACGAGGTGTGCCGGGGTAATGACGTGAGTGGAGGAGGTAGTGAGGGGAAAAAGAGGGGAACTACCCTGCATGCAGGGAGGTGCGGGTGTCTGTGTTGAAATTACAAGAGATGGGTTATTTGGAACTGTTGCGCCAAAGCTCACCGTAGTGCAGCTACTTATGAACAAAGTCCAGAATATAGTAACAAATCTTTGAGAAGAAAAAACCTTTACACAAAGGATATACCGAAACAAAGTCTTAAGAAAGCCTGATGGGACGCCAACGGCCTATGTAGAGGAATATTCTCTATGAGGATCGAATGGAGGTAGTTTTACAGGATTTGTATGAAAAGAGAGGAGAAGATTGTAACGGAATGCAGTATATTAGTCCACGATATCCGTTGGTATCCTCAGGAAATCCACAGTCAGAGCAGAAAGCACGGCAATATTCCCAATCCTCCCAATAACCGGACGAAACACAGTTTGGGAGTCAACTAACTTGCTTTATTCACAGACTTCCATATTTATGCAGTTCCCCTTGCAAGGGGTTTCCTCACAGATGTTACAGGGGATTTCTCCCATCAGGCATTGTAATTATCCCAACAGGCATTGCTGCACGAGAGGGATACTCCCACTAAAATGGACGATTAAGTGGATTATCCCCTCGTGGAGCAAAACCGACAATTTACACAGAAATCCATATTTTATACATTTTTACTCTCTTTTAGCCGAATGACCGTTCGGTAGATAGCTGGGATCGGTGGGCACATTTAGTGAGAATACCGCTCTGATCCCAGCTAAATTACCCGAACGCCGCACAAAATACATTAAAACATTGAGTTCGGTTTAAAAGTACCGAACATCTATGGGGAACATAATGTGCCGAACGCGGAACTCCCGAACGCTCTGGAAGTCCAGCGGTGTTCGGATCATTGAGTAGCCGTTTTCAGTTCCAGGCTCTCGACGACCGAACACCGCTGCAGAGACAAAGGATCCAAGATGGCCGACCGCCGCATGGTCGGTAGCCGAACGACGGCCACCTAGGAGAGCCCTTAATTACCGATTGCAACATTGTTGCAATCGGTTAATTGTTGCCACACGACTGGTGAGTGGGTGGTCTACCTGGGGAGCCCACATTCGTATGGCGAACGGCCTGGATAGCCGGGTTTCGTCAAACGAAAGGGATTTGTATGCTGGCAGCGTGCGACTGCCAGCATGCGAACGGCCATGATACGGTACATACACAATTTAAAATATACAATATACATTCAGCCTACGGACAACCTTTAATAATACAGTCCAGAAGTGGCTAGGTTTGCCACAAAGATAATAGTGCAATATGTCTGGTAAAAAAAGTGGATAGCAGGAAGAAAGGGTCTATGGTAATCCAACTCACGTGTAGTAGAGCTAAACTAGCTCCAGTGTGGATGGCATACAGCGGTAAAATCCCCGCTTATAGTATACATTGGGAGTTGTTGGTCTTTTGCTCCGTATGTGGAAGAGAAAAGACAGACGTGCAATATGTCTAATATAGATGGATCAGTAATATAACAGCAGGGTCTCAAGTAGTCCTACTCACGTGCAGTAGAGCTTGAACCAGCTCTAGTGTGGATGGCGTACAGCGGTATAATCCCCGCTTATAGGATATGTGTAGAGCGGTAGGTACCGTACCGGTATGTTGACCGTGGAAGAGAAGAGAGACAATTGATGGTGCTCGCTGTCTTAAAATAATATTAAAGGAGTATAAGTAGTGCTCAATCATATGTGAGTACACAATTTATTACTTATACTCCTTTGATATTATTTAACAGAAGGAAGGAACAAAGGAAACCTAAAGCAAAAATGATTATGACATGATTATCCCAGACCAAGAAAAGGTGGACACAGTATCCGTCTGTATGATGTAAGACTTGCGGATAATTGAGACATGGATGTATAATGGATTGATCGTTTAGTGCCATGGCCAAATGAGCAAGGCAAAATAATTCAAGCCCCGTTCCCTAGGACCACTTTGGACATAATATGGCCGTAGTGAGGCCAAGCGTTGTAATTGGGATAATGAACCATGTATAAGTGATATGAAAGTAATGAACTCAACAAAATACCTTGCAAATGGACAGTAGATAAATAACAGACATGAAATACACAGATTAGAGAGGACACATAACTCTTGCAATACCTGGAATTAATGGATGAGACATGGAAAATATTAATATGCTTACATAACTTATCAAAGTATTCTGTATGGACCTACTGTAGGTCAGCAGATTTATAAAATGACCTAATGTAATTCCTGCTATGTTGTTCAACCATTAAAGCATAATTCTATATACATTTATTGTCCTTACTTGAATAGCATCTCATGAATGACATGCAGCCATATACATGTAATAACGTAACCATATGTTTATGAAACCAAAGTACTGAACAGAGAAGGGTAGCAAAAAAGTGGGGGGATTGAGAAATTGCACTTTTGCAGTTATAAATTAAAATAGTTAGCAATCAAGTGCCCTTTGGTATTTAAGAGAAAGAGAAGGGTGCGCCTAAATAACAAATAATATGAGATAATACTTATATTAATATATGAAAGTCCAAGTAATTCTGCAATTGTCCAAAATTAAGGTGATCCACAGCAGTAGGGAAAGATCTGTCTGTAGATCGGTGTGTAGTCACGGGTGGAGACTGGTTGTCCAGTGGTGCATATAAGAGAGAAGCAAAAGACAAAGGACTCCAATGGTACAGTATGTAGTTATACTAGATATTAGGTATATTATTAAGGAACTACTCACAATTAGTGTTGTCGCGAACCCGAAATTTTCGGTTCGCGAACGGCGAACGCGAACTTCCGCAAATGTTCGCGAACCGCGCGAACCGCCATTGACTTCAATGGGCAGGCGAATTTTAAAACCAACAGGGACTCTTTCTGGCCACAATAGTGATGGAAAAGTTGTTTCAAGGGGACTAACACCTGGACTGTGGCATGCCAGAGGGGGATCCATGGCAAAACTCCCATGGAAAATTGCACAGTTGATGCAGAGTCTGCTTTTAATCCATAAAGGGCAGAAATCACCTAACATTGACACCTGTCCTCAAAGCCCAGCCCTGATACACACTGACACAGAGCAGAATAGAGACTGTTCCCCCTACATAGGGTCACTTGGCAGATATGGATTGACACCTGTCCTCAAAACCCCTGATACACACTGACACAGAGCAGAATAGGGACTGTTCCCCCTACATAGGGTCACTTGGCAGATATGGATTGACACCTGTCCTCAAAACCCCTGATACACACTGACACAGAGCAGAATAGGGACTGTTCCCCCTACATAGGGTCACTTGGCAGATATGGATTGACACCTATCCTAATGATCCCTGATACACACTGACACAGAGCAGAATAGAGACTGTTCCCTGTCCACAGAGACCATGATACACACTGACACAGAGCAGAATAGACTGTTCACCGTCCACAGAGACCATGATACACACTGACACAGAGCAGAATAGGGACTGTTCCCCCTACATAGGGTCACTTGGCAGATATGGATTGACACCTGTCCTCAAAACCCCTGATACACACTGACACAGAGCAGAATAGAGACTGTTCCCTGTCCACAGAGACCATGATACACACTGACACAGAGCAGAATAGAGACTGTTCACCGTCCACAGAGACCATGATACACACTGACACAGAGCAGAATAGAGACTGTTCCCTGTCCACAGACACCATGATACACACTGACACAGAGTGTCCGCGTGAAATAGGGCCGTGAGTAATGACGTCACGGGTAGCCTGCCCATAGTATCGCATAGGGTGGAAGAGCTGATAGGACATCTGAAACGTATTGGGATGGAGATGCTTAATTGTTCTCCAAAATGCTTGACACCACCCCATAGTGAATCTCTGCAAACTTTAATACCATCAGAGGAGGAAGAATGTGGCAGCCCACTGGGATTATTCGAAAAATTTCAAATTGATGATTTTCCAGACCCTGGGGTTGACATTAGTCCAGATTTACATCTTGTGACCCATGAGGATGTTCCAGGCACTACTTGTGAAATAAAGACAGATAATAAAGTGAATGATCCTTCTCCTTGGGACTTGCACCCTGTCGTTGAAGGTGGAGTAGGCAATGGCAAGAGCATGCTGTGGGGTAGTCAGTGCAAACACTCTCTTCCCGGTGAATAATGAGGAGACTAACTATGTAACTATGTAACTATGATGACGTTATTTGCGTTGAAAGTAATGATGCCAGAGATCTTTTGAAACCATATGGAAGGAACGAATTGGTTAAAAGAAAGGCAAGAGACCACCTGCATATAGACAAGAATACGCATAAGAGAAAGAAGAGAACAGGTGAAAAAGAGAAGCTGCAGACTGCCTATCTGCAAATAGTTGAGTTATGTCCTGAAGATGTCCGTGTTACCACAGTGCAGACTCTGTTTGATACACTACTGAGGAGAGTCAGAGAAACCCCAGATCTTCACGTATTGGATGAGTCGGTGCGTGGAGTTGCAGAGAACGTAGAACAAGAAATATTTCAACTTTTCCTGTGTACTGACAGCAGATATACAAAGGGTCACTTGGCAGATATGGATTGACACCTGTCCTCAAAACCCCTGATACACACTGACACAGAGCAGAATAGAGACTGTTCCCTGTCCACAGAGACCATGATACACACTGACACAGAGCAGAATAGGGACTGTTACCCCTACATAGGGTCACTTGGCAGATATGGATTGACAAATCCCTGACAAACAGCTACCACATGCAAGGAAGGCAGCAGGGGCGCAAATGACCCACTCCCGACGCGGGAAGGTAGTGACGACAAATAACAATACAGGACTCTTTAGAGGCCCTGTAATTGTAATCAGTCCACTTGAAATCCTTTAACTTTGATCAATTGGAGGGAAGTCTGGTGCAGAGCCACTGACCCATGCGCAGGGCCAGCCTTAGGCCTTTGGGCGCCCTGTGCAAGAAATCTTCACCCTGTCACACCCATGTGCAAGAAATCTTCACCCTGTCATAGGGTCACTTGGCAGATATGGATTGACAAATCCCTGACAAACAGCTACCACATGCAAGGAAGGCAGCAGGGGCGCAAATGACCCACTCCCGACACGGGAAGGTAGTGACGACAAATAACAATACAGGACTCTTTAGAGGCCCTGTAATTGTAATCAGTCCACTTGAAATCCTTTAACTTTGATCAATTGGAGGGAAGTCTGGTGCAGAGCCACTGACCCATGCGCAGGGCCAGCCTTAGGCCTTTGGGCGCCCTGTGCAAGAAATCTTCACCCTGTCACACCCATGTGCAAGAAATCTTCACCCTGTCATAGGGTCACTTGGCAGATATGGATTGACAAATCCCTGACAAACAGCTACCACATGCAAGGAAGGCAGCAGGGGCGCAAATGACCCACTCCCGACGCGGGAAGGTAGTGACGACAAATAACAATACAGGACTCTTTAGAGGCCCTGTAATTGTAATCAGTCCACTTGAAATCCTTTAACTTTGATCAATTGGAGGGAAGTCTGGTGCAGAGCCACTGACCCATGCGCAGGGCCAGCCTTAGGCCTTTGGGCGCCCTGTGCAAGAAATCTTCCGTCTGTCACACCCATGTGCAAGAAATCTTCACCCTGTCACACACACACACACACACACACACAGGCAGACAGCCCTACACACGCACACACACAACTGCGACTGACTAGGTTTGTCACCTCCTCAAAAGGACGCATGAGCCTACAGGCATTGCGCATGAGCGTCCAGTAGCGTGGCAAAAAAATTCCCAGCTCCCCAGAGGCTGTCCTAGCACCCCGGTCATACAAATATTCATTAACAGCTTTTTCTTGTTGGAGCAGGCGGTCGAACATTAGGAGTGTTGAATTCCAACGTGTAGGGCTGTCGCAAATCAAGCGCCTCACTGGCATGTTGTTTCGCCGCTGGATATCGGCAAAGTGAGCCATGGCCGTGTAGGAACGCCTGAAATGGCCACACACCTTCCTGGCCTGCTTCAGGACGTCCTGTAAGCCTGTGTACTTATGCACAAAGCGTTGTACGATCAGATTACACACATGTGCCATGCACGGCACATGTGTCAACTTGCCCAACTTCAATGCCGCTATCAAATTTTTTCCGTTGTCACACACCACTTTGCCGATATCCAGTTGCTGCGGAGTCAGCCACTTTTCCGCCTGTGCGTTCAGGGCGGACAGGAGTGCTTGTCCGGTGTGACTCTCTGCTTTCAAGCAAGTCAAACCCAAGACGGCGTGACACTGCCGTATCCGGGATGTGAAATAGTACCTAGGGAGCTGGGGGGGTGCCGTTGATGTGGAGCAAGAAGCAGCGGCACAAGAGGACTCAGCCGAGGAGGTTATGGAAGAGGATGGAGTAGGAGGAGTAGAGGAGGTGGCAGCAGGACTGCCTGCAATTCGTGGCGGTGTCACCAACTCCTCTGCAATGCCACGCATTCCTTGCTTGTCAGCCGTCAGCAGGTTTACCCAATGTGCAGTGTAGGTGATATACCTGCCCTGACCATGCTTTGCAGACCAGGTATCAGTGGTCAGATGGACCCTTGCCCCAACACTGTGTGCCAGACATGCCATGACTTCCTTTTGCACAATCGAGTACAAGTTGGGGATTGCCTTTTGTGAAAAGAAATTCCGGCCGGGTACCTTCCACTGCGGTGTCCCAATAGCTACAAATTTTTTGAACGCCTCAGACTCAACCAGATTGTATGGTAAAAGCTGGCGGGCTAATAGTTCGGACAAGCCAGCTGTCAGACGCTGGGCAAGGGGGTGACTTGGTGACATTGGCTTCTTATGCTCAAACATGTCCTTGACAGAAACACATGACTGTGGGCAGATGAGCGGGAACTGCTCAAGGCGGGAGACGGAGTGGCGGATGGTTGAGAGGGGGCAAGAAGGACAGCAGTAGTTGACGTGGCTGAAGATGCTGGACCAGGAGGAGGATGGCGGCTTAGAGTAGGCGTGCTGCTTGTACTCATGTGTTGATCCCATAGGCGTTTGTGAGATCATGTGCCTACGCAAAGCAGTTGTACCTAGGTGGGTGTTGGACCTCCCACGACTCAGTTTCCTTTTGCACAGGTTGCAAATGGCATCGCTGTTGTCAGAGGCAGACACACAAAAAAAATGCCACACTGCTGAGCTCTGCAATGACGGCATTCTGGTGGTGGACACAGCATGCGTTGATTGGCGTGCTGTCGGGCTGACCCCGGGTGCCGATGCATGCTGTCTGACTGTGCCACTAGCTCCTTGCGACGACCCCCCCCTGCTTCCAACTCGTCTCCTCCTCCTCCTCTCTGTCTCCCCATCTGAACTTTTGCCCTGTTCTTCTTCTTGCCGAGCGGGCACCCACGTGACATCCATGGACGCATCGTCATCATCAACCGCTTCGCTTGTATCTGACAACTCAGAAAAGGAAGCAGCAGCGGGTACAACATCATCATCATCACACCGTACCTCCATGTGTTTAATGCTGCCTGCCTGAGACATATCCCTGTTATCTACATCCTCTAGCAATAATGGTTGCGCATCACTCATTTCTTCAAACGGGTGTGTGAATAACTCCTCTGACATACCAAGTAAAGCGGCTGTGGTGCTAGTTTTGGTGGTGGCGGCAGGCGGGTGAGTGCTATCTTGAGAGGTGCCTGAAGCTAAGCTGGAGGAGGATGGTGCGTCAAGGTTCCGAGCGGAGGCTGTACAAGATTGGGTGTCCTGTGTTAGCCAGTAAACTAAGTCCTCAGAACTTTTCAAGTTCAGGGTACGTGGCTTCTGAAAACTGGGCATTATTCTAGGGCAAAAGGGAATCACAGCACCACGACCATGACGGCCCCTGCGGGGTGGGCTGCCTCTGCCTGTCATTTTTTTGGGGATTAGTGGTACTATGCGTGCAAGCTACTGTGAGACCAGATATGATTGGCAATGTGCACTGGAACAGTTCTGCAGAGCACACGCTGAAGGAAGGACTGACAGAGCCGCTTGAAGACAAGTAACTGCTATTCAATCTATAACAGTGAAAAACAAATTTTGGTTTTAAAAGCACGCTATAGAGACACCAGATATGATTGGCAATGTGCACTGGAACAGTTCTGCAGAGCACACACTGTAGGCCTGAGACACCCGCTTGAAGACAAGTAACTGCTATCAATCTATAACAGTGAAAAACTAATTTTGGTTTTAAAAGCACGCTATAGAGACACCAAATATGATTGGCAACTGTCAAAGCACGCTGGAACAGGTCTACAGAGCACACGCTGAAGTAGGCCTGACACCCAGACGCTTGCAGACAACTAACTGATCTTCTATTACAGTGAAAAAAAATGATTTCTTTAAAATCTAAAGCTTAACCAATTGTTAAAACAGATATGAGTGGTGGCACTGGGCAAGTAGGCACAGTATCCAATGTGAACCTCACACAGAAGCTGGCAGGCAGGCAACTGCTCTTCTATTACAGTGGAAAAAAGTTATTTATTTTAAATCTAAAGCTTAACCAATTGTTAAAACAGATATGAGTGGTGGCACTGGGCTAGTGGGCACAGTATCCAATGTGAACCTCACACAGAAGCTGGCAGGCAGGCAACTGCTCTTCTATTACAGTGGAAACAAAATTTTGGTTGTAAAAGCACGCTATAGAGACACAAGATATGAGTGGCAACTGTCAAAGCATGCTGGCAGGGTTGTGCAGGGCACACGCTGAAGGAAGGCCTGACAGAGCCGCTTGAAGGACACTGACTGTCTGCTATTAGCTTACACTGGAAACCTTTTTTCTTTGTAAAAGCACGCTAAAGAGACACCAGATATGATTGGCAACTGTCAAAGCACGCTGGCACAGGTCTGCAGAGCACACGCTGAAGTAGGCCTGACACCCGGACGCTTGCAGACAACTAACTGCTCTTCTATTACAGTGAAAAAAAATGATTTATTTTAAATGTAAAGCTTAACCAATTGTTAAAACAGATATGAGTGGTGGCACTGGGCAAGTAGGCACAGTATCCAATGTGAACCTCACACAGAAGCTGGCAGGCAGGCAACTGCTCTTCTATTACAGTGGAAACAAAATTTTGGTTGTAAAAGCACGCTATAGAGACACAAGATATGAGTGGCAACTGTCAAAGTACGCTGGCAGGGTTGTGCAGGGCACACGCTGAAGGAAGGCCTGACAGAGCCGCTTGAAGGACACTGACTGTCTGCTATTAGCTTACACTGGAAACCTTTTTTCTTTGTAAAAGCACGCTAAAGAGACACCAGATATGATTGGCAACTGTCAAAGCACGCTGGCACAGGTCTGCAGAGCACACGCTGAAGTAGGCCTGACACCCAGATGCTTGCAGACAACTAACTGCTCTTCTATTACAGTGAAAAAAAAATATTTATTTTAAATCTAAAGCTTAACCAATTGTTAAAACAGATATGAGTGGTGGCACTGGGCTAGTGGGCACAGTATCCAATGTGAACCTCACACAGAAGCTGGCAGGCAGGCAACTGCTCTTCTATTACAGTGGAAACAAAATTTTGGTTGTAAAAGCACGCTATAGAGACACAAGATATGAGTGGCAACTGTCAAAGCACGCTGGCAGGGTTGTGCAGGACACACGCTGAAGGAAGGCCTGACAGAGCCGCTTGAAGGACACTGACTGTCTGCTATTAGCTTACACTGGAAACCTTTTTTCTTTGTAAAAGCACGCTAAAGAGACACCAGATACGATTGGCAACTGTCAAAGCACGCTGGCACAGGTCTGCAGAGCACACGCTGAAGTAGGCCTGACACCCAGACGCTTGCAGACAACTAACTGATCTTCTATTACAGTGAAAAAAAATGATTTCTTTAAAATCTAAAGCTTAACCAATTGTTAAAACAGATATGAGTGGTGGCACTGGGCAAGTAGGCACAGTATCCAATGTGAACCTCACACAGAAGCTGGCAGGCAGGCAACTGCTCTTCTATTACAGTGAAAAAAAAATATTTATTTTAAATCTAAAGCTTAACCAATTGTTAAAACAGATATGAGTGGTGGCACTGGGCTAGTGGGCACAGTATCCAATGTGAACCTCACACAGAAGCTGGCAGGCAGGCAACTGCTCTTCTATTACAGTGGAAACAAAATTTTGGTTGTAAAAGCACGCTATAGAGACACAAGATATGAGTGGCAACTGTCAAAGCACGCTGGCAGGGTTGTGCAGGGCACACGCTGAAGGAAGGCCTGACAGAGCCGCTTGAAGGACACTGACTGTCTGCTATTAGCTTACACTGGAAACCTTTTTTCTTTGTAAAAGCACGCTAAAGAGACACCAGATACGATTGGCAACTGTCAAAGCACGCTGGCACAGGTCTGCAGAGCACACGCTGAAGTAGGCCTGACACCCAGACGCTTGCAGACAACTAACTGATCTTCTATTACAGTGAAAAAAAATGATTTCTTTAAAATCTAAAGCTTAACCAATTGTTAAAACAGATATGAGTGGTGGCACTGGGCAAGTAGGCACAGTATCCAATGTGAACCTCACACAGAAGCTGGCAGGCAGGCAACTGCTCTTCTATTACAGTGAAAAAAAAATATTTATTTTAAATCTAAAGCTTAACCAATTGTTAAAACAGATATGAGTGGTGGCACTGGGCTAGTGGGCACAGTATCCAATGTGAACCTCACACAGAAGCTGGCAGGCAGGCAACTGCTCTTCTATTACAGTGGAAACAAAATTTTGGTTGTAAAAGCACGCTATAGAGACACAAGATATGAGTGGCAACTGTCAAAGCACGCTGGCAGGGTTGTGCAGGGCACACGCTGAAGGAAGGCCTGACAGAGCCGCTTGAAGGACACTGACTGTCTGCTATTAGCTTACACTGGAAACCTTTTTTCTTTGTAAAAGCACGCTAAAGAGACACCAGATACGATTGGCAACTGTCAAAGCACGCTGGCACAGGTCTGCAGAGCACACGCTGAAGTAGGCCTGACACCCAGACGCTTGCAGACAACTAACTGATCTTCTATTACAGTGAAAAAAAATGATTTCTTTAAAATCTAAAGCTTAAGCTATTGTTAAAACAGATATGAGTGGTGGCACTGACTGTGCAAATGGGCAAGGCATCCAACCTGACACATAAGCTGGCAGGCAGGCAACTGCTCTTCTATTACAGTGAAAAAAAAATATTTATTTTAAATCTAAAGCTTAACCAATTGTTAAAACAGATATGAGTGGTGGCACTGACTGTGCAAATGGGCAAGGCATCCAACCTCACACAGAAGCTGGCAGGCAGGCAACTGCTCTTCTATTACAGTGAAAAAAATGATTTATTTAAAATCTAAAGCTTAACCAATTGTTAAAACAGATATGAGTGGTGGCACTGACTGTGCAAATGGGCAAGGCATCCAACCTGACACAGAAGCTGGCAGGCAGGCAACTGCTCTTCTATTACAGTGAAAAAAAAATATTTATTTTAAATCTAAAGCTTAACCAATTGTTAAAACAGATATGAGTGGTGGCACTGACTGTGCAAATGGGCAAGGCATCCAACCTCACACAGAAGCTGGCAGGCAGGCAACTGCTCTTCTATTACAGTGAAAAAAAAATATTTATTTTAAATGTAAAGCTTAACCTATTGTTAAAACAGATATGAGTGGTGGCACTGGGCAAATAGGCACAGTATCCAATGTGAACCTCACACAGAAGCTGGCAGGCAGGCACCTGCAATTACATTACACAGGAAAAAAAAAAAAGCAGCCTAATGTTATAGCCCTAAAAAGAGCTTTTTGGGGTGCTGTCCTTACAGCAGAGATCAGATGAGTCCTTCAGGATTGTAGTGGACACTGAATACCCTAGCCTAGCTATCAATTTCCCTATCTAAACAGCAGCAGCTAAACTTTCCCTCCTCTCACTAAGCATGCATCTTCCGAATGAATCGAAAATGGATGCTGGGAGGGAGGTTGGAGGGTGTGGAAGGGAGGGAGTGCTGCTGATTGGCTGGAATGTGTCTGCTGACCGAGAGGCACAAGGTCAAAGTTTGCCCAATGATGACAAATAGGGGGCAGATCGAACTGCGCATGTGTCCGCCCGCCGCGGCGAACGCGAACACGCTAAGTTCGCCGGGAACTGTTCGCCGGCGGACAGTTCGGTACATCACTACTCACAATATCCAGAGCTTAAATCCAGCTCTGGTTTGGAATGCGTGAAGTGGAATGATCCCTACTCAAGGATATGTGGAGTTCCTCTGATTTTCAGGTGTATACCTCAGCAGAGAAGTCGAGCTCAGAAAAAGAGAGAAAATAAAATATAGTGCTCCCTGTATCTCTATTTAAGAAGATAAAAAGAATGAAATATATTCACAGTATATTGAGCAGGCTCACTGCTCGATGTACAGCATATTGGTGGTACAATCCCCACCTAGTGATTCTTTGTGCTTCTTATAGATGATAAAACAATGATGTCAGGTAAGGATAAAAATAACGTAAATAAAGTAGAGTAAAATATAGATAAAAATAAATAAAAATTTATAAAATAATAAAGTGGAAAAGGAATATGACAACAATATTGAATATAGCCAAAATTCCTTTATTAACACAGAAATATAAAAAGTTTCTAGACGCGTTTCGCCTCAACAGGCTTCCTCAAGTAGAAACTGATAAGGCTTCTACTATGTCTTTTGCTTCTCCCTTATATGCACCACTGGACAACCAGTCTCCACCCGTGACTACACACCTTATCTGCTGTTCCACAAAGATCTCTCCTTACTGCCGTGGATCACCTCAATTTTGGACTATTGCAGAATTACTTGGACTTTCATATATTAATATAAGTATTATCTCATATTATTTGTACTTTAGGCGCACCCTTATCTTCTTTCTCTTACTATACTTACCCTGAGGGGACAAGAGGGGACAAGAGTTCTGCCTATATCCTACACAGCTGTGACATATCAGCACTGACCCTCCCTTGTGATCCCTTTGGTATTTAAACCTTCTTATGTTGTGCAAAAGCAACCAAATGCTAGAGTACTACCAAGCTCACGAATACAAGCTAAATTGGAGAATGCTTAATACATTAAATGAAGGATTTTATTTTAAATGAATTAAAACGAATTCACATGAAAGGTTTGTTTAACTGAATTGACACAAACATAAGGCATGAAAGGCATTTACACAAAAGGTTTTATGCACGAATTTAAACAAAATGTTTAATGTATTAGAACAGAACACATACGCACAAATACAGAGAGTCTACCCCTGTGAAAAGGCCTGAATGGCAGGAATAACACAAACGTGACTATTCCCGCCCGTTACCGGAAAGTGTTTGTGAGATTTTTCTCTGTTTGGTGGTTTTCGTGGCAAAACCCCCTGCGAACGGTACTGCAAGGAGACCTGAAGAAGCTGCATTTGGCGGGAGATTCAAACGCCGGACATAACCGGAAATGCAGGTATCTAGGAGACGCATGAACTGCACGGCAAAGGTAAGCAGGTTTTAAAAAATTTTTTTATAGAAACACTAAACTCCTCCCACAGATGCATTCCTTTGGCCTTTAAACATATATATTTAGATTTGTAGTCGGGGCAATATTGCCGGGGTGATAAGATAACATAGCATGATTATAACTAATAAACATATTTCAAATAACACTAGTCGGTTGGGGTGTGCCGGAACCGACAAAGCAGTAGGTCTGTAATAAAAGTGGGCAAAAAATAAGTGTACCATACAAAATTTATTCATATAACAAACATCGTTTATTTGGACAAGTCAGGAAAAGCTTGCCGTAACTCTTTAACTGAGTTTGGGATATAAAGAGTATAAGCAGAAGATTCCCAGAGTCCCATAGCTTTGATGATATGAGCTGGAATGTGGTTGGAGGAAGCTGAAGATGCTGCCCCTGTGCGGAAGGAATGTCCTGAGAAAAGGTTTCCATTTCGGCCGAACCTAGTTAACAGTAAGCAAACACAAAGCATGAATTTAGACGTAGTAAGGATGGAGTTGTGAAGTTCTAATAATGGTTGGTGTGGTGGTTTTTGGAAAGTGTTAAAATAAGTGTCCACAACTTTTACAAGGCACCATTTATTGTGAGTAGGGAACAGAGGTATATTGACCATATGTCCTATAGGGCTAGTTTTAGAATGATGAAGTGATCGAACATAATGATCTAAGGTTTTGTGGATATTAGCAGTTTTCATGTATTCTGTGGCAGTTATATTTCTAGCGGTAAATTCTTTTGGATGTAAATACCCATAGAACGCTAGGTAGATGGCAGCTTGTTCAAAAGGAGCTGAATCTAGTAAATCGGATACTGAATTAGATATGTCGTTGTGGATGGATAGTCTTTGAGATGGTACGTGTGTATTTATCTTTTGAATTCCTTTCAGTAAGGTCTTTCTCTGATATGATGAAATTAATCCTATTTTGTTGGGGTGTCATAGAAGCATGTGGTGTTGGATGCCCGTAAGGTACAGTTTAATTGTGTTAAAAGACAATTTTAAGTTAATGTGGCAAAAAGACGTGAACCCCAAAAAAGATTCCAAAGCAAACATGTCCTGAACTTGAAACTCCGCTATAAACTTAGTGAAGATGGGAAAAGCCCTATGGTATGTTTTGCTATTGTTGAACGATAGTGCAAGGTTAGAAATGTGTCGTGCATGGGTCAATAAGATATTCAATCCATGAGCATGTATTGGAATGGCGGGGCAGGGGTAGCCAGCCTGGAAGCGGTGGGCAGTGTCTGGAAGAAAGCCTGAAAACGAAAGAGACCCAAGAAGCGGCATGAGAGTCGCTAACTATGCATTGGCCTGAGGGGAGTTTGAGGCCACCGAAACGTTGTGGCGGGGTGTTGGCCTCTCGGTGGTAACTAAAGCATAAGATAGAATGGGAGTGACATGGGAGGCTCTCTCAATGCGACAATGCGATAACTATCATTTGGGCCAAGGGACGTATACCTCCGAGTATGAGGATGGGTGTTGGCCTCGCGGCACCACTAGCTTATGGATTAAGACCAGAAAACAGAAACCTAGTTGGACAACCTAAATCTCTAAAAGCCAGTAGCACTCTGTAAATAGAAAAACGGTATGGTGTTGTGAAATCGTACCTGATAAAGTTTGAGTCAGGACGAGATTCTATGGAGAGATATAGGAACAAGAGAGTGGCAGTAGAAAGATGCTGCAACCTATAGATAAGATGTGATGAGTATCTGTGTGTATAGATTGTGAGTGGGCCAGATCATGGGCCTGAACAATAAAAGGAAATCTACCAGAAACTATAGATGAGCAGTGAAAATATGAGACAAATGACGGAATTATAATGCTTGTAAAGCAACCGTCTTGTATGACCAAGGCACCTAAAGGAATGCGAGATGTTAATGCCAACTATAATAATTTAAAAATAAAAACTTTCAATGAGTACAACATTAAACCAAATTACCAACCTAATAAGGCCAAGTATTGACAAAGTTGTCACATTCTTAAGCTTAATTTCCTGCAACTAAGCCTGTGGGAACAACATCACGACAAATGTCAGCTAAAAGATAATTGAATTAAACAGCCTAATTCAGTATTGTAAATAGCCAGGGCCGGTGCTTGGATTTTTAGGTACATAGGTGAAGATGCATTTTTCCGCCCCCCCCCCTAAAAAAAAACATCTTCACCTATGTGCCTCTTAACCAGCCCCTCCCTGGTCCCTTCCCTGTCCCTTAGTGTTCTTCTTCCCTCCCCCCTCTTTTCCCTGTCTCTTGGTGTTTCTCTCCCATTCCCTCCCTGTCCCTTGGTGCACCCCACACCCCTTTAGTGGTCACACTCCCCTTCCTGGTGTGTCAATGTGTACAGAGTGTAGCGGAGCGGAGCGCGGTACAGGAGCTTCAGTTTTCTGTACCCGGCCGAACTGACAGGGAGTGCTCTCTCTGTGAGCACCTCCTGTCAGTCTGGCCAGGTACAGGAAACAGAAGCTCCTGTACCGCGCTCCGCTCCGCTACACTCTGTATTACACTGACAGTTACACACTCAATGACAAACACACAGATGTCACTGACAGACACAGACTCATTGAGAGACACACTGATAGTCACACACAGACTCAATGACAAACATACTCTCACTGATTTGACAGACACACACTCATACACTGACAAACACACTCATCATACACTGACAAACACACTCATCATACACTGACAAACACACTCATACACTCACATGCACACACACACACGCTGTCACTCGCAGACGCACACGCTGTCACACGCGCCGTCACTCGCAGACGCACGCGCCGTCACACGCGCCGGCACTCGCAGACGCACGCGCCGTCACACGCGCCGTCACTCGCAGACGCACGCGCCGTCACACGCGCCGTCACTCGCAGACGCACGCGCCGTCACTCGCAGACGTACGCGCCGTCACTCACAGACGCATGCGCCGTCACTCACAGACGCACGCGCCATCACTCACAGACGCACGCGCCGTCACTCACAGACGCACGCGCCGTCACTCACAGACGCACGCGCCGTCACTCACCGACGCACGCGCCGTCACTCACAGACGCACACGCCGTCACTCACAGACACACACGCCGTCACTCACACACACACACAGACACATACACTCACACAGACACATACACTCACACACAGACACATACACTCACACACATACACTCACACTCACACACATACACTCACACACACACACACACAGACACATACACACACAGACACATACACACACAGACACATACACACAGACACATACACTCACACACACACACACACACACACACACAGACACATACACTCACACACATACAGACACATACACTCACTAATTATTTTACAAATAAATATTTTCCACCCAGCCTCCCTACCTGGAGAGCTGGTGTGGATGATGAATCCTTCCCTGGGGTCCAGTGGGGCTGCTGGGCGGCGTGCGGCTGTGCTGTAATCAGACGCGGCGAGGGAGCTCTAACCTCTCTGCTCTGCTCCCTCGCGCACTGCCTGTCTGCTGATACCGCGGGAGCCGGAATATGACGTCATATTCCGGCTCCCACGGTATCAGCAGACAGGCAGCGCGCGAGGGAGCAGAGCAGAGAGGTTAGAGCTCCCTCGCCGCGTCTGATTACAGCACAGCCGCACGCCGCACCGGGGGCCGAGATGGTGGCCCGGCAGGAGGGAGAGCTTCCCTCCTGCTGGTCACTGAAATCTTGCGCCCCCAGAGCCCGTGCGCCCTAAGGCGGCCGCCTGTGCCGCCTTATGGACGCGCCGGCCCTGTAAATAGCCACAAATAATATCCATTTAAATGTAAAACTGTAATAACTAGTCTAACCAATAGGGGCATATGACCTAAAATCAGGCCAATCGACTGAATTTGTGAACTAAAAATAAATCCAGCAAATAACTGCCGAATGGGGGGAAGCTCCTGAATAGAATAAATGCTTTCACCATTATCGTTCGCCTGCTTCATACTGATACCAAAAGAAGGTTCATATAAAAGAGGTGGTTTAATCAAACACACAAATGCAATGTGAATGAAACAAAACAAATGACTGCGGTTGTGCATTTGTAACCGAAAACATATCTATATCAATGCATAATTTAAAACAACGAACCGTGCCAAAGCGCCTAAAAAGAGACGAATGCCAAATCAAACGAACATACGAAGACATGAATAGACCCCTACCGCGATGATGTGTAACAGATGCGACCGTTGCCTTACGGTAAGGGTTAGAACCACTAGCCATGCCGAGACCGGGCTCAGAGGAAGCCGGAAGGAGACCGTGGTTTGTAACTTTTGGTGAGCGGTCAGGTAAGTGGAGAACAGGAGCCATGAACAAGGACCACGAGGGAAAGCAGGTAAGAAACTAGATGGCCATTTGACCGGAAGTAATCCTCTCAACTCGCTAGACCAACAACGGTAAAGTGGGAGAAGATTGGCAGCCCTTTTAAAGGGGATTCAAGCCCCTCCCACAACTATTGGCCAAGGCCTTTTATATATATATATATATATATATATATATTTATAATACCTGGAGACTGGTGAGGCAGATGGCGAGTCCGGTTCATCATAGACTTGCAGGGGAAATGAAAGGATCTCCTCTGTCAGACTTGGCCCATGGACAACACAGTGGGGCCCCCGGGCAACTGCCCAGTGTGCCCAATGCATAAAGATGGCCCTGTCCTGATTCTGATCAGCAGAGAGATCAGTCTGAGTGGCTGCTAACGAACGATGCGGAGTACACAGGCTTCACAGCCAGTCAGGGCCAGATTAAGAGACCAGTGGGCCTGGTGCTGACAATTATGATGGGCCTAATTACAAAATTGACCAAAAACACTAAAACAGTCCTACCTCCTAAGCGTGATGAATCTGATGGAGATGGTGCTGGAGGGAAACTCATAGGATGCAGTTATGAGAAAGCACATACCCTATGCTTACCCTTATCTTACACTTTAATCTTTCAAGTAAATCCATACCCCCTAGCCGCAGTGTCCAGTAAAGCAGGAAGTCTATGGATTGCGTAAAAGGGCGGGCCACTGACTCAAATCACATAACCAGAACTGCCGAAAAAGACGAACATACACAAAAAGGGGGCATGTCTGTGTCCCCATGTCTCCCAGTCCCTTAGTGTCTGTGTCCCCATTTCTCCCACTGTCCCCATGACACTAGGGTACATTGAGAGACATTGGGGCACTGGGAGACATGGGGACACTGAGATATTAGGGAACACTGGGAGACCTGGGGACAGTAAGATTCTTGGGGACACTGGGTGACATGGGGACACTTGGTGACTTTAAGACATGAGGGGACACTGGGAGACATGGGGCACTGAGACACTGTGATACATAAGGGACACTGGAGACTTGATAAAGACCTGGGTACAGGTCAAAACATTGCGGTGTCCAATAAACCTGCTTAAATCTATCACAATAAGTGCCTGAGATTCTTTTATACTTGGGGACACTGAGACACTTGGTGGCACTGTGAGACATGGGGACACTGGGAGACTAGGGGATTCTGAGAGACTAAGGGACACTGAGACACTAAGAACACTGATACACTACGGACACTGGGAGACATGGGGCACTGAGACACTCTGATACATAAATACACCAGGGACACTGTGATACATAGGGGACACTGGAGACTTGAGTGCCTGAGATTTTCTTTTATACTAGGGGACACTGAGACACTGGGAGACATTGGGACACTGAGATACTGGGAGACTAGGGGACTTTGGGAGACTAGGAAACACTGAGGCACTAGGGACACTGGCACACTACGGACACTGAGAGACACCAGGGACACTAAGATACTAGGGACACTGGCTGGGAGACATGGGGACACTGGGAGTGCCCCATATCGCCCAAGTCTCAAAGTCGCCCAGTGTCCTCATGTTTCTCAGTGTCCTCTAGTTTCTCAGTGTCCCCATGTCACCCAGTGTCCCCTAGTGTTCGTATCCCCATGTCTCCCAGTGTCCCTTAGAGCCTGTGTCCCCATGTCTCCCAGTGTCCCGATGTCACTAGGGCACTAGGGGACACTTAGAGACATTGGGACACTGTGAGACTTGGGGACACTCAGAGACTGGGAGAAACATGGGGACTCTGGGAGACATGGGGACACAGAGACACCAGGGTGTCAGGGTACCTGTGGTCTCTACCTCCAAAAGAGGTAGAGACTTAGCTGTTCCACCATCCAGACGGTCTGATGACTCCCTTCCCCGCGGTCTATCCGGTCATGCAAGGCCGGCCGCGAGGGAGTGACTGCCTTTTACACCATCTAGGCAGGAAGTCATCATCAGGACACTCCCCCGGATCGACCTGTCAGTCAATTGCTGCAGGACCAATCAGGACGTCTCGGAGGTGTGGTTACTGCTCTGAACAGGGTATTTAACAGAGCTTCCTTCATTAGCTCATTGCCCTGTCGTGGTTCTAGCTTGTTCTAGTCAGTGCTTATGTAGTCTATTATCCCTTTTGGTTTTGACCCGGCTTGTTTACCTTACTCTGCTTATCTCTGTTACCCTTGATTCGGCTTGTCTCTCGCTTACCTGTCTTCTGTTACCCTCGACCTCGGCTTGTCTTTGACCATTCTATACGGTACTACTTACGTTAGTCCGGCCATTCTAAGGTCCGGTATACGTATCTGGCTACTGTTTGTACTCTGCGTGTTGGATCCCTGTCCCGATCCTGACACAGGGACACTAGGGACACTGGCTGGGAGACATGGGGAAACTGAGAGACTAGGGGCCACTGGGAGACATGGGGTCACTGTGTCCCTAGTGTCTCAGGGTCCCCATGTTCCCCAGTGTCCCAATGTCTCACCGTCCCCATGTCTCGCAGGCTCGGAGCTGCTGTCTGGACTCTTTGCGCAGAGCTGCTTCCCCGCGGGTCAGTGAGTAGAGAGAGGCAGGGAGAGAGATGCTGTAACTTCTTATCCCTGCCTCTCTCCACACAAACAGCGACCCCTACTGGCCAGTGCTGTTATTGCAGAATAATCTCTGTTTATACGGAGACAGACATTTGTATTGCCGGTATTACTGCAATACCGGCACTGGCTAGGCAGCCTCAAATACCTGAGAAGTACTTCTGGGAAATACCTGGCAACCCTAAGAAATACATGATAAATACCTGGCAACCCTAAGAGTAGTGTGTGTGATTTTTTTTAATCAGTGGGCCTATTCCATGGGCCTGGGCCTGGGCCTGGAGCTGCAGCTCCATCAGCCCCTATGTTAATCCTGCCCTGCAGTCAGTCCCCCCCACCCCCCCCAAACATTCTTAACTATTGTTTTGAAGTTTGTAGTGAATTTATGTTACCCAAAATTTGTTTATAGGTCTTTTTTTGTCTAGGAAAATCTTTTTTACATGTTTTTACAGCACTCAGTTATCAATTTATTTATTTTCTATAATACTTCCATGTTACTTATGTGAGGGGTTGCCCTATATTTGACCTTGTAACTTACCAAAATCCCATAAAACCTTTACATGGGGGTTACTGTTGTACGTGTGAGACATCACTGAACACAAATGACTATGATATTGGTCCAAAAAAAAAAAAAAAAGTATTTTGTTTTGTGTGTGTGAAAAACGCAAAAACAAAACAGAACACTAACTTTGGCTATAAAAAAATTATACAATTTAAATTAAAGAGACATGCCTCATTTTGCATATTCTGGGTTCTCTACTTTTGCAAATGGTATGGCATGATTGGGGTAATTTTCATTCCTGGGCTGCCATAAGGTCTCAAATGCAACATAGGCCCAGTAAACCACACTGGCAAATTTCAATGTGTAAAAACTGAAAAGGGTAAGCCCTGTAATTTTCCAAAACACCATGAAACCTGTACATTGTGGCATCATTGTACTCATGTACAAATATGTGTATTATATATCTCTGTAAAAGCTAACAGTATTCACAGTTAAAATGTCACACAGAATTTCTGAAAAAAAAATTACATTTCATTTTTTTAGATTTTATATATATCAAATTGTTTCATATATAAATATTTCATGTGAAATGAAAGCCCTATTTCTCATGAACAAAATGCTATATCAATGATGGCGAACCTTTTTGAGCCCGAGTGCCAAAACCGCAATATGTGCCAACTTTTTCCAACATGGCAATTAAACCTGAATACGGAACTTTAGAAAAAACAACTCATACAGTCCAAACTAATTCTCCTCTTCTCTCCCCCCAGCATCTTCCCTTCTCTACCCACAGCATATCACCCTCTCTCCCCAGCATCTCTTCCTCCTCCTATCCCCTCCTCTCCCCCAGATTCTCCTCTTCTCTCTCCCAGGTTCTCATCTTCCTTTCCCCCAGATTATCCTCTTCCTCTCCCCTTCTACCCCCAGCATCTCCTCATCTCCCCTTCTCCCCCCCAGCATCTCCTCCTCCTCTCCCATTCTCCACCCAGAATCTCCTCTTCCTCTACCTTTCTCCTTCCAGCATGTTCTCCTCCTCTCCCCCAGCATCTCCTCCTCTTCCTCTCCCCCAGATTCTCCTCTTCTCTCCCCAAGATTCTCCTCTTCCTCCCCCTTTTCCCCCCAGCATCTCCTCCTCCTCTTCTCCCCCAGCATCTCCTCCTCCTCTTCTCCCCCAGATTCTCATCTTCCTCCTCTCCCCCAGATTCTCCTCTTCTCCCCCAGATTATCCTCTTCCTCTCCCTTTCTCCCACCAGCATCTCCTCCTCCTCTCCCCCACCATCTCCCCCCCTCTCCCACCAGCATCTCCTTCTCTCCCCCAGATTTTCCTCTTCTCTCCCCCAGATTCTCCTCTCCCTCTACCCCAGAAACTCCTCTTCCTTTCCCTTTCTCCCCCCACTCATCTCCTCCTCTTCTCCCCCAGCATCTCCTCTCCCCCAGATTCTCATCTTCCTCTCCCATTCTCCCCCCAGCATTTCTTCCTCCTCTTCTCCTCCAGCATCTCCTCCTCCTCCAGATTCTTCTTTCCCTCTCCCCCAGATTCTCCTCTTCCTCTCCCCTTGTGGGGCTAAAAGAGGTGGACACGAATGGGGAGAGGAGATTAAGGATAAATGTTTAAAATTACCTGATAGTTGTAGGAACATAACTTGTGATTCCTAATGAGTTTAGAGGAGAGATGTGAACAAGCTGGAAGACGGTACAGTAGATGTCACCGTATGCCATAACGTATCGAGGACCAAACATGTGGGCCCGATGCAAAGACAAGCCTCTAGGTGAGCACAATGTGGGACACATAAAAGGCAGTTTGAGGCCTTAATATGGGTGTTTAAATTAAGCAAAAAGAGCGTAAGGAGGCCAATACCTGAGCAAGGTTGCTGGAAGAACACCGTACTTGGTTTACCGGAAGGTTGCTATAGTTGATGTAGCGCCTACATCTGTAAAATAGGAGAACAAGGTGAGTACTGATTGGGGGAATCATATATATACTGGAGACAATTAACCATGTATTATGTAGAAATACTGTAAATGTACCGAACAGTGCATAGTAGTATAAGGCGACGTACTGTATTGAGCGGAAAAATGCTAAACGTAATTTTGTGTGACAAAATCATATATCTATTAATATGTGCAGGAACTAACCTCTGCAGGCATGTACTTCATGAATGGTAAGATTTTTTTATTACATGAAATCCTGAGCGAAATGTAACAGAGTAGAATTTAACCGAAATTACAATTTTAATCTAACCGAATGCACAAATCAAAACGTATGAAGAGAAGAACCAAACGTATGGTTAGAGTTTGTACAACAGGCAACCGCCGAATGGCAATCGCGTGAGCGTGCGAAATGAGAGCCCAGAGAGGCAGAAACCGTCCATTCTGCAGGAACAACTGACAGTAAATACCGAAAACAGAAGTGCTGGTTGCTGTGGCAATAGGTTGCTCAAACAGGAAAATGCATAGGTAAGCAGGGGGGTAGAGTTTATATAGGGAAAACTCTTCCTACAAATTCAGGCCTATGGCCTTTTACATAGGAAATTCTCAAAGCCATATTGCACTATTTTTATTACTGAACATTTCACAATTTTAGAGCAACTTTTCAGAGCATGTCATGTTGATATTTTATTATATGGCCTCAGCCCCCAGTAGTGAAGGTGGTCTCCATCTTATGCCTCGATAAGAAGAAAAATAATCCCCTGGAAAGCTCTTCTGGGCAAGACCTCTTGTGTATTCTCTGTAAGGAGGTTCTTGCAAACCCAGTTGTTTGCAGAGCATGTTACTAAGGTAACATGTATAGAGTGTACCGTTCCAACAGATTCCACTGAGCTAGTCTGTCACAGACTATAAATCCTTGTTTCTATCTGCACTTTAGATTAATTATAATGCCTGCATTTTCTATTGTCATGGGTTCCAGGGTCTCTTAGTGTCCCTTGGTCAACACATCTCTAATCCTCCGCTGCTCCTGGATTCAGCTACAGCATCCGGTGATTCTAGCCCTCTGGAATACTCCACAAGCTGGAACAAGGTGCTGAGCAGTGAATAGCCCTTTCCCCTCCTAGACACCAACCCAGCCAACTCATACCGGCAGAGCCGCACCTAGTAGACTACTGCCCTTCTCTAGTACACAACACCCACAGACACGGCACAAAAGCCCTCATATACTCAAGGGTGAGCGGGCACTACACGTTACTGAGGAGGCACTCCCACACCCCAGACCATAACCCGGCATACCCTGGACGCCCAAAACCAGGTCACATCAGACCAACAAAAGGGGGGGGGGGGACAGGGGGCAGGGAAGTAGCCCACCTCTCTACACGGGACGCACGAGGGGATACCCAGGGAGATGTCCCCGACAAAGGGACACCCGAAAAATGCTGGATATACTCAGCCGAAACCATCGATATAACACAAATTTTAGCACACAGGTTACACGTTATGACATCTGAAGTAGACACGGACGGGAGGATCATACTATCAGGCACTCTACACTCCCATCCAGTACACCTAGTCAACATCTATGCGCCTAACGCACCCGACCCCACCTTCTGGGGAAACTTAGCCACAAAAATCAAAGCCCTATCCCATGGCCTGGCCATTGTGGGAGGGGACATGAATGCCGTGCCGTGTCCAGCCGCAGACAGGAGCTCTGGTAGGGGCCAACAAAGGTCGCAAGGGAGAGGATCCCAGGACAAAATTTACTACAAGTTCCTTCAACAGACCGAACTGATGGATGTATGGCGAGCGCAACACCCGAGCTCGCTGGACTATACCTTCTATTCAGCACCTCATGGGTCGTATTCTAGAATCGATCAGTTCTTGGTGAACAAAGTGGGCATGGCTAGAGTGATGGAGTCGACAATAGGGTCCATATCATGGTCGGACCACGCTGACATCTCATTAAAACTGGGTAATCTCAGTACGGCCTCACCTTGGAACTGGAGAATGAGCCCCCACCTGCTGAAAGACGAAGAATCCCGAGAAGCAATCAGAAAAGATCTCCAGGAATATTTCACACTGAACGAAACAGGAGATGTAGCCCCAGGAGTAATTTGGGCTGCACATAAGGCAGTAATAAGGGGAACGTGCATTAAAATAGCTACACGAAAAAAGGCTCAGAAAACACAGAGACTGACCCAGTTACTAGATTCACTACGAAAGATAGAACAACAACATAAATCCTCACCGACCCCACAGATCTTGGACCGCCTAACCGAGACAAGACGAGCCATCACCAAGCTGCTGCTGGAAGACACTGCGAAAGCCCTCACCTGGACCAAGAGAAACTATTATGAGAAAACGAACAAGATGGACACCCTATTGGCCAGGACACTACGTCCGCGACAGGATAGGACACACATCACATCTATCAAGCACAAAGACGGATCCATCAAAAACACCCCTACGGGTATTGCGCAGGTCTTCACAGACTACTATGAACAGCTATACAACCATACAACCAGGGACCACACGGAACAAGAGGTGGCGGCCTCACGAATGAGAACCTTCCTGGACAACCTAGACTTACCAAAACTTCCGACAGCGGCAGCCCTGCAACTCAACGACGACATTACTGTAGAAGACATAGACCGGGCAATAACAGGTCTCAAAGGCAACAAGGCCCCGGGCCCTGACGGCTTCGACGGGGCATACTATAAAACCTACAGAGAAGAACTATCACCCCGATTAGAAAAGCTGTTTAACGATTTCATGACAGGAGGTACACCCGAGAAGGAGATGTCGACGGCCAACATAATTCTGCTCCAAAAGCCCGGGAGAGATCCACTCCTTCCCGAAAATTACAGACCAATCTCTCTTATCAACCACGACATCAAGATCCTAGCGAAAATACTAGCAGACCGCCTCAACCCCTTCCTGAAAACGTTGATACACCCCGACCAAGTGGGTTTCATTCCAGACCGGCAACTGTTCGAGAACACCAGAAGAAACATCGACCTTATATGGCGCCAACAGACATCGGACACACCCACAGTCGTGGTCTCGATCGACGCGGAGAAAGCTTTCGATAGGGTAGAATGGCCCTACCTTTTTAAGCTACTGATGTTCCTGGGATTTCCGGACAGATTCATATCCACCATTAGAGCAATGTATAACCAAGTATACGCACAGGTGAAAATTGCAGGCGCTGGATATAAACCATTCAAATTGGGGAATGGCACTCGGCAGGGTTGCCCCCTCTCCCCGCTACTATTCGTTATCACGCTTGAACCACTCCTACAAGCCCTACGGCAACATCCGCATATACAGGGAATCACAGTGGGGGGACAGGAATTTCTCGTATCCGCTTACGCCGACGATGTTCTGCTGACACTCACAAACCCACTTGACTCCATGCGAGCCCTACAAGAGGTCCTAACTAAATTCGGAGCTTTTTCGGGATACAAGGCCAACCTAGAAAAATCTAGTGCCATGCCAATGGGCCTGTCTGCGGAGGACACGGCGGCACTGGGAACAGATTTCAATATTCCCATAGAAAGGGACCAAATAAAGTACCTAGGGATCCACTTAACCAGAGACCCAAGCAAATTATTCCAACAGAATTACACACCACTCATGCGCACCCTACTACGGGACATGGAGAAATGGATAGATAGACCCATTTCCTGGATAGGTCGTATTCATGCTATCAAAATGAATATTGTTCCTTTTCCAAGCCCTACCTGTTAAACTCCTTAAATCAGATTTAGCCCCACTGCAAAAGGCCATAGGGGACTTCGTGTGGCAAAACCGACGCCATAGAATCTCCCGAAACATATTATACAGACAGAAACGAAGGGGGGGGGGGTTAGGCTTACCACATCTATATTTTTACTATGTGGCGGCACAGCTAGCACAGGTGGCCATGTGGCACGCGCCCCTAGACATGAGGAGATGGGTAGATCTGGAATCCCTCCTCACAGGTCCAGACCTGCCCCAATACCACATGTGGGTACCTAAGGAGGTGAGACCTATTTTAAGAACCGACTGCCCCGCAATACTGAACTCCCTACGAATCTGGGACCTGTCAGCACACAAATACAAAATGGCTTCATCGCCATCCCCATTAACACCCCTGCTGAGAAACAACTCAAAATAACGAGGTCATATCATTCGAGCACCTCAAGCAGAAAGCACACCTCACACCAGCGGACTTTTTCCGCTACTTACAACTACGGGACTTTTCACAACACCCCCACATGCAAAAAGCGGGCAAGGGTCCTTTGACCACCTTTGAGAAAATGTGTCTACGCGAAACAACTCCACAGGGCCTTATATCCATGTTATACGAGCACATTAGCACCGTAACAGAGGAGTGGGGCACATTGACGTACACAGACATATGGGAAAGGGAATTAGGTGAAGTACTGGAGGGGGTGGAATGGAGGGACATATGGGAGGCCAACAATTCGGTATCCATCTGTGTGGCCCTTCAGGAGCAATCCCTCAAAACGATGCTCAGGTGGTACACCACCCCGGTCAAACTATTCCACATGAAACAAACCCCATCAGACGACTGTTGGAGGGGGTGTGGCCACAGGGGCACCTACCTCCACATGTGGTGGGAATGCTCAAAGGTGCAAACTTTCTGGAAAACAATCCACAACATTATTAAGAATATATTTCAGAGGGCCCCGGATCTTAACCCCTGGACATATTTACTAAACAGAGAAATAGACGGTTGGACAATTAGGGAACAGAGGTTAATCCAAAAACTGACATTAGCAGCAAGGAGAGCCTTAGCCCAATCGTGGCTTAAAGTAGACATGCCGCCAATTAAACAGGTCATATCCAATATTAAAGAAGTTCACCTGATAGACGACCTCACAGCTAGAGTTCGAGGTACCACGACCAAATTTGAAAAGATGTGGGAACCCTGGGTAAACAGCGAGTACGCCTGACATACCCCAGGCCACCCCGTAGAGGAACAGGCAAAAGACCAGGGGCGTAGCCGCATCCTGCACCACACCGGGGCACCCATCCCCTTCTCCTCCCCTCTCTCCCTCCCTATCTCCCACCATCTTTCCATTCTGGCACTTTCCCCCCTGCTGCTATCCTCTTCTCTCCACTGTCTTCTACTCTTTTTCCTTTCAATACAGGGGACGGGACATAAACACAGCACCTATCACGAGGGCTCACACAACGGTTCTCCGACACCAGACGAGGACCACACCAAAGAGCCGAACAATATAGTCCCAACCCACACATCAAGCATTACCGTAGCCACCACAGGCTGTTCATTATAGAAAGTATACTGAAACGCTCACCGCTGGTTTTTCTCCAAGTCATATAAAAATAAAACCGAAAGATCATCGTAATACCGTGTAACGAATTGTCTTACCTGATGTAAAAGTAATGATATTGCTCTAGTAGAGACGAAATCACCCTGTATGTTAAATACCGATACTCAGTCATATATTGTTTTGTAACTTTCTTGACATGATCTTTCATTCAAAAATAAAGTTTAAAAAAAAAAAAAGTCCTGTGAACAATGTATTTGTCTCTCAGATATTTTTGGAACAGGAGTTCATCTGAGACCCGATTAGTACGTGAATAAAGGCCTTTTACTTCCTGAAGACCTGTGTCCATATGTCTATGTGTGGCTTCTGCGGTTCGTTCCTGTTATTTCCCCGGTAACATTACTTGGTGCATTGAGTCCGAGGACCTCCTTTCGTCTCGGCGCCACTGGCCTTTTGTCCAGGAGATCATCGGCTTCTGCGCAGTGAGTACCGGGGTGCCCCATAAATGACTGTGAGACCAGGTCCAAAAACTAAAAGGTAAGATTAATACCGTTAGAGCGGTAGGCCCACAAGGGGTTTGTAATTGGTTTGGTTGTATGGAATCTGCCCTGTCCTTCGGGATGGAAGAAGCAAAGGCGCACTGCTTATGTTGACATTAGACGCTCTGTAGTCAGCCCGTCTAATACTGTGGTTTTGGGTCAGACTGAATTCTGGTGTAAATAGTTCATGTCGGACACCGGTGGCCTGTCTTGACTAGCGTATCTAGGGTGTAAATTTTGGTCGCTAGGTCCAGGGGGCCGGGAGACTAGCAGACTCTGTTGTACATTATCGTTTGCTAGATCTCACCCTATCTTGGCTAAGTGGTAAGGCGTGTATATTTAACCACTAGACTATTGATAGAGTAAATAGACTAAATGGGTCCTGTTGTAAATTCCGCTCATTAGTTCGCTATATTGGTGCTTGGGCAGCGTAGACTAACCGAATCTTTGGTGTAAATAGATTGATAGTTCTTGAGGTGCTAGCCAATTAGAATAGTTGGGATTATTGTAAATGTTGTTAAATATACTGTAGTTGGTGAATTGGTGAATTGGTTAAATTGTATGTCCTGCTAGAAAGCTTGAGCTCTGCCGTCTAGTGGGAGTGTAAATTGTGTGTATAACTGTAAAATAGTGCACGGTACCATAACCACTAACATGTATTATAATTACTGACATTGTGTATTCTATAGAACTACTAGAAAACTGTTTGTTTTGTGTTATATGTGTAACACCATAACTGTTGCTAATTTACCTGTTTTAAAAACTGTACCATAACTACTTCAAAATACCATAACCACTTTATAATACCATAACTACTTCAAAATACCATAACTACTTTATAATACAATACCATAACTACTTCAAAATACCATAACTACTGTATAATACCATAACCACTTTATAATATTATAAGTACTTCAAAATACCATAACTACTTCAAAATACCATAACCACTTTACAATACCATAACCACTTTATAATACCATAACCACTTTATAATACCATAACTACTTCAAAATACCACAACTACTTTATAATACCATAACCACTTTATAATACCATAACCACTTTATAATGCCATAACTACTTCAAAATACCATAACTACTTTATAATACCATAACCACTTTACAATGCCATAACCACTTTATAATACCATAACTACTTCAAAATACCATAACTACTTCATAATACCATAACCACTTTATAATACCATAACCACTTTATAATAACATAACTACTTCAAAGTACCATAACCACTGATATTACATTAACAACAATAAAAATTACTGTTTAACATTGTATGTGTAACCCCTTAACTATTACTAATTGATAATGTAACTCTAACACCATAATTATCTAACTGTACAATTATTACTAACCGTACCATAACCACTGACTGTAGTGACAAAATTGTTGGAATGTTATGTGATCAGTTAGTTTATGTGGATTAATAGTGTGGATAATTGTATGGTTTGAATCATAGTTACTTTGATAAGTGTATAGTCTTTGGTGGGTTTTTGATGTAATTTCGTGTGTGCGACGTCGTGATATTGAGTGTGTGAGGATCCTGTGCGTGTGTGTACGTGTATGTTTGGCCTAGTAACTGTGTTACGTGGTGCTGTTGCCAGGGAAAGGGTGTGACTGCTGGGAGTGTGTTTGTTGTGTTTCTCTGAATTAGATGCTCCGTTGCGTCTGGGTATGGTATGGGTGCGTCTGATTCAAAGATCGTTGATCCCTTGTCATGTATGCTAAACAATTTTGCAAAGGGATATAATGTTTGTGATTTTGGGTTAAAGTTATCCCCAAAGCATCTGACTACATTGTGTAGCAGAGAATGGCCTATTTTGGTGACCGCATGGCCTCCACGTGGTAGTCTTGATCCAAATCTAGTGCAGCGTGTACACGTGGCTGTATCTAGTAGGCCTGAATTTTACAATCAGTTTCCGTACATTGATTATTGGAAACAGATTGTGGAAGGATTGCCCAAATGGATTAAAGTATGCCACGAGGAGCAATGTGGCCTCATGGTGGCCAGGACTCGCCTGTCCTCCAGGGCCGCAACTCCGCCTATTTTAGACACACCCTCCGAGTCTGAGCTTCCTCTACCACCCCCTTACTCCTCCTCCAAGGTTAGAGGAGGTGTTGCTGGTGTTGCCAGTGTTGCCACTCCCCCTACCCTAGTGTTTCCTCCCACTTATTCATCCTGTTCAGACCCCAGCCCACTTGCCTTATGCCCTCCTCTTCCGGTACCTGCCTCCATTAGTCCTGCATATCCGGATCTGACGTAATTTCTGGTTCCTGGTCAGGCTCCTCCCAGCCCGGCCTGGAATATTCTGTTAACTGACCTTTCATTTAGTAAAAATCAGTTGTCCCCATGTCCTTGTCTCACTACCCCTAGACCGGAATTTAATACTAAACAACCTCATCGAAGCCCTGTATTAACCAGACAGATGACTGCTACCCTCCAACCCCGACATTACCAAATGCCTCTCCAACTTACACCGGGCCCAACACACGTTGACGATAATGGTCAATTGCAACATGCAGACCCTGTATTTGTCTATGTTCCCTTCACTACAACTGATTTATTTAATTGGAAGACACATAACTCTTCATATACCGATAAGCCTCAAGCAATGACAGATTTGGTTGCCTCAATCATACAAACCCACAATCCTACTTGGGCTGATTGCCAGCAATTACTATTGACTTTATTTAACAATGAGGAAAGGATTAATCAAGCGGCTATTAAAGCACTTGAGGAAGCAGCCTGTGTTCAGAACCAGGCCAATCCGGTTGTATGGGCTGCAGCCCATTACCCGAATGTGGATCCAAACTGGAATATTAAGGGTGCTGATATGCCCCATTTAAGAGCTTATAGGGAAGCCATTATTGCTGGCATGAAGGCAGGAGGGAAAAAGGCAATCAATATGTCAAAGACGGCTGAGGTGTTGCAGAAGATTGATGAGTCACCTAGTGCCTTTTATGAAAGATTACTGGAGGCATACAGATTGTATACTCCTTTTAATTCAGAGGCTCCTGAGAATTCCCGAATGGTTAACTCAGCCTTTGTCAGCCAGGCCCAAGGTGATATTAAGAGGAAATTACAGAAGTTAGAGGGATTTGTAGGGATGTCTATATCACAGTTGATGGAGATTGCGAATAAAGTATACATGAATAGAGAAACAGAGACAAAGAGGGAAGAAGAACGTAAAATGGGGAAGAAGGCAGATATGCTAGCGGTAGCTATTGCAAGTGTAGAGAGACAGGGAAGAGAGGTGAATAGAGGAGTTGAAAATAGGTTGAGTACAAACTGAGGGGAGGATGACGTAGGTGCGTCTGCACGTGCGCACGTATGAGGGGGCGGAGTTACGTAGGTCGATCGTGGAAGAGCGTGGCGGGAAGCAAATGTACGAGCGTCGGATTGGGGAAGCTGTGAAGCTGTGAAGCGGTGAAGCAGCGAGGAGCAGAGCAGGTTATTCTGCGGCTGTACACTCAGAGGGCATCCGGTATCTGGAGCGTTGGTGCAGCACACGGACGGAAAGTGAAAGCTGGTGGGAGTTCGCTACCGGAGACAAAATCATCCAGGCAGATAAGTGGCATAAGTGTTTTATGAAAGAGGAGGTCATAATATAATAAAAAAAATAATATAATAAAAAGAAAGAGAATATATAAAAAGAGTGAAAAAAGAAAAAAGAAAGAAGAAAGAGAAGGGAAGGGAAAGATAGGGGAAAGGAAAAGGAGAAAAAAAGGGGAAGGAAAAAAAGAAAAAAAAAAAAAGAGAGAGAAAATATACTAGCCAGATCTGCTATTAATCCCAATTAAGGAGCAGTTTTACCTTAATAACCACATTCTTTTTCCAGACAACAACTATATCCTTTTCCCAGACAATAATTATACCCTTGTCTCAGACAAGTTTTTGAAGAAATGGCTTCTAAAACACAGGAGAAATCAACCCTAAAAAGGGATAAGAAAAATTCTAAACCTGAAAGGGAAGCTTTTTTCTCACCAGTTAATAAAAAAAAAACAAAAAAAAAAAAACAGAGGAGGACTCATTAATGACATCGAGGCTAGAACAGACATTAAATAGCTCTGAAAATTCCTGAGTAATCAAGTTACCACAGAGTTTCTGGAGAAATGTCTAAACACTCAGTCAGAAACATTAATGAAACAAATTAATCAGAATTCAGAGGCGATCTTAAATCAAATGAAACTCCTAACTGAGAAAATAAACATGGCTGAAGAAAAAATTAACTGTTTGGAATTTCAAGAGAAACTGATAAAAGATCATAATATCCAACTATTGGAAAAAATTAAGGAAATGGAAACAAAAGTGGGCGATTTGGAGGATCGCTCGAGATGCAATAATTTGCATATGGAAATATCTCAGAAAAGATAACTCAGGATAAGATCCCAGAATTCCTGTTAAATCTATGGAAAGCCTGGGGGATGGAGACAGAGAAATTCAACTATTGCCTAGAAAGATACCACAGATTGTACAGACCAAAAAATATTCCAGATACCAAAGCAAGAGATATAATCTGCTGTTTTCAATATTTTCAATTTAAAGAGGAAATTCTAAAAGCAAGTAGAGCTAAGAAACCACAAGGAGAAGAATTTAGAGATATAATTGTATTCTCAGATTTGTCTTTCTTTACTAGAATGCAAAGGAAAACTTTTGCACATGCTACAGCTATACTAAGAAACCATAAGATAAAATATACATGGGGATTCCCCACCGCAATAAGAACCTACATAAATGACCATCTTGAGGTCTTTGATACAGTAGATAAAGCTATGGCATGGATAAAAGAGAAAAAGCTGATGTAACAGAAAAAGCCCTTTAAAACTGAGAGTCTAATTCTGTGGATTTTTTTTTTTTTAGGAAAAAATATTTAGCACTTTTATAAATTGAGGAAGATTTTTGTCACTGTATTTAAAAGAAATTCTTTAGTAAAATAAGATATGTACACTTAATTTATATTCGTAGAGTAATAAGTAAGATGCAATAGGGCACACGAGGATGTTAGGTAAGCAATTCAACACGAGTAAAGATGGGAATAGTTTTAAGCATGATTAACACTTGCACATAATTTAAGTACATGGAATTAGTTAGAAGTTGAACAGCATTACGTAGATATAAGTATATAAATACTATTTCACAAGCAATATACAATATAATATAAGATATTTTTTTCAATATATTTAGCCAATAAGAGGAAGATATTCACTAGCACAAGTGTACATTCATAAACAGTAAAGTACATTATAATTGAACAAATGTAAATATTTAGGCACTTAAGAGACTTTTTTTTTTTTCCTATGATTAGAATATCGCACAATAATGAAGGGGTCAACAGAGATTCCAAGCAATAACCAATCAAGAATTCTATTGTAATAATAGAGAAATGAAATTGTAATTATATATAAGTTTGGTGCTTCCTTTTCCCGCCACCACAATTGATCAACGTACCCCGCCCATAAGTTCTAAGTAGAACTTAGTGATTGCCTTGATAAGGCATCAAATTATGTATGAAAGAAGGTCTCTTGGAATTAGAGACCAATACAAAGATGATAGTATGAATGTGCATAAATGGTGGATGAGTATGAATAGTACAGTTGTGTTAGCATATATAGATTATGCCGCTATTTGTGGGGAATTGTCAAACTCTAGAGAGATAAGAAAAGGGTATGGTTAAATTCGCATCAATTAATATCCAAGGTCTAAATCTCCCACATAAAAGATGGGCCTTTAACGATTAACTAATAGCAGAAAAAATTCAAGTAGTCCTGATACAAGAGACTCACTGGACCTTAGGAGATAGTACTAGATGGCTTGGCAAAAATGTTCCATTATTATCAATCTCCTCAAAAAGGGACGAAAAGAAAGCTGGAGTGGTTATTTGTTTTTCTAAATCACTTCAAGTAGAAATAAAACATGAGGACATTGATACAGAAGGTAGATTTATAATACTGATTTGTGAAATTAATGGGGATCTGTACACAATTGTGAATGTATATTTACCTAATAGTAATCCGATGAGATTGTTCTCCTATATTTTAGAACGAGTTGAAAAAGTTTCTATGTGATAATAGGAGGGGATTTTAACTGTGTTTTGGACACTGTATTAGATAAATGTAATAATAATAAGACAACTTTGGACAAAAATGGCGTAAGAAATGCAAGTACTTTCCATAATATAATAAAAAAAAAATAACCTCTATGACATTTGGAGGGTTCGGAACCCCATGGCCAAAGAATATATGTTTTACTCTTGGCCGCACAATTCATATTCAAGAATTGATTTTTTCCTAGGAGACCCAAAAGTGATAGAAAAAGTGACTAATATAATGATCAAAATAATGATTTGGTCAGACCATAACATTATTTTAATGGATCTAAAAGATGGAAAATATATTTATCCTAGAACTACCTGGAAATTAGATGATTCAATATTATTTAGCATGGAAAACCAGGGGTTATTAAAATAACTGTCACAGTATTTCTTTGAGGAAAATAGACCGGAAGATACTTCAGATTTGATTACCTGGTGCACATATAAAGCGACTATAAGAGGACACTGTATAAATATTAAAAAGAGAGCCAAAATAAAAGAAGGAAAAAGACTATCAGAATTATATATTCAATTATTTAAAGTTGCTAAAGAATCTAAATTAAATCCAGATAAAGAACGGCAAATGAAAATAGCTAATATTAAACAGATTATTAAGAAAAAAATATCAGAAAATATAGAAAAGAAAATAATTACATTAAAAATTAGATATTATTATCGACAAAATAAAGCAGATAAAATTCTATCAAACCAACTGAAAAAGAAATTAGCAGACAATCGTATAGATAAAATTATACATGAAGGTATAACATATAGAGCTCCGAATGAGATAGGGGAGACCTTTAATCAATTTTATAAGTCCCTTTACAACTTGTCCAATAGACCTACGGATGAATCAATAGATAATTATATAAAAGATCTTGAAATACCAAAAATATCACCAGATCAACTAGAATCATTAAACAAGGCCATCACTAAAGAAGAAGTAACAGAAGCAATAAATAAATTAGCCAATTTCAAAACTCCTGGACCAGATGGCTTTAGTAATAAGTTCTTCAAGGTTATGAAAAACATAATTGTGGAACCGTTAACCAGAACTTTCAATGAGGCTGTAAACAGAGGATCATTTCCACAGGAGATGTTGAGGGCCAATATTCTGCCAATTTTGAAGACAGGTAAAATATCAACAGATGTAAAAAGTTATAGACCGATCTCTTTAATAAATGTAGATGTCAAGATTTTCGCTTCAATTATTGCAAAGAGATTAAAAACAGTCTTACCTGAAATTATTAATCCAGACCAGATTGGATTTGTCCCTGGGAGAAATGCAGGAAATAATATCAGAAGGTTAATAGATTCAATTGATTTGTCAGATAAGAAAGGGAGTCCCCTGCTGATCCTGTCATTAGACGCAGAGAAAGCGTTTGACAGGGTCAGCTGGGGATTCATGTTTGGGGCTTTAAAGGCCCATAATATATTGGGATGGGTATTAGATGCGATAGGCACCCTGTATAAGAAACCGGCAGCTAGGTCCATAGGTCAAAATATTTGTTCAAATTGGTTTGGCTTGGAAAACGGCTGCCCTTTGTCGCCAATTTTGTACATCATTACTGTTGAAATATTTGCTTAAGAAATTAGACAAAACACGTTAATTAAGGGTCTGCCTATTTCTAAAGGAGACTTAAAGATCTCATTATATGCAGATAACACTCTCTTGTATGTCGCTGATCCAGAAAATTCTTTGCCATATGTGATGGCAGAAATCGAACAGTACAGTAAGGTATCCAACTATAAACTGAACTTATCCAAATCTATTGCAATGTATAAGAATATAGCACCAGATATATTAGAAAAACTACAATAGATTCAACTTTTCTCAATCAGAAGAATTTGTCTACCTAGGAATTAGAATAAATAAAAACCTAGAAAGAATAATGGAAACAAACTTTATGCATCTTTTGAAAAATACAAACAAAGACTTAAAAGAATGGTGCCATTTAGAAATATCGTGGTGGGGTAGAGTTAACACTTTGAGATCTTATGTTCTGCCTAAGTGGATTTATTTGTTTAGGATGGTGCCATTAATTATTCCTATACCATGGCTAAAAATGATCAAATCTTCTTTTCCTAATTTTGTTTGGAGGGGGAAAAAGCCTAGAATAAGAATGAATACTATGAGCTGTAATATAAACAAAGGGGGATTGGGCTACCCAAATATTGAAAGATATTATGAAGCTGGGATAATGTATCATATAGCAATGCTGCAAAAAGAGATATATCCAAAAGAAGTATGGTGGAGGATTGAAACAGATCTATGTCAAACTAAAAATCTGTCTAATATTATATGGAATAATAAGGTATGCGATTATTCATTATCATTTGTGTTGAATCAAATAATTCCCATATGGGAAAAAGTAAAAAAGAAAATCGACATCAAGAATAGGATCTTGGGTCCAAGATATGGAATGTCTTGAAACGGATATAATGAACATATCGCTAAAAGATTGGAAAGCTGTAAATATTAGAAAGGTTGAAGATCTAATGGTGAATAATGAATTAAAGACCTTTGATATATTAGTCAGGACAATGTCCCTTCCAAATCGAGAGGCTTTTTAATACCTAAGAGTTAAAAACTATTTGAAGAACAAATCAATTATGAATAATGGAGAATCATACAATATATTAAAAACAATCTTTATTAGGAAAGATTCAAAGAATCTTTTCGCAAAATGTACAAAATTACTCGATATTACAAAAACAGAGAACTTTCCAACAGCAATAAAAAGTTGGGAAAAAGCTCTGAACTGCCCTATAGAACTAGAAGAGTGGTATGAAGCAATAATCAAAGTAAATAAATATGTGCACAGTCTCTCCTTAATGGAAACTTTTTACAAAGTGATCAATAAATGGTATTTAGTACCCTCAAAATTGTCAAGAGTGTTACAAGATAATATTGATCTATGTTGGAGATGTGGTGAAACTAAGGGGGATTATCTCCACATACGGTGGAGCTGTAAAAACGTATTACCCTTTTGGCTTACGACCAAATCATTACTGTACAGTTTAAATGATATAAAAATAAAAGCTACACCAGAAATGATGTTGTTGCACTTGAAATGGCCTTTCCTTAGTAAAACGAATCAAGTTCTGACAACACATTGCCTGGTAGCGGCAAAGATTATTATTGCCAGGAATTGGAAAAATACACAGCCATTTAATGTGTTACAGCTCATTCAACAATTGAAATATCAGATTCAAATGGAAACAGGGCTGAATAAAATTAAAAATCAATATAAGGACTATGATAAATGGGTAAATTGGCTAAAATAACTGGAGCAATTAGAGAGGGAATTATTAATAGCGTCTTAATAAGCCCTAGAGAGATAAGAATGAAATAGACATTATTCCTCACAATAAACAATAAAAACGACTAACCAATTCTATGAGGATTTGTATAATTTGAAACTGTCCCCTAAGGTTAATGATATTAAAAAATATTTACTTGATACGCAAATACCAAAAGTCACCCACCAGGATCTATTAAATTTAAATAAAACCATTTCGGAGGACGAAGTTCAGTTTCAAATAAATAGACTACCCATAAATAAAACTCCGGGTCCGGATGGTTTTACAAATTTATATTATAAACATATGCAGTCTCTGTTGACTAAACCTTTAACGGATATGTTTAATCAAATAGCCATAAATGAGTCCTTTCCAACTGAACTATTACAAGCAAATATCATTCCAATACTAAAACAAAATTAAAGTAGTACCGATCCTAGTAATTATAGACCCATTGCGCTAATTAATGTAGACATGAAGCTATATGCGGCTATAATCGCGGAGAGAATCAAGTCCATAATTACGACCCTGATCCATCCGGATCAGATTGGATTTGTACCGGGTAGGCTAGCATCTAGCAATACTAGGAGAATAATAGATATTGTTGATTTGGCTAATAAAGAACAGTTGCCCCTCCTGGCCCTGTCTTTAGATGCTGAAAAAGCATTCGACAGGGTTGGGTGGGGCTATTTAGCTGAAGTTCTCACTGCTTTCGGGCTTACAGGCTGGATACACAAGGCCATAATGGCTTTGTATTCTGCTCCTTCGGCGCGCACTGTGGGCCCTAATATTACGGCAGGGTGGTTTGCCCTTAAAAATGGTACGCGTCAAGGGTGTCCACTCTCCCCCTTGCTGTATATTCTGTCCATTGAGCCTTTGGCTATTAATATCAGGAACAATCCACGGATTAGAGGTGTTCAAATGGATACTCTCGATGTCAAAATATCTCTCTATGCGGATGATGCGTTACTTACGCTCTCCGCTCCAGAGTCGTCTTTGAAATCCTTAATGTCTGAAATTGACAGATACTCTATTATTTCAAATTTCAAATTAAATATTAACAAATCCACAGTAATGTTCATGAATATGAGCACTGAACAAGTCACTACCTTAGCCGACAATTACAAATTTATATGGACAGATTTAGAAATAAACTATTTGGGACTAGTTATAACTGCTAACCCGGCTGGAATAATGGAGAGGAATATTCTGATTTTCATTCGCAACATGAATCTTAAACTTAAAAAATGGAGAAATTTAGAAACCTCATGGCAAGGTAAAATCAATATTATCAACTCATATATTCTACCTAAATGGCTATACTTGTTCTCCATGATCCCACTTAAAGTCCCTGTACCCTGGTTGGCAATGATTCAATCAAGTTTTAACAATTTTATCTGGAACTATAAAAAACCCAGAATTACTCAAAAGATTCTAACCAAAAAGCTGAGCAATGGCGGTCTAAATTTCCCTAGCATTGTATATAGTTACCAAGCGAATATTATTAGGCCTATTTACCTTCTCCAGGATCCTACACAGGTTTCTGAGCCCTGGTATATTATAGAATCCAAAGTGGCCCATCTGGATAAATTACAACATTCTTTGTGGACAACCACAAAGATTTCTCTTAAAAATTCTCCACTAACCAGCTCGTTGATATTATCCCAGATTCTGGAAGAATGGTTAAACATTAAGAAAAAACTAGGCATAAATAATTCTATACCTAAAACATGTACACTTGACATATTGGAAATATTGATAGAAGATTTCTCGTTAAAGCACTGGGATAATGCTGGCAAACTGAGGATTGCAGACATTATGCAGGGTGACAAGATCGTACCTTTTCAAAGCATTATGGATACTTGTTATATTCCAGGCGGAGAAATTTTTACTTATCTCCGCCTAAAAAATGTTATCCATAAAAACGTTATTAAATCATCTAATATATTTGCAAAGAAATTGGAATTTATTTTTCGAACTCAAGCTATCAGAAAAATTGCGTCTGTTGCAGCGTCCTTGTTGGAGCTGCTTAAAGAATCCCCTTATAGAGTGATCAAAAGGTGGGAATTAGAATTAGATTTGCAGATTTCTGTAGAAGAGTGGAATTCCTCTCTAACTTTGGTTAATAAATATATACACTGCCTCAACCTGTCTGAGTGCCATTTTAAAGTTTTATATAGATGGTACTATACTCCAGCCAGACTGGCCAGAATGTATGATTCTACTGATCCAACGTGTTGGAGATGTGGAAGTCAGCCAGGTACTTATACACATATATGGTGGACCTGTCCTGCGGTTAGATATCTATGGCTATGGGCGTTTAATATCTTTACAGCTATCACGACAAATAGAATTGAGGAGAATGCCGCTTCGGCCCTCTTACATCTAAACCTGATTTTCGACTCCCAGAAGGATGTTTGTTTTGCCATACATTGCCTAGTGACTGCCAAAATTATCATTGCGCGACATTGGAAATCATCAAAGCCATTTTACAAGCGACTATTGATTGATCAGATCATGTTCCAAATGTCAATGGAATATGCGCTGATCAACAATTCGACTTTTAGGTCGAAGAAGAAACAATGGTACATACAGTGGTTAAAAAAATACAAGGACATATTTGGACACCCTTCTAGATAGTTTGTTATACTTGTATCTTATCGTGATATATTTGTTGGCCTTACTAAGGGATAAATCAAATAGAATATAAAATAGATGTGGATCTATATAGATTAATTTGGGAAGTTAAATAATTGATTATGTGCTCTAAATTATCTGCTCTAAAATTTGGTGATGGTTTTTTGTTTTTTATTTTTGTTATTTATGCTGGTTCCTATGGGATCATGGTGACAACATCTTTCTGTACTATGTTAAATATTGTGCAATAATCTATTCTAATATATATTTATTTGTTTGTAACACTGTACATGAATTGATTCTCTTAGGTCCAACATAATTGTCTCTTACTGTGAAAAAGGAAAATATTTCAATAAAAATTTATTATAAAAAAAAACAAAAAACGACTGACTTAGTTGGAAGATATAGTGTGAATGAAGGTATGAATGTGTTAATTTCTCTTTGTTTCTTTTTTTAAGATTTGCTTGGCTCCCCCCCCCCCCCCCCTTGTCTCTATGGTAAGGAGATACTTCTCAAGGAATACCAATAAGTAAGAGAATAAATGAATTTATAAAGTTTAAATAAATAAGGACATTTTAATTAATAAACAAAACAGAGGAGACAGGGATGAGACAGTAAATATTTATGATAACTAATATACCAAGCCATAAATGATGAAATATTCGAAACGATAAAACGGCAGGTATGGTCTGAAATATATATATAAAAAAAAAAAAATAGGTTGAGTAGGAGACCACTAAGCAGGAATCAGTGTGCATATTGTAGAGAGGAAGGACATTGGAGGAATGAATGCCCACAGAGAGAGCATTATGAAAATGATCGACAAGAAGAGAGAAGAGTGCAGGGAGGTTATGGTGGTAACTATAAAGGGAAGAATAGAGGAAGTGTGCAAGGGGACAGATATTATCCACCCATACAGAGACCTAGAGAAAGAGAAGATAGAGATTTTGTGGGTCTGGCTGACACTGTTATGGAGGACTATTGATACCGACCGGGCTCCATCCCCCTTGGCCGAGCGGAGCCTATGGTCGATGAAGCAATAGGGGGAAAGAGGAGTTCTTTTATGATAGACACTGGTGCTGAACATTCCGTGGTGACTAAATTAGTTGCTCCTCCTTCAGGAAGAACTATAATGGTAATAGGAGCAACTGTGAAGAGCGCTGTGTGACGAGACCAACCTCGCCACATTGCATTGGAGGAGCCTGGTTGCCCGCCTGCTGCCTTTGGATTATGGACCGGCAGCTAAAGGGTTAATTTTACTGTGCAGAAGGATTTATTTCTCCCTTTCTGCACAGCCGTTCGGTAGATTCTATCTACCGAACAAACAGCCTGTTTGCAACCTCCCCAGAGCCGTGGGAAGCCGTCAGGCGCTGTTAATTGGCCACCCAGAAGCTGGAGTGTGCTGCCAATTTACCTCCCTGAAGCTGCGGTTAACCGCAGCTTAATTGCTTGTTACTGGGTGGCCGCTGTTACACTTAGCGGCCGCTAGGTGGCGGTGTTCTGGAGCTCCCCGGGCAACCAGCGCTTTTCTGCCCGGCTTTCATGCACCAAAATCGGACACTTTTACGTGCAGGCACCGCTGAACCTCCAGCCCCTGGTTCTAATTCGTATGGATTTGATGAATGCATGGAAATTCGGTATTTTATGTTGGAAGAATGTTTTAACCCAGATAGCCATGCCATGGAGCATATTAGTGTAATTAACGACTTTGGCTCCATGGCAATTAAACTGTATTCATGTGGTCTGAGTGCCATTCACCTAATAATGTGCACTCAGACCTGAGCTATCTGGGGATATGTTACATGTCTGTGTTTTATGTATAAAATGTGTCTTTATGTATTTTAAAGTGATAGTCTGTCTTTGTGTCCCCACGTGTGTAATGGAGTTTTGCCTTTGTCCTGGGAGATAATTTAATTACTTCTCCAGGGCAGAGGGGAGGAAACCAGGATGCATTGTGGAGATGTTTTACTGTTGTATGTCCTGAAATGCTAAATGTCTGTCCATTGTTACAGTCTTCCATCTGGTCCCCTAGGGAAGTGTCCACCAGGTGGGAGACCTGCATAATAAATAAATTATAATAATAATAATAAATAAACAGACCACTGCTTGACCCTCAACACGGAGCCTTGTCTCGTTCTTGGGGGGATTCACTGTATGCTCATAGGGACTGACTGCCAGGAGTGTAAGCCGCTTGGGAGCTTTTCCTGTTCGTCTGCTAGCAGCTATTCGTGAGGTTCCAGTTCGGGAGTTTGGAGTGCTACCTTATTCCCTTGTATGCAGTTCGGGAGTTTGGTGCATTCACTTATATCCAATTCGTGAGTTTTGGTGATTTTACAGTAGCTGTGCCTGTCTGTGAAAAGGGGATTATCGCCTAAACGGATTTTTACCCCTTTTCTGCTGAAACGGTCCGTTACACGCTGCTAGACCGGTTCTTAAGAGTCGCACTTGCATTCTGGGAGGCCATTTGGTGAAGCACCAATTTCTATATATGCCTGTATGAGTGTCCAATCCAACTTTTAGGACGAGATCTATTATCAAAGCTTCAAGCTCAGATAACTTTTCTACCTAATGGATCAACGTCTCTGAAGTTTAATAAATCACCTGGCATAATAGCGGTATTGGTGCCAAAATAAGAAAAATGGCGTTTCTATTCTGTAATGACAAATGCGAACCCAAAGAGTAATGGATCTGTATTTGACATTCCAGGAGTATGGGCAGAAAATAATCCTCCAGGACTTGCTCGTAACATCCCACCGATAAATACTGAGTTAAAGCTCGGGGTGCGTCCTGTTAGCCTTTGTATGTTGTTCTTTTATCTACCCCAACAGCTGTAAAGGTGGCAGAGGTGACTCCTTGGATTCATCACTCTAGGGTTAAATCAGCGGCAGATTCCTGGCAAGCCACTCCAGACCCTGAAAATCCTTTTAAGATCCGGTTGAAGCGGGTGACTCAGTTGGAGTGAGTGCGAAGTATTGGGACATCGTGGTTGAAAGTAACATCCGAGATCAGCAAGTAGGTGTTTTGATGGCCATAATAAAGCCTGACCACCTACCTACGTTTCATAGCCAGAGTGTCTCGAAGGGACCTCTGTGAAGGAAAGTGAGGATCAGAAGAACGCCAATCCTTGCAGCCCTCACAGTCGGGAAGCTGAGGTACCGTCGCATGGTTGAAGAATAAAGATGAGGACCGCAAGAATAATGTGTTTTATTATGTGTCTTAGTATTTTTATGATTTTTCAGGAGGGTAAAGGTAAGGATATTCCAGGCTGTGTTAGTTGTATTAAGACTAAGAAAACAGGTAACCAGATATCCCAGACCCTAATTTGGCACTCACACTATGAATATAAAGGATCTGTGTCTAGGTGTAGGTACTTAGATACTGATTATAGTGTGTGTAAAACGATATCAGGTGAGTCTAAATGTTTTGATCCCCAATTCCAAGCCCGTACAATTTGGTTGGTAATTCGGAATAGTAACTCTCAGGGGACCTTGATAAATAGGATGGTGATAAATACCATACATTCCACGGGTATTCTATTATTTGATGCATGTAAGGCAATTTCGGCTAGTGGAAAACCTTGGAATGTATTTGGTAATCTTAAATGGGAACGGACTTATGTATTCAAAGATAAATATTTATGTCCCTAGTAAAAGATCTACTGATCCTGATTGCCCAAATAGAGATTTTAATTTCTGTCCATATTGGTCTTGTGTGGGATGGGCAAGCTGGGGTAAAACAGTAGACCAAGATATGATTATCCAAATGTTGCCCACTGCACTGTATTGTAAAACTATGGAGTGTAACCCAGTGCATATGACCATTTCCAATCCACAGCACTTCATTGATAAGTTTGGGAATCGCTTTGGGTTTCAAAATACATGGTACAGGAGTAGATCCAGGGACCGTGATATATGTAGGTCTTGAAATGAAGACAGTAGCAACCCAGACTCATCAGGTTTTTCATTCCTTCTATGAGGAGATGAGTATTGAGGATAAAATTCCCCATAATGTTAAGAACCTATTTATTAATTTGGCTGAGAGTATTGCAGGTAGTCTTAATATACCTAACTGCTTTGTATGTGGAGGTACTAATATGGGAGACCAATGGCTATGGGAGACAAAAGAGATTTGGTACCCTGGTTCTGAGACAGATGAACAACAGATGCCTTCTCAGTCTGATCATCAAGTAAGTACTAGAGGCAAATCAGAATGGCGGTTAAAAACCTCTATTATAGGTCGTGTCTGTGTAGCTAGGAAAGGGACAATGTATAACACGTCTGTAGGTGAGTTAACATGTTTGGGACAAAATGCTTATAATGATGATACAAAAGATACTACTTGGTGGTCAGCTTCAAATGTCTCGGAACCTACTAATCCTTTTGCCAATTACACTAATTTGAAAGAGGTATGGTTTGATTTATCTGCTACCAGGGCCGCCACCAGAAATTTTGGGGCCCCTAACTCAGCTCAGGGTCTGGGCCCCCTGGGGCCCGCCTCCAATCCCGCCCACAGGGTCCGCCTCCAAATCCCGCACACAGGAATACACACAGACACAAAAACACACACTGATACAAAAGGACACACACACACACAAAAATACATACTAACAGACACACATACTGAAACAGAAATACACGCATATAGGCATACATACTGACACACACATACTGAGACATACACACATATACAGACACACAGGCATACATAGTGACAGATAGACACATACTAACATACATACAGACAGACACTCATGCATGAGGACTTACACATACATACACCGACATTACATACATACACACAGACATACATTCATTCATACTGGCATACATACATACACACAGACATACTGACATACACACAGACATTCTGACATACACACAGACATTCTGACATACACACAGACATACATTCATTCATACTGGCATACATACATACACACAGACATACTGACATACACACAGACATTCTGACATACACACAGACATTCTGACATACACACAGACATTCTGACATACACACAGACATACATACAGACATACTGACATACACACAGACATTCTGACATACACACAGACATTCTGACATACACAGACATTCTGACATACACACAGACATTCTAACATACACACAGACATACTGACATACACACAGACATACTGACATACACACAGACATTCTGACATACACACAGACATACTGACATACACACAGACATACTGACATACACACAGACATTCTAACATACACACAGCCATTCTGACATACACACAAACATACTGACATACACACAGACATACTGACATACACACAAACATACTGACATACACACAGACATACTGACATACACACAGACATACTGACATACACACAGACATTCTAACATACACACAGACATACTGACATACACATAGACATACTGATATACACACAGACATACTGGCATACACACAGACATTCTAACATACACACAGACATACTGACATACACACATACATTCTAACATACATACACACAGACATTCTGACACACACATACATACTGACATACACACAGACATTCTGACATACACACAGACATTCTGACATACACAGACATTCTGACATACACACAGACATTCTAACATACACACAGACATACTGACATACACACAGACATACTGACATACACACAGACATTCTGACATACACACAGACATACTGACATACACACAGACATACTGACATACACACAGACATTCTAACATACACACAGCCATTCTGACATACACACAAACATACTGACATACACACAGACATACTGACATACACACAAACATACTGACATACACACAGACATACTGACATACACACAGACATTCTAACATACACACAGACATACTGACATACACACAGACATACTGACATACACACAGACATACTGGCATACACACAGACATTCTAACATACACACAGACATACTGACATACACACATACATTCTAACATACATACACACAGACATTCTGACACACACATACATACTGACATACACACAGACATTCTGACATACACACAGACATTCTGACATACACACAGACATTCTAACATACACACAGACATACTGACATACACACAGACATTCTAACATACACACAGACATACATACACACAGACATTCTGACACACACAGACATACTGACATACACACAGACATACTGACATACACACAGACATTCTAACATACACACAGACATACTGACATACACACATTCTAACATACACACAGACATACATACACAGACATTCTAACATACACACAGACATACATACACACAGACATTCTGACATACACACAGATATACATACACACAGACATTCTGACATACACACAGACATACTGACATACACACAAACATACTGACATACACACAGACATACTGACATACACACAGACATACTGACATACACACAGACATACTGACATACACACAGACATTCTAACATACAGACAGACATACTGACATACATACTGACATACACACAGACATTCTAACATACACACAGACATTCTGACATACACACAGACATTCTGACATTCAGGCATATTCAGAGTTACCACAAGACTGGGAAGGAGCATGTGTACTAGGTATGCTCAAACCATCCTTCTTCTTGTTGCCAATTGAAACAGGAGAGACCTTGGGAGTTAAGGTTTATGATGTGAATCATAAAAAGAAGCGAGCATCTTTGAATATAGGTAGCTGGGAAGATGATGAGTGGCCTCCCCAACGTATTATTAATTATTATGGACCGGCTACTTGGGCGGAAGATGGTACTTATGGTTACCGAAACCCCATATCCCAATATATATGCTCAACCGTATTATTAGACTACAGTCGGTGGTTGAGATTATCACTAATGAGACAGCACAAGCGCTCAATCTCCTAGCTAAACATAATGCTCGAATTAGATCAGCCATCTATCAAAATAGATTAGCTTTGGACTACTTATTAGCAGTAGAAGGAGGTGTATGTGGGAAGTTTAATCTAAGTAACTGTTGTCTGCACATAGATGATGAAGGGCAGGCAGTGGCTGAATTTACAAGCCACATGGTTAAACTTGCGCATGTACCTACTCAGGTCTGGAATGGGTATAACCCAAGTAGTTAGTTTGGAAGTTGGTATGAGCAGCTTGGAGGGATTAAGGCGTTAGTAGGAGGAGTAATATTCATTATATTCTTATGTCTCTTTCTGCCCTGCCTAATTCCATTAGTGGTCAGGTCTATACGTAGTATCATGGAGAGTACTATAGAGAGAAAGACAGCTACCCATGTAATGGCTGTCTGGAAGTATGAATCTCTAGCCCAGAGAGAGAATAATCGGGATGAGGAATGCTGAAGGAGTTTGTGATGATGCTAAGATGCTTACTAGATCTGTTCTGGTTCATGGTTACTTGAGTGGTGTTGGCAAATTATGATTAGTGATGCATCTGGAATAATGTTATATCAGAAGCATCAAAGAGGGGAACTGTGATGGGAATCCAGCATGGTCAGAATTTAGTAGGCCGAAATCTCCACATGGCATATGCTAATTAGTATCTGGCAACAAACAGTTGGATGAGTCATCAGTATACTGAGCATGTGTGGAAGTGGATAGAAAATTCCTTTGTCTTCAACAAGCCATGTGGTCTGCCCATATAAGGTGATCCTGAATATCCTGTGTGCTGATTGGTCTGAGGAATATAGGAGGGGTTATACTGTATGGGAGGGGATATGCTGTTAACAAAAGTCCTGTGAACAATGTATTTGTCTCTCAGATATTTTTGGAACAGCAGTTCATCTGAGACCCGATCGGTACGTGAATAAAGGCCTTTTACTTCCTGAAGACCCTTGTCCATATCTCTATGTGTGGCTTCTGCGGTTTGTTCCTGTTATTTCCCCGGTAACAGAACTACCCCATTTTATTTGATGATTGGTGAATACCCTGCTTCCAGCTAAACAAGCCTAGCAATTTACGACCGACAGGGTTTCACGTGTCGCTAAGTCACCTAAGGCACCACCCACTGCCCCCAGAGACATAATCCTACAGTGTGGGATACTACAAGACAAACAGATGAAGGCCATGCAGAAGAAGTCACCACTCAACAATGGACTTTGAGTCTCACAAGATATCCATGTTCCAAGACATACATCACTCCACCTTGCTATGGAGGAAATCCATGTGAACGATCACGCAAAGGCAAAAGCCGCAACCTTCCTGGCAGCGATTGGGCTGAGGGACAATCCACAGGAACGCAGAGAAGAGCCACAACAGGCCCCCTCCCCGCCCCGCTACCCCCAAAGGTTAGGGGCTTCATCTAACCCACACACATAAAGATATATGCAAGTGACATGGCAAGTTTAACCTGACATACAAACGTAGACACTTCTCACTACTATCCGCATGCAGGTTAACGTCCTAGTAACCCTTTCAGTCTCCAGCCTCTCACTACTACAGACCCTACTCTGACCCTGCTTCCTTGAGCTTCTGGCAAAGACATCTCTAATGAGACAGAAAGGGGTATTTTTTTATATACACCCCTCTATACTTATTAACCCTTAATAGGGAACACATGGGATGGGCGGCAGCATTGTAACCTAGCTGTGTGATACAAAAAGTGAATACAAATACAAAAATAAAGGCCCTGCACTCACTCCCATCACTCCTGGGCGGCAGCAATGACCACAGTACACATCAGCTCCAATACATATAGTAAGTCCACCGATATTGGAGTACTGCGGCATAGTAGGTGGCTTAACACAATAAGACCATATGGTGGAACGGAATGCTTATTTGTTTGAGAGCTGATTTTAGGTAGCCCTGGAACATTTAGTATTTTTGTGTGCGCAGTTCCTTAGACTATATTTAGTATAAATTTTGGTCTCTACGGCAGCACCACTCTTGACTGAGAACCAAGTCTGACTCGGTTCTCACAGGGGAAGCATCTCTATTGGCAGGCAGGAAAACAACTAAGGTAGCCACATCTACTAAATGGCAATGTTTTAGATTGCAGGGATAAAACTGAAAGGCTACTGCACCCAAACAAAGCACAGGGCAGAAAACACCACCGCATCCTCACACACTCTACATGTTTACCAGAGGGTAACCTACCCCAATCACCGTCATCAGTGTTATGTGCTCTGAAACATTATTCATATATTTAATTTAATATAGAACATTTACCTCTGTGCAATTTTGGGACATGCATTGTCTTCAGCACTCTCTACTGTCGCACACCCTGGCACACATACTGGAGATTAGGCAGGCTGGGCTGTTTTGACTGTAAAGTACGTAACACCACCAGAGGCAGTATCATACCACCAATTCAAAAGTCAGGTCTATAAAATACTGTCCTGAGTGAGTACTGTGACTTTGAATTAATTGTGCACAGGTAACATTGCAAGCTTGTCTTGCCCCAACAGCCTCAACAAGCATAATTATGACAGGTGATATAAAGCTGTAATGTGGCATTACTGAAAACAGCACATACAGAACCTCTGACAACTATTCTAACCTATCTAAGTGGTATTTAACAGCCACACTCCTCGGCTGTTGTGTGCAGGCGACAATATATAAGTGGAAAGCAGAAGAGGCTTAGACTTATTAACAAGCACAGCAAACATGACCACCTGCTTACTATGGCTCACAGTAATAAAATAACTAATAAAATAAATCTCTGGATAGGCTAGACAATCATTGTCAGTGAATTACAGAGACTATGATTAAATATGCTAGGCCATAGGGAGCTGACAGGGGGATGTGGCTCAGCTAGAAGCAAGTTTAAGCTAAAACTAAACTAAATTAGCAGAAGGTCATCTGGAACATGCTAAAAAGAAATTATGACGAACTGAACCTCGCCACGGGCTCCTAACGGAGCCTGCGTGCCAGCCTGTATGTTTTCTGTGCCGGGAGATAATTGAGTTTAGTACAGTTCCTGACTCAATTATCTCTCAGGCACAGGGGAGGGATTACCCTGTTTTGTGTGGGAGTGTCTTGGACCTGAGAGCCAATGTAATTACAGTGTGTACTTTGCCATAGTCATCTCTCAGGTCCAGTGGGGAATGCCTCTTGAATATGTCACGGTAAACCCCTTGCATGGGGACTTGCATATAAACCGGCCAGTTTGCCTGAATAAAAGTATTCCTGTTGTACCCTTCATCTAGTTTAGGCTGATGTTTGGGTATACATCTGATTGCTTGGAGAATGTTCGAATCAACACCCGAAATTGTGAGCTATAATCACTCCGCCTCTTAAGTTCGGGAGGAACCGATAGCAAATGGGTATCTGGAATACCAGCGTTCTTAACAGCAATAAAGTTGTTAACTTTGCAGGGAATATCACTAATGGGGAATCACTACACTATTAGGACCAGTGTCATGGTACCAGGGTGCACACTGTAAGATTAAAAAATGAAATAGGGTGTCATCCATGCCTCAAGGCTTGTATCTGGCATTCACTCTATCTTCTTGCTTTCCATAAGGGTCACATATCGTAACCATGTCCCAGCAGTCCACTGTTGGCCATACTGCTGGCCCCAGGCTTTGAAAAGAGTTGGCATGCAACTCCCACTACTGTGGGTACTCCTGGCACCTCTAACAATGTTCCAGAATGCTATGGAACAGGCCCTCTGAAGATGTGGGACATACACCAGGATTTTCCCCTGGAGGCCCTCAGCCTGGGTATGTAAGTAGAGGGGGGCAGAGCAAGCAGGCAGAGAGGAGCCTTACTTACCGGAGACCATAGATAGTTGACATTGCAGCCACATGTAAGGTGTGAAACCTTACGTACCTGAGAGTGCAGTTTGCAGAGGGAGCGAGTGGAGCGGACAGTGCGGCTATACCTTACCTACCTGAGAGTGCAGTTTGCATAGGGACTGAGCGAGCAGAGCAGACACTCCAGACAGTGGCATTTATTACTGTAAGTAACGTGAACTTTAATTGAAGCTTTTGAGTAAATGATACGTATGTACCCAGGATGATCTATTGTGCGAATAACAATGAAACAAGTGGGGGCGGGGCCTGACCGCCGACAGGATCAGACGTGCTCCGTCTGAGCTCCTGCTTCTGGGCCGGAACATCAACCAACTAGGTGCCAAATGCAACCACTGACCCATAATGGTGCCCACAGCAACCTCCAGCAGCTGGGGTTCACGGGGATACCACTCAAGACCATGCCTGGCATTCCAAAGTAACCCGACAAGGCTGAAGCGCTCTGGAGCTTGAGCCGGGTAGGGAAGGCCGCTCTCCCGGGTCTCCGACCGGTGTGTCGCTTACCCCCCCCCCCTCTGGACCGGGGGGGTTATCCAAGACCCAACAGCGTTGCCACCACGAAGAGCAGACTAAGCATCTCACCAAAGATGGCGGACGCCATGCGTGCCGAAGGCAATGAGGGGGCCTGCAACAACAACCCAGCGCTCACAACGTGAACAGCTTACAGGTACAAACTAGCCTGTTACCCACAACAGTCAAGGGTAAACCCCCAGCAATGGCACGATACTTACCATCGGGGACACAATCTTGGACTCCAACCCTGGCTCCAGAGCAGGCCCAAAACGGGAGGATGAGATGGAGGCACAGCAAACCAGCACCCGCACTGCACTGGAACACACCGCAGACACACAGGCGAACACCTACACCCCAGACGTGCAGGGGAGCCGGTCTCCCATACAAAGAGCCTCACTCCACCCACAGAAGAACGCATCACCAGCACAGGAAAAGTCGCAAAGCACAGAGACAGCCGGTTCGCAGCAGGACCTCACATCACCCTTGGAGGGCTTCAGAACAGCGGAGAAAATTGTCAAGCTCATAAAATGAAGCATGCATACTTTTGTTTTATTCCTAGCTGGAGTTTAACCATTACTGCATGCAGGGCCGCCATCAGGGGGTGACAACCGTGACAGTTGTCACGGGCCCGGCGGCCCTGGGGGGCCCGGACTGCTCTGGCAGTCCTGGGCCCCACTTTCCCTCCCTGCACACATAGATAGCGAATATCGCCATCTATGTGTGCAGCCGCGGGCCCCCCAGCTTCCTGTTACCGCAGAGGGGGCCCAGGCAGCACACTTCCTGTTCTCCTCTTCTCCTCCCGGCTAATAACTCTCGCGAGACCCGGTTGCCATGGCAACGCTCCGCGGGTCTCGCGAGAGTTATTGGAGGAGAGAAGAGGAGAAGCTGTGTGCTGCCTGGGCCCCCTCTGCGGTAACAGGAAGCCGGGGGGCCCCACCATGCCACCGGACCACCGGGGATGGAATCTCCCCCCTCCCTAGACACAGGTAAGCAGGGAGGGGGGAGAAACAATTGAGTTAATTAAATTATTATTTTTTAATAATGTTAAAATGCCCCCCCTCCCCCTCCTCATTGGACATTTACACACACACACTACATACACTGACACAACACACACACACACACACACTACATACACTGACACAACACACACACACTATATACACTAACACAACACACACACACTATATACACTAACACAACACACACACACACACACTACATACACTGACACAACACACACACACACACACACACACACTACATACACTGACACAACACACACACTACATACACTGACAAAACACACACACTGCATTCACTGACACAACACACACACGCACACACACTACATACACTGACACAACACACACACACACACACACACTACATACACTAACACAACACACACACACACACACTACATACACTAACACAACACACACACACACACACACTACATACACTAACAACACACACACTACATACACTGACAAAACACACACACTGACACAACACACACACACTGCATACACTAACACAACACACACTGCATACACTAACACAACACACACTGCATACACTAACACAACACATACTGCATACACTAACACAACACACTGCATACACTAACACAACACACACTGCATACACTAACACAACACACACTGCATACACTAACACAGCACACTCTGGATACACTGACACAGCACACTCTGCATACACTGACACAACACACACTGCATACACAAACACACACACTGCATACACTAATACAACACACACTGCATACACTAACACACACAGTGCATACACTAATACAATACACACACTGCATTCACTAATACAACATGCACTCTGCATACACTACACACTAACACACTCACTGCATCCACTATACTGACACACACTCTGCATTCGCTACACATTACCACACTCTGCATTCACTACACTAACACACACTCTGCATCCGCTACACACTAACACACTCTGCATTCACTACACTAACACACACTCTGCATCCGCTACACACTAACACACTCTCTGCATTCACTACACATTAACACTCTGCATTCACTACACTAACACAGACTCTGCATCCGCTACACACTAACACACTCTCTGCATTCACTACACATTAACACACTCTCTGCATTCACTACACATTAACACACTCTCTGCATTCACTACACTAAGACACTCTCTGCATTCACTACACTAAGACACTCTCTGCATTCACTACACATTAACACACACTCTGCATTCACTACACATTAACACACACTCTGCATTCACTACAAATTTACACACATACTACATTCATTACACTGACACACTCTGCATTCACTACACCCTAACACACACTCTGCATTTATTACACACTAACACACACTCTGCATTCACTAAACTATGCACACACTCTGGATTCACTATACTGACACACACTCTGCATTCACTACACTAACATACACTCTGCATCAACTGTACACACAGCATCCACTACACAAACATCCTGTATTCACAGTACACACACTACATCCACCACAAATTGAAACATTCTGCATTCACTATACACAGACACTGTGTCTAATACACACACTACATCCACTACAGACACTGCATCCACTAAACACATTTCATCTAGTACATACAAACACTACATCCACTACACAAACACACACTACATCACTGTACACACATTACATCCACTACTCAAACACTCTCTGCATTCACTACACATTAACACTCTGCATTCACTACACATTAACACTCTGCATTCACTACACATTAACACACACTCTGCATTCACTACACATTAACACACACTCTGCATTCACTACACATTTACAAACACTCTGCATTCACTGCACTAACACACACACTAACACACACTCTGCATTCACTAAACTATGCACACACTCTGGATTCACTATACTGACACACACTCTGCATTAACTGTAAACACAGCATCCACTACACAAACATCCTGTATTCACAGTACACACACTACATCCACCACAAATTGAAACACTCTACATTCACTATACACAGACACTGCGTCTAATACACACACTACATCAACTACAGACACTGCATCCACTAAACACATTTCATCTAGTGCATACAAATACTACATCCACTACACAAACACACTACATCCACTACTCAAACACACTCTGCGTTCACTATACACACTGCATCCGCTACACTAACACACTCTGCATTCACTGCACAAACAGTATCTAATACACACAAACACTACATCCATTACACACATTCTAATTCACTTCCACTATACACACCACATTCAGTCCCGCATCATTGTCAGCGGACTAGGTAGGGCGTGGGCGGGCCCGGGAGGGAGGGGTCGGGGGGGCCCAGACCTTGTGCTTTGTCAGGGGCCCCAAAATTTCTGATGGCAGCCCTGACTGCATGCATGCTATAGAGACGCTACTCTCATACAATCTGCTACTGAAATCTAGGAAAACGTCTAAGTTTCATAATGGGTCATAAGCTTACTTAATAATATAATCAACAGGCTATGCTATCCTTGTTAAATTATAACTACTGTGGTATCAAAAGTTACTGAGTCAAATATAAGGTTTGCGTTTCAGTTTTTTCACATTAAAATTTGCCAGGTTGCCTTTGAGACCGTATGGTAGCCCAGGAATGAAAATTATCCCCATGATGGCATACCATTTGCAATAGTAGACAACCCAGGGTATTGCAAATAGGGTATGTTCAGTTTTTTTTAGTAGCCACTTAGTCACAAACACTGGCCAAAATTTGCGTTCAAATTAGTTTTTTGCATTTTCAAATATTAACACTAACTTTGGCCAGTGTTTGTGACCAAGTGGCTACTAAAAAAGACTGGACATACTCCATTTGCAATACCTGGGGTTGTCTACTTTTGCAAATGGTATGCCATCATGGGGGCAATTCTTATTCCTGGGCTACCATATGGTCTCAAAGGCAACATAACCAATCTGGCGAATTTCAATGTGAAAAAAACTGAAAATATGTAGCAAGCTATATTTGACCCTGTGACTTCCCAAAACACCATAAAACCTGTACATAGGGGGTACTGTTTTACACGTGAGACATCGCTGAATACAAATATGAGTATTGTATTATTGTATTGCAGTAAAAGCAAACAGTATTTTGACATTCAGTTAAAATGTCACGTAGAACTAAAACAATTTAAAAAATTCTTATTTTCTCCCATTTTTTTTTATATTCTTTTCATATTAAATTATGTTCCATACCTAAATATTTGATGTTAAACGAAAGCCCTGTTTCCCCTGAATAAAACGATATATAATAAGTGTGGGTGCATTTAATATGAAAGAGGTGAATTACGGTTGGACAGACATATAGCGCAAATGCCAGGTTTTGTTTACGTTTTTTTGGGATCACAACTTGTACATTTGGCCGCGGTCTTAAGGGGTTAAAAACAAAAAACAAAACAGTGGATATGAGATTTATGTTTTGAAAATGCCCAATGATTTTTAAACACTTCAAATCATTTAGTCAGATTACTGTTTCCTCCCCCCATGCAGACCACCCTACCCTAGTTGATTGGGGAATGCAAATGGGACTGAGAGACTTTGTCTCGTGTCATATCTGTCCTCAGTTTGCCAGTGCTATCTATGTCCCCAAACAGCTTGACGACGGTGTGGCGGTGCCTTCTCTGTCCCCAAACAGCAGGCAGGTTATGAATGAGGAGCAAATATAAAGCCCTAAGTCCTTTTTTATTTGTGTCCAGTATATGAACGGTGTGTTTTTCAATTGTGTTTAAAATGCAATTTCCCTGTTCAGAAATAATAATAGTGCAGTGCTATGGGCGGCCTTGCATAATGATGATTTAACGTGCAGCTTAAATTTATCATTAAAGTGGGCCCTGGCTTTGAAGCCACAGCACAGACGAAAGATGAAAAAGCCCTGACAGCTGCTTATCTGGTTAACCTTGTCATCAATTTAAGAGGTATGAGGGGCTGAAATTCAGAATAGTATTTTTAGTTTTATATGTTTTGTTTTTCTATTTGAAATTGAAATCTGGTTGCAGGGGCAGGTTCTGTGGGTGCAGTTTAGTTTAGGTGCTCATGATCTTTATATATATATATATATATACAGTGGCGTACATACCAGGGTCGCAGGGGTCGCAGCTGCGACCGGGCCCGGCCCACCAGGGGGCCCGGCCGCCCCTGCGACCCGGTATGTACCCACAGGGCCAGCCTCTTCTGCTGGGGGGCCCAGGAGCCGGCCACCTCCGGGCCCCCCGAGGCTGGCCCTGCTGTCACCCGGCTGGCGGGCGCGCGAGGGAGCACTGTCCCCTGGGTGCTCCCTCTTCAGCTCCCTCGCGCACCTCACTGAAACCGGAGCCGGAAGATGACGTCATCTTCCGGCTCCGGTATCAGTACGCGGCGCGCGAGGGAGCTGAAGAGGGAGCACCCAGGGGACAGTGCTCCCTCGCGCGCCCGCCAGCCGGGTGACCAGCAACACCACTGGACCCCAGGGAATCCCCCCAGCTCTCACACAGGTAAGGAGGCTGGGGGGATTAAATAAAAAAAAAAAACAGAAAAAACGTGTGTGTGTGTTTAGTGAGTGTGTTAGTGAGTGTGTGTGTGTGTGTTAGTGAGTGTGTTAGTGAGAGTGGTAGTGAGTGAGTGTGTTAGTGAGAGTGTTAGTGAGAGTGTTAGTGAGAGTGTTAGTGAGTGTGTTAGTGTTAGTGAGTGTGTTAGTGAGTGTGTTAGTGAGTGTGTTAGTGAGTGTGTTAGTGAGTGTGTGAGTGAGTGTGTGAGTGAGAGTGTGAGTGATTGTGTTAGTGAGTGTGTTAGTGTTAGTGAGTGTGTTAGTGTTAGTGAGTGTGTTAATGTGAGTGTGTTAGTGAGTGTGTGAGTGTTAGTGAGTGAGTGAGTGTGTGTGTTAGTGAGTGTGTTAATGTGAGTGTGTTAGTGAGTGTGTTAGTGTTAGTGAGTGTGTTAGTGTTAGTTTGTGTTAGTGTGTTTGTGTGTGTGTTAGTGAGAGAGTGTGTTAGTGAGTGTGTTAGTGTTAATGTGAGTGTGTTAGTGAGTGTGTTAATGTGAGTGTGTTAGTGTTAGTGAGTGTGTTAGTGAGTGTGTTAGTGAGTGTGTGAGTGTTAGTGAGTGAGTGAGTGTGTGTGTTAGTGAGTGTGTTAATGTGAGTGTGTTAGTGTTAGTGAGTGTGTTAGTGAGTGTGTTAGTGTTAGTGAGTGTGTTAGTGTTAGTTTGTGTTAGTGTGTGTGTGTTAGTGAGAGAGTGTGTTAGTGAGTGTGTTAGTGTTAATGTGAGTGTGTTAGTGTTAATGTGAGTGTGTTAGTGTTAGTGAGTGTGTTAGTGAGTGTGTTAGTGAGTGTGTTAATGTGAGTGTGTTAGTGAGTGTGTGAGTGTTAGTGAGTGTGTGAGTGTTAGTGAGTGAGTGTGTTAGTGTTAGTGAGTGTGTTAGTGAGTGTGTTAGTGTGTGTTAGTGAGAGAGTGTGTTAGTGTGAGTGTGTTAGTGTGAGTGTGTTAGTGAGTGTGTTAGTGAGTGTGTTAGTGAGTGTGTTAGTGAGTGTGTTAGTGTGAGTGATTGTGTTAGTGACTGTGAGTGATTGTGTTAGTGAGTGTGTTAGTGAGTGTGTTAGTGTGTGTTAGTGAGTGTGTTAGTGTTAATTTGTGTTAGTTTGTGTGTGTGTTAGTGAGTGAGTGAGTGTGTGTTAGTGAGTGTGTGTTAGTGAGTGTGTGTTAGTGAGTGTGTGTTAGTGAGTGTGTTAGTGTGAGTGATTGTGTTAGTGAGTGTGTTAGTTTTAGAGTGTGTTAGTGTGTGTGTCTGTTACTGAGTATGTCAGTAAATGTGTGCGTCTGTTCATGAGAGTGTGTGTGTGTGTGTCTAAAGCACTTGCCTTTCTCCAGCGCCGGGCTCCCTTGGCGCTGGGGATCTCTCCGTCCCGATCCGCCTCTCAGCTCCGAATGCACATGCGTGGCAAGAGCCACGCGCGCATTCAAACCGCCCATATAGGAAAGCATTACTCAATGCTTTCCTATGGACGTTCAGCGTCTTCTCACTGTGATTTTCACAGTGAGAATCGCAGAAAATCCTCTAGCGGCTGTCAATGAGACAGCCACTAGAGATGGATTAACCCTCAGTGAAACATAGCAGTTTCTCTGAAACTGCTGTTTTCAGCTGCAGGGTTAAAACTAGAGAGACCTGGCACCCAGACCACTTCATTGAGCTGATTTGATCTGGGTGTCTGTAGTGGTCCTTTAAGTGTATGTGTTTATGCATGCACTGGCGTACATACCGCGGTCGCACGGGTCGCAGCCCTGCGACCAGGTGCCCGCCCGCCATGTGTTGCGGCCCCAGCCCGCGCAGAGTAAGCGGGGGGGGCCACAGATCAGTTTTCGCACCGGGGCCCCATGGGTTGTGTGTACGCCACTGTATATATATATATATATATATATATATATATATATATATATATATACATACATACACACACACAAAAACACTTTATAATTACTCCTCCCTCCCACACTTTTGTCACTGGCCCCCCATAAATATGAATGCACTGCTCACCTCCATGTGTAGTGTGGCTGAGTGAACCGTGGTACTCGATCGGTGTGCCTTGTGCTCCGGCCCTGAAATTATGCCTGCCCCCCGGGAAATTTCACAGTATCCCACTGGGCAAGTCCGGCCCTGCGCATCAGCAGGGGTTTATAGGGCTGTGACCTCCATGACCATGGTAGTTCTGCCACTGCTACCACATATTTAATATGGTGATATATATATATATATATATATATATTATATATAGTACTCTAATGCAGTGTGCTGTGTGTTCCAGCACATGGTTTCTGAGAGCAGTGCCGGATGTGCTGCCCTTGCCACGTCCCAACCTGTATGTATGTTTGTTTTTAACAGTCTTGTGCTGCTCCATTGCTCCACCCTCACTCCCTCAGCAGCAATACATTGTTGGGGGAGGTGGGGGGCTGTGGAATCGAGACACATTGGGGGATGTGCTGCGGGACTGAGACACATTGGGGGGTGGGAACTGGGGGATTGAGACACATTGGGGAGGGCAGCTGGGGGGGATTGAGTCATTGGGAAGGGGCACTGGGGGAATGAGACACATTGGGGAGGGGAGCTGGGGGAGTGAGAGACACATTGGAGAGGGGAGCTGGGGGTATGAGAATATAGGGTAATGAGCTGGGGGAATGAGACATATAGGGGGAGGAGCTGGGGGAATGAGGGGAATTTGTAAAAGACAGACATTAGCTAGGTGTGACAAAGAAACAGAGGGGCGGCCGCGGTAGGGAGAAAAATAATTAATAGGGAATTAATAGGGAAGGGGAAAAAGACACAAAAAGGAGTAAGAAATTCAAGAGAGGGATTAAAAAACACACAAGTGAAGATGCATTTTTTTTGAGGGGGGTGCAAAATGCATCTTTTCCTGTTTAGCCAAAAATCCTTGCACTGGCCCCGGACTCTCCAGTGTTAAAAAAACAAAAAAGGGGGCGTGGCCTGACCGCACATGGAGTAGGACGCACGAGACTCGAGCTCCTAGGCCCCAACCCGCAAAAGCCTCGCCACATAGCGATAACTGCCGAAAATCATGGGGAAAATTAAACGCCCAGCCACCCCAGGCCTGACCCCGGCTACACAGCCCAGGCAACAACCCGGCCCTATGGACGATTTCGTCTCCACACCCCGCGGCCTACACGGTACCCGTGACCGCGGCAGCCCGGCGCCTACCTCCCCCGGCACCGAGAGCATGGCAGGCTCGACGCCGGACCCCAGAGAAGCAGGGGCACTCACCCAAATCTCAGCGGAACTGGCTGCCATCTCCACGGCCATGCTCACCCGCAAAGACAAGGCCGAAATGGTGACTGAACTTCGGGCGGCCATCAGGGGGGAAGTAGCCGCGGTGAGGAGCGACCTCGCGGCCCTGGAACAGCGAGTAGACGACCTAGAAGTCGACCGTATGCAGGCTGAGCAACACCGCCAAGCAACGGAGCTGGCAGCCACGAGACAGGGCAATCTCACCCTAGACCTCAGGAGACAGGTGGAAGATCTTGAAAACAGGGGACGCCGAAACAACATTCGAATCCGAGGCATCCCAGAAACGGACGGAGAGAACCCTCATGAAATACTAACAAACCTGTTCTCCCAGCTCTTAGGTGCTGAAGCACCGCCAGATTATGGCATTGAGCGAGCACACCGAGCCCTGCGCACCCCTAGGCGAGATGGCCTAACCAGGGATGTGATATGCTGCCTCCGCTCTTTCACGCTCAAGGAATCCATCATGAGAGCAGCCAGAGCACAGCACGACATCTCGTACATGGATACCAGGGTGTCGCTGTACCAAGATCTCTCCACACTAACACTGGACGCCTGCCGAGCCCTACGGCCAATTACGCGCCTCCTTCAAGAGAAGCGGATCCTTTACAAATGGGGGTTCCCGTTCAGTTTGCAAGCAAAGATAGATAACCACTGGCATATCATCCGCTGGCCCAACGACATACCGCATTTCCTACGAGCAACTGGCCTCCCGAACGTCACCGTTCCGAACTGGATATTCGAAGGCCCTCCAGCAAGAGCAACAGGCCCTAACGTGCCCAACCGCAACTTCCAAGAGACACAAGGCCGAGAAACGCAACGGCTCAGAGGCGGCCCGGTAGGCCCGGAAGAATAGAAGCAACCGTTAACCCGCAGCCCACCTGCTAGAACACCGACCCGGCCCAAGACCATACAACAACTACACGAGACTCCGGTGGTATGTACTTTTTGTTGGCACACACTCATAGCCCCCACTCTGACACCACACGGTCACAGGGCCGCGGGACTATGAAACCAGGCCGCGATAAGATACAATGGGACCCGCAGACCGCATCCATGCCCAGGGGTTGCAGGGGTGGGGGACTTGAACCGAGACCCCGGATGAGTTTCCTGATCGTTACACCTGCCGGATCGAACCGGGCCCAGATAGACACACTGAGGGCCAAGGGGTCGGTACACACTTGCCTGTCACATACGCGGGGGGAACGTAATTTTTGGGAGGGGGACGGGTGGACAACCAGGCGGGGATGTACAACTAGCTTTGGGTGGAGGGACCGGGGGATGGGGCCTCACGCCCAACACGGCCTGGGCTGCCGGACTGCGACCATACACAGGCCAACAACGAGGGGACTGGGCGGGTGGAAGGGTGGGATGAGTTAAATCACAGATAGGCTGAAATGTTTTACCACACGAATCACACTGAGAGTTATTGCCTATGATATGCAATGATAAACGTGCGGTGGGCATGGGCTGATCCAGCGCACAGATGGCGCCCCTCGCCCGCAGCAGCCGCGACCGCCCGACCAGACCCCTAAAAGGGCGGTGGGGGGGACGGTTGGGGCGATTGAGGGGCGTAATAGGATGCAACGTGGGGAACGGTGGGTGGGTTTCGCTACTAGTGTACTGTGTATTTACTATGTATTATATAGATCAAGTTGATGCCGCACTGAGATACGCCACAGCGATACAGGCTACAGAGGCCGAGATCGGCCTAAAATGTTTCACGACACTAATTAAGCAATGGCTGAAGGATGTAAACAAAAGGTAGACGTTGGAAAGCCTGACACATGAGAGACGCCCCGCGCCCGCCACAGCCGACGCCACCCGGCCGTTCCTCCAAGGAGCGGGGGGGTGGCGGGCTGGGGCGACCGGGGGGCGGAATTGGTAGCAGCAGGGAGAATGTTGGTTATGTATTGCTATTGATGTACTGTATGCTTACAATGAATCATGCAAATCACACAACTGCAGCTTTGCGACACGCTAAAGTGAAGCACGCCCATGTAGGCCGAGACTAGACCGAAATGTAATGCCGCACATATTTAGTTGCAAATCCCCACCTGCGACAAAAGAAAGTAGTAGCTGGCGGAATACTGGCAGACCCTACACATAGTGGGCGCCCCCCGCTATCAACAGCCGATACCACACGACCGCCTGACCGTACCATCAGGGGGACGGGAGAGTGGTCGGTTGGGGCAATCGGGGGCGGCCGGGGAAACGGTGGTGGAAATGTCAGTAGAGCAATGCTAGTGGTTTACTGCTTATTGCATAAGTACTACGCAGGTCACGAAACCAAAGCTCCCCGACACATTGCAGTGTCGCATGACCATACCCACCCACGTAGGACACCACCCACCCACATAAAACCAACTTTGGCTAGGACATAACCCACATGAGGCAGGACACGCACCAAAGGCATCACCCTGCCCCTGAACACCCGACATGCAGACGCGGCGAGCGCCCACCCCACGCTGCCATCCGCATTTGGCGACACCTGAAGAAAACACGCCTGACTTATGCACCCTCCCCGACTACGCATGCTGTACTCCGACTTGGCACCTCCCCCAGGGCCCACAGTGACCACCCTACGACCAGACCGTGCCCGACTGGCGAGGAGGAGGCCACGGACAATACAATAGGGAAACAGTCAGAACCCAGACCCCCTCCTGAATCCCACTCGTCAGAACCAGCCATGAAGGGTAATACACAAACCCCAGACTGACCGGACCCCCCCCCCGAGCAGGGCGACCCCACGCAACACCCTCCTACAGAAGGAGGTAGCGCAATCCCCTCCAAAACACACCCCAGCCACAAACAGGGACATGACCCGCGGGTTGGGAGCCAATGGAGGCAGAGACACAAACACTCACAACAGTACCTACCTTATTGTGACGGGAAGCCACTTGGCACCCCTCGCAACAGATCTCCCCTGTAGATAAGAGCGGGGTTCACTGGACAAGGACACCAATACCCAGTTGAACATACACACCCACTCCGAGATCGTAATTGCCTGTAAAAAACACCTACCCAATTACACCCCCCCCTTTTTCTCAGTTCTATCCCCTAACCAACCCCCCCTTTTAAATTTTTTTCCCCCTACCCACTCCTGGCCTCGGGCCGCGTCTCCACCCCCCCCCCGTGTGAACAAAATGGATCTTCGACCGGCAAGTCTTAAGTACTGGACCAATAACATCCGCGGTCTAAACTCCCCTGAAAGAAGAGCGCACCTTCTTAGAAGACTGTGGTCAGAGAGGGTAAGCATAGCGTTCCTGCAGGAGACGCACCTCAAGGGCGTGGGGGCCCCGAAAATAGGGAACAATCGCTTTCCCCAAACCTACTACTCGAACCACCCAGACGCGAAGAAGGCCGGCGTTGCGATTCTTATCTCTCAAACAGTCCCGTTCCGCTGCACTGCGCAACAATCAGACCCAGGAGGAAGGTACCTGTTTCTCAAAGGCACCATAGCTGACCACGCATACACATTCGCTACTCTTTATAGCCCAAACAAAAAACAACATACGTTCCTGAGCAAGACGCTGGCCAAGCTAGAAAAGTTCAGGGAGGGACTTCTCGTGGTGGCTGGGGACCTTAACACCCCGTTAGACCCAAGCCTAGACACCTCAAGGGGAACCAGCACACTCCCCTCGCATTGCATCAGAGCGTCACTGCGCTTGCTACACAGGCTAGGTTTGGTAGACTGCTGGAGAGCGATACACCCAGATGTCCGAGACTACTCTTATTACTCGGCTGTACACAATCTTTACAGCCGTATAGATTATATTTTTATTTCCCAAGGCTATTTGGCAACCCTATTAGAATCGCAAATAGGACTGATTGATCACACGGACCATGCACCGGTATGTGCCATTACGACTTCCCCGCTCTGGAAGCCGGGCGAACGCCACTGGAAACTAAATGAAAGCCTGCTGAACGACACAAGATTCGTTGAAAAAGCTGCCCACACACTCCGACGCTACTTTGACACGAACGACACACCTGACATTGACCCACTGACTCTTTGGGAGGCCCACAAGTGTGTCATACGCGGACATTTTATATCAGAATGCACCCAACTCAAGAGGGACAGGACGAAACACATGACCGAACTAACTACACGCATTGCCACACTGGAACAAACACACAAACGCACACTAGAAGATGCCACATACTTACAACTCACGGAGACTCGTAGGGAGCTAAGTGACATCCTAACAAAGGGGCTCCACCTCACCTTTCGGAAGTCAGCCCGATTTTACTACGAACACTCGAATAAAAGTGGGCGCCTGCTAGCCAAACTGCTGAAGGAAAAACGTCTAAGGCAACATATCCATATGATACGAAACAAGAACCAAGTCGTCACTAGGCTCCCAGTGGGCATCCAGGAAGCCTTCCGCGACTACTACGCCGACCTCTATGATCAAACCCAAAATAAGGAAGGAACGGCGGCCTCACGACACCGGAAAAACATTGCGGACTATCTGAACCAGCATGTAGCCCGTAAGATACCCCTTGAGCTGGCAACCAAACTAGAGCAACCCCTGACACTGGAGGAACTGGCAGCGGCCTTGAAACAATCTAAACCCCACAAGGCGCCAGGCCCGGATGGTCTCTCGCTTACATATATCACTACCTTTAAAGACATCCTGCTCCCAAGGATCCTGACGGGGCTCAATTCCATAAGCTCGGGCGGACATTTCCCCACCGACACTCTCGCCGCAACAGTGACGGTCATCCCAAAAGAAGGCAAGGACCCGGCCTGTTGCGCCAGCTATCAACCAATCTCACTCCTGAATGCAGATCTGAAGCTCTTCGCGAAGGCGCTAGCTCTTCGGCTCATGCAGACCCTCCCGGACCTGGTCCATCCTGACCAGGTGGGTTTCATACCGGGCCGCGAAGCAAGGGACAATACCATCAGAGCCCTCAACATCATACATCAAGCGCGGCATACCGGGAGGGAGGTGATGCTCCTGTCCACCGATGCCGAAAAGGCTTTTGACCGGGTGGACTGGACATATCTAGCAGAAGTCCTACGACACATGGGCTTCGGCCCTACCTTGCGGACCTGGATCGCAGCGCTCTATACCAATCCAACGGCGCGCATATGCATCAACGGGGCCCTGACAAAACCGTTCCCTATCCACAACGGCACCAGACAGGGCTGCCCCCTATCCCCCCTTCTGTTTGCCCTCTCTCTCGAACCCTTTCTGGAGGCGGTCAGACGGGATGGGGGAATCACGGGGCACTCCCTGGGGGGAGCCGACCACCGTGTAGCAGCCTATGCAGACGACATGCTGTTTTTTATAGAACAACCGCGAACCTCCATTCCGAACCTACTAGAAGCCTTCCGAACATATAACACGGTGTCCAATCTAAAACTCAATTTAAGCAAATCCGAAGCTATGCCGGTGACGACCTCCCCCACGCAGCTACGCCAACTTATCACACAATTCCCGTTTAAACTCTGCGAAGACAAGCTCCGATACCTCAGAGTCTGGCTAACGAACGACCTCACCCACCTGTACCGAACGAACTACCTCCCGCTTCTAACAACGCTGCAAAAGGACCTTCACAAATGGACAACGCAATACCTATCATGGTTCGGCCGCATCAGTGCGGTCAAGATGAACCTCCTACCCCGCCTCTTATATCTGTTCCAAACTATCCCGGCCCCAATACCTAAAGCATACTTCCAATCAACAAACACGGCGATCAGGAAATTTGTATGGAACCATAAACCAACTAGAATCCGCAGATCGACCCTAGAGCAACCCAAAGGCGAAGGGGGAGCAGGACTCCCCTCACTACACTCATACTATCAAGCCACCCATCTCCAACGACTAGTTGACTGGCACGCCAAACCGAGCCCAAAACTGTGGGTGCAAATGGAAACATTCCAGGCCCAAGGGAAAATTCCATCCAGACTGTGGCACGGGAGCTCAACTTACGCTGAGATCCGGACGAGCAACCCGATGATAGACGCCACTCTACGCGTGTGGTGCTCCATAAGATTCACCAGACGACTAACGACCTCACCTAGCCCACTCACCCCCATCACACACAATCCTGATCTAGCAGGAGGACTACACCCCGCCTCCCTGAAGAACTTTCAAGCCTCGGACTGGGAATATATGCACAAGTGGAGCACCGCACACACACTCAGACCACTAGCAGAACTGCTCAACCATCGCAGAGCAACCCAGTTGGACAACTTCCACTACCACCAGATCAAAAGCTACTACACGACACTTACAGGAAAAGGACATATACACAGACCACTGACGAGCTTGGAACACACATGCACAACCAGACAGCACCTCCCCCATGGGGTGTCACAACTATATGCAACTCTCCAAACTAACGACGGCAGATCCCCATTGGGTTTCACGACTAAATGGGAGCGGGACACAGGGACCACACTTACAGACCAGGAATGGGGCAAAATATTCCTGCTCACGCACAAGGGATCCATTTCCTCAAAGTACCAAGAGACTAATTACAAACTACTAACGCACTGGTACAGGACCCCTGACACTCTACGACACATACATGACTCAATCTCCGGCAGCTGCTGGAGATGCGAGGGGGACGTCGGCACCGGAATTCATATCTGGTGGTCGTGCCCGCTCATAGCTCCATACTGGCGGATGATACACAGTAAGGTCAATGACATAACTGGAGCCGACATACCATTCCAGCCACTGGCGATGCTCCTTAACCACACAACACTTCCCATTACAGTCTTCAAGAGAAGTCTAACGATACAACTGCTCACGGCTGCGAAATCACTCATCCCGACCCTCTGGAAGCAGACGAGCACGCCTACCTTCCAGCAATGGGTGGCCAGAGTAGAAGAAATATACAATTTGGAAATTATGACTGCTTCCCTGCAGGGACGCTCTGACAAATGCGCTCAAACATGGTACCCTTGGATGGAGTTTGTCAACAGGGGGGCTGGAGACGGGCCCGGGTCCACACAATGACCCAACCTAGCTACCACCGTGACCGACAGTAGTCACGACCATCTTGTTCTAACAATTCACACCCCACAGACCTAACGTAGCCACTCACCCTTCACGAACGTACCCACCTCCCAACACCTGATACCACTGGAAAACATACAGGAGTACGTGAATTACCCTCTACAAGATTAAGACACCAGACATAACACTGACACTACCGAAAGACTCAGTGATACCGGAGCGCAAGAGAGACGCTAAACCACATACGTGCACTCCGACCAACTGAATCTAAGACAAGCAGGGACAGGTAGTAGGGGGCAACGAACACAACCATGGGGGGGAATAGAGCCCGATCTAGAGGCCAAACGGCCCCAAATCACCAAGCACAATCACTAGACATAAGCATTAATGACGAAAGGACCGCCCCGCACAACAGGCAGACTAATATAAGCGCATAGGCAGACAGCGAGGGCGGACGCCCCTAAGATAACCGAGCAGGGAGACACCCAAGACGCATCCAAAGCCACCTAGAACCGCAAAGACCACAACCGACTTGCCCATACACTAGAACAAAAGCATAGACCCACACGCCCACGCGCAAGAAACTGCAAGGCAAGCAGCCCACACGCTGCAACCTACTTAGATTGAGAGCAATGCAACTGCTAAGATGGGCAGACAGCTGCATTCCAGCTTAAAGATGCATAGAGCTACATAGCCAGAAGGCCAACCTGACCCCGGTAAAACGGGCTGATTACCCCCCCCCCCAATAAAAAAATATCAGCGTGAGAATAGCCACACAACGCCCATGCAACCTAACGCACTATGTCACTGCCTGTCCCCTGCGGACACAGTACCTGTTCAGACGAAAGTTCGAGTGAAAAGTTCCAATTTACTATATACCTGTATTCGATTGTTTAGACAGAAAATACTTAAAATGTATCAATGCAATATTTACAGTTTGACTTTGTTACCTTGTATCGTTGCTGGGGAAGCGTAAATGTACAACATAAAAAGATAAATTGAAGATAAAGTTTGTCAAAGAAATAACAGATGAACGAAGAATGTTAAAAACAAACAATAAGAATAGGAGTGGGAAAAATGAAAGCAAACGTAAGGTGGGCTGTATTTCACAGTTGTTTTATAGATAGAACTGTGTCATAAATGCGATTTTTATATGGTTCTTGAATGTACCCTGTTACATGTCACTAACACAAAGCTACCATAATCTTCTTTCTGTAACTTCCTTTTTTCCTGTTTTTGAAAATGCAAAATAAAGATTGTCAAAAAAAAACAAAAAAACATTTTGCTCCCCCCCTAAATATAGCAAAATCTTACCTATATTGCAATCATCTGCTGCTGGCTCTGCCCCTATCTCCCTGCTTGGCTGGCATAATCAGAAGTGGTGTTCTGAGCAAATACCAATGGTTTCACATTGGAGTGGCTGAGCTGGTCAAGAAGGCAGATCACGGGCAGACCCAGCACACGGCAAATACCACCCTGGCCAAACAGGATCTCCTCATAGATATACAGTGGAACCTCGGTTAACGAATGCCTCGGTAAACGAAAAATTCGGTTTACGTATAAAAATCCATTTAAAAAAATGCCTCGGTTTACGTATTTTTTTCGCAATACGAAACAAGTGTCCCAGTTTATAGCTCCGCCCCCTGCATACTGAAGTGTGGGTAGCACGTGAGTGTGTAGTGTGGAGGTGTTGGAGAGGTTTTGGAGCCATTTGCAGCAAGTTGAGGAGCCTTGTGGAGCCTTTTGGAGCCATTTTCAGCAAGTTGTGGAGCCTTTTGAAGCCACTTGCAGCAAGTTGTGGAGCCTTTTGGAGCCATTTGCAGCAAGTTGTGGAGCCTTTTGGAGCCATTTGCAGCAAGTTGTGGAGCCTTGTGGAGCCATTTTCAGCAAGTTTTGGAGCCTTTTGGAGCAATTTGCAGCAGGTTTTGGAGCCTTTTTGGTGCATCTCAAGAAGTGGAAAGGTAGGGAGCTGAGCTTAGTTGTTTGCATGCCTTTTACTGTGTGTTGATGTGTGATGTTTTAAAACATAAAGTTGGATGTTTGAAATGTTATTGCTTGATTAATCATGTCCCTGTACAGTATTTATGCCTTTAAAGTGCACTTTATAAAGAGTTTTGAACAGATAAAATACTTTATTTGACTTTTTTCTCACCTCCGGAACGCATTAATTGGTTTTCAATGCATTCCTATGGGAAACCGTGTTTCGATTTACGAATTTTTCGCAATACGAAACGTCCCGGAGAACGCATTAAATTCGTAAACCGAGGTCCCACTGTATATTGAATAAATTAATATCTTTGAGGAAAGTTTAGTGTCTGCATGCAGAGGGAGGAGATACTGAATGGCAGTGTTGCAGTTATACTCACCAGAACAACTACATTAAGCTGTAGTGTTTAATGGTTCACACCATCCAGTAATACATTCAAAATCTTCAGAGCAAGCGATATATCGGTACAGAAATACATATCGCTGGCTCTGAGGATTGGGAGTATATTACTGTACTGTGTGAAGCATTTGAGAGATACATATTACGCTATGAGATGTGTTTTTTCTTATAGACATAATGTTACCCTCCAGACATAAACAGGTGTAATATTTGGAGTTGTGTGTAGAGTTGAGCGGACACCTGGATGTTCGGGTCCGGCGGAACTTCGAAAAAAAGTCCAGGTTCGGGCTCGAACCCAAACTTTTGTGCATTCTTTCCTAATCTGTCCCTGAAAGCGGCAGCATCCTCTCCCTACACTAATAAGAGCTCATGTGACGTGCGACGCTACTTGACTCCAGTTTATATATATATATATATATATATATTATATGCGCTGGGTCACATGCTGCACTGGCCAAGCACAGCCATGCCATTAGTAGGCATGGCTGTGATGGCTTCAAAGGGCACACAAGTCAAACGCTTGTTGATTGGCTGCCCAGCAGCCTTTCAAAACGCGCCATTAAATCGCCGAACACCAAACTCCAACCCAAACATACAGTGATATGTCCGTGTTCGGGTCCGGGGTCCAAAAAACTTAATGTTCGGTGCAGTCTGGGTTTGCTCAACTCTAGTTGTGTGTGCTTTCCCTTCAGTTTTAGTATTTATTTTTTTAGTTTAAATAATATTTAATCTTTAATTTTCTTAATTTTATGTACGTAGACAGCAATAATCAAACACAAAAGTGTGCATAGCAACCAAATTTCGCAAAAACAATTCCAGTCAAAGTACAAAATATACAAAAAGACAATCAACAAACTGACATAAGACATACCTAACACCACAAGATGAACAAACTGTATCTTCTATTACTTATTATAGTGCTGGGCTGAACCCTAAAATGGGGATCCTGGAGAACATTCAATCTTGAAGTCACTGCTCGATAAGATAATACCTCAAACAATGTTTCCATGCATGAAGGAGAGAGTGATGAGACAGAAAATTCTCTATACCGGTTGTATTTGGGTTAGCCATACACTCATCAAATCATGGGGCGGAGCCAGCGCCAGAGACCGCAAGACGCACACTACCACAGCTCCGTCTGCTTAACCCGCAATTGACCGAAATTGGACACGAAAACGGCATATTGCCCGACTATAAACAGCTCCACAGGAGCCTTAAAGCATGGGGAAGAAAACCAAAAAGTCTCGAGCGGACCCCGGCCCGGGCTCCCAGGATATTGGGACTGTCATGTGCTCGGCCATGCGGCCTGACATCCCCAAGATGGCGCGAGCTGAGGCCTACTCCTCTCCCTCGTCGGACGACGACGGCCTGATGAGCGACTTACCTGCTCCTACTCGGATGAAGCCCACGGCACACATGGATCTGGGGGACACTGCCCCGGCCACAAAAGCCGACATAAAGCACCTGATGAAGGACATTCAAGCTATGTTCCAGGCCGATATGGCGCAGGTACGTGGGGAGGTCTCCACACTTACAAACAAAGTAAACGCGGTAGAAGCAACTGTCCAAACCATTGGAACAACACAAATGGCCGCAGATACTGCCATGCATTCCCTGCAGCAGCAATGTACCTTACTAACGGCACAAGTAGCAGACATAGAAGACAGGTCTAAAGCACGCAATTTGAGAATCCGGGGAATCCCCGAAAATATCACTGAGGCTGAGCTGCCACATTACTGCAGACGGCTCATAGCCACCCTCCTCTTGCCTAAACAAGTAAAACAGCTGGGAATTGACTCCTGCTTTCGTCTACCCAAAGCCAGCAAAGCACCAAAAGACACCCCGAGCGATGTCTTACTTAAACTTGTGAGAGACTCTGACCGAGGGGTGATCATGGGGGCGGCTAGAGGCTCTCCAACAATCCCCTTTGAAGGGGCTCACCTGGCATTCTTCAGGGATTACTCCAGACACACACTTACATGGAGGAGATCCTTTAAACAAATCACGCAGCAGCTCCGGGACAACTCCATACCATACAAGTGGGGACCCCATCGCCTGATAGCGGAGAAAGGAGGCAAGAAGCACCCTCTTTTTCACGTCTCGGATGCTCTGACTTTCCTCGAAGCTCTCGGGGTGCCGACTACAGCTCCACAAGCAGCTCCACAAGCAGCGCAAAGCCAAACCTGGAATATGGCCGATAGACCTTTTTGTACCAAGGGGACTTAAACCGAACACTTCCGAACCTCCTGCCTGAAGCTGATGGCAGTTGCTCAACTGGGACTCTGTGGTTATACATTTATGTTTAGTTTATATTACTCGGTATCTATAGTTACACTGCCGGGATGTCCATTTAATTTTACGTTTGCATTTACTTTGTGTTTTATGATTTGTATATATCTTTCAACTGGCTCCGTAAGCGTAAAACCAGACACCTAGCCTAAATTGCACCCCCCCACACCATTTAACGGGTCGTACGAAGCTCCCATCCATGCTGGTGCAAACCATTACTAGCACGCCCCGAGGCAGACCTAATACAGCCTGCTTTTATACCAGCTATCATGACACACATCTTAGGTCACTGACCGCTCCTTAGGCTGAGCAACACCTCTTAAATACAAGCGCCTTAGGTAACTATTCTAAAAGCCCTACACCGCCAGAAATCAGGGCGCATCCCGCTCTTACCAAGCACCCTCCAGTACTAGTAACACGCGCTGTGGCGCAGACATGAGGGAATTTAGCAAACGAACCCCAAAATACTCACAAAAAAGGGGTTAACATGATGCATGTGTTGTTGTACTATAACCTGAAACCGTATTATTGTCTGTTCAACGTCTCTTTAACTTCAACTGAAATGCTTTGTTAATATCAACCCGCAAAAATAAAGAATTTAAAAAAAAAAAAAATCATAATGCCCTCTCCCATTTTTAGTTGGTAATAAAATTGTTCCTTAACCATAGGCCAGATGGGAGTGACCGCTAATTTCCAGTATCTTGCCATCATGATCTTTGCCGCTAATATTATATGCGTAACTAATGGTGTCAAACTTACAAAAAATTTTTGACTATAGCTGTAATAAAGCAAGGTCCGCACCCAAAACAAAGTAGATATTAGTTAAAGGATCACTATAGAGTCAGGAACACAACATGTTTAAAACCACCATCGAAATCCCCGCCTATGTAAAAAGTCCTTAATCCTTAAAGATTTTTGTCTAGATTATATTCTTCATTCAATATAGAAAAATATTTTACCTTGTCAATATTCATTAGATTATTTATATCTACAAGGCCAGTTTAAGTCCAATTTTTTATATTTAAATGTTCCATATTTTTAGATATGCAACCGAGTGGCAGGCACTGGATTAGTTTATTTTGAATCAGTAAACCTTTTTTACATTTCCCCCATTGTGTTTTCAAGAGCTATACTCTCAATTTTCGTTTTCGGGGCGCCTTTCTGTTTGCTCATTATTTGCCAGAAAAGCACTCAAGTTTATTTTGTCTTGTTCTGTCTGGATCAGAGATTGTTTGATCTTATACCATAAGTTTGTGAATTGCACAGTGATTTATTCATGGTCGAGATAGCAGCACCACATATTGTACTGTTGAGCACCGTTATTTATATTCAGTTGTTTTTTTTTGTGTTTGTGAACAATGCCCAGTTTGAGAGAACCTCAGATGCTCATGATGCTCCAACAAATGATTTCTGAAATACCCCATGTAACCCCTAGCAAAGCATCTGAATAAAACATCCTGTGTATTATAGTCTTACAATCTCATACATACATGCTCAGCTTGCTTCGTGTAGCCTACTTGTAACGCAAAGGATAAAAATTCAATTCCTGCAAGGAAAGGGTTTTTCCACTGCTTATTTTTCCAGCATTGCGTATCTGCTGAAAATGTGTTTCACAATTCCATCAGTGTATATCTGCTAACAGAGTGTCCCTCAATACCAGCACTAAGTGGGACTGTTTAAGCATTCAGACAATTGACTGGCTTCCAGCTAGAGTTTATATATTTTCATGCCCTGTATCCACAAGCCTTTTTTCAAATTGGATTTTTTCTTTGCCAACAATTTTAATTATTTCATATTTTAGCATAAATGTTTCAGAACAGTTATTGCTTGCAGAAACAGTAACAGAGTAGCAGATTAGTGCATAGTGAGCAATACATAATTATTTAATCCTTCAGTGACAAATGCATGCCATTCATATTGTTTTGCAACAAGCTGGTCATATCTGTGGCATTAAAAGGGGTAAACCAAAAAGTTTTTTTTTAAAAATGTTATTCTTACTTTGCTGCAAACGGTTCATCGGTAAGACTGGGGCCCCAAGGAGAGCGTGATACCTGGGTCTCTCTGGTATCAGCAGGGGTCTGATGTTGCATGCTATTTGTAGGTCTAAAAACCATGCATGCTATATATTCATACACAAAAAAAAAACCACACCACTTGCATAGGAGATTACACTAAACCTTTAATTAAAATGAAAAAACCTCAAGCACTCACTGTGAATTTCAGGCAGATTTAATGGACACAGCAACGTTTCGACCTGTTCCCAGGTCTTTATCAAGCTTGATCAAGACCTGGGAACAGGTTGAAACGTTGCTGTGTGAGTGAGGTTTTTTTCATGTTGACATCTGTTTTATGCGGTATGCTGACCCATAATCAGTAAGCACCCTTTTTTTTATTTGAGTGCAACCCTCTTTTCTTCTTCTGGTAAACCTTTAATTTAGACAGATTAGAATCACGGTCATGTCCCAATAATTTTATTATTATTTTTAGTTACCCTTTATATTCAACGTGCATATATTTAATTGAGAACCGAGGGACAAGTTTAAATTCACGCTGTTGCATTTAGTACTGACCTGAAATGCATCCATCTTTGTTCCCTGTCAATCAATGTTGTATGCTCCGCCTTTTGCATGGGTCAGTCAGTATAAAGAGAGGACAACAAACAACAACGTTTCAGTTTCTCCTCTTTCAGGCCTGGATTAAACTGGATTGAGACATTAGATGCAAGATCTTTTATAATTACATTTTCAATGTTTTGTTTTTTTAATGGTGAAATATTTAGAGGAATGGCGGTTCCCCTTTAAGCTCCTATTTTTGTACAGTTTTGGGATCTTTATATTCAGTCATGTAGCAATCACATCTGGAAAGGAAAATGTACTAAAATTATTCTGAAAACAAGACTCTTCCACTCCAGTTCGGTGTATAAATACTTTGTATTTTTATTTGTTAAACAGACATTTTATTAAAATTTAAACTTCAAAAAGTAAAACATTGTGGTTTGTATAGCAATTTTCTAAACATGATACAGAATTTCACATAAACGAGATAGGAATCAACAATAAATACAACCTATATACATTTTTAAATCTCAAACATATGGATTTACAGACTGACAAAAAAAATATATACACATTTTAAGCATCAATTGTGAAGCTTTATGCAAAAACATTTGGCACTTCAATAAATTAAAACAAAACAAAAAAACAACAACTTAAAATTAGGTTTATACTTCCTATGAACAGAAAACAAATTCATTTTACAAATATGCACCAATAATGCTATGTGAACACATAATATCCACGCATTATCACAAAAGAACATGTGTCAAGAGAGCAACCTTCATTTAGCTTTTTAAACAACAAGGTCTCCAGATGGAAAAATATAGATTATAAATTATTTGACGCTTACTTAGTGATACGATAAGGATGGTCTTTCCTACCCCCTGCAAGCTAAATTCAGTAAAATACCAAAATAGCAGATCTGTGATGCTTAAAATATGTCTGTATCTTTCCTCATGTTCTTTTAACTGTTTAAATCCCAAAGGCAATTTCAGGCAGGAGGAGGGTTAGAAGCAGTCATAGACCCAATATGACCAACAATTCCCCTTTCAGCTCCAAAAACAAACAAGAAAACTTGTATTAGATTGTTTTTTGTCAAGGCAAACCAAAACACAAAACCCATTGACCTTGATTTTCAGTTCCATGTACAGCATCTTCACTGGAGGATCAGTTAGTGGTTTGGGAGTGTGGATCACATACAGTCGGCAACATTGCTGGATCCCTGGCCAACATCTCTAATTTGTGTACATATGCAAGCGCACACAGAGACACCAGCCCCAGCTCTGCAATGAGCTACGGAACCCACAATTTCCCATCTGCACAAAAAAGGAAGAAAAAGTGAGTAGACAGGGTAAATCAAACAACTGGTTGTATACACACTAAACTTGGAAAGCAATAAAGATGCATCCCTCAGATAAAATATGCAAGCAATCCATACTTTTACAGAATGTTTTATTAATTATCACTACTTGTTTTACATGGTTAAAGAGTCTCTGCAAATTATGTAATTTACTCCAGATGGTGACAAAGCCCCCCAGCAGTGACTTTGCCATTCGATTTCTGGTTGCTGAGGGGTGCAGGGGAAGGAGAGTTATACTTGCTTAAAGCGGTTTCATGTGGCTGCTGCTATAAGCCCACATCAGTATTGTATTCTCACGCATGTGCGAGAGTACAACACGGTTTATGGAAGAACCTGCAGTCTCATGGGATCCACCATAGACCACAGTATTTGTATCCCCTCAGCCATCCCTGGTGACACTTCGGGCTTAAACAAAAAAAAAAAAAAAAGATAGTTCCACTTTTTGTCAGATGTTGGGAAAAAACTAAGTATTAGTCTCAGTATGCTTTTCTTTTGAATGTGTTGGAATTTCAGTGAAATTACTTCACAGTCAATGTGAGTACTGTATTCCATAAATATTTTATCTTAAAGGGACACTGTAGGCACCCATATCACGTCAGCTAATTGAAGTGGTCTGGGTGCAGTGTCCCTTTTGCACTTAGTTTACAAAGCAGCACTAAGTCTGCCTACAGTGGCTGTCTACCAGACAACAACTAGAGGGCTTTTTGAATCGAAACAGACCCAGCATCAGATTTTTCCCCCATAGGAAAGTATTGATTCAATGCTTTCCCATGGTAAGGTCTAATGCGCCCTTTGCGCCTGCTCATTGTGGGACGCTCATGCGGTTTAATTATCCTTTGTTTTAAGACACCAGACTGAGTTAAACTGCTAGGCCTGCAGTGAGGAGAAGACAGCTCAGGCAGTAGCAATACAAGCAGAATACTGCATGTCTGGAGTTATAGCTGTGCGGTAAAGCCAAATACAGCTTGTACAGTGACATTAGAGCACCCCTTCATACTAAATGAATAAAATAAAAAAATTTAATTACTGAATTTCCTTCAAAAACATGACAGGGTACTGTATATTACTGACAGTATTTATCCTAGTGACAACAGACAACTGTACATATCTATACTCTTTAAATTGCTCTGTGACCATTCTCATAATACTTCCCAGCATTTCACCTTTAAAATCGGTACTAGATCAAGTCAAAACTACAATATACAATTTCCTGTGTTACTAATGCCCTCATCTATGGGAACTAGGGAATCGACCGATTATCTGTTTTTCCGATATCGGAACGATATTCCGATTTTTTTGGTAAGTATCGGGCGATAAAACCGATAATGAGGTGCGCCAGCGCATCCGTAAGGCGGCACAAGCGGCCGCCTTAGGGCGCGCTAGATTGGAGTGACCGGCAGGTGGTGGGTGCACAGCACTACCTCCTGACAGGCACACTGTGTAGCGTGGCCGAGCGGAGCAGTGTGTACCGCGGTACAGGAACTTATGTTTCCTGTACCTGGCCGGACTGAAAGGAAGTGCTCACTGAGAGAGCACTTCCAGTCAGTCCGGCCGGGTACAGGAGACAAGACAGGGGGAAGTTACACTTTGGGAGGGGGAGGATGAAAGAATGCTATAGGACATGGGAGGAAAGAAAGCAATGGGGGAGAACACTAAGGGACAGTGGAGGGGGCGGACGACGGGATATTAAGGTACAGGGAAGGAAAAAGGAACACTGGGGTGGGGAGGGGCACTAAAAGATAAGGGAGAGGAACATTAAGGGGAATGGGGGGGGAGGGGTCGGAGGTGGGAGTTCCTACCATACATATTTACACAAAAACACACTGCATCTACTACCCACACTGCATCCACTGCACACATGCATAAATGTTTTGAAAACAATAAAAAAAAAATCAACAAAAAATCTGACTGACAGATTTGTATTTTGGGCATTTACCACTAAATAAAAATAAATAATTTTTCTCAAAACGGTAAATGTACAGAATATCGGTAAGCTATCGACCTGAAAGTTCACAGATTATCGGTATCGGCTCTAAAAAATCAATATCGGTCGATCCATCCCTAAGGTGAGCCCCTGTTTACGCTGCTCACAGCTTAGGGCAATTAGGTAATATTGCCATCACCCGTTCATAATTATGTCTGCCCTTTTTTAAGGATGTTAATCACGGAGTATATCTGATTGCATTGTGCTAGGAGCAGGAATTCTCTGTTCTCAAAATTTCATCAGACATAAATATAGATATATTTATATTTTATTGCCTGAGGACCCTGTGAGTTGTTGTTGGGTGTTGGTTAAAGGGGTACTCTTTGTAAAGATACACTCCAAGCACTAGAACAACTTTTTTTACAACCAGATTCCTCTGCTTCACTATGGGCGGCAGAGGTGGACTAGCCAGGAGAAATTTCACAAAAACTGACACAGATTAGTTGATGGTACCCTTAGTCTTTACACTGTAAACTAAACAACTCATTGTAGCGATTATGATGCAGAATGCTCCTTGAAGTAAGAGAATTTAGCATATAGTGAGTAGTAGTAGTTTGTTTCAGATTCTGTGTATCTGCAATAAGATTGAGAAAATTGCTCTAGCATCATGTATCAAAACATCCAAGCACCCCTGCAGAGAGGAAACCTGCAGCATTGCTTTTCAGTATATTTCAGAAGAACAAACATGTATAATAGGTACAGTGCACAATTACCTGTTCATTGAGGGGTCGTAAGATTCTACTGTGTTCAGATAAGCATTTCCATTATGACCACCTACTGAATAGATTTTCCCCATTAGTGTTGCTATGCCAACTCCGCCCCTAGGGGTAGTGAGCTCTGCAACATATTCCCACTTGTTCGTGCGAGGATCGTATCGTTCTACAGAACTCAGTGGAGAATTGTCATCAAAGCCCCCTGCGTGGAAACACAAACAACTGTCAAACAATCCAACATGAAACAACGGAGATTCTGTCCTCAAGAAAATAAAAAAATTCAAAACTATTACCAGTGAGATTCCCAAGTCAAACAACATGACGGAAAACATGGGTTTTTATTTTTGACATTTTGTTTTATGCATGGTAGTTAACTAATCAGACAATTTTAGGCCCAAGTACAAGTGACAGCAGAAAGCCTTAGGCTTAGTATATTTTGAATATACGTGGGAGAGAAGTGCTAAACAAGTTACTATTCACAATCGAGGTATTTAAATGCAACAATAAGGCTATGTACTCCAAATTTTCATCAGCTTGCACCATGATGGGGGCCCTTTATCTCTTATTGGCAAACTAAGAGGACATTGCTTTCCACGTTTGAAGCTGGAATAGCAGGCACAGTAATCCTCCCACCCAGGTACTCTGTAAAATGCGGATCTTTGGAAAAGGGAATACAGACACAATGGCTCTTACAAAAATTTGAACTAATGATCGCTAGCATTTTGCACTACAGTCGTTGTAGAATCTTCTATGACTCTTGGCCAGGCTGAATGTTACAAACAGCAGCAGTAGAATAAGATTTTGCTGCACACAATGCTCCATCTGTTCCTTACAGATGCACCAAGGTGCAGCATTACATGCAAGAGTCATGACTTGACCAGTGCATATATTTTAATGTTTCCTATATTTTAAGTTTGATGGCTGACAGGGATTCATTCTTCATTAACAACTTGGAGTCTGAAGTTCTACTACCCTGTGATAGTGGGTGTAAATCTGTGAATGCAAAGACTAGGCACCAGTTAAGGGTGCTTGGAGCATACCGTACACACAACTTCTTTACTTACCTACTACATAGAGGCAGCCGTGTAGTTCACTCACTCCATTTCCAGCCCTCCTCTGGCCCATTTCCTTGACGTGAATCCACTTGTCTAGATGTGGGTCATACTTCTCCACACTCGAGAGGGAAGCAACTCCATCATTTCCTCCCACAGCATACACATGGTTCTGAAATACAAAAATCTGCAAAATAAGAGCCCCCAGCCATTCCACCAGTAGCTAACCATAAATATTATAGACCGCTGAAAGAAATGGTTTACATTAAATAATTCAGTTTGCCACTGACTGGAAGAACTTTTTACCTGCCCACATACATTCAGAGATACATCTGGGTGATTGATTTGGATCTCTATACATTTGTGCTGTTCAATGAATTCCTGAACAACTGGACACATTAATAAGACATAGTATCTGATTGGCAATATTGTTCACAACCCTGGAGACACTTCTGTAGTGAATGATACTGCATGTAATCATGGTGCTAAGAAAAATAGCAATAAAACAAAAAGGTGACTCTCCCCCCCCCCCCCCCCCCATCTTCCTAGTCTTTGTTGCTATACTGCAAATGGCTGCTGCCTTCTAAAAATAAATCCGTTTGACATGATTGGTTTGTGAAATCATTAGGATGTGTATGGAAGGTACAGCAACAATTATGGATGCTCAGTCATTGTAACCTAAATCTACATGAACACAATTTTGCCAACCAGGTATTGCAGGCCAAGGATCGAATTGCACCGTTCTCGGCTTCCCTTTATGTAACGAGTCACGCACACTATAATTGTTTGTTTAAAGAAGAAAATCCGGATACCTGAAACCCGTAAGAAGGTTTGCATTCTGGTAAAACACGGACTACATTTCCATTAAATCTAACACTACGTTTCTAGAGATACACATATGAAAAGGGTCAGACTGTGTGTGCTCAGGGAGGCAAAATGGTCGTCCCCCATAAAGTCTAGCATAGGTTCGGTATTTACTGTATAAACACACAAAAAAAAAAAAAACATCAGGAAGGCCTGGTACAACTAAAAGTAAAAAAACATTACCACAATGGAAGTTATGTTGAATAACTTACCACAAGAGCAATTGACCCAACTCCCCCTCGAGGAGTGATCATTGGAGCCACTGTACCCCAGCGATCAGACTCTATGTCGTATCGCTCCACGTCATTGAAGCATGTGTTATCATCCAGACCACCAATTGCATAAATTGGGCCACCAAGTGATGACAGTGCAATTCCTCTCCTAATTAGAGTCAGAAGATTTATAAAGAAATATAATTGAGTACTTAACCTAAACTTTTAATTCCTAAAGAATATTTAATTTCGGAGGTCTTTTGATATACCGCATATAACAGCAATACCTTATTTATATTTGCAAAGTTTCCAATGCCACATATTCTGAAATGAACAGTGAGCACATTCTTAAAGTAATACAGTGTTTACAGTGTAGTTTACAGTGTAGTTTACAGTGTAGTTTACAGTGTAAGTTTACAGTGTTCTTTCCCTAAATTAGAGTTGTGCACATAACGATCATCAAGGGTTTGGGTACTGCACCAGCTTGTTTTAAATGCCGTAGCATTAAAAAGGCTACTTACTACTGCTCTAGAATAAATGGGGAGTGACCGAGCTAAAACATATTTTTCGCAACTGAATATAACTCATCATGAGTAGGCGAGAGGGTGGCAGACAAAATGCTATGATTAATAAATAGAAAGACTTTCAGTACAGCTACAGGAAAATTGCACAGTCTAAATCACAGAGCACTATTAGTGTGATAGTAACAATATCCAAAACAGACAAATTAACGTCCATATATGTTAAATGGATTAGAGCCGGCATGTATAAATGATACTAAAAATCGTATAAAGTGACAAAAGGGACACGACAGTCTCCTAAAGCACTTGAAATGTGTTATTTTTCAAGATACTACTGACAATTTGAACACACTGCTTTAATTACCTCTTTGTATTCATTGACGCCTTCATCATCCATTTATTAGTAAGAGGATCAAACACCTCCATGCTACCTAAATGCTCATTTCCATCATGGCCTCCTACAGCGTAGACTTTACCTAAATATATAAAAAAAAAAAAAAATTAATAATAATGAAAACAATAAATGTTACTTTGGAAAAGCTAGTATCACATTGGTTATTCCTTTCATGGAAATTTTATGTGAAAAAAACAAAACACCAAAACAGCTTTACTGTACATCAATCACCCAATAGGCTTGCATACAGATTAAGTCAATCAGATTACACATTTTCAAATGCAGTACCCATTGCATTGCTGCATGCTAGGTACCAGAAGGTCTACAGACTACAACCCTTCTGATCACATGGTCAATCATAAATAAATGCAAGGATATGCATTTGGGAAATTAAAATAAACAGCTAATTTATCCAATAAATAATTTAGATGGGTATTGGTAATTTAATTGGACTTCCCATAAACCCAAGTTAAAGAATTGGCGTCATTGTCTGGGTGACTCATGTTGATTTAACTCTGGGAGAACCATATTTAAAAAATAAATTTAAAAAAAAAAAGCCACATTGAAGAATAACATTTGATAGATAGGCATCTTGTTTTGTGAACCACAGACTGACAATTTGTCCTCTTAACTATGTTCAAGAATATTAGAATGATGTGGTTCTCGCCAGTTTCAACAGGAACTGTAGACAGCTTTGTTCTGAAAAGATGGAGGCACCACAGAGGGAGGTATTTTGTATGTTTGTTTCTTACTTCTTTCCCTCTCTTTAAGTGGCATGTCACCTTAAAGGACCACTCTAGTGCCAGGAAAACACTCGTTTTCCTGGCACTAGAGTGCCCTGAGGGTGCCCCCACCCTCAGGGACCCACTCCCGCCAGGCTCTGGGGGGAGGAAGGGGTTAAACTTACCTCTTTCTCCAGCGGCGGGCGGGGAGCTTTCCTCCTCCTCTCCTTCTTCCTTGCGACGTCATCGCTGAATGCGCATGCGCGGCAAGAGCCACGCTCGCATTCAGCCGGTCGCATAGGAAAGCATTTACAATGCTTTCCTATGGATGCTTGCGTGCTCTCACTGTGATTTTCACAGTGAGAAGCACGCAAGCGCCTCTAGCGGCTGTCAATGAGACAGCCACTAGAGGTTTTGGAGGCTGGATTAACCCTCAGTATAACTGCTATGTTTATAAAAAAAAGGGTTAATCCTAGAGGGACCTGGCACCCAGACCACCTCATTAAGCTGAAGTGGTCTGGGTGCCTAGAGTGGTCCTTTAAGGGATGTTTGCAAATAATTACAAGACCCTATAACTGATGTTCTAACCCAATTTTCCCAGGTGTACCACATGACACAGAATGTTTTAATTATCCAGATAGCTTATATTTTTTCTTTTAATTCCTACTGACCTCCAACAGAGATTACACCAACATGTCGTCTCCGGCTGTTCATCTCAGGGCCAAAGAACCAGATGTTTCTTGTTAAAGAGAAGCATTCAATACTGCGAAATGGGTCTCCTGAGCCTCCACGTCCTCCCACACAAAACAGAACACCTGCAGAGGACAGGTACAATATGTAAAACAACCAGACTGTAAAGAGAGGTCAAGGAACTATACCAGACAGGGGAATTATTAAACAAACTGCAAAGGTTAAAAGAACACTTTTTTTTTTTTAATTCTTTATTTTTGCAGTGCAAGGAAAAACCATAAACACTTCTAGATACAGGACTACAAAGATACTGAACTTTTTTTTTTCTTTTATTACATGCAAAAAAGGTACATATAATAATTAGAGAAAATAAGAACATACTAGGAACGTTAGGTGAGTAAGATTTAAAATAAGCATGGTCAATGGAAATGCTGCTGAGTATACCAGGAGTATGGGTTATAAAAGCAACGACCAAACCTCTAGGAGTAAAAGATTATTAGCCAATTCCTCTTTTCTGGGCCAGCAACAGTCCCACATGTAGCCACTGAAAATCACAGGACCTCCAGGCATCCACCATGTGGTTTGCCACTGTATTGCATATTAGTTTTGTGAAATAAGTGCCTGCTCGGCAAGCTAGAGTTTCAGCCATGGCCTCGGTGGCCCCAGACTGGAGATCGCTGGAGTTTCAAAGGTAAGGTCAGATCTTGTCTTAAATACAGGTGGACCAGGACTGGGAGATGTTCGCAATTTAGGCCTCTGCACTTCCGCCGTATCAGAGCATCGCAGGATCCTTCCTGGAGACGTTGCTGCAGAGTCACTCCGGCATGGCGGGCAGTATACAAGCTGTGTCCCCCTCTGTGAGAAGCAGCTGTGAAGATCTGTTCTAGGCTTCTGAGTGTGTCGTTAGGGTAAGCAGAGGGAACAGAGTTGGCCTCAGATGCCAGCAGTGCAGTGAGAAGGTAAGATAAGGCTGAAGGAGTGTTATTTTGTTCACAAGAGGTTTCCAAAACAGGGATGCCTGGATAAATGGTGTGAAATCAGGTATATTCAGTAAAATGTAAAGAAAACCATGTCAGTTCAGAGTGGCTGCAGCCATGTACAGCCATGGCAGCAAAGCCCTGCCCCTCGGTAAGAAGATTATTTAAAGGGACACTAAGCACCATAACCACTACAGCTTAATGTAGTATTTATGATGCAAAGAGATGGCCCTGCAGCCTCAGCAGTGTAAACCATACCTTTTATGGAAAAAAAAAAAAGTGTTTACATTGCTTCCCAAGGCTACCTCTAGTGCATGTAACTCAGGTAGCAAGTCACTCAGACAGCAACTAGAGGTGCTTCCTGTTGTGCCTGCAATTTATGCAGGACATATGTTCGACATCTTTATGTTCAGCCTGAAGGCACTGAATGCTCCCCAAAGAGTAGACGCTGATTTGCAGTGTGGCAATTGCCACGTATGTGAACTAGCTACCGAATGCTTTTGATTAGTAATGAGGATGACCACAACCAGCGAGGAATGGATATGGGAGCGCATTGGCATAAAAGGCAAATTACTTTGGGGGGTGACACAAATTTAAATAGCTAGTATAACACGTCTGTATTCCTAATGTTAGATTGTTCTTTCAAAGAAGTCTTATGAGACTTATTAAGAACTTAAATAATTTATATTACTTGAGAAAATAAGAGAGAAGCACACATAGTGCAGTGTTGCAGAATTTAATCACTTGCACACCTCATTGTAACAGCACCCAAATATTTGCTGGCAGAAATCATTTCTATACATGATCAAATGTCAACTTTTGTCTGGTAACTGGTTGATTAACTGGTCTGGACAGCATGCACATGCCCCACACACTAATAAAAGAGAGGATGATCCACAGGCGACACCCAGTAAACCCTGAGACACAACAACGGCCACATCACCTAAATCCAATCTGCTGCCAGAAAAAACAAACTACAACAACGGACAGATACACCATTCAAAACCTCAAGAAAACACTGACACATGCCCTGACCTACAACATGGACAACGACCCTAACTTTCAACGTGAATATGACGAAAAACAAGCTGTAACTGAACCTTGAAATAAGTATAATCTTATCTCAACAATATCAGAGATCACATATAATAAGCCTCTGCAAAGGCACATGGCAAAATGCTACTAATATACCGATTCTGTATTCTATGTTACTTGTCAACCATACATCGCAACCCCTGCGTGGACACACTGTACCTCATGCTGAACTCAATAAAAACAGATTCAATACAAAGGACAGCATGCCATCTCCCGTGACAGTAAAAATTAGATTGAGGGAAGGGAAAATCGTAGCAAAATGCTAACATACTAGCAAAAAGTAACAAAAATTACAGTTCTAAAGGGGGGTATTGCATAAAGGGAAAATCTAATTGCTGTATTTTTTCCCTTTATTGTTTTTCTGAGAAACAAAGGACTGTTTTTACACAACGATCTCACCAACAAAGTTGTGATACACTGAAGTTACTGGCACAGGTTAGGATTTCCAACTAAATATGATTGTTCTTTTTATAGAGAAATTAAGACATCAGTGTCATCTGAAAAACACCCACTAGGTGGCACTAACTATGAACTTGCCTAGTGGTTCCCATCCTTTATTTCCATATAAACTGTATCCCTCATAGTAGCAAAATGTTTGTAATTAATAAAGTTGCTGTTATTTCATATGTATATATTTTTCTTTACCCAATCTACCCTTTTTCTCTTGCCCTAGGGATGGGTGTGCGCGCAAATCTGTGTTTAACAAGCTATAAACTATCCATTGACTTCAGTCGGAATGGGTTTTTAATAACTCCCCCCCCCCCCCCCATAACTTTCTCAAGAGATATAGCCATCTATCTATATACATACATACCTCAAGAAAGTTATGGTGGGAAAAGTGAATTAAAACCCCCAAATACATATATATTATACAGTGCAGATACACACATGAAGATACCACACAGATACAAACGCTGACAAACATACAGTTGCACAGACACACTGATACATATACAGACATACAATGACACATACACAGTTACACAGATACAAACAAATAATGACACACACACCTCCAGTTTCCAACCTTTAGGGTGCAGGAGACTTCTACTGGCAGGGGATACTGGGAGTTAGGAGCTTGCTCTCCCGGTTCTCCCCCCTATCTTGCTCCGGCACGGGTCGGTCAATGTTAGCTGTGAAGAGGTGACAGGTTATCACTTCCTCCCAGCGCTGTCATCACTGGTTACGCTGTTAATACAATGCAGTGCACGACCATGCCACTGATAACACGTCTATCAAGTGGCCCTAAGTGCATTACAGTTTCTTTTTTGCATAGCCCTGGGGAGAAATATAGTGATATATTTCCTGGCTTTGGAGGCTGTCCCTCGCTCCAGAACAGCATCCCAGATTGTTTGTGGGTGATACAGTATAACACCCACCCTACTTTGCTGTCCCCTGTCTGTGGACACTTCCTCAAGAACGTCAGTCATCACAACTGAAACCAAGATGCTGGCTTCAAGAACGCAGCAGTGTGTCTCTTTAAACAAGTTAGTAATTTCTATGGTTTACCTTTATTATCTTAAAAGCTGCCGAACAATAATATAAAAAAAATCACAACAACTGTGAACAAAGACCGTTTAATGCTTTTGATAATTGTAATAAAAAGCACAAGCATGTTGCTCACTCTCCATTTGAGGGGCAAGAATGGTAATAATAAAGTGAGAAAAACGTCAGACCAGAGCAGGAACTAACCAAAGGGCAAGCTACTGAGTTTTCTGAGCTTTTTCTTGTTCTCAAATTCTTGGTTTTTGCTCTTTAATGCATTAGCTTCCCGAAGTGTTAAAGATGTATATAAAAAATTAAATAGAAAAATTAATCTAGATGTGGACCCTATGAGCTTAGAGGGGTATCAGCTAAACATGGTTCCCAAAATAAGCTGAAATGATAACCTGGGGTTGCTGTATCTCTCGTGCAGAGAGAGCTTGCCAGCATTTTTGATCTGGAGATCTCTCTGATAAGCAAATGGTGAAGGTTCTCTACACAATGGCATAAGTGAAGAAAAATGGTTTTGAGAACTGAGCGAGGACAAAGCGAAGGGCAAGCTATTGAGTTTCCTGAGCATGTGCCCGTTCTCAGAGCTCTCACATTCTGCATCAATGGCAATACTGCACATTAGAATGCTGATAAAAGCATTTTCACATAGCAAAGTTTGTAATGCTGAAGGTCATGTACATTGTATGGAAAAATGCCCTCTTTTGAAATACAGTGTCAAATCTTTTCTAAAACAACTGAGCTAATCCCAGTTTTATTGGCAGCACTGAGGTTTATTGGCATTTGTGAACAACGGTTCATTTAGTCTACATTATGCAGAGCAAGAATATTCTACTACTGTAAGTCACATTCTGTGTAGGTTATGTTACGGTCATATAACATTTGATCATATTTATTAAAGGTAAACTGTGTCCAAAGTGCACATTTTTTAATGCATAGAATCGATTGTCGCAAAAATACATTAAAACATGCTTTTACTAAAAATTGCACAAACAAATTCTACAAACTAAAAACGTATCTCCCATTAGCTGCACAACTGGCCCCGTAAAGGGACAAACCCGTTTTCTTGGCACTAGAGAATCCTACAGTGCCCCCCTCTCTCCTGCCCCCCATACCACGTTGCTGAAGGGGTTAAAACCCCTTCAGTGACTTACCTAAATCCAGTGCTGATGTCCTCGGCGCTGGGTCAGGCTCTACCCACGCTCCTCCCCCGCCAGCGAGGGGAGACCTAACGCGCATGCGCAGCGCGCACTGAACTTCCCCATGGGGATTCCGGCGACGCTGGAGGTGCTCATGCATAGCGTGAGGACGTCCAGCGACGGTTAAGCAACCAAAAAGTCATTTAAGAAACTGGAAGGCCCTCTAGTGGCTGTCTGGTATAAAAACTGCAATAATTACACTAGGAGGGTTAAGGGTGATGGGAGTTGGCACCCAGTCCAATGGGCAGAAGTGGTCTGGGTGCCTGGAGTGTCCCTTTAAACTAATTAAGACCAGCCCCCTTTTTGCTCAGCAGTTACTTCATTGCAAATGCTGGGTATTACCCAATTAAATGACTATTAAAGAGAGGCATTGAGGACAGATCTCAAACCTACAGTCCTCCTAGAAATGTGTGGTTTTATTGATATTTAGGGATTCATTTAAATAAAAACAGAAACTCAAACAAACATACTTCTTGGCTGCATTAGCCAAGTATTCATTTCAATGTGACCATTAAAATGGTGATTTGCCAAATAAAGCTATTGTGGAGTAAAAGTCTTATAAGGCTCAGCTAATCACTGGATGAAACAGATTGGAGTTATATTCCACATAAGCATCTTAGCTTACATCAGATGTATTTTAACTCCAGCCAGATTAAGCAAGAATCTCACTGACAACTGGGTAGCGGGGAGCTTACACAATGTATGCAATTGAATTTGCCAAGGGCAGCCTATCTAACCCCTTAAGGACATATCTTCAGAGGCTTGTCTTGCACTTCAGGACACAAGCAATTTTTGCATTATTTGCAGTTTGTCTTCACCCGCAATTTGCATCTTTCCCATTTATTGCACCAACATATGTTAGATACCGTTTTTTTTTAAAGAACAAAAAAAAAACAAAAAAACACAAAAAACTTTTTTTTCGTAGTTTTGGCAAAAAACCATGTGCATAAGTAGTACAGTTTAAGAAAAGTAATTCAAAATAAATTCATTTAGTTGTCCTGATTCACAGAGTATACTATATGTCTAGTCTTATAGTTACAGGTCACAAAATTCAAGGTGTAAAATAAAATTTCCATGTGGAGCAATTTTTTTTAAATTTTGAATGTTTCTCTTGTAAGCTTAGCAGCCATCACAGAAATCAAAATTGCCACACAAAGTACATATTTATACAAAAATCAGACAGCACAAGCTATTTACCTGAGAGTATTTTGACACTTTATGTAGGCCTTTAATAGCCAATTTCTGCTAAATATTGTAGTAAAATTGTGTGTATTTTTTAAATGTGTATTTCATAAACTTGATGTTTGCCCCATACCATTTATGAAATTAGACACTCCAGGGTAACTCGTATAGCGTATATTGTGCCTTAACAAGACAACATTTTGTTTTTCATCAGTTTATGTCAAACTTTTGCGGCAAAATTTTTTTTTGTCGCATTTGTTACATACACATTAAGTTTTTTGTAATTCTGGCCATTTGTCAAATCTGATATGTGCCACTATGATCAAACCCCCTCAAATTATGCTCAGCAAACTCTTCTGATTAAAAATATACTCCCATGTAAGCCTTTGTTACTATCCTGTGAAGCTACAGTGTCGTAAGAGTTCTGACCATTTCAGTTTCTACAATTAGAATTTTGATAGATGAATTTGGGGGCATTGTAGCAGTTTGCCAGTTAAAATTACCACATAAATCTATACCATTTGTGAAAATAGACACCACGTGAATGGTCATTTGGTATATTTTGAGCATTATTATACAGCCAATTTCAGTTTCTTTCAAATGTTATTGTATTACTTTATTTTTGTAATTTTGTAGAGACACATTGCAATTTAGTGGTTTATTTTGTAAACTTAATATGTACTACTGTAATAAAAAGCACTAAATTGTGCTCAGCTATATGTCAATCACTGAGAGACACAGGAAACTGTGTTTCGAACCCAGCACCCTGGAAAGCATGAAACTAAAATAAAATAAAAATTATATCTATATATCTATATAATTTTTATTTTATTTTCGTTTCATGCTTTCCAGGGTGCTGGGTTCGAAACACAGTTTACTGTGTCTCTCAGTGATTGACATATATATTTATTATTTTAATTTTTTAAGTGGCATAGTGGAGAAAGGGGTGTATTGATGAAGAAAGATTATAGAGTAATATGAATGGTGCAGGGAAAGGACACAAATAGGGGAAGTTAAAGGACAGTGGTGAGGAAGAGTGCGGCCTAAACAGGGCGAGAAAAAGGACATAAGCAGGGAGGTGAAATGGGGGAGTTAGGGGGAGAGAGGGTAAATTTACATTGATAGAGGGACAGAGGGTAAATGCACAAGGGACATATGGATGATGCCAAAAAATTAAAAAATAATTAAACAAGTTTGTTGTCACAGAAGTAGTGCAGCCACTAATGTAAAAGGATTACCCATTTACACAAAGACCAAATAAGTAGGAGGAGGAGGACACACATGCCGTACAAGTTGATTACAGATGTCTATTACAATTACAAAGAAACGTTAATGAGTACTAGGGTCACCTTGGTATAAGGTACGTTCACCTGACAGCAGTATTGGCAAAAATCAGAATGACCCCTAATGCCTCAACAGGATACGTTGCTTTGAGGTATTAATATTTAGCCGTTTGCCCACACCAAGTCCATGGAGTTATATACAAACTTGGTAAAAGGGCCTACTCAAATAGTAGATATACAGGTAATACAAGCGGATTATGTCACTCAACTGATTTACAAAATAACCTTTAAGAATTAATCTAGCAAAATTCAACAGTTATTTTAAATTGAGAAGTTATTTTCATACTATGGCTACTATGTAGACCCCCTACATAGTAGCCATAGTATGAAAATAACTTCTCAATTTAAAATAACTGTTGAATTTTGCTAGATTAATTCTTAAAGGTTATTCCCTGAGAAGTCTATTGCTTTAAAATCCAGTATAACAACATATACCTCTATATATGTAACTTAAGTCTAATTACCAGCAGTTTGTTTCCTTGGTGTGGTACGTATAGTATACTTAAATTCCGGTACGGCTCGATTGCTCAGGTGGAGATGATAATTCCTTGCCTCATCCAGTAAGTCTCTACATTTTAAATTCTGCTTGATGATATCTTCTTTGGCAACGACTGTCATCAGAAAGTCAATAGGTAACAAGGGCAGTCTCACCTAAAGAAAAGATTGAACACAATGTTTACAAGTTCTGTAATGCTACCAAAGAGAATTAACTTCCTTCATTTTAATGGGGGGAAAAGGTGGGGGGACAGGAGGAGAACCGTGGCACTTTTATTTAAAGGGGCCAAGCACCACAACCACATGTGCTCTTTGTATTTCAATATAATGTCATTATCAGACGATAATGCAATCTTGACTGGTTCATTTAACCCCTTAAGGACACATGACATGTGTGACATGACATGATTCCCTTTTATTCCAGAAGTTTGGTCCTTAAGGGGTTAAACCTAACAAAATTGTTGTATATTTTTTTTGCTTTATTCCACGACTGGAAGCTATAGCCATTTCCCCCCACCCTCCCCCTTTCTCAGTTATGAAAATCTTCACTTGTCCAATATTCAGCCCTCATATGACCTACTTTCAACCCATTGTACAGAGCTACGGAATCTGATGGCGCTATATAAATAATAAAATAATAATAATCTATTAGTCCCATTTGTTATTGATAATTAACGGATGTAAATCAAATTTAATACAATTTACAAGTGACAAACTACAAAAAAAATAAAAAATAAAAACAAATTATGTCAAGTCAGGAAAAGGTAATCTAAAAAATAACGTTCGATTGACAAGCAGTCAAAAGCACAAACAGCATACATGCCCGGTATCTGCTTCCCCACCTGAGACAATATTCCATCCAGCCATGCATCATGGTGCTGAGGATTTGCATGAAGCCACTTGATAGCTGCATTGTAAACCTGCTTTTCAGTCTCGATATTGAGATCCCCGGAAGACAGTAATTTGAAAAGATGCTGAGGTGACATATTGACAAAGTCCTCACAATCCACCACCTCTGGAAAATGGTCACTGGCATAGCGATCAGCCATATCCATGAGATCCACGCGATTATGGCTTTCAGCAAAGGCCCTGACAGCCAGGCAGTTGGATGGATGAAAATGTAGCTTCATATATTCACAGCAAGCCTTGGCAACTAACTCTACTTGCAGGATACAGGCTGCATACAGGAGAGGTTGGACGTTGTCCACTGTCAAGGTCACTCGGGAAGAGTAGGCAAACTTTACCAGGTCTTCTATGGCATCACCATCAAAGTCAAGGATCTCAATCAGTGTCTGCTTAGCCTCTGCCATATCAGAAAGAAACATAGCCCGGAAATACGGTATGACACAGGCCAACACAAGTTTGTGGCATGGAATCAGCTTTGAACCAACCTAAAATGCAAAGATTGATAGAAGATATTAGTATATATAGGCCTTTTCATATTAGATAAAGTTACCAAACATCCTGGGTCAAAAATGGACACTGTTCTAATTTGAACAGCGGGTGCTGATGTTAGAGTAACAAAAGCCTATGCAGTAGATATTCAGATGTCATGAGTTCAATATACAAGCAATGCTATAGCCACTAATGTTAAAAGATGATTGGCTGGGCCTGACCGTCATACTGACTGGTCGAATGAAAGAGCAGCTCCTGAAGTTTTGGTACTTTTAAGCTCACAATCCTGGATATTATACTTACCTTCACACCAGAAAGCAGAAGTCGATAGTGCAAAGAGGTGCTGGTTCCAAGACTGAGTTTGAAACCTGGATTTTGGACCCTTGGAGGAGTCTGTGACTGAGGCCTACTCAGGCAGTGAGAGGGCTGGACAGCCACCATCCTGCCCAACTGTAATAAGTCAACTCTTTGGCACTATATGGTGCAGGCCCTGTCTAATCCCTGTACGTGGTGTCTGTTATAGGCTAAATTCTGACTTTGGGACAGTGTCCTGTCTCCGCTGCCTGGGGTCTGGGACAGCCTCTTTAGCATATTGTATGTTCAAATGCCAATTCTTCCAAGATTACCCTTATATCATCACCTCTCCTAGTTTTCCTATGGGGCCCAGGGGTCTTTAATTACTTTTGCATGCTATACACACTTAATTTGCTGACTAAATGTTTATTCCTGACTGTTCTGCAATCAACAATCTTAAAATGTACAGTTGCAATCACTCACTTATTGTGATAACACTACAATCACCGTTTATACATACCTTACCATACTCTTATTGTGCTAATGCTAGGTTTTCCTATTACTGAGTTTTATTTGCACTGGATTTCTTATTTGGAACTGTGCGACCAAAAATAAAAAAATATACATAACAAATGTTAAAAGATGACAGATTAACAGGCAAACACAACACAATATCAAAAACAGGCCACTTGGATAATGTGAAGTAAAGTAAAAAAAAACAAAAAAAACACTGCCAATACTTAAATTAACCCAAACAGAATTATCTGAAAGGTGCATTCAATTAAAATAGAAGCATTAAAAGAAACACCACATTGACTATAACCACTACAAGCCTGGTGCTGATCCACGAAAGTAATCAACCCGTTTTAGTGGGGTTTTCACAACTTGGGTCTCATGGGGACTTGCGACACATTCAAACTTTTTCTATAAGAGAAGGGGCCAGGCCTATTTGCAGAGAGGGACTGCATGAGCCTGTTTAACCCCTTAAGGACCAAACTTCTGGAATAAAAGGGAATCATGACATGTCACACGTCATGTGTCCTTCAGGGGTTAAAGAGACACTATAGTCACCAGAACAACTATAGCTTATTGAATTTGTTCTGATGAGTAGAATCATTACCTTCAGGCTTTTTTGCTGTAAACACAGTCTTTTCAGAGAAAATGCAGTGTTTACATTACAGCCTAGTGATAACTTCACTGGCCACTCCTCAGATGGCTGTTAGAGATCCTTCCTGGGTCATGGCTGCCTAAAATGCATCCAAACATTCAATATATCCTCCCTCTGCATGCAGACACTGAACTTTCCTCATAGAGATTCATTGATTCAATTCATCTCTATGAGGAGATGCTGATTGTCCAGGGCTGTGTTTGAATTGTGCTTGCTCTGCCCCTGACCTGCCTCCTTGTCAGTCTCAGCCAATCCTATGGAGAAGCACTGTGATTGGATCAGGCCACCACTTCTAATGAGGTCAGCAGACAGCTTGCTTTTCTGAGGTAAACAGCATGCAGAGTTACAGCTTCAGGCTTAAATACAAGTAAGATTTTGTTATATTTAGGGAGGCATAGGGGTGCTGGATGGTGGGTTTAACACTATAGGGTCAGGAATACATGTTTGTGTTCCTGACCCTATAGTGTTCCTTAACTCTGTAAAGCAATCCAGATTCTCCTGCTGGAGAAGATCACATACAGGGGATGCAGACATTCACTAAGCAAGGCCAGTTTAAATTATTAAAACTGTACAACAAAAACAAAAAGTTTGACTACTTAAAGTGGGACAGTCTTAGAGCACTCCTGGGACTATAACCACTATTTCCAACTGGAAGGTACATAGTGTAGTGCTCAGCCAATGAGCGAGCAGTGTTAACTGAGCTATTGACTTGAATCTGCTCCACAACCAATCACTGTCCTCTTAGCATGTGTATAGTATTTAAAAACAGGAGAACATTAATTGCCTGTGTGGAGGAGTCCATGTCAGCAACTCTGTTCACATTAGCTTCTCATTGGCTTGGTACATACCTTGATCACTTCCAGTAAGTAAATAATAATAAAGGAGACATGGCTCGGAGGGCAAGGTTATGCTACAGAAAGCATCAACTTCTTTTATTATTTTTTTTAGCAATACTAAAGAGATTTTGAATGTGGAGATAAACACATCACGAATATGAAGCCAATAACCAAATGCACTTAAGTTGGGTTGGTTACTAGAGTATTCCTTAAAGGAACACTACAAAACACCTTTTTTACAAAAAGAGTGCAGAAAATTGCATTTTTATAAATTAAAGGTTAGTCCAAACAACAACAAAAAATGGGTGTTTACTTCCGTTCCACAGCTGAGTTCAAATACTCCCCTCATCTAGATCCTTGGTGGCTATCATTGGCCATTACTGGAGAGGAAAGTATGTCAGAGAGGACGGACTGAGGAGAGCACAAGTGCAGCATGGGAGGGAAGACACTGGCTGTCTTGAGCAATCATGCTGTGAATGTTAATGTCAGACGACAATTTTAAACAGAATTGACATTAGCCAGCCCGGCAGCAAGGGGTGGTGACAGCTAAAAGGTAAATCACTGTATTTGCAGTGTTTCAAAGCTAAATGCTATACATACAGACTACAGGCACCACACCGACTTCAAATCACTGCAGATTTAATGGTGGTTGGAGTAACCCATTAACATTAATTAACTCTTAAATGGCAGAGAAATGTGCAGTGAGAATGCAGGGCCATGGTCTATATACTAAAGCTTCTTAATTAATTTGAAGTAGTTTTGGTGCTTAGAGCAAGCGTTTAAAGAAAACATTTCCTAATCTTTACCTAGGTTTTTATTAAACTCACAATAGATCTTAGAACAACTTGTTTTTATAAGTTTACCAGTTGACTGAACAGGAATGCCTATTACAGAGAAACATCTATTACTGTTTCAAATAGGATTAGGTAATGCAATTTTTACAGGTATGCTACATCACATTACCCAGGCTTCAAAGTGCGTTTGGCAGTCATAAAATTGTTTTCTCTCCATCTAAACACTCACATAATCAATGCACCGTTATACACACTGCTTTATGCCACAGTATGCACCTTACACAGCTTGTATTATCCGCAACTTACACAAATAGATTTTCCTTTTCTTACGGAAAAGTCAGGCAGGTTAGGTGTGCCTAATCTGAGAAATAGCTTAATACATAACCACCCCAACATGAGGAAAGAGACACAAAACCCATTCAACAAATGTAAAAGGTTTTTATGGTTGTGGCGCCTGCAGAAATACAAAAAGTAAAAAAAAAAAAGTTAAAGGGACACTATAGTCAACATATAAAAGCAAGAAAGACAGGTCCCCCAGCCTTCTTTCTTGCTTTTATATGAACTTGCCATAAAAAAAAAAACCCAAGTAAGTTTTAATAATAAAACTTACCTCCGTTCCAGCGCCGAGCTCCCCGCTAGGCCACACCCCCTTTTTCGTCAAATGACGAAATCGCAGGGCCCAATAGGACGCTTCTCTTTGAGATGCGTCATCGCGATTTGGTGCGCATGTGCGGCTTCACTCTGCACCAAATTGCGTTTTTCATAGAGCGGCATTGAATGCAGCCCTATGAAGAAACTCAGCGCTCAACCGCGCATGTGCGCAGAATGCGCGTTCGCGAGCTGAGCTGTCTGACTGACAGCTCAGCTCGCTTTCTATACCCGCCCCCTCCACAGCCAAACTGTGTGTTTGCATGTTTGCATAGAAACACTATATATAGAGATCTCTATATATAGTGTTTCTATGCAAACACACAAGTAGTAGAAAATTATAGACATACACACACTCTTTCTCCATCCATATCCATATCTATCCCCATCATCCATATCCATCCCTCCCCATCATCCACTCACCCTCAGTCACCCACCCACACTCACTAAATAAGTTTACTTACAGTTTGAATCCTCCCCTCCTCCTCGGTCTCCGGCCACTCCCACACAGACAGGATACTCGTGCACAGTGCTGCCAGAGCTGCCCTGAGCTCTGCTGACAGCAGATCTGAGTGGATTGAGGCGTTTTATGCCTCAATCAACTCGGAAGTCCCTCTGGTGGCAGTCTGAGTGACTGCAACGAGGTGTCCCTAGCTTTGAATGTAAAGAAAATACAGAAAATACAGTGTTTACATGAGAGAGGCTGCAGGGAGCTATAGTTCTCACCTGAACAACCTCATTAAGCTGAAGTTGTTCAAGTGACTACAGTGTCCCTTTAATCAAAGAGTTTGCACAACCACATAACACAAGAGAAACTTTCAAAATTAATAACATTACCTGCCATTCTAAAAAAAGTGATCACATGATAACTTGTCCATGTGGTTGAGTATATATAGGACCGCACTACTCGCTCACTTCAAGTGAGGATACAAGAACACATTACGAATGTGACGAATGGCTTCATTAAACATAGCGTATCCCTTCATTTAAAAACAGTGACCACACTAAACTGTAATTTTTAGGAATTCAAAAAGTTTAAATTAATTGGAGAGGCGAGGATGTAATTAGGAAGATGGGACAATCCGAGATGAATTGGATCTTCAATCTAAATACCTTAAAACCACACGGTTTAAATAATGATTTGGAACTCTGCCACTTTCTGAAGCTGATATGTTATATATATTTTTTTAAAAAAATATTATTAGTATAAATGGTTAATATTTAATATATGTTTATACATTTATTTTTAAGGTGTTGGAAATGTTATAAATTATACTCATGACTTTCTTGTATTAGATTGAAATGGATTAATGACACAATTGATTAAGTAATGTCAGGATGCTCTATTATAACAGCTGGCCTTTGATCCTGATTTGTATCTTCTTCTTGTTTCCCCTCCTGCACTGGATATCCTGTTAACACATTGTCTTTATGACTATTGGGAAGTGATGTGTAATCAAGTAACACCTTTTGACCAGCTAATACCAAATGTGCTTTAAGTTCTTTGAATATGCAATTGACAGGACATGACTGTATTATGTAAAGACAACCCCTTTTGGATGTGTACAGAATTCTGTTATAAGATCTGTGTTTTCCCCATTAAATTTAGGAGCAGTATTTTGTCATACACTTGTGTGACGGAGTACTGCCCTCCGAGCTCGTATTTCTGCTGTGTCCATTCCTTGTCTTCATACCTGAGAGAAAACATTGCTGTCTGCTGAATTTAAACCACAACATAGATATAAAATCAAATGGACACTATTCAAATGAGCTATGGGCATTATTATTATATTTATTATGATATTAGACTGCCTTTATAACGACATTTTAAACTATTATTACACTAAACAAGTAGGGTCACGAGTAACTATCTAATGATAAATATATTTCTACTGATGACTCTCCTTTGTTATTTATTTTTTATGTAATGAACTTTTATTATCGAGATTAAGACTCATTGCCAGACAAGTTGCCGGTATGTAACATGGACACTGGCAGTTATGCTACGGCTTTTCCCCTGACGAAATGAGTAAGCACTGCTCGCATCAAAAATGGAGATCTGATTGACGCGGGAGTGATGTTAAAAACACTCCAATACGTCACTTCCGCATACGTAAATTAGGAGGATTAATTACAGCTGTGCGGCAACACACCTCCCCACATCGCCTCTGTGATTGGACGATAAACGGATACGACGACCTATCACACGGCAGCCTTCAGGTATAAAAACAGGAAGCGTTTTGAAAGCAAAGAACCGATTAAGAGAGCCCATCAAAGCCTACAGTCTGAAGCTCTACCGGGTGCAAAGCTGCAGACTGTGAACTAGTTGTCAGAGAGCTAGGGCCAATAATCAGAGAGTTGCCACGGGATACCATGGAAATGCTCTGACACGTCAATTGCCGGAATTCGTGAGACAACTACCTTATGGTCTGCAACTCTGCACACAGCAGAGCTGCACACCAGACCACCAGGAAATTGATTACAGTCCGCCTACCTGCCCAAGAGGAAGGCAAATGCATAAGTGTTGGGGTGAGGGGGTGGAACACAGAAACAGCTTCCCCACACATTGTCACCCATCCCACACACACTTTCATCCCCTTCAATCTACCAAACTTACATTAACCCACTCACCTACCTAAATCCTGTCACAATCATCACCCCAACCATGCCATACTCACCCAGTCACATAACCCCCCTAATCCGGTCACACTTTGCTCCGCTGACCATGTCATACTCCCACCACCAAACCTGCCACACTCATTAATAATATCACAATCACCACAACCCTACCACACTCACCCTGTTACATTACCCCCCCCCCCCATCCTGTCCTACAAAATAAAAAGTGTAAATGTTTGTGTCCTTTGTGTGTAATTATTATGTGCATACTATATTTTCATTTTGTGGCTTTTATACTTCAGATTAATAGTTCATACATCCCTCCTTAAATGCACAATATTCACATTATGTCATATTTGCTTTCTCTCAAATATAGGATTAATTTACCTATTAGCTTCATGTTTTATTTGGAATTTAAATCAATAATTAGAAACGCAGCAAGAACGGGGCGGGGCCTGACTGCTAAGCTGAGAGGACGCCAGCTTCAGAAACTCCCTAAGCAATCAACAAACAAAGCAGATTCTCACCGCCAAACGTGAGGTGACACTGACAGGAACACAATGACACCACCCAAGCGACATTATGAGCATTATTCACTCAACAAGTGTCAGAGGCCTACCCGCATGGCAGGCGGGGGAGGGAAGTCTGCTTTCCCGCCGCCGCGACAAACTGCATATCTGAACAAGGACCCTCGTCTCCCTCCTCAGGGCCAGTGGGGGTCATCACGGTCTGCCCACACATAGCAAGCATATACCTCAGTAACGCTCGAGGGCGCAACTCAGACAGGCGGGAGCCATGAGGCCGAGCAAAGATGGCCGACGATACCGCGGTCCACAAAGAGCGACTGACTCCCGCAATGGGCAACACACTGGGGTGCTGCTGGAAAGGTCCCAACTGAGCAAAGCAACAACCGCACCAGTTAGGACTACTGGCCCACCCGGTATCAGAGCCGCACTGGGTTCGACCCCAACTTTCCACCCACACCTGCGGAGGAGGGAAAGACATATGCGGAAGCGGTGGAATGAGACCCTACACATACCCCCATCGGGGAAGGACTCTGCTCCAAAAAGGCACAGAGTCTGAAGAAAAAGAAAAAAAAAAGTACAGGCTCCTGGAAAGTCCCAAGGCTGGAGAGGTGTCTAAGCCAGACAGCGATGAGAAGAACACGCATAGGCACGGGGTGCCGAAGTTCGGCTAGGGAAAAATCACAGACGTCCATCCCGGACCTACAGCCAAGGCCTCCAGACTGGGCATCGGCTAGGCGTGTGTGGACTGACTTGCCAAGTTACTTATATTCTTAGCCCACGTACATACCGTGGAAACTCTTTATTTAATTTACTGTTTGTTTGCTAGCTAACTCCTCATTTAACGTAATACATTGGAAAAACACTGATCTAGAGGACACCTTTAAATCAACTTAAGTAGATGTCCTACCGTGGGGTTGGCGAAACTGGCGCCTGCCAGGGGCGCAGGCCGAGGGGGGGGTGCAAAAATCAAGTGTCAGTATGACAGGTGATTTTTGCGCCCCCGGCACCCCAGGGAGCTCCTCCCCCTCCTTCGGTTCTGTGTAGGAGCGCCAGGTGTCACGTGACTACCCGGCGCTCAGTGTGACAGCGCGCCGCCAGCGAGAGGGCACCTACCTTCCCTGCTCTAAGAGGTAAAATGGCCATCAGAGAGGGACATGGGATGGGGGTCAGAAAGACAGGGTAGGGGTGTATGTGGGACAGAATAAAGGAGAGGGGAACAGAAATACAGTGGATGGGGACATGGGGGACAGAAATACAGTGGATGGGGACATGGGGGACAGACATGGGAGGGAGGCATGGGGACATATGAGGGGGACAGAGACATGGAGGGGGCAGAGAGACATGGGAGGAGGACATGGTGGGGACAGAGAGACATGGGAGGGGGGCATGAGGAGAGAGAGAGAGAGAGAGAGAGAGAGAGAGACATGGTAGGGGGCCATGGGGGGGGGAGAGAGAGAGAGAGAGAGAGAGAGAGAGAGAGAGAGAGACATGGTAGGGGGCCATGGGGGGGAGAGAGAGAGAGAGAGAGAGAGAGAGACATGGTAGGGGGCCATGGGGGGGGGAGAGAGAGAGAGACATGGTAGGGGGCCATGGGGGGAGCGAGAGAGAGACATGGTAGGGGGCCATGGGAGAGAGAGAGAGAGAGAGACATGGTAGGGGGCCATGGGAGAGAGAGAGAGAGAGAGAGACATGGTAGGGGGCCATGGGAGAGAGAGAGAGAGAGAGAGAGAGAGAGAGACATGGTAGGGGGCCATGGGAGAGAGAGAGAGAGAGACATGGTAGGGGGCCATGGGAGAGAGAGAGACATGGTAGGGATCCATGGGAGAGAGAGAGAGAGAGAGACATGGTAGAGATCCATGGGAGAGAGAGAGACATGGTAGAGATCCATGGGAGAGAGAGAGAGAGAGAGAGAGAGACATGGTAGAGATCCATGGGAGAGAGAGAGAGAGAGAGAGAGAGACATGGTAGAGATCCATGGGAGAGAGAGAGAGAGAGAGAGAGAGACATGGTAGAGATCCATGGGAGAGAGAGAGAGAGAGAGCGAGACATGGGAGGGGGGCATGAGGGAGAGAGCGAGACATGGGAGGGGGGCATGAGGGAGAGAGCGAGACATGGGAGGGGGGCATGAGGGAGAGAGCGAGACATGGGAGGGGGGCATGAGGGAGAGAGCGAGACATGGGAGGGGGGCATGAGGGAGAGAGCGAGACATGGGAGGGGGGCATGAGGGAGAGAGCGAGACATGGGAGGGGGGCATGAGGGAGAGAGCGAGACATGGGAAGGGGGCATGAGGGAGAGAGACATGGGAGGGGGGCATGAGGGAGAGAGACATGGGAGGGGGGCATGAGGGAGAGAGACATGGGAGGGGGGCATGAGGGAGAGAGCGAGACATGGGAGGGGGGCATGAGGGAGAGAGCGAGACATGGGAGGGGGGCATGAGGGAGAGAGCGAGACATGGGAGGGGGGCATGAGGGAGAGAGCGAGACATGGGAGGGGGGCATGAGGGAGAGAGCGAGACATGGGAGGGGGGCATGAGGGAGAGAGCGAGACATGGGAGGGGGGCATGAGGGAGAGAGAGAGACATGGGAAGGGGGCATGAGGGAGAGAGAGAGACATGGGAAGGGGGCATGGGGGAGAGAGACATGGGAAGGGGGCATGGGGGAGAGAGACATGGGAAGGGGGCATGGGGGAGAGAGACATGGGACGGGGGCATGGGGGAGAGAGACATGGGACGGGGGCATGGGGGAGAGAGACATGGGACGGGGGCATGGGGGAGAGAGACATGGGAAGGGGCATGGGGGAGAGAGACATGGGAAGGGGGCATGGGGGAGAGAGACATGGGAAGGGGGCATGGGGGAGAGAGACATGGGAAGGGGGCATGGGGGAGAGAGACATGGGAGGGGGGCATGGGGGAGAGAGACGTGGGAGGGGGGCATGGGGGAGAGAGACGTGGGAGGGGGGCATGGGGGAGAGACACGGATGGGTGGGGGACATGGGGAAGAGTGACACGGATGGGTGGGTGACATGAGGCGGGAGAGAAAGATGGGTGGGTGACATGAGGCGGGAGAGAAAGATGGGTGGGTGACATGAGGCGGGAGAGAAAGATGGGTGGGTGACATGAGGCGGGAGAGAGACACGGGTGGGTGGGGTACATGAGGGGGAGAGAGACACGGGTGGGTGGGGTACATGAGGGGGAGAGAGACGGATGGGTGGGGGACATGAGGGGGAGGGAGCAGGGCAGTCTATAACATGGGGCAAACGGGGAAGCTGCCCTGGGCCCAGTTACTCCTGGGGGCCCATTGGCCCCCTACTGATAGAACACCCGTTAGCCCACCTGCGTGTCTGTGTGTGTGTCTATATTTTTCAGTGTGTGTAAGTGTGCATCTAGGAAAAAATCATGGGTTTAGTTTTAGTTGTTTTTTATTTTTTATTTTTTTTAAACACCTAATCTAAGCATTATGTTTTTCCTAGATTAGGTGTTTAAAAAAAATAAAAAAAATCTGTCAGCATCAAAGGATTTTCTCTTTTTTATTGTGTAAATTGGCTCCGAGCAGCGCCCTATTTATGCATGTTTAGGTGAGTGCAGCCAGCCCCCTGGTCTTGGCACTAATATGGTGTGATGTGCCTGTGTTAGGCCAGCAATACGATGACAAGCATTCCACTCGCCCATCACCAAAGTGTAAATATATATTTATGATTTAAAGCTGATAACAGATTCATTAGAGCAGTGGTTCCCAAACCAGTCCTCGTGGCCTACCAACAGTCCAGGATTTATGTATTTCCCAGTTTTATTCCAATGGAGATACGAACAAAACCTGGACTGTTGATAGATCTGGAGGACTGGTTTGGGAAATGCAGCATTAGAGCAAACCCTATCATTGGCACTATTGGGAAAGCATTGTATAAGAAGATTTGCAATTTCATGTGCACTAGATGGAGTTCTCCTTGTAGCGGTTTCATATAGAGAGAAGGGGCTTTGGGTGACTGGCAGGACTCAGGAACTTTCAATTCCTCTTTATTCACTTTTTATGGGACATGGAGGATGAGGAAACAAAATATAATGCTAGATTTATTTCTTTAGCTTCCCTTTACATGGTGGAAAACGTTGATCAAAAAAAAGTAGGTTTTTGTTTTTTCATGATAAGGGGGGGGAGGGGCGCGGATATGGTTCATTGTAAAGGGCGCTGGAGACCCTAGATATGCCTCTGGTCCAACAATATAAGTAGCTCAACATACATCTCTCATCCACACACTCTAAAGCTGTAGTTAAAGGGACACTCCAGGCACCCAGACCACGTCTGCTCATTGGAGTGGTCTGGGTACCAACTCCCACTACCCTTAACCCTTTTTTTTTATAAACTGCAATAATTACCTTGCAGGGTTAAGTCCTCCCCTAGTGGCTGTCTACTAGACAGCCACTAGAGGTCACTTCCTGCATCATAGCACAGATTATCTGTGCTAGAGCGTCGCTGGACGTCCTCACGCTGTGTGAGGACCTCCAGCGTCGCTCTATTCCCCATAGGAAAGCATTGAAATTCATTTTCAATGCTTTCCTATGGGGTGCGCCAATGCGCATGCACAGCATTGCCGCGCATGCGAATTGGGACTCCTCGGCCGGTGGGCGGGATCAGTCTCGCCCACCTGCCGACGGAGGAAGAAGGTGGAGCGGCGGGGGAGGAGCAGGCAGCGACGTGGGACATGTCGCTGCCTCAGGTAAGTGACTGAAGGGGTTTTCACCCCTTCAGTAACCGGGTATTGGGGGGTGGGAGGGAGAGGGACCCTCCAGTGCCAGGAAAACGGATTGTTTTCCTGGCACTGGAGATTCCCTTTAACAGGAATCCCATGTCCACACATAGCGGACTTTGTCCTGGATCAAATGATTCCCTGAAGAAAACCATCATGAAGACTCCTGGCACCAGACTCAACAACACCTGAAACTTATGAAGGAACACCACAAATACCTAAAGCACTTTATAGCTTCCTGAAGTGCATGTTGGAAAAGGTCGTCCCTTTTTTCTATTTTACAAAAAGTGCAGATTTCAATATAAAATGGGAATTTTATATATAAGCCTGGTTACACCCCCTGCTGCTGTCAGACAATTGGTCCTTTTACTTCCTGGTTTGGTTAGCTCAGTGGAGCTAAAACTCGAGAGGCAACAATTGCCCAGAGCACCTGCCTTGCAAAGACTTCTCATTGAAGTCATTGGGAAGTCTGATTGGACAGCCACAGAAAGCCTGGGCTGGGTAAAAGGGGAGGGATTGCAGAGGCAGTAGACAAGAGTTTTCCCCAAGATGGAAAAAAATGTCTAAATGCATGCATGTTTAAAATGGGGATAGAATTACTTAATAGTGATTGTTTTTATTTAGGCAGTGGAGTAGTAATTTATTATTTATCTATTTGCCTGAGCACTCTCATAGTGGCTGTACTGACATCGTACTAGACTAATGAAATAAAAATATAATTACAGACCGTTGAATGTGCAGAGGTGTTGACATTGAAGTCCCTGTTGATTTATTCGGCATCTTACAATCTTACAAGTGCTTTCCTTTCTTTATCTAAACCTCATTTTTAACTTTTAGGAATCACTGTATTGGTTATATTGTCCCCCACCATCCCTGCAAACTTTGCCTTAAATGCCCCCCAATGAATAGCATCTTTGACATAAAATGAAAGCTGGACTATTAACAGTCCCTGAGGACTACTCCAAGAACCACAGCATTATTTATTTATATCTACTTATATAGTGAAGCAACAATGAATTTTACAGCTCAAGAGATATTAAGTGAAGTCTGCACCTGCCCACACATTAGCACTTAGTACATGGTGTGTTGATCAGTGTACGAGCAGCCACTGTATTCAGGACATGTTTACATCCGCTTATGGAAAGAAGATTAAATGATATTACAAAAATAAAAAAAGAACCGAATTCTGATATATCCTCAACATGATCTGCTTCAGGGTAAGAAATCCAATCACACTTTTTAACAGTCAAAATGCCAACACATGAATAGACGAAAGGACATTTTATCTGCTGAACTCCTGCACGTACAGAGAAGGGGAAAAAAAAAGGGGGGGGTGGGGAGTGGGAGGAGTAAGCAATAGAATGGGTTTGCTGGTTCCATGGTGGTTGTCCCACTTTTAGAACTTTAGACCAAGGTTTAGAACAGAACACTTCTAAATCTGATAAATCTCACCCACTGTATGTATGCATTCTGGGATCATAACGGTATGAATAACACAAACAAGTAAAATTTCTTTACAAGAATTAATTTTACTACAAAGCCTGTCCTTTAAAAAAAAAAAAAAAAAACCACAAAAAAAAACACACACACACACACACACACACACACACACACACACAAAGTCAGGAGACTACCCCAATAGTAAAACTCATTAGGAAGTGTGGCTATAGGCAGCACAAGGCATACTTACCTAGCCTGTCTGTTTCATTCCCTTGAAGGAAGGCTAAAAGCTCTAATGCCTTTGTCTCTCTGTCCTTTCGATGCGTTAATTCCATTTTCCGAGAGTGTAACAAGGTGGGCAGACACTTACAATGCAATATTTGAAGACTTCACATTCTTTTCTGAGCCAGCAATCTGAATTGCTATCCCACTCAGACAGACAACTGAAATCTGGACTACATCAAAGCCATAAACAAAATCGCCGATCTTTTCAGGAGACATATTATTGATGCAGTTACTTAAAAATGTAAGCTTTTTTTTTTGGGGGGGGGGGATTTTAACATCCTAATACCAGAGTTTTTTCCAAGGTAATAATAATATAGCATAGGATAAATTGGGGGTTTGCAAATTTACCTAGAAACCATTATAAAGTCAAGAGCCAAACAAAAATTTTATTTTTCTGGCTTTTACCTTTGCATTAAAGAAACTAAAGTAATACAAATAGCATTTACTAGCAAATCAAAATAAAACAAACATAGTATATTCTACCATTAATTCTACTTTTTTTTCTGTAAATAATAAGGCATTTAACAACAAAACTTTATTGTGGTTAATAATAAAATACAAAATGAACATGGTGCAATTACATCTAAAAGAAAAATATTTAAAAGAAATACTAAGCATGACGACAATGTTAGTCAAATACCACATGTTCACTCACATTGGCATGGGGGCAGGGGGGATAGATAAATATATCAGCTCTATCTGGGCATGGGTGGCTACAAATCCTATTACAGGGGATCTATACTGCATATGTACAAAACAAAGAATGAAAAAAAAAAAAGGGATGGCATGCAGTATAAGCTATAAATAAGCACTCATAATCTCATGTAAGAAGTATAATAAATAGCAATTGTAGATAGTAACTGCCTAATAGAAAGTTGTATAAAATTATATTTTACTTCATATAAAAGAAAAGCATGTGCTTAGAGAAAAGGTCTTCCTAACTTGTACATAGGTTTTTTCCATTCTTAAATAAGGGGCAGTAAATGTGGAAACCCAACATCACACAACCTTTAGTTTTTTTTGCCCAAATATAGCAGTTATACATTAATAAATACAGATGTATACTCTTCTGTCAACATTAACCAGCGTTCCTCAGGTCAGACCAATTTTCCTTCTGACATTATTTAAAAGGCAATTTTCTAAGCACCATAACCAGTATAGTGCACTGTAGTACAGCCAGTTCTCATTCACCGTCCACTTCTGTTCTTAGGACTATCCTGAACTTAGACCAGTTCATTAGCGCTTGGAATCCCGCGTATCTATGTGCGGGGAAAATTCCCCGAACATAGATAGCTTTCTAATGTGCGGAATTCATTCAATCCCCACGCTAGAGAGCTGGTCGCAAGTTCGAGCAGTCAAAAAGCAGGTAGGTCTCAAAGTGAGGACCACCTGTAGTTCTAGTGCATAAAGTCTTTGGGTTATTCCATGTTTATTATGAATTTGTTTGGGTTTGGTAAAAACAGAAGCATTTGCGGTACCCTATGAACCATTGGGCAGCAAAGACAGACGGCAAATAGTGATAAATTGTACAACACTTAAAATTTTGCAACTCTGTAAATGACAGCTGGAATTTAAAATGAAAAATAAATGTTTACCTTAAGGGTGACATCACAGAGCTCTCCCACTTCATAAAAATGAAGAAGTGAACTGTGAAAATCTTTCCATGCCTCATCCGCTTCAAAGACAAAAGATACATCTCCCTCATTGTCAGCGGTCACCGGCTTGTCATGATGGATTTGCCTCCGTCCCTTTGTTTGTTGAGTCTTGGCTTGAGCAGGGAGCATGGATTCCGATGCCATTAGCAACGTGAACAAGCCCAAGAAGAGAACAGGGTCTTCATATTACAGAGAAAAAGCCAATATGAGCAGTCTTCATCTTCATTATAAAAAGGAAGCAAAGAGTGACACTGTATCAGAGACCTTTTACTTCATATAGGTGTTAACATTTCTAGCACATTTTTTGAATCAATGACATTAAACAGATGATGTTCCGTGGTCAGTCCACATACAGAAATCATGGAAGTAGATACAAAAAGCCATGGTCTGATTACTCAAAACCAGTTCTATGGTGACATGTTCTTTCCAAAAACTAGCTACTGCTCACCACTGACTTTCTAGCAGGAGCTTCTTTATTGAAGGGATGCTCCAAGCCATTTTTTTAATGTAGCATGCAAAATAAGCATTCCAAATTTTGAAGGTTATTTACTAAAGTGAGAATTCCATGGAATTCAACGTTCATTCAATATTTACGTTATATTTTGGTCTAAAATTTTAAGCGCTCTTTGAATTTCCGACAATTCTCAATTTAGAGAATAATCTGGGTATGTGCCCTGGAGCCAAACCAAAAAAAAATAAAATAAAAAATTCTATTACAGCAGTCATAATAACTCTTGATTTGAAATGATAGTCGTGTACAGTCTTTAATATGCATGGAACCCAGCTTTATACAAGCTGTACAGCCACCAAAGTCAATTTCAATCTGAATGGTATATAGATGATTCCACCATTGAAGTCCAGGATAGAGACACTTCATATGCACACAAATGTAAAGAGATTCCACCACAAACAGGAGTGACTAATTCTGGTTGAAGTAAACTACGCTGGAAGAGAATTGGGCCATGTTAGAGAGGTGAAAGGCACCTACTTTACAATTTTTATTTGCCGAAGTGTCAATCATTAAACGGTATGGAAGTTATTAATTTAAGACAATATAGTAAATGCTAACCAAGACCACAAACATTAACTGTGCCATAGGGAATAGGAATGCGTGTATGCAGTGTCAAGTTAAGCCCCTGACCACCTTCTTTAAGTGCTTTAGAATTTTCCTATAAAGATAGGGAAATTAGATGCCACCACTTTTAAGACAACTTTATTTCTTAGTAATATCTGTTTCAAGGACGAGGCCTGAAAACGTTGCTATTTATAAGTATGCTTAATCATGATGCATCAAATACAATTTTGTCGGTAAGTCGAATGCATTTTCCCCCCAGAGATATAGCTTATGTAAAATTTGCGCATTGAGTGAAACCTGGACGAAAATTAGTTTCCTGAAAGAGCAAATCAATCTTGACACTAGCCTCATCATAATTGGTTTTGCCACAGGATACTGCCTTGGTATTAATCCATTTTTCTTTTCAATAAGAAGCTCATTTTACATCTCACTCTTGTTACTTTTATATAACAAACTTTAAATTTGCTTCCTTAAAGGGGCTCAGTTGCTTTTCTCCGTTGATTAAACCATTGAAAATCATCTATAACTTCTAATAACCTTTCTTGCCATGCAATGCACTTTATTATTTTAAAAATGTATACTAAGGGTTTAAAGGGACACTATAAGCACCCAGACGACTTCAGCACATTGAAGTGGTCTGGTGCAGTGTCCCAGAGAACATCCAACATCAGTGAAATTCCCATAGGAGGTAATCCCTATGGGGTAGGCCTAATGCTCTCGTGGCACTTGCTGTGCATGCGCGTTAGGTCCCGTCAGATAACGTCAGAGGAGGCAGAGCATGACCCAAGGAATTGGATAATTGAATAAAGGGTTATATAACCCTTTGTGTGCAAGCAGGGGGTAGGGGTGCGCCACGAGGAAGGCGTGGGGAACCAGAGGGTACATATTTGCGTTAGGAATACATATTTGCATAACAAACAGTATAGAATCACAATACAATTCAGTCCTAGCAGAGCCAGCTTTGGAAGAGGAAAAAAACATTTTTATATTTATTCATCAGACTGTGTGCCCTAGATACAACAGCCTACAAAGACCTAGTGGTCAAGTCCAGATCTGGACTTTGAGTTTTGTAGACACCAGCCATGCAATGTTGCACTAGCAAGCCCCTACACAAATCCTGAATGTTGCCTAAACTCTGCAGTACTTTACTAAGTGACTTACAATGCACCTTCAGCTATTTTAATCCACAGAATAGTGGGAGGCTGCAGCCCACAGCTAATGTATGTTAGTGGCCCAGTGGTATACTTCCCAAGTGTCCCTATTTACGTGGGACAATCCTTATTTTTGTTTCAAATAATTTTGCCCCTCTTGTCTATCCGGTTGTCCCGCTTTTCGAGGAACTCCATATTGTAAGTGTGTCTAAATGTGTTTATCTGAGCTCCACAGCAATAATACTCACAGTAATGTCTTTAAGGCACAGTATTTTTTGTTGTTGCAGTTTGGCTATTTTGGCCTTACATTTGAAATCCTGGCAACTCTCACTTTGGTGAATAAACCTGTTGAAGAAATTGATTAATGTGTCACCTAAAAATGTCCCAAAGGTGAAAATTAAATATTATTAGCTTGAATTAGCTTTAGTCTGCTCTTATGCTGTGGATTATGGTCCACCTCCTTTTGATGATGATAATAAAACATTGCCATTAAACTTACCTGTAATTTAGTGTGAACATCCTAATCCTAACGCATATGCACAGCAATCACCGCATTCCATCAATCAGATCCAACTGTTTCACACCTGGCAGTGTCATTAGCCAGCCCAGAAAGTCTTTCTGGGCTGGCTAATGACACTAATGCTGGCTAATGACACTGCCAGAAGTGAAACAACTCTTCGGGCAGCAATGTGCATTAATGCTGTATGTGCAAGTTTCATTTTTAAACTCTGCACATACAGACTACAAGCACCATAACAATTCAAATCACTGAGGTGGTCATGGTACTCGCCAATATGAATTCTGTGCAAGGCTCGCCAATATGAATTCTGTGCAAGTTTGGCATCTGTCATCAGCACACAAAACGCTTGTGACAGATGACCAAGGGCTGTATAGACACTCATCTGTGCTGCCCAAAATCTTCCTGATATCCCTCTCCCTGCAGTGAGGTGAGTGATGTCACCAGATGAGGATCGGGCTGCAGGAAGAACTTGGCCTGGACCTAGGATCACAGATAAACTTATCCTTATTTCTTAATAAAAACTTTTTTTTTTCTTGGAGTAATCCTGTAACGTGGACATTCCTTTAAAGGTTGTATGACAGCCTCTTAGGGAGAGAAAAAATAAATAAATTACGAGCACCATACTGCCTTTTCAGAATGCAACTCTGGAAACAAACTTCCAGAAGACAAACCACACACACACAAGTTTAAAATTCTTGAAAAGATCTGCATTGTTGACACTATAATTAAACCATAATGATTGGCACTGTTTTGTTTGAAACATGTAACATACTTGTTACAAGAAATCTCAACATTTTTTCCCTCTGGAAAACAAACAGACATGGAGACAGAGAGGATCAAATTGATATATAGATAAGCAAATAAAAATGTATGTACTACAATTTGTTTACTTGCAAACAGAAAAGCAATTTTATAATAGGTTAATAAGAGGCTAGAGAGGTCATAGGAATTAACTAGCTTTGAAAGTCTTTTTTTACAATGGGCAACTCGTTTTTAAACCGAATTTCTATTTAAAATCTTGTTTTAATTGTAGCTTTACCATCAAAGCAAGAGCCAGCATATAATAGCACATGATGTTTGCACACCAGGGTTGCAAATAAACTTTCTAGGAGATGAATTCTATCTTTTTTGGAATTGAGTTCTAAATAAAAGTTGTATTTGTAATGCATCTTCTACACTTGGCAGACTAACTGAAGGTACAGCAAGACCTCAGTCATGACAATATTTCTTTCAAAAGGACCAAATCATCTTAACCCCTTAAGGACCAAACTTCTGGAATAAAAGGAAATCATGACATGTCACACGTCATGTGTCCTTAAGGGGTTAAAGGGGATGTATTCCTGGCACTATACCTTCCTCAAACATCCCCCTCCGGTAGTAGTTAATAAACCCGACTTCAACACTAATGTCCCTTGGCGCTCCACCACCTCAGACGTCGGGGTAGGCGCTAATGTGCATGCGTTGCGAGCACATTAGGCCCTCACCATGGGAAGCATTGCTGCAATGCTTTCCTATTGGAATTTAAGTGACGCTGGATATCCTCATGCAGAGTGTGAGAATGTCAGGTGTCAGGCGACCAAAAGGAAGGCAAAGGAAGCAGGAAGTGCCTTTCGTGGTTGTCTGATTGACAGCCACTAGAGGCAGCCTTAGCCCTTCTCAAAAACTGCAATAATTAACATTGCAGGGTTAAGGGGACAGGGACACTGCACCCAGACCACTTCAATAACCTGAAGTGGTATGTGTGCAGTGATCCTGTTATTTTGAACACCTCTAGTGGCTGTCTTCCTCACAGCCTTTAGAGGCACTTGATCCTCCAGAACCAAGTGAAACTGCTTGCAGCATTTAATTGGAGGACTGCTGTGTTTGGTTGCACATGCCTACTTACAATTCATTCCTGCTCTGTACAATGGATTGGAGGAGATAGTGGGTGATCTCAGCATGTATGCTGGAGGCTGCATTGACGTAGTCCCAGATGAGTACATTTATTTTAACATGATTTTACACAGCAAACAGGGGTGATCAGTGATAACATAGGGGAATCTACAGTCCCAAAAGAACTATAATTATTTTTGGGACTATAGGTTCCCTTTAAGATAAGAAAATATCCTATACTAACTATTGTGCCAACATCATTGCTCACAATATTGTGGGCCTCCCTGTACCAAGACCACAAAAGACATACATTTCATATAATGGTCACTGCGTGGATTAAGAAAACAAGAAAAACTCCCCATCAGAAGAAGACACATACAGTACATCTCCAGCATTTAATAGCTGACAGACTTAGAACAATGTGTTGCTCTCAAAACATTACTTTTTGCCTCAAGAGGTGAAGACATGGCAATAGCAAGTTGACTTGTGTAATGTTAGTGTTTTATGTCACCCTAGGTTTCAGCCCTGGAGTGTTCATTTAAGCAATAACAGTAATTAAGATTTCACACACAAAGAAATGGCTAAAGCGATGAAGATCAATGTAAGCAGCCCTGAGATTTGGTAGGTTACGAGGGGGTTTATTCACTAAACATTGAAATAAAGTGAATTGAAAACCAAGTTGCTAAATACAGGCTACAATAGTCAAGCTGTGACTTCAGCCTAGCTGGAAATTTATACAATTTGAGATATTTTAGCCTAAATTTGTAAACTGGTTGTTAATTCACTAAAAATCAGTGTTTATGGAATAAAGCCTTGCATGTATTTTTAAACTTTATGCTAGGTTTCCCATTCCCTGTCTTATAGATATTCAGCTACTAGTCTGAACAGACAAATGTGTATTAAAAGAACCGAGGGGTAAAAGTTTACTCTTCCAGGCTCTGACAAAATGCAACTTGTGAGAGAGCAAGTACAAGCATGGCAATCTGGCTAAAGCTTGAACTACGATTTGACTGGGATGGGGGGTGGGCGGGTTATCAAATTATAGTCAGGCAACTCCACTACCCCTTTCCATGTTCATGTCTTTATATGGCAGTTAAAATTCACCTGCCTAGATAACCACTGTAGTGGTTCTGATGGCAGGAGTACTTTGGCCATCCCATTGCAAGTAGTCACACATTTTTACCACGGTAAGTGGTGCGTCAGTGTAGCTTTTCAATGAACAGTTTTCTTTCCAGAACACATTATCTCATTGGCCCTAGAGTTTTAAATGGAACCTGCCACCACTTATCCGACGCTCTGCTCCCCTACTGATTCGACCACAAGCAGGGCAAACCTTCTCAATGATGGCAGAATGCTGGCATCTGTACAAAGTGATGTCACTCACATCGTTTCTATACTCCCTTATGCATGGAGAGCAGAAGGACCGCCTATGGGAGGTCTCATTTGCTCTCCTTTATTAATCAAAATTTTGGCATACAGTCTATGCCGAATAATTCCTTGATATGTAAAAGAAAACACTATTTTTAAGTAGTGTTTTTTTCCCCTCCCATCTATAGATCTGCTTGCAAAACTGCTACCACTATGTATAAATTAAATTTTAAGCCATTTTAAAAGAGAAAAAGTTGTTTTGGGCATTACCGGTGCCCTTTAAGATACTCAGTTGTTATGTGTTAATAAATCGCAAATTAAAGAAGGATCAAGCTTTCAGAGATGCCAAGTGTTCTTCCACCTTCTATAAATGTTCAAGACAATATCAGACTCATCTAAGTGTTAAAGTCTCAGTGAAAATCCAAGGGCAACTGCAACTCCCCAAAGATAAACATCTCCAAATTGAGACATAAAATGCCACAGGCCTCTTTCTGTTAAATAGATAAACTGTGTCTGCTGGCTACCATAGTTTAATTAAGGACACATGACATGTGTGTCATGTCATGATTCCCTTTTATTGTAGAAGTTTGGTCCTTAAGAGGTTAAAACCCAGTTCTATTTAGGATGTTTTCTAAAAAGTGGGCTTCAGCCTCCTGTGCGATTTCTCCTTCTCAATCACTGTGAGGAAGTGGTCTGAGATCACTTCCTCCCAATTCACTACCATGAGTGAATTGAGAGCAGCCCCTCACCAGCTGCTGCAATAGGACACAGATATCTGAATAAGTCCCACTTGTCAAGCATGCTCTGAGGGAGATCATCAGGTCTCCCCAGCAAGTTTGGATCCAGCAGCCTCGCATGCCATTATTTGCTGCCCCCTCACCTACTATATACCCTTTTTATTTTCCATGTTGAAGAGGATCTAAGTGCGTAGGACATGATTCCCTCTAACAGGATTATTCGAAGTCTAAAGTGAAAATCCAAAGTGAATTTCAAATTTAAAGTCATAACAGTCAAGCTGGAAAAATGATCTAAGTTAGCTATGATTTCCACCTGGCTACTCAAATTTGGCTTGAAATTTAAATTCACTTGGAATTTTCACTTTAGCAAATAACTCTGTAAGTGGCAAATACAAATTATTCCGGGATTTGACAAAAGTTTGTGTGAAACGTAGGAGACAGCACCTTTAAGCATACACTAAATAGCATAAAGTTATTAGCAACATCCACTACAGCAGAACTTCTCACATTCTAAAGATATTTTTATTAACAGTTATTTTAATTGCACTTACAAGCTATATTGACGTGAATATACAACATCATTATACAGACAATTTGAGTTGAAGATTTGGGAGGATTGTTTTTTTAAATACACATGAATTAAAAAAGGGGTAAAAAAAAAAAACAAAACAAAGAAACTACAAAAAAAATAAAATAAATCAAAACCCATAACAAACTGATTATTGGCATTTCTATAGCTGGCGCTATATAAATAATAATAATAATAATATCCCCAAAACTGACACTATTCAGTATCTCACCACAATAGTTTATATTAAATATTTTTCAGGAGTTGGTTGGGGAACATTAACAAATAAAACAAACACAATGACTTTATATTTGTTGTAATGTTTTCATTAGAATACATTGCTTTACTTTAGATTATAACAAATATACAAAACCAGCCACCTGCTGCTTTTTAATTTTATTATTTTTAAAATCAATAATGCAATTGTGAATTGAATGTGATCAAACACACTGTTGTCCTTTTTGATTTGTAATATACATTAGTGAATATCTTTTTTGCTCAACGTTTGTCATCAAACACACAACAAACGGTGAATAAATGGAAATGTAATTCCACCCACAAATGTGTCAAACATTTAGATAGCCCAGCACAGTGTATACAGGGCACATCCTGGAACTCTGGGCTTGCCTGACTAGCACACTGACCATAAAAACTACTTAAAGAGTAAAAAAAAAACTAGTGAGAAATAATGAGCATTGCTCTGAATGTCTGCTATGAACAGACATCATTCTACATAGAATCCTGTGTTCTCTGTCATTCTATAACACATACACACAGACACATTGGAACAGCAAACACAATCACACACATAATGATGGCTGAGTACACAAAATAAAAATTCACAATGAGAATACACACCAAGGAGATGATCAGAATCTCGATGCTCTCTGTCTACAGATTCCCCTCTGCTGCTCTCGCAGGCAGCTGCTTCTACTTCCAGTCCCGCCTCCTTGCTCCGGTTCCACGTTGCTACTGAGCATGCTCGACTCAGTCTACCCTTAACGGGTCGGCCATCTTTGTTTTGGGCGATTCCCAAAATATAAATGACAGGATGTTATTAAATGAACTCAAATTTAAGGAAAACAGACAGGACAGGGAGGAAGGACTGTAGGGATACACAGCCAGGCTGCCCTTTCTGTGCAACTTTTCTGGAGGGACCTGCCCATTGAGCCTCCACCCTCCATGCCATCCCAATTGCCTAGTCCCAAAGTTGGGAGGTAAAAGCAGGCTAGAACAAAATTTGGCTTAGGCACTTAAAGCAGTCTATCACAAGAAGGCAGACTGGGAAAAAAAGGGTAGTGCCATGCCAATGACATCCACCCAACTAGGCATGTCAGTTTGTTGTCATTCTATGCAGACCAGATGCAGATTCCTGCTGGAGAACTTTCATATGGGGAAAATTATTTGTGTTGCTTTACGCAATTCAAGCAAATTAAAAGGAATACTATAGAGTTAGAAATAAAAACACGTATTCCTAAAACTATATTGCTGGAGTGCCTGTTTAGTGTCCCAGTTCCCGTTACTCCCGAGTGGAGTAAAACATTGTTTTACTTACCTTTTCGTAATCGCTGCGGCTGGCACTGTGTCCAGTGGCTGAGGTCATCAATTGTGATGATCCCTGCCAATTGGGCTATTGTGCATGCATGGGAAAATGCCATGTTGCGCCAATCAGCATCTCCTGATAGAGATTCATTGAATCAATGCACCTCTATGATAAGAGTTCAGTCTCCATTCAGAGTATAATAATAATTTGTGGTTTTTATAGTGCTTTTCTCCCTGTGAGACTCAAAGCACTTTACAAATATACAATCATAAAGACATGAAAGTTAGGAGTTTCTGCAGGTCAGCTGAGCAGACTGGAAGCTCCTGAGGAAATCGTTACCAACGAAACGCGTTGAGCACCGAGCACCTGCAAGAACCCCACAATTTTGGTATAGCAGTCTAGTTTTACATGCTTTTTTCTGTTAAAGTATTTGTGCATTCTTTTGCTTAAAGAAAATATCATTGACACTTTGTATGTCCTGCACTTTAGCATTTGGCACTTTACTCAAGCATTGTATAAGTATAGCTGCTACCTCTAGGGGCTCTTGATCCTTTTGTGCATGTTGCACTTTTAGATATTGTCCTAATAAATTGGATTTTATATTTTCACATATGGTATTTTTATGACATTATTCTGAACTGTTCAGTATCATCGTTAACTAGATCACCACACATCTTAATGCTTGTGGCGCCCTGTAGTCTGTACTAGAGTCCAGACTTTGTGTTTATTTTTGAGCAGACTGGATGCCTGATGGAAGAGGTGGGTCTTTAGCTTTTTTTTTTTAAAGTATGTAAAGACGGTGCCTCTCTGATGCACAGTAAAGAGTTCCAGAAGGTAGGGGCAGCGTGGCTGAATGCCCTGGAACCCGCGTCTGTCTTTATTCTTGGCACTGACAGGAGGGTTTGCTGGCTGACCGAAGTGAACGGGATGGAATGTAGGGTGTCAGGAGCTTTTTCAGGTTTTGTGGGCCTTGATTGTTTAAGGCTTTGAAGGTAAGCAGGCCAATTTTAAAATATGTTCGCCATTTAATTGGAAGCCAATGCAGGGAGTGGAGAACAGGTGTTGTGTGGCGAGTTTGATTGGTCAGTAGTCTGGCTGCTACATTTTGTACAGTCTGAAGGTAATGGAGTTATTTTTCTGGTAGGCCCAAGTAAAGTACATTGCAGTAATCTAGCTAAGAGGATACAAATGCATGGATTAATGTTGGCATATCATCCGGTGGAATTAAATGTTGTATCCTGGCTATGTTTTTCAGATGAAATTAGGCAGATTTTATTACAGAGGAAATCTGCTGTTTAAATGAAACTCCGAGGTTTCGTACCTTTGAACTAATAAGTTCAGAGCCTCCAAGCTCCAGGCCAGTTAGGTGATCGTGGGATATGTTTGTTGCATGGGGTCCCCTCACCAAAAGTTACTCTGTTTTGTCCGGGTTCACTTGAAGCCAACTAGCATTCATCCATTCTATAAGGTCTGCTAAACAACTGTTGATGCGGCATGTTTGGTCTGTGGTATCTGGAGCAAAGGAGAAGTAGAGTTGTGTGTCATCATCGTAATACCTTAGGCCATGATAGGCAATGATACCTTAGGCCATGTCGCCTAATGATGTCCCCCAGTGGTAGCAAGTAAATTGTGAATAGCATGGGAAACAAGATGGATCCTTGTGGAACTCCGCAAGCCAGTTCTGTTGGTGCCAATGAGCTTGATCCTGATGTTACTCTCTGTGATCTACTAGTGAGGAAAGATTTAAACCAGTTAAGTACTCTGCCTCCAAGACCACAGATCTACTGCAAGCGCTCTATTAAAATCCTATGGTCAATGGTGTCAAATGCAGCTGAGATATCCAAGAGGATTAGGATGGAGTAATCACCTTTGTCTCTCGCCATAAGGAGATCATTTAGCACTCGGACTAGTGCTGTTTCAGTGCTGTGGCAGCATCTGAAACCTGACTGGAAAGGATCAAAGATGTTCAAGCTTGATAGATGGGCCTCTAGTTGAGTTGCCACTACTTTTTCAATTATTTTCCCCAGAAATGGAAGGTTGGATACTGGTCTGTAATTAGCCATGCAGTCTGGGTCTAATAAAGGTTTCTTTAGAAGTGGTTTTACCACAGCTTCTTTTAGAGGTTCTGGGAAGTCTCCAGCTTTTAGTGAACACTGCACTATTTTCGTGAGGGCTGGGGCGAGTGTTTTAACGCATGCAGATATAAGCTAAGTTGGAGCAGGGTCTAAGTCACACGTAGTAGGGTGTAACCTTTGCATGGTTCTTTTAACTCCCTTTATATCCACATTTGTAAAAGTCGACCATAAACTGGGGCAATCTGGAATTCCATTGTAGTGGTTCTGGTGTGTAACTGTTTGGCCTCCTGCGATAGAGGCTCGGATTGAGGAAATCTTTTCTCTGAAGAAGGTCGCAAATGCTTCATACTTATCCTGAGAAAAGTTGGTTAGGATATGCATGCATGCTGGTTTGCAGAGCCTTTTTTTTTTTACTGCAGTTGCCTGGGTCTATTGTGGGAGAGTGCAATTTTGTGTGAGAAAAATTAAGATTTTTTTTTTTACTTATCTTGAATTGATATTCATTTAGATGTTTGGTAAGAGCGGCTTTATCCTCTGAATCATGTATCCTGCGCCACTTTCTCTTAAGGTTACGACCGGTTCTCTTAATTTCTCTGATGGTGCTATCAAACCACACTGCATTGTTGTGGGTTTTGAAAGTGCGTATGCGTGTTGGTGCAATGCTTTCTAGGGTGTCTCTCATGATTTTGTTGTAGAGTCGGACTAAGCAGCTTGGGTCTTAACAGGTGCCCATTAGTTCACTAAGATCCATATATGATGTTACATCCAATGGTGTCACCCCTTTAAATGAGCGGTGTTTGACCAGGTTCTGAGGCTGGGGTGTGGTACAATGGAGAAGTGAATGGAGTGATGGTCTGACCAAACAACTGGATTTACAGTTACTGGAAACACTTCTAGTCCAGACTGGAAAACTAGATCAAGTGTATGGCCTTTGCTGTGGGTGGAAGTGGCGAAGATTTGTGTGAAGCCAAGTGCACTTATCAAGCTGAGGAGATCCTGCCCAAGCAGGGATAGAGTGTCATCAATCTAAGTGTAGAAGTCTCCCAATATAAGCATCTGGGGTGTTCAAGGATTAAACCTGTCAAAAGGTCTGAGAGTTCCTGAAGAAATTTGTTCCCATCTCCTGGGAGTCTGTATATTAACAGTATCCGGAATCCTCTATCTATTGAGAGGCTGGCAGCTACACATTTAAAAGATTGGGGTTTGTGAACTAATTTTGGTCTGGGATTTAAAGATGATTTCACACAGATCATAACTTCACCTCCCTTGCGATCCTGTCTTGGGCGGTGGAACACTGTGTAATTGCCTGGAATAGCTGCCTCTAGAATCGGCTCCGCATTTTCATCTAGCCATGATTCTGTAATGGATGCTAATTCACATGTTTCAATAACGTCGGCAATAATATCTGTTTTGTTCCTTATTGATCTGGCATTGCACAGGATTGATCTGATAGAACAATCTTGGGATTCTGAGTTTTTGCTCTGTACTTTGGAAACCCTGTTTCTTCTAGTGGGGATTTCCTTGATTTGATGCGGTTTTTGTGGCTTTTAGGTTGAATCACTTCAATTGAGATTGCAGGTAGACAGGGTGGTGGAGCAGCTGTGATAGTGTCAGGAGATTGAACTTTAAGTTTTAATTTTCCTCCACGACAGTCCCTGTCAGTCCCTTTGAAGATGCCAAGTGATTTTAGGGTATCCACTAGCGAGGGACTGAGTGCAGATTTAGCATTTCAGTCTGCATTGTAGATAACATATAAGAAAGCATGCAGGCAGGTCAGATTACAGGAGTTCAAAACCAATGTGTTTTAGTGAAATAATTTTCATCAATTAGTTTTCTTGGTGTTTAGAAATGAAATCTGAGCTTTGCTGAATGGATGATCAAATATAAAACCCAATATACAAATGGAGGTGAGTTTTTTTTTTTTTTTTTAGTTTAAATGTACCTTGTTTGTGGTGTTCAGCTGAAGGTATCTCTTTCTAGTAGTAAGATGATCAAGTGGAATTATATTTCAATCTGTTGTGTATCTCAGTTTAGTAATCCAATCCGTTCAATTTTGGTAAATCCAGTTGTGTGATATGTGGAGTCGATATTGGTCCTTGAAATATTTGTGATGAATTATGAGTTACATAGTTACATAGTTACATAGCTGAAAAGAGACTTGTGTCCATCAAGTTCAGCCTTCCTCACATTTTTTTTTTGCTGTTGATCCAAAAAAAAGGCAAATAAACCCAGTCTGAAGCACTTCCAATTTTGCAACAAGCTAGGAAAAAAAATCCTTCTTGACTCCAGAATGGCAGTCCGAGTTATCCTTGGATCAAGCAGTTTAACCCTACATTGAAAGATTATATACTTGAATATTCTCTTTTTGCAAGTATGCATCTAGTAGCTGTTTGAACATCTGTATGGACTCTGATAAAACCACTTCTTCAGGCAGAGAATTCCACATCCTTATTGTTCTTACAGTAAAAAAAAAACCTTTCCTTTGCCTTAGATAAACTCTTCTTTCTTCTAGTCTAAACGTATGACCTTGTGTCCTATGCAAAGTCTGGTTTGTGAATAGATTTCGACACAATGGTTTGTATTGGCCCCGAATATATTTGTATAATGTTATCATATCCCCTCTCAGGTGACATTTTTCTAAATTAAATAGGTTTAAATTTGTTAACCTTTCTTCATAGTGGATATGTTCCATTCCTTTTATTAATTTTGTAGCCTGCCTCTGCACTTTTTCTAGTGCCATATCCTTCTTTAGAACAGGTGCCGAAAATTGCACAGCATATTCAATATGTGGTCTTAGCAGTGATTTATAAAGAGGCAAAATTATATTCTCATCCCGAGAATAAATGCCCTTTTTCATGCATGACAATACCTTACTGGCCTTGGCCACTCCTGATTGACATTGCACATTGTTGCATAGTTTGTTGTCTATAACAATTCCCAAGTCCTTTTCGTGTGTTGTTATCCATAATTCGCTTCCATTAAGGGTATACGTTGCTTGTGTATTCTTTACTCCAAATTGCATAACTTAGCATTTTTCAACATTAAATTTCATCTGCCATTTGAGTGCCCAGTTCCCCAGTCTATCTAAATCCCTCTGCAGCAAAGTAATATCTTGCTCACATTGTATTATTTTTCAGAATTTTGTGTCATCTGCAAACACTGAAACATGACTTTCAATGCTTTTTTCAAGATCCTTTATAAACATGTTAAACAGAGTGTAATGAGGTTAAAGATAGGGGGTGCCTGGGAGAAAAAATTTTTAGTGGGACGAGACTGCCCTCTATAGACCAAATACTTAAATTGCTATCTGGAAGGTAACCACACCTCCAGTTTTCTATTGGTCTATCACCTAGTGACGAACAGAGAATTTTTCCCTTTAAAAGTTAAGACAAAGGGAAGAGGAAAAAAAAAGGAGTAAGCAAGGAGAGAAGAAAAGGAGGCAAAGGAGTGAGCAGTCGGGGGCAAGAGAGTCGGAAGCAGGCTAAGAATGAAAAGCAGAGTCAGAGCGAGAAATAAACATTCCTTGACACTTAGCTACCTGAGAACATCTGATGAGAATATCTACTCAACTGGTAATTATACTGGTTTCATTTAATTAATCTAAATTAATTTAAACATTTCTAATAGCATGATATATGACTGGATAAATCACGATCAGATTTCGATATTTAGAAATCTTAGTTAACTAAGAAGTATATGGTTATAACGATTCCATTCTGCAGATTGAATTAGAATAATTATGTATTTATGTGATTTATCACATGTTAGCATATCGTGATATTTATGCAGGTGTATTGATTTGCTCTAAAATAAGATAAAATATCTGTTTAGGCAAGTTAAAATTCTGCTTATAGAACATGGTAGATTACTCTTATTGGATGGTTCCAGGAAATGACTAATGAGCTGGTTTAAATGTTATTTTATTTAAAATTACATGAGAATAGGTCTTAATTACCTAGGAGGTCTAACCAGCATTGAAAGGGTTATTCTAACTGTTAGCTAAAGTTTTTTATGGCCTTATGCTGCAAGCGGTGTGAAAGAAAATGTCTCTGTGAAGCCCATCATAAATCATTGTCTTGACAATTGCTGTGTTAGCCATTGGAATGTGTATTGCCATTGTATTGCATAGTCATGTTATACTGAATATTCATTGATTATTATCACGCATGTTACATATTATTATTATTATCTAAATTTTTATAACAAATTGTGATTTTTATTTAAATGGAATACATTTCACTTACACGATAATGATCTTTGGGATCTGAGAATTGAAATAGTGGGCAATTCTCAACTGTTTACTATTATTATCCCATAAATATCCCCACAGGTTGGGCGCTGCAGAACTTTAAGAGCACGACCGGGACCCTGTGGTATCGGCCGGCTAGGAGAAAGTGACAACCAGTCACCATCCAATATCCAATATGTTTTCTATTCCATTGCTATTTTATCATTCTTTTATATAATAATTAGAAAAGCATGATAGTGTCACGTCCTGCTCTGTTCTGTGAAGATTTCTGGTATACACTACTCTTGTTACAATTCTTGTTTAGTTTTTCTTGGTTTTTGGTTTTCTATTCTATGTCTGGTTTTCTTTATGCTGGGATTTCTGGGTTCATTCCTGTAATCCATCCCTGGGATTCCCAGTCTCCAGGTTTCATTTACATGTTTGTTTTATGTTGCCACACCCGTTTGTTTTCCATTATTAGGTCTGTTTCAGTGTTCCTGCAGGCAGCTCCTCAAGGCTTCTGCCCTTTCTTGCAGGTAAGTGCTATATATGTATTTTGGTTGTTTTAGTACATCATTAGGCAGTGTAGGACCTGCCAGATATGGGGCACATTGGCGTTGTTGGCAGGCTTATGCAATGCATGATGATATAGTGTGACTAAATCCCCATGATTTCCATATGTAGTACTTAGTTATTTCTCCTCTTGTTTTGCCTATGTTGTCTTGTTTTAGTTTGTATACCCAGTCCATGTACAGTCCTGTCCAGTCTTGCCCAGTCTTGCCCATGTTATGTTCATGTTTTCCTTGTGTATATGTTCTGGGTTACTATCCTTCTCTGGTTCTGGGTTCCCTTAGTTTTGTCTTGTTTCCTTGTTTGGTGCCCATCTTTAGTCTAGCCTTGTTCCTAGTACTGGATACAATCATGCTGCAGAGCCTCCCTATTAAGCTCCTGGGAGATCTGCTTAATTTCTAAGCTCCTAGTTCCTGGTATCCGCTGAAGCTGATTCAGGGTCTTGGTATGTTGCTGCACAAACGCTGGTGCTCAACACCAGGGGGCTTGCGGTTACCCTGCACCAGACCCTGCTAATCGACCTCCACGCTGAAGACTCCCACTTAACATCAAGCATATTGGGTCCCGGTCCACGTGCCGCCGCCTGGACACTATGTCAGGGTGGTAGTCCGGTGCCCGGAACCCAGACACAATGTCCAGGCGGCGGCGCGTGGACCAGGACCCAATATGCCTGATGTTAAGTGGGAGTCTTCAGCGTGGAGGTGGATTAGCAGGGTCTGGTACAGGGTAACCTCACGCTCCCTGGTGTTGAGCACCAGCGTTTGTGCAGCCACATACCAAGACCCTGAGTACCTCAGGGATCTGTACTTGGACCTATTCTCTTTAATATTTTTATTAGTGATATTGCAGAAGGTCTTGATGGTAAGGTGTGTCTTTTTGCGGATGATACTAAGATATGTAACAGGGTTGATGTTCCAGAAGGGATAAGCCAAATGGCAAATGATTTAGGTAAACTAGAAAAATGGTCAGAGCTGTGGCAACTGACATTTAATGTGGATAAGTGCAAGATAATGCATCTTGGACGTAAAAACCCAAGGGCAGAGTACCGAATATTTGATAGAGTCTTAACCTCAACATCTGAGGAAAGGGATTTAGGGGTGATTATTTCTGATGACTTAAAGGTAGGCAGACAATGTAATAGAGCAGCAGGAAATGCTAGCAGAATGCTTGGTTGTATAGGGAGAGGTATTAGCAGTAGAAAGGGGGAAGTGCTCATGCCATTGTACAGAACACTGGTGAGACCTCACTTGGAGTACTGTACACAGTACTGGAGACCATATCTTCAGAAGGATATTGATACCTTAGAGAGAGTTCAAAGAAGGGCTACTAAACTGGTTCATGGATTGCAGGATAAAACTTACCAGGAAAGGTTAAAGGATCTTAACATATATAGCTTGGAGGAAAGACGAGACAGGGGGGATATGATAGAAACATTTAAATACATAAAGGGAATCAACACAGTAAAGGAGGAGACTATATTTAAAAGAAGAAAAACTACCACAACAAGAGGACATAGTCTTAAATTAGAGGGACAAAGGTTTAAAAATAATATCAGGAAGTATTACTTTACTGAGAGGGTAGTGGATGCATGGAATAGCCTTCCAGCTGAAGTGGTAGAGGTTAACACAGTAAAGGAGTTTAAGCATGCGTGGGATAGGCATAAGGCTATCCTACCTATAAGATAAGGCCAGGGACTAATGAAAGTATTTAGAAAACTGGGCAGACTAGATGGGCCGAATGGTTCTTATCTGCCGTCACATTCTATGTTTCTATGTTTACCAGGAATTAGGAGCTTAGAAATTAAGCAGACCTCCCAGGAGCTGAATAGGGAGGCTCTGCAGCAAGATTGTATCCAGTACTAGAAACAAGGCTAGACTAAAGATAGGCACCAAACAAGGAAACAAGACAAAACTAGGGGAACCCAGAACCAGAGAAGGATAGTAAGCTAAACCCAGAACATATACACAAGACATGAGGAAAACATGAACATAACATGGGCAAGACTGGACAGGACTGTACATGGACTGGGTATACAAACTAAAACAAGACAACATAGGCAAAACAAGAGAAGAAATAACTAAGTACTACATATGGAAATCATGGGGATTTAGTCACAACATATGATCATACATTGCATAAGCCTGCCAACAACGCCAATGTACCCCATATCTGGCAGGTCCTACACTGCCTAATGATGTACTAAAACAACCAAAAGACATATATAGCACTTACCTGCAAGAAAGGGCAGAAGCCTTGAGGAGCTGCCTGCAGGAACACTGAAACAGTGTGTGAACACTGAAACAGTGAGTGAATAATGGAAAACAAACGGGTGTGGCAACATAAAACAAACATGTAAATGAAACCTGGAGACTGGGAATCCCAGGGATGGATTACAGGAATGAACCCAGAAATCCCAGCATAAAGAAAACCAGACATAGAATAGAAAACCAAAAACCAAGAAAAACTAAACAAGAATTGTAACAAGAGTACTGGATACCAGAAGCCATTGCCAGACATCTTCACAGAACAGAGCAGGACGTGACAGGTAGTTTATTCACCATGGTTTGTTCAGTTTTAGATGCTCATAGATAATAAAAACTAAATTGCAAAGAAAAAAAAAAGCAGCTGGCATACTAGCTGGTAAAACAAAAAAAGTACAAATCATGGCTTTTTCTTGGAGCACATTGAATCAAAACCATTATTTACTTACACAATGATGTCCAGAGATTGGATTACACTCACTCCACAATAGACACAGTGTTAAATGCACAGTATGTGTTATTTTAGTAAATGGCAATGTAGCGGTTTTCATGCTGCACTGTATACTTGTCTTTCAAAACTGCCTTTTTGATGACATCACAAGATGTTCTATGCAGTGTGTAAAAATGCCTTTTCGACAGGTCTGAAAGTGCGACCGAAATGGCAGATAGATCTATTGGTTATGCGAGGCTGTGTAACTGACCTTGTGTCCAGCCATAAAGGTATACATGCCTGGATAACAAGCTGCCCATATGCTAACAGGGTTATTCACTAAAAGAAAGAGATTTACTTGAATTAAAAATTCAAGTTCGAGGGGGGCGGGGCCGAACCGCAGAGCTGAGCGGCAGCAATTCTTAACAGCTCCTGCGAGCAGCATTTTAAAAAGCGTGATACCCATACTGAAACGGCACCCAAACGCCAGCTAAGAGCCACCAAGCGATGGGGGACGTCGGGACACACAAAACGGTACATTCCAAGCGACAACCGACCCGACGACCGCCGTTCACACTGGTGAGGCCTACTGGCATGGCGGAAGCAGGAGAGGCGGCCGCTCTCCTGCTGCCAGGATCAGAGGGGAGACAGACTCAGAGCCCACGCTCCCCCCCTATCCTGGTCCTACCCCCCAAGCTTAACCGGTCACACAAGACCCAAGCGACAGGACTACAGAGTCCGGAGGCTGCATACGAGGGCGGCAAAATGGCGGCCTGCCCACGCACCACTGCCACATATCTGATCAGAAAGGAAACTGAGCGCCGGTATGACCTTATATTCCAGGCACTAGGGAAAAAGCTGGAAACCCTCCTGCGGTCCCCGCAAGCGGAAGCCTCACCTGGTGTTATACTACAGAGGCCAAAACGAAGGAGCACTGAGATGGATGGGACACCCCTCGCCCTCAAAATGGCCACTCATAAGAAAGGGCCTGGCCCAACTGCACCCGAAAGGAGCAAAGCTGCGACCAAACCCAGACCGCACAGAGCCCGCAAAGCTAAGCGGACCCCCAAGAATCCACACCAAAGGCAACCTCGCCGAAAAGCTGTAGTCCAACACGGACTCAAGAGGAGCAAAGCTCGCCCAGACGGACCGAGGGGAGGGCGGATGGCCAAGCCCACATTAGCAGAAACCATTACACTGCCACATCGAGCCGGCAACAGCAAGCGACCGCACCGACTTGCGCAATCCACTGCCGGGACCTCAAGACACTCACCAGGCGAACCTGTGACCCTCACCGCCACTCCACTCCTCTGCACACTCGGAACGCGGAACGAGAGCCTCCAGCGCAGGGCGCAGGCTTGCGCTCTGCCCACACGAGGCATCGGCTGAACGGTAACGCGAGAGGGGGACTCTCCCTAGGGTAAATGTGAAGCCAGATACCCACACCTGATTGCACGCTAGCCTGCTTGACTGTGCAGCTTCCCCATAGGAGACTCACATAGGCTGGCAGGACTGCCATTTTTCGCTGACCACCCAAACCCCTTGATAAGCATTTCACACCATCCGTCTTAGTTAAAGGCCCATACCGACCCACTTCTGTCGAGCAGATGACCCTTCGAACGGACCCTCTTTACTTTCCTAACCTGGTATTACCCATGCTATGACTTCCACGGATGGACTCTGAGCCACCTCAGCGGGGTATTGGCTACCCTTCCGGGACCAGCATCATGCCACTACTCCAACTGTGACTGTGGGGTGAACATCTATGTTTTATAGTTATGTTTCTAGCTGCTTATATATTCTTAAGACACATACCCTAGCTGACAGCTATTACATGCATTATTCCAGCATAGATTGTTTTTCATAGTTCAGCCTTGAAATGCATAAACGCTTATGTCTCGAATCACCTAATCGCCACTAACTAACCAGACACGGCAGATTATTGATAAACTCCACAGGGAGCTCCTGGTAAATCAACTTATGTGAATTAATCAGGGATAGGAACACCCCGCTTCAGATTTAACTTCCAGCGGAGTCTTAAGCTAAGTTGCTCGATATGTAACCTGTCCGCTTCATTTAGAATAAGAATAATTTAAGATTTTTCTGCCTAGCATCTGACACAGCATATTAACCCACTATGTAAAAACCAAAACGTTGTTTTTCTTTGTTGTGTTTTGCAATCTCACTAAGCAAAGTTCATTATTACTGTTTATCTCCTTACTTTAAAAAAAAAAAATTTGTGTGCAAGATCTCATGTCTACCCCTATGTACAAATGTGCCTAACGTGCTAGAGGATTGCCTTTGGGGTATCTCATAAGCAACTGTTATCACTGTGCGCACTTCAAAAATAAAGAATTAAAAAAAAAAAATTCAAGTTCGAAAATTATCCAAGTCAATTTTGTGTTCAGTCTGGCTATTTTGGCATTACATTTGACATTCAATTTGAAAAAATACCGTATTTTTCGCTCCATAAGACGCACCTAGTTTTTAGAGGAAGAAACCCAGAAAACAATATATTCTGAACAAACTGTCCCATAGTGTTTCTTACTATGGGACAGTTTGTTCAGAATATTTTTTTTCTCCCCTGTCCCATAGTGTCCCCCCTCCCATAGTCTTCTCCCCCCCCTCCCCATAGTATTCTCCCACCCCTTCCCCATAGTCTTCTCCCACCCCTTCCCCATAGTCTTCTCCCACCCCCTCCCCATAGTCTTCTCCCACCCCCTCCCCATAGTCTTCATCCCCCTCCCCATAGTCTTCATCCCCCTCCCCATAGTCTTCATCCCCCTCCCCATAGTCTTCATCCCCCTCCCCTCCCCATAGTCTTCATCCCTCCCCTCCCCTCCCCATAGTCTTCATCCCCCCTCCCCTCCCCATAGTCTTCATCCCCCCCTCCCCTCCCCTTCCCTCCCCTCCCCATAGTCTTCATCCCCCCTCCCCTCCCCTCCCCATAGTCTTCTCTTCTCTCCCATACTGTCCCCCTCCCCTTGTCCCATAATTACTTACCTGTCTTGTAGCGTTTCTCAGCAGCACAGGGCGCACCGCGGTACTGGAACTTGAATTTCATGTTCCGGTTTCCGGCGGGACTGAAAGGAAGTGCGCACACTGAGCTGAGTGCGCACTTCCTTTCAGTCCCGCCGGAAACCGGAACATGAAATTCAAGTTCCAGTACCGCGGTGCGCCCTGTGCTGCCGAGAAACTCTACAAGACAGGTAAGTAAAACTTCATATTCACTCCATAAGACGCACAGACATTTCCCCTCACTTTTGAGGGGAAAAAAAGTGCGTCTTATGGAGCGAAAAATACGGTACTTTGAATTCCAAGCAATTTTCAGTTTATTAATATTTTTGGCATTTATATAGTGCAAACATATTCCAGAGCATTTAAATGGATACTATAGGCACCAAAACAACTTTAGCTTAATTAAAGGCACCCAGGCACCCAGACCACTTCTGCCCATTGGAGTGGTCTGGGTGCAAACTCCCACTACCCATAACCCTGCAAGTGTAATTATTGCATTTTTTATAAACTGAAATATTTACCTTGCAGGGTTAAGTCCTCCTCTAGGGGCTGTCTATCAGACAGCCACTAGAGGGGCTTCCATGTTCTTAGAACACATAAAGTGTGTTATGCGATGCTGGACGTCCTCACGCTATGTGAGGACCTCCAGCATCAGCAAAATCCCCATAGGAAAGCATTGAATAATGTTTTCTTATGGGGAGGTCTAATGCGCATGCACAGCCATTGCCGCGCATGCACATTAGGTCTCCCCCGGCGGCTAGGGCGGATAGTAGGCGGACCCTGACCAGCACAGCCAGGGACATCGGCGCTGGACTCCGGTAAGGCACTGAAAGATCCTGCAGTGCCAGGAAAACAACTATAAGTACTTTTGCTGTATAGATCTTGCCCCTCCAATCTCAATTCACTGCCATTTAGGAGTTAAATCACTTTTGTTTCTGTTTATGCAGCCCTAGACACACCTATCCTGGCTGTGACAACATGCATGAAAAAAAAAAGTTTTATTTCTAATCACATGTTAACTTCCTTTCAAAGTTTTTATCTCCAGTAAATCTCTCAATATCTTCCAATGAACCTTTGAATGGCTTGTAACCCATTAGGTAATGGCCAGTGTAGGACGGCTTCCAGTTTACAAGGGTCCATCTGAAAACCAGAGGCCGAAATATTATAACCCAAGAACTGTACCTCCGTCTGGTCAAATATGCATTTTTCAAGTTTGCAATAAAGCCCATTTACAAGCAAAGTTTGCAATACTTGTTTCACATGCTTATGATGAGTCTGGAGATCGGGGGAGTAAATGAGGATATCATCCAGATATACTAATACAAAAGTATAAATGTAGTAAATACCTTAGTGCCCTGGAGTCTGTCAAACAATTCTGAGATAAGGGGAATGGGATGAACATTTTTTAGATGATCTTGTTCAAGGCCCTATAGTCAATATAAGGTCGTTAATTCCCCATCATTCTGGGATACAAAAAAGAACCCCGCCCCTGCAGGTGAAGAGGACTTACGTATGTGACCCTTAAGTAGAGATTCTTTGATGTATTCCTCCATAATCCTACTCTCCTGAGGTGATAAGGCATATGCTGTCCCCTTAGGGGTATAGTGCCGGTTAACAGATCTATGGAGTAATCATAAGATCTGTGGGGAGGTAGCATATCGGTGTGATTTTCTGAAATGTAATGATCTCTTTATGTAATGCTCCTATAGTCATAGTCATAGGCGTGCGCAGCACACACACACATACATACACACACATATATATATATATACACAAATATACATAGGTGCAGTGTGTGATTGTGAGCGGTGCAGCGTGTAAGGGGTGCAGTGTGTGTGATTGCGAGGAGTACAGTGTGGTGTAATTGTGAAGGGTGCAGTGTGTGATTGTGAGGGGTACAGTGTATGTAATTGTAAGGGGTACAGTTTGTGTAATTGTGAGGGATTCAGTGTGTGTGGGGTACAGTGTGTATGATTGTGAGGGGTGCACTGTGTGGGCGACAGGGGTTAGGAGGGTGGAGGGGCAAAGACAGGGGTTGGGGGTAGAGGGACAGGAGGTAGGGGGGTGGAGGGGCAGTGACAGGAGGTAGCGGGAGTAGACGGTTAGTGACAGGGGTTAGGGGGTAGAGGGGGAGTAACGGGTTAGGGGGATAGAGGAGTAGTGACAGGGGTTAGGGGGATAGAGGGGTAGTGACAGGGGGTGGGGGAGTGGAAGGGCAGTAACAGGGGTTAAGGGGGTGGAGAGGCAGTGACATGGGTTAGGGAGGTAGAGGGGCAGTGACAGGTGTTAGGGGTAGAGGGGTAGTGACAGGGGATAGAGGGGTAGTGACAGGGGATAGAGGGGTAGTGACAGGAGTTAGAGTGGTAGAGGGGCAGTGACAGGGGGTGGGGGGGAGTGGAGAGGCAGTGACAGGGGTTCGGGGGTGGAGAGGCAGTGACATGGGTTAGGGGGTAGAGGGGCAGTGAGAGGGGTTAGGGGGGTTGAGGGGTAGTGACAGGGGTTAGGGGGGTAGTGACATGGGTTAGGGGGTTAGAGGGGTAGTGACAGGGGTTAGGGGGGTAGTGACAGGGGTTAGAGGGGTAGTGACGGGTCAGGGGGTAGTGACAGGGGTCAGGGGGTAGTGACAGGGGTTAGGGGGTAGTGACAGGGGTTAGGGGGGTAGTGACAGGGGTTAGGGGGTTAGATGGGTAGTGACAGGGGTTAGAGGGGTAGTGACAGGGGTTAGAGGGGTAGTGACAGGGGTTAGGGGGTAGTGACAGGGGTTAGGGGGTAGTGACAGGGGTTAGGGGGTTAGAGGGGTAGTGACAGGGGTTAGAGGGGTAGTGACAGGGGTTAGGGGGGTAGTGACAGGGGTTAGGGGGGTAGTGACAGGGGTTAGGGGGTTAGAGGGGTAGTGACAGGGGTTAGAGGGGTAGTGACAGGGGTTAGGGGGGTAGAGGGGTAGTGACGGGTTAGAGGGCTAGGGACAGGGGTTAAGGGGGTATGGGGGCAGAGGCAGGGTGGGGGGGCAGTGAGTGACAGGGGACAGAGGGGGGTGGAGGGGCAGTGATTAGAAGGGCATGAGTGAATGGGGTGGGGGGGCAGTGAGTAGAAGGGGGAGGTGGGCAGTGAGTGACAGGGGGTAGAAGGGGGGTTTCTAAATACCTGCCCTGGTGGTCCAGTGGGCGCCCTCTCTCTTCAGTCTGCAGCTCCGCCGGGAGTGAGCTGCAGACCACACGGTGAGTCTCGCGATCTCCAGGCAGAGCGTTGCCGCAGCAACGCTCTGACAGGCTGGAGATCGCGAGACACCTCAGTCTGCAGCTAACTCCTGGCGGAGCTGCAGACTGAGGCTGAATCTCCATCAGGGCAGACGGACAGGAGGGGCCTCTCACCCGGCGGCATTGTGGGCACGCCGCCGGGCCCCCTCCTGTGTCGGGTCCTCGGTCATAGACCGAGGACCCGACATGTCAGTCTGCCCAGAGGCAGTGCAGCACGGAGGTGTGATTAGGGTGTGCCCAGGCACACCCGGCACACCCCGTGCACACGCCTATGGTCATAGTTTCGTGGGTAATTAGAGGTTGAGAGAGAGGTCTCCCATCAACGGCCTCGACGGCCCAGGGTGATGATCTCTCCTTGATAGGTAGAAGGTGTTTCCTGACAAACTGTATGTTGATAAAGTTTCCTGCAGCACCTGAGTTCATCAGGGCTTTACATGAAAAGCTCTTATCGTAGCATAGGGCATTAATGTCAAGGAGAAATCTACTTTGGGTAGTACCAGGAGACATATCCATCACACCTAAGACCTGTCCCCTTATGGTTCTTAGGTGCAGCAGTTTTCTGGACGTATGGGACAAGCATTTCTCTTATGTGCATTCTTGACACAGTATAAGCAAAGGCCCTCTCTTCTCCTGAACAGTTTTTCTGCCTCTGACAGTCTCATAACCCCTTACTGCATAGGTTCAGTTTCAGACTGCACTGGATGGCCAGAAACAACAGGACTAGAAAAACGAGGCACCAATGACATATTCATACGTCGGGTCCTATTTCTATTTATCTCCCTGTTCCTAAGTTGATTACCTATATGCATCACGTAAGTGATGTATTAATTTAATCTCCCTGGTAGTTCTTTGGCTGCAATCTCATCAAGGATAGTTTGGGGTATTCTTTCTGAGAATGCAGTGATTAATCCGTTGTTGGTCCAGTCTACCCTAGAAGCCAGGGTGCGGAATTCTATGGCATACTCTGAGACAGACTGGTTCCCTTGCTTGATACGCATTAGGGCAGTGGAGGCATGCTCTCTCTTCCCAATGGTTCAAACGTAGTTTGAATTCCACAAGGAATGCCTGGTAATTATGGGCGACAGTCTTATTACTCTCCCATAATGGATTGGCCCAAGCTAAGGCTTTACTTTGTAGTTGGTTCATTAAGTACCCAATTTTAGCTCTATCAGTGGGGAAAGACCCAGGTGAGGCTTTAAATGGTATTAAATTTGATTAAGGAATCCCCGACATTCCTGATTATTACCGCAAATGCCAGGCATCATGGCAGAGGGCTGCCTAGTGGCCCTCCTCTTAGTCTTAGAGGGGTAATTATCCTTGTGTTTGCGTGTTTGTCACATGGAGACGAAGGGTATGTGACAGCATGATCTATACACCGAAACTGCTTCATTAAGCTAAAGTTGTTTTGGTGCCTATAGTGTCCCTTTAACAATAATACATTGGGTATATAAAACAAGTACAGATATACTAAGAAGTGTTGACAAAGACAAAAGGTGAAGAGGGGCCTGATCAAACAAGCTCACAATCTTAGTGATCAACCCTGAATGTGTTGCTGAAAAGCTTGCATATGTGCTTAAATGTCCTGTATTTTACTACTAATACAGTGTAAGCATATCTAGAAACCCCCGTGCACCTCTGATACTGGGTGATTGGGAGTACTGATACCTACCTCCCAATATTTAAAATAGACAAAGAGGGACAATTTCATTTTAAGGGTGTGAGTGGGGTATGGTCAAGGGCGAGGCTGTCCTGAGAAATTTTAAGTGACTTTCTATTAACAATTTAGAAAACTAAAATGTAATTTAGAACAAGAACCATGTATCTTATTTAGACATACTGATGTCTGAACACATTTATTGTAGTTTAAAGACATATAATTGTGTTTTATTGCTGTGGAGCACTGTTATATACTCTGGCACACACAGAATAATACAAAAGAGGGACTTGAATCCAAAATAGGTACTGTCCCTTCTAAATATGGACACTTGGGAGGTACGCTGTTAGGTAATGTTGCAACTTGACACATCACACACAGGTAAACTGCAAACACATTACACTCACTCTATACCTAGTAACGGTAAACAACAAAACATCTTAAGGAAAACAGAATAGACATGTCACATCCAAAATACCAGATTACTATTATTTTTTCCTTAAGATGATTTGTAGTTTTCCCTTACAGACCAGGCAGGCAACAGGAAGTAACTGGAAATTCCAACACACTAATTATATGGAACAAGAGTACGATATGAACTTTTAAGCATGTGCATGGGGAAAATTTTCGGTTTGGCATTCCGAAATTCGGGACTTTCGCAATTCGGAACTTCGACACTTCGGATATTCGTCAACTTCTGCAAGTTCGACACTTCAGAATTTCGGCACTTCAGGACTTCTCTTGAAGCCGCTCAGTAGATAACTCCCTAATTCCCACGGTAAGTAAAAATGACTTAGTATTAGTACATTTTGCCCCTACTCGCTATACCGCGAGTAGAGGCATGTCTAGTAAACAGTGAGCAGCTGTCCCCCCCCCTCCCGAGCCCCCACCCGCGATGCGCGAGTGGGGGCTTCTAAACTAAAGGGACCTATTGCCTCCCCAGCCCCCACCCTGAGCGGCGGGTGGGGGCCCTAAAGTAAAATGATGGAGGGGAACCTATTGTCCTCCCCCCCCGGCCCCCACCCCTGAGCGGTGGGTGGGGGCCCTAAATACTTATAAGGGGGAGGCCTAATGTCCTCCCCCCTGGCCCCCGCCCCTGAGCAGTGGGTGGGGGCATGGGCGTAGGAACCCAAAAAAATCTGGGGGGGATGGCATTTTTACTCGCCGGGTATATTCTTATTCCGTAAACTAGGAGTTGTTTATCCCATTGTACAGCGCTACGGAATTTGCAGTCGCTATATAAATGATTAAATAATAACATTAAAGGGTCACTACAGGGAAGGGGTTTTACTTACCCGGATACAGCGCCGGGATCCTCCTGATTAGAACCACCCCTACCCCTACCATGAAAATTAGAACCACCCCTACCCCTTCCATGCACAAAAGAACCCCACCTACCCCTTCCACGCATATTAACCCCCCTACCCCTTCCATGCATATTAGTACCCCCCTAACCCCTTCCATGCATATTAGTACCCCCTAATCCCTTCCATGCATATTAGAACCCACCCTACCCCTTCCATTCATATTAGTACTCCCCTAATCCCTTCCAATAATTTTTCTACCTCCCCCCTCCTCCCATCCATATCAGTAGCCACCCTAAACCCTTCCAATTATTTTTCTACCTACCCCTCTCCCCATATCCTTATTAGTAGCCCTCCTAACCCTTTCCAATAATTTTTCTGACATGTTAACTAACGCCAGTGCTGGAGTGCCGCCGTGTTTACATTAAAAGGCCTGCAGGGACAGGCTATAAACACCAGAACCACTACATTAAGCTGCAGTGGTTCTGGGGACTATAGTGTTTCTTTAATGTGAGGTAAATTAGAGATTAGTGCCACGAATAATATGCTAGATTGTCTACTTACAACCAGATGAGGATGATGATGGGCTCTAGCTGCAGTCTGGCTCCACTGGTCTGGTGTAGAACAGGCTCTCTGGAGGCTGTTTGTAACTGTGGTCACAAAAATCAATGTTCTGGGAGAACGGGAAGCAGCTCTATTTTTTGGGGGCCCTTTACACAGCTCAAGCTCTGGGTCCCAGGGTCCACCTTCATGTTCCACCAATGAGTTTGTTCGCAGGGGGTGGAGTGTGTAGGGGATGTCCTGATATGTGTGTAAGGAATGCATTGTGTGAATCTGTGTTTGTATGTGTAAGGGCTGCAAGGTGTGTTTCTGTGTATGTACGGGATGCAGTGTGTGCGTCTGTAAGGGGTGCATTGAGTGTGTGTACGGGGTGCATTGAGTGTGTGTAAGGAATGCATTGTGTGTTTCTGTGTGTGTAAGGGTTGCATGATTGTGTGATTGTGTGTGTGATGGATGTCAATCTCTCTAGCTCCCTTGTCACTTTTTCTCTCCCTCCCTCCCTTGTCACTCTCTCTTTCTCCCCCTCCCTCCCTCCCTTGTCACTTTCTTTCTCCCCCTCCCTCCCTCCCTTGTCACTTTCTTTCTCCCCCTCCCTCCCTCCCTTGTCACTCTCTTTTTTCTCCCCCTCCCCCCCTCCCTTGTCACTCTCTTTTTTCTCCCCCTCCCTCCCTCCCTTGTCACTCTCTTTTTTCTCCCCCTCCCTCCCTCCCTCCCTTGTCACTCTCTTTTTTCTCCCCCTCCCTCCCTTGTCACTCTCTTTTTTCTCCCCCTCCCTCCCTTGTCACTCTCTTTTTTCTCCCCCTCCCTCCCTTGTCTCTCTTTTTTCTCCCCCTCCCTCCCTTGTCACTCTTTTTTCTCCCCCTCCCTCCCTTGTCACTCTTTTTTCTCCCCCTCCCTCCCTTGTCACTCTCTTTTTTCTCCCCCTCCCTCCCTTGTCACTCTCTTTTTTCTCCCCCTCCCTCCCTTGTCACTCTCTTTTTTCTCCCCCTCCCTCCCTTGTCACTCTTTTTTCTCCCCCTCCCTCCCTTGTCACTCTCTTTTTTCTCCCCCTCCCTCCCTTGTCACTCTCTTTTTTCTCCCCCTCCCTCCCTTGTCACTCTCTTTTTTCTCCCCCTCCCTCCCTTGTCACTCTCTTTTTTCTCCCCCTCCCTCCCTTGTCACTCTTTTTTCTCCCCCTCCCTCCCTTGTCACTCTCTTTTTTCTCCCCCTCCCTCCCTTGTCACTCTCTTTTTTCTCCCCCTCCCTCCCTTGTCACTCTCCTTTTTTCTCCCCCTCCCTCCCTTGTCACTCTTTTTTCTCCCCCTCCCTCCCTTGTCACTCTCCTTTTTTCTCCCCCTCCCTCCCTTGTCACTCTCCTTTTTTCTCCCCCTCCCTCCCTTGTCACTCTCTTTTTTTCTCCCCCTCCCTCCCTTGTCACTCTCTTTTTTCTCCCCCTCCCTCCCTTGTCACTCTTTCTCCCCCTCCCTCCCTCCCTTGTCACTCTTTTTTCTCCCCTCCCTCCCTTGTCACTCTTTTTTCTCCCCCTCCCTCCCTTGTCACTCTTTTTTCTCCCCCTCCCTCCCTTGTCACTCTTTTTTCTCCCCCTCCCTGCCTTGTCATTTTCTGTAGTGTGGCCGAGCCCTGTATGATCTGTGGGTACCCGAATGTCTGAATTGCCCGAAATTAGTACAAAATTCATATTCGGACCGAGACGAATTGCACATGTCTATGAACTTTCCTGAGTTTTGCTACAGATAATTCAGTAAGATTTTCATGAGGGTTTTCTGTTGCTTTCAGGGGAAGACTATTAATGTTTTGACCCGGGGCTCAATTACAAATAATGGCCTTTTATCTGCTCGCTATTCACACATTTCATGCTATTAACATGCAATTTATGGATGTAGCAGACACAGACACTAATCTCAGTGACTCCATTACCACCAATGACCTCCACCTTGTGTTATGAATGTCATGAACACTGCCTCATGTCACCTGGCAGTCAGTTGTAAATACCTACAGGGACATCAAACGACAGTGGCAGCCTGGTTACCCCTGGATACTACAGCATCTCAGGAAATATTCTAGTGCAGTGGTTGCCAAACCAGTCCTGACGCCCCCGCTACCAGTACAAGATTAAGTGTTATCCTATTGTGTCTAAGATGTTTTAGAAAAGAAATAAAAAAAAAAAAAACACGTTACAAACAACTGGTTAATCTCTAACTCCTGGACAGGTAGCGGAGGCGTGAGGACTGGTTTGGAACCACTGTTCTAGTGGGGCAGTCCGGATTAATAGACCTCTGAGATGGCCATCCACCAGCCCATACACAAACCTAAATATTACATGGTTGCAACAGTCCTGGAAAAATTGCCTGCTGCCTCGCTCCACCAACGAACATCATAACACACTTCCGGCTCTTAATCTACAGAAGAATTGTGTGAGGCTGTAGTCCGCAACCCTTGTAAACTAATAAGCTTGAAGGCAATTGCCCCACTGCTCCCTGCCTGCCCTCCTTTGTTTGATAATCATGGAACCAGCTAGCACATTTATAACAAGTAGTATATTACAAGTACTGTATACCGTAACTTCTTCAGGGCCATTGACCCATTACAGTCAGCAAAACAAGGGGAATTTCATACAAAATGAAGGCCCATTAACAGTTTCCAACTGAAATGTTCAAATGTGGTAACAAAATAAAAAATAAATACATAAGTTTGTGTGTTTAATTTCCCCAAAAAACTGCTACTCTATTGCCACCTGTTGGTCAGCTGTATAAACAAATATACAGTACTGTGAAACATATCAGAACATTTCACCACTTCGCAGGGTTTTTAATATTACCACCTTTAGTTAAAATATCTGTCAAAAATAAATGCAGAATAAAATGCACACGGCTTTGTCCTAGAACGGAGTGCCTCTTTCTTGGTTCCTAACCTCTCATTGTTTCAAATGCTGTCCTTTGCAGCTGGCAATCAGTATAGAAAACAGAGAAGAAGAGAAATAAAACGGTTTCCTTTTCTCCTCTTTTGCAGTTTGTGCCCTGACCTTTTAATGACTGAACTGGATTGTAATGTCATTTCCTAAATGTTTTTTTTTTTTTTTTTAAATGAGTGCTACTTATATGCTCAGTACTCAACATTTTACCCAATCTTCTTTCATATTGCAAGGTTTTTTTTAAAAGCTCTTACTAAAGCACTAGTCCTCCCCCCTCCCCCCCATGCTCATCTGGTGGGGATACTTTAAATTTTAAGGTTAGACCTAGTGTCCCCTCCTCGGCCCTCACCCATGCTTGTGGATGGGGGCTCAAATATGTATAATAATGGTCGACTGTCCCCTCCCTGGTCTCCACTCATGCTGTCAAATGGGAACTCAAACAGTTATAAAATGGGAGGGAACCTAGTGTTACCTACCTTGGCCCCCATTCATGCTGGCAGGTGGGAGCCCTAATATGTATAATAATGGGGGGTCCCTTCCCTGCCCCCCACCCGTGCCAGTGGGTGGAGGCCCTAATAATTATAAAGTGCGGGGTCCTAGTGAAAGTAATATGTATAACATTACATCTCCACCCCTTACAATTTAATGCATCCCCCCATCCGATGCCAATTAAGATATAGGTGATTACTGTTTTATGAAATGGTGTCATTTTCTCAAAATTCATAAGCTATTGGCAGTGGCATACACACAACCCCTGGGGCCCGGGTGCAAAACTGATCCATGTGGCCCCACCACCACCCCATACAGACAGACACATAATATTGTAAAGCGCTACGGAATCTGTTGCCGCTATATACATGGCAATAATAATAATACACACCTGGGGTCCAGTGGCTCAGGTTGATGGGAGTCAGACTTCCCACTCTGACTCCCTCTCCTTCCTCCCGTGCGGCTCCCGGTGGTTGTTGGGAGGAGTGGCCAGTGCAGTCACTTCCTTCCAGCGTCTGACATCAGAGGGGGCCCTGTCGTGCTGTTACCAGGCCCACTCTTATGATATTTATTTCCATTGGGTGGCCCTAACAGCATGGGCCCTTTCACGTGCGGCCCCGGCAATTATACCGCGCAGCCGGGGCCCCAACACATGGCGTCGGGCCTGGTCGCAGCTGCGAACCCTGCGACCACGCTATGTACGCTACTGGCGTTTTGGGCAGTTCCAACTATCCTCATCACAATAGGTGAGTTTTATTTAATGTTGTGTTTTCCAGAGAAGTTACAGTTCCCCTTATTTGTAAATATTCCATGCTAAGTGTACAGCTATGTGGATCCAGTATGCAAAAGAGAAGGAAAGTTCACACAAATTGCAGAAGGTACAGAATAGGTTTATTTCACAAATTGATCTTTTACATAAAAAATATTTAATACATAAAAAATAGCATGCAATAACCGTGCATTGTTTTGTGTGATACATAAGTTTCATTAGTGCCAAGTTGATGTAATTAGTCACTTTAACCTTTACAACACATTGCAATAGTTTTTCTTGTCCATTGATCGTCATTAATGGCAGAGAGCATGAACCTTGCCACGTCTCCACGAGCCACAGTGTTTGTTATTGGGTAACCTTTTTCATCAGGAACAAAATAGCCTTCATGAGTGATTATTTCTTTTTCTGTAGAAAGAAGACGATGTATCATACAATCAGGACTGTAAGCTCACTGAGCAGGACCCTCAACCCCTCTGTTCCTGTGCATCCAGCTTTTCTGGTTACAATTACATGTCTGTTAATCCACCCATTGTACAGCGCTACAGAGTTTGTTGGTGCCTTATAAAATAAATTAATAATACATATTTTTACAGGCACTGTGAGAAAGTGTGCCCATATTACAGCTCTCAAACTACAAGGTTGACACCTCTAATTAACTAGCTTTCAATTTTTTTTGATAGTCTCTGGAAACAAAAGGGTACTTTAAATGTATTTAATAACATAATGCCTATGCATGTTTCGATAATGCCTAATCTCTCCCCTCCATGCGTGTAAAATTAGCAGGGTTATTCACTAAAAGAATTGTTGGTAAAACAAATGTAATTTCAAAATCAAGGCCAAAATAGAATAATCAGAACGCGTTTATAAATACTTACTGATCATTTTTTTATTGGTATGATAGGCCTTAGTAATGAACTATATACTCTGCAGTTCAACAGTTTGAAGTTATCCAGAACCTTTGACCTCAATACAAATTACAGAAATGTTTGCCTGGCTGAGAGTGCTAAAAGTTATAGTGCACAGCATCTCCATTGTGCTCCATTATACCTTGAGCTGTAATCATATACACAATTATAAACAGTGTTCTAATCAATATGGTTGTCTTTTGAATTAGGCCATCATTATTCTGACACCTGACATTTTAAACTTGAATTTCTTAAATGCCCACAATCTTTTCTGTTGCACTTTCTATACTGAAACATTAGATTACCAATGTTTAACACTCCTGGAACTTTCCCAAAATCATACATTAATTAAAAAGGATCAGTGTATATATAAAGCTGGTGGTCACTCTTGCTTACCCGTGGCAGTAATATTTTGGAGTCCAGGTGGCCGTACAACAGTCCAGTTGAGATCAGAGCATTCCTTTTCCAAGTATTGCTCCATCTCACGCATATTGTTAAGCACACTTCTAATGAGAGGTATAAGTACATTGCGCACAAAAAACGAAGAATTCTGAGCCGAGCTTGCTGTGAAAATAAACACAAACGTGTGAGTTATAGTTAATGGATATATACTACAGGATACAGAATATCAAGTTTCAAAAGTTGTTTGATTAGCACACATACATATACACTATTTAAAGCTTGCTATATTATTTTAAAACAAGACACGGAGGCTCATATTGCATAACCCTTTCTTTACTGTCCACCAATAGCAGCAAAGAATACAAACAGAATGAAAAAATAATGAACATACATTAACATAAGCCCCTCCCTGCTCAGGTCCCAGTATAATAGGCAGCACTTCCTTTCCACTTCCCTCTTTCTTTGCTGCTCCGACACAAAGATAAGAACAGGTCACTTTTGTCATATTATTTCCTATTGACATTTGTTTAATACTATCATTTTCTTATTGATTTTATTATTATTATTAATATTTATTATTCTAATTGCTATTGTACTATATAGCTTCTTTTCTTTATTTTATTTATTAGTTACTGGTATCATTTTTTTCTATATTACCATTATCTCTTGCTTATTCTGTTTTAATTAGAATTCCTTGTTGCATACTTATTTGCTTACTGTTTCCAGGGTCCAGACCTCCCCTGTCATGTTCAGTTGCTTATTGCCTCTGTTTACCTCTTATTCCTGCTAATTCTCTTTGTCCTTGAAACCTTCAGCGCCATTTTACGCACGTTTTTCTCCGGTTTTCGGCTGTGTGCGCATATGAATTAAGCCCACTCGTCTGATTCGTAGCACACACATACCGCTCACCATTCGGCAGATAGGGCTATTCGGCGGTTTGCCGCATTCGCTTATTTTTTGCGAACGGCCCATTCGATAGATTTTACGTTTTTTCCTATACTTACCTATTGTACCCACGAATTCGTCTCTTTTACCTGCCGAACGTTCGGTTTCTTCTATTACTACCAAACTTCACATTTTTTGCCGCGAATCTCGCAAGATTACTGGCGGCCATTTTCTGACTTCCTGTCTTCTTCCCTACCCTCTGTCAGAGAGTGCCACTGGTCTGGGCCCTGGTGAGTTTGTTTTTTGCTTTGTTGCTACCTGTTTGGGTGACTAACCCACACTATTCTTGACAGCTTATTGGGCTTAATTTACTGTTATCCCTAACACCCTACTGTATTATATCCTGCCTAAACCCAGACTAACTTCTGGTTCCCCTCCCTCTGGGGAGTCTGATACCCCACTCAGTAGGGGTGAAGCCCGTCACCTCGGGTAATTCACCTGCTCGCTCAGATAGAACTACCCACTCTGATGGGGCGCAGTTCTTAGCGCTACAGCGCTCTGTGACAGACGCCATTATGGCAGCCATGGGGTCCATGTCATCTACCCTCTCCCACACCATTTCTCAGGCCCTCCTGCCACGTCCTTTGGACGAGCACTACTCGGGCTCCACAACGCCTCTGTCGCGTCCACATGTGGACCCACAGGGAGAAATACCCAAGAAGGCTACCCATAAATCTAAACATCCCTCTGCCTCCAGAAACACCATGACTGACGTACCTACGGTCGCCCCAGAAAGCGTGTCACACCCACGCAAAAGAGCCTTTCCGCGCCAGGCAGAACGGGCGTGGCTATGGAAATGTGCCAGAGCACAGGTAGAGAGCGACTCCGACTCAGAAATCGGGTCAAGCGAGGAGTCTAAGATTGAGTCGGACAGCAACTCTGATGTGGATGCCGCTGATACGGGCTTTGACCTCCTTTCCTCTGCTTCGGCAGAGAAGTCCGGAGGCGAGCCAGGGACTAGGCACTGCGCAACTGCGGACTCCACCCTCGTGGATCCGTCAGGCGTTCCACTCTTCGACCCGGATGACTTACACCATCCGAGATTGGCAGAGTGGCTCCCGGCCAACCACGTTGCCACGTATCTGGAAAATTGGGTGCGACGCCCACTTAGCAAAGCGGCCTGCAACAAATTGAGGGCGGAGTGTCCAAGGCCTGTGGTGCCTAATAAAGTTTGTGACACTCCCAAGGTAGACCCCAAGATGATTACATTTCTTACAAAACTAGGCTGGAACCCCCGTAAGGGGCTTGAATCTGCCTTAAAATCCTGCCAGGATAAACACCTGGATATATTCGGCCCATTGGCAAAATTTGATTTGGCGGAAGACGCCAGAGCGGAGAACCGCATGGTTGACCATGAAGACCTACGTGGTTGGGTCCAGAGAGCAATCTGTATCGCCGGGAGCATTAACACCTCCCTCTCGATTGAACGGCGTAAATTTACGCCATTCTATTTAAGATAGAACCAAAACTGGCCAATCTCGCCCTCATGGAAGCCGGTAAGGACGCCCAAGGTCTTCTCTTCGGCTACTCCTTTATCAAAGATTTGGGGCATTTACTGCCCTGGATAAGGCACAAGCCTCTTGAAGGCGAGTTTTCCAGGGGCGGGTCTCCACCAGGGCCGGCAGATCCAGGAGCCGTCTGTCCGGCCGTAATTATTTCCAATCCCGTGGCACGGGACGAGGCTCTTTTCAACAGCGAACACAGTACCAGGAGACTAACACCCGTCCCTCCTTCTTCCCATCTCGCGGACGCCCGTGGTGATCCAGAGGCTTCCGAGGCCACTCCAGTTCCAGACGACCCTACGGTGAGTTACCTCATACCACATATTTCTTCTTCTGTTTGTGTAGGGGGAAGACTCCGACATTTTTTCCCAGCATCGTCACAAATCACATCAGACCCCTGGGTCCTGACCACTATTCAGGGTTTTTCACATAGAACTGATAGAACACCTTATACACACCCCCCCCCCCCCCCCCCCTCGACTGATCTGCTTTTCACTCCAGGATCGCAGATGGTTCGACGAGGAACTCTCCACCCTTCTTACCAAAGGGGCTAAAAAACGTGCGCCCCTCAACCCCGCATGGGTCATAAGCAACATTTTCCTAGTGGAAAAGAAAGGCGGTCAATTGAGACCCGTCATAAATCTGCGCCCCCTCAATGCCATAGTCCGGTACCGTCATTTCAAGATGGACGGTATTCACCTGTTACGGGATCTTCTCCTTCACGGAGACTGGCTAGTAAAGCTAGATCTCAAGGACGCGTACCTGACGGTACCGATTGCGTTGAGTTCCCGAGACCTCCTACGCTTTCATTGGCAACACGAGACTTGGCGGTTTACATGCCTACCTTTCGGCCTCTCCTCGGCACTGTGGTGCTTCACGAAGCTACTACGTCCGGTGATGGCATGGTTACGCAGTCGGGGAGTTAGTCTAATCGTATACCTAGATGACATCCTCCTCATGGCCCAAGATCGCTCCACTCTCCTTACCCACCTCCAACTGGCCATAAACCTCCTTTCCCGCTTGGGTTTCGTTATCAACTGGGAAAAGTCGTGCCTGACCCCCGCCACTCGCATGGAATTCCTAGGATTCCTCGTGGACTCGGGAGCGGCGACTCTGAGCCTGCCGAAATCCAAGATCCGTTCCATCCACAAAGAGCTACGCAGAGCCCTCAAAATCGGCCCCAGCTCACTTTGCGACAGCTTGCACGGCTAATCGGCCTCATCGATACAGGCGGTATTCCCGGGCCCGCTCCACTACCGAGCATTGCAACGCCTGAAGATTGCACACCTGAGAGCCGGTGCATCCTACGCAGACCTGGTGTCCCTGGACAGCGAAACGAAGGACGAACTGCGATGGTGGATTATCAACCTGACCGCATGGAACGGCAAAGCGATCTTCGGCTCCCTACCGGAGTTCATGATCGACTCAGATGCAAGCCTCCACGGCTGGGGGGCCCATTGCGAAGGAATTTCAACGGGCGGCCGTTGGTCGGTAGCCGAGTCCCGGCTACACATCAACGCGCTGGAACTCCTAGCGGGTTCCTTCACCATCCGCAGCTTCGAAGGACCGAGCCTTGACTTGCATCCGTCTCCGCACGGACAACGTCTCAGCGGTGAGGTATGTCAACCACCTGGGAGGTACGCAGTCGGCAGTGTTGGCCACCTTAGCGAAAGATTTTTGGGAATTCTGCCTAGAACGGAACCTGATGGTCCACGCGGAATACTTACCTGGTCTACACAACGTTCAGGCGGACTGGGGGTCACCTTATCTTTCAGACACCAGCTACTGGAAGTTGGACACGGAGGTGTTCTCCAGTTTATCATCTCTTTGGGGTCCCTTCACTATCGACCTCTTCGCTTCCCGACTCAACACCCAACTGTCTCGCTTCTTCAGCTGGAGGCCAGACCCGATGGCGGAGGCGGTGGACGCCTTCCTGCAAGAATGGAGCGGGGGCCCCCTATACGCTTTCCCCCGTTTTCCATGATCCCACGCTCGCTCCTGCAGACCTGCAGACACCGGGCGGAGTTGGTCATGGTGACCCCCTTCTGGGAAACGCAGTCATGGTTCCCTCAAATACTCGAGATGGCGATGGACTATCCCCGACTACTGCCGTCGTTCCACGACTTACTGCTGGATCCGATGGGACGAGGTCACCCACTCCGGCTGGACGACTCCCTCCCACTCCTGGCGTGGCGTATCTCCGGGGACCCTGGGAGATCCAAGGAGTTTTGGACGCAACTAGATGCCTGTTGGCGGAAGCATGGGCTCCCGGAACTAGACGGGCATATGGGTCAGCTTGGTGAGCTTGGGCTGGCTGGTGCCTGGCTAGGGACGAGGATCCCGTTTCGGCCCCTGTAACCACGGTCCTACAATTCCAGACTTCCCTCTTTGAGGCGGGGAAGGCTTACAGGACTATCAACCTCTATCGGTCGGCCATCTCTGCGATTCATCAAGGCTTTGACGGATGCCCTGCGGGACACCACCACTTAGTATGCTGACTCCTCAAAGGCTCTCGATTCTCCCGTCCACCCAGGCTTCGTTACTCCACGACCTGGGACGTCTCCGTTGTGTTGTCCTTCATCTCATCCTGGCCCGCTAACCCAGCACTCTCCTTGAAACAACTATCTGCCAAGTTGGTTTGCCTGCTCTGCCTTGTATCATGCAAGAGGGTCTCGGATGTCAGAGCTCTGGACTTCGACGCCTGGTCATACACCCCGGACGGGGTAACGTTCAACATCAGTCGACGGACGAAGACCTCTATCAAATCTGTGTCCTATCCAAGTTTCCCTACCCCTCCAGCATTGTGCCCAGTGGCTTGCCTACGCGAATACGAAAATCGCACCAAACTTCACCGTTCAGCTGTATCCCCACAACTATTCTTATCCTTTCGTCCTCCTTTCCGCCCAGTCTCTAGCACCACATTATCACGCTGGGTGAAATGGTTATTGGCCCAGGCGGGCATTGATACCGCGGTCATCGGCGCCCATTCGGTCCGGGGGGCCTCGGCCTCCTCGATGATGACTGCAGGTGCACGTCTGGAGGACCTTATGAAAACAGCCGACTGGTCTAGGGAGTCTACTTTCCGAGAATCTTACTTTCGCCCGGCCCCACATACTTTTGCTGCAGTAGTTGACCAGCTTTAAACGTGCAATATGAGCCTCCGTGTCTTGTTATAAAATTGCATGATTTTGCCATTACATGACGAAAAGTCATGATTTTATTAAAGACACGGAGGCGAGTATTGTCCCACCCACGTTCTATTACTAATGTTATATCATTTCCCTACCCTGTTTTCGAATGTTACCACGAGTTCACATCGAATATATGGTACGGTAAGTGGGGCCGTGTAGTATGGTAAGTGCATGTTGGTTACTTGCTAATCACCCTGTAGTGTGGGACTGTATATATGTGGGATTTTTCCTCAGTTTGAAACTTGACACTAGTTGCAATTATCGACTTTAACCTGTCGGCTCCTGTTCCTTTATGTTTTCACAGCCTGATCTGACAAGATGGCATGCTGTTATCGAGCTTGAGAGGACTCCCCCCGCTGATACTCTCTGGTCCTACAGTTCATTCGGTCGTACTTCCCTGTTGTTGAATTATCCTCTTCAGTTATAAGTTGTCTACTTATTGGACATTATTACCGTTCTTGGTTGGACATTGTCACTACGGTCACATCTTCAGTAAGACGGAAATGGAAGGGAAGTGCTGCCTATTATACTGGGACCTGAGCGGGGAGGGGCCTATGTTAATGTATGTTCATAATTTTTTCCATTCTGTTTATATTCTTTGCTGCTATTGGTGGACAGTAAAGAAAGGGTTATGCAATACTCGCCTCCGTGTCTTTAATAAAATCATGACTTTTCGTCATCTAATAGCAAAATCATGCAATTTAGCTACTATTCTATGGAGATTTTGTAATTCAAGGGACACTGTAGGCAACTAGACCACTTCAGCTCATTGAAGTGGCCTGGGTGCAATGTCCCATCACACATAACCCTGAGCATGCAATTATTGCAGTTTTTATAGACTGCAATAATTACCTGCTATGGTTAACTCCTCTTCTAGAGGCCGTCTACCACACTATCTGGTGTCCCCCACCTGTGGCGCAGAAGGGGTTAAAAACCCCTTCTGAGTCAAGTGCAGATGTCCCTGGCGCTAGCTCAGGCTCCGCTCCTCCGGATGTCAGCCGGCGGGGAAATCTAATGCCCATGCGTGATGATGGCCGCGCTTGCATTAGGGATTTCCCCATAGGAAAACAATATACAATGCTTTCCTATGGGGTTATGGGTAATGCTGGACATCCCCATGCATAGCGCAAGGACGTCCAGCGTCAGTTAGGTGACCAAAAGTCACACAGCGACCCTGGCAGACAGCCCTAGAGGTGGAGTTAACCTTAGCAGGTAATAATTGCAGTTTTTTTTATTAAAAGAACTCGAGTTCCCCCATCTGTTACACCTCACTGCAACACTTGCAATATAGAGACTGATGCTTGTATAAAAGTACAATACAGATACTTACTATCAGTATACCAAGAAGTCATTGTTACAATCCTATTCACTTCACTCTGGCGCATGGCTGCCACGATGGCCGCCATTGAGTCAGTGTATCCACTGATTGACGAAAACATTTTATATGGAAAGCCCAGACAGGAAAGGACAGCATCTTGACCTTTAAAGTGCTCAGCCAATGATTCTGATGAAAATACATTACACTCCACAACCTATGAATCAAGGAGGATAATTGTTAATCAACTAATTTACGCAAATGCGAAAAGACTATAAAGAAAAATATAAAAGTAATCTATATAAAAATATTGTGTTTATTTTTTTTTATGTACTGGTATATTATTTTACCTTCAGTTGATCATTTCTCTAGAAGATTGTCAGCTAATCTATATTTAATGGACACACGCTACTTCATGCTGGTGTGCAGCGCCATGGCCACCATCAGGAATTACAGGCTTTACACAGAGAAAATCTCCAGCTATATCTTTGGTGGGAATTATACCACCACCACCTACGCAATTGGGATTGAGCAAAAAAAAAAAAAAAAAAAAAGTTTTCTGTTTTTGCTCCTACTTTGTGAGTACCTTTTAGTTATTTGTATCTATGATTTTATATCAGTGAGCACTATTTGCTGTTTTATTCCTTTTTATATATCTCTACAACGGTGACCCACTGCTTTTTAGTTTGTAAGTGTGTTTTTATACTCCTTTCAGAGACTGTCAGAAGATACTGATACCGCCCCACCACCTGCTCCCTAGATCCAATTCCCTCACATCTCATCCGTACTCTGTCTTCTTCTCTTTCTCCACCTCTCACTAATATTCTCAATCTCTTTCTCTGCTCTGGTATATTTCCATCGCCCTTCAAACATGCAACTGTAACCCCAATTCTTAAGAAGCCCAATCTTGACTAACTCCCCATCCAACTATCGTCCTATCTTGCTACTGTCTTTTGCATCCAAGATCATTGAAATAATTGTGTATGTGAGATTGAAAGACTTCCTCGAGTCCAACTCTCTGCTAAACCCACTTCAGTCTGGTTTCTGCGCTAAGCACTCTGTGGAAACGGCACTGACCAAAGTATCCAATGATCTACTCGCTGCAAAATCTCGTGGTCACTACTCTATCCTAATTCTCCTTGACCTGTCTGCGGCTTTTGACACTGTTGATCATCAACAGCTTCTTCTCATCCTCCGCAATATCGGTCTACAAGATATTGCTCTCTCCTGGTGCTCCTCCTACCTCTCCCAGCGCTCTTTCAGTGTTTCTTTCTCTGCATCTTCTCCTCAACTCCTCTCTGTTGGTGTCCCCCAAGGTTCAGTCCATGGTCCCCTACTGTTCTCCATCTATACTGCCTCCCTTGGTAAACTCATTAGCTCCTTTGGCTTCCAATATCATTTCTATGCAGATGACACGCAAATCTACCTGTCCTCTCCTGATCTCCTATGCCTCATCCTTCTGTCAGTCCCTACATTGGCTTCCTATAAAATATAGAGCTCAATTTAAAATTCTGGTTCTTGCTTTCAAATCTCTACATAATGCTGCTCCCACCTATCTATCCTCCCTTATACACAAGTATGTCCCGTCTAGGCCCTTATGATCTGCTGAAGACTTACGTCTATCTTCTGTCCGTACTCCCACCACTGATGCTCGCCTTCAAGATTTCTCGAGGGCTGCACCATTCCTGTGGAACTCGCTTCCCTCCTCCGTTAGATGCTCACCCAGTCTCCACTCCTTCAAAAAATTGTTAAAAACCCACTTCTTCATAAAAGCGTATCAATTAAACTGTTAATAGCTCCTGACTGATTCCTCTTTTGCAACTGTCACCAGTCTAATACTATCCTTACCTTTTGTGTCATTTTACCCCACTCCCTCTAGCATGTAAGCTCATTGAGCAGGGTCCTCAACCCCTCTGTTCCTGTGTGTCCAACTTGTCTGGTTACAACTACATGTCTGTTCGTCCACCCATTGTAAAGCGCTGCGGAAATTGACGGCGCTCTATAAATATAATAATAATAATAATAATAATAATAATAATAATAATAATAATAATAATAATAATAATAATAATAATACTCTTGGGTTTTTTCTTTCCACATATCCACTGACCATCACTTGGAATTAAGACTATCCACCAGGCGCTGCTTCTCACCTTTAAACCGTACAGTGTTATAAAGTCTAGACTACCTGGACAGCATTTCAGAGCAGACTCCCTGTTTTTGCAAAAATATCCCGTAAGGTATAGAGTTAAATCCAAGGATCGCTAAATTCTGCTAGTAAGTAAAGTTTCATTAAGCAGAAGAGAAATGTATGTGCACATTTCATAGATAAGATATCCTCTTAGCAGACATAAGTCCTTTTGGTTTATATTATGTTTTAGCCTAGTGACAGGAGTGCAGCAAGAGAGGAACAAGAAACAGGAACTATCTGGACTCAAGATCTTGCAGTGCTTAACTTAATCACTGAATTTAAAGGAATTCTCCAAGCACCAATAACCAAGACAGTGCCTTAGTGAGTTGAGTGCAATAGAAGATTTTATTATGGATTTGTGCCTTGATTATTATATGGCTAGTCAAGAATTCCTGGGAAGAAGATCTGGATTGTTGGTCATTGGTTATAACAATAAGAAACCAAGGTAATGACTATATAGAAATATTTGAAGAACAGTCACTAGTTGCCCAATGAATAATCATAATAGGACTTCATTATTATCGTCCCTGTTTCAGCATGAAGGGTCTAAGACTTTAAACCTAAACAGACCTATATGGAACGGTTAGGGCTGAATAAGCACCACTACATGATTACACGTTGTCGTTAAGTATCAGACTGTCATGGTGACATATTGGGCCATAAGCAATTAAAGGGACAAGCGGGACACATGTGACAAGGTTATACAATTGTTCCAAACCTTTAAGTTGTCATGCTGAATGGTGATTTTGCTGACATTTCGTACAAGAGCAGTCACTGCATGACCCTGTTCCAAGGCTTGGTTTACCAAGTAAAGTCCCGTCTGGCCTGTAGCCCCAAGAATAGACAGCTTCATCTTGGGTTCTTAGCAAGTTAAACCACAAAGTCGAATGTGCCTGGTTTAAAAAAAAACTAAAAAAAAAAAAAACAACAACATAAGAATGAGATACAAGAATGAGATTAAATGAATTGTAGTAACTATAGCAAAAACAACAGTTCGGTATGTTAACGAGTATCAGTCTGTTCTTTGTACCAGCTATTAGTAAATACTGCACCTAGAAATCTGTGTTAGGATAATGAATCATTTATGATGAGGGCTGGAGCGCACTTGCTAGCATAAAAAGGACTTGTTTTATTTATGCCATCTATTCCCATGATACCCACCAGATGGGGTAGCACAGAGCTAAATGCTTTCTAATTTTTGTTAACATTTCAACCTGGAAACAGGACAGGATGCCCATCAATAAATAACCTACTGAGAGAAAGCATTAGAACAGCAAGAGGACACTGCCACAATATTTGCAATCCATGCAAAAAAAAAAAAAAAAAAGTGGGTTCTGAACCCCAGCTTAAGTGATTGATTTTCAGTGAAAGCCTTGTAAATTAGTGCAGATTCTACCAGTCTCTTTCTTGCATTCGTTTGAAATATATATTTTTAATCTCCATCAATGAGCCATTATAGCATTACAGTTATAATCGCAGATTGGATATTTATTGACATGTTAACAGCTGCCAATTAGCACTTAAAGGTCCACTAAGGTCACCTAGGCCTCTTCATCTTAAGAAAGTGATTGGGGGGGGGGGAGCCTGGCTTCCTAGCAGGGTGGACGTGCTACACGATAGCTCCTGCAAACCAGCCACTAAAACGGGGGATATACCCCGAATCACCGCACGCACACCGCTGGGAAGGTGACTACAGAGTGGGGAGACCCAGGACAACGTTTTGATACCACACATGTACCCGCAACTCACCGGGTCCCCACGATTCCAGCTTGAGGCCTCACTGCGATCGAGCCAGGGAGAAGCGGACGCTCTCCTGGTTGGTAACCTTGCAGATGACAACCCTCAGTACTCACCTCTAACCCCCCCCCTCTGGACCGGCAGGGGTCACCCCCGGTCCTCGCTGGGGCCGATCACCCCCACACCACGACCAGCACAGGAGACAAGACCTCAAGCGAGCCGAAGCAGCCCAGGCCCAAACAAGATGGCAGCACAGACACAGTCTATAAAGAACTGCACACTCAACAAGCCTCCCAAGTGCACAGGGGAGTTCTATGACAGACTGTGTGCCAGTCTGTGGACTAGGCTTCACACCCGGAGACATGTCTTCGAGAGGGCGATAAAAGTAGTAAAGGCATGGATCCGCCCGGCAACACGGCGCCAAATAGGCGGGAATACCCCCCGTACCTCCACAGCAGTCCCTCGACAGAGCAGAAACCAAAGACCTGCACGGTGGGCAATAGCGCCAGGTCCCAGAGGCGCCAGCACCCACACCCTCATGCTTTGGAAGGTGACTCACCAACAAGCACGACCTGCTCGCTCCTCAGCGGCTCCAACAACTCTCATCAAGCTGAGCGCTGCCCCACACGCGAGAACCCACAGAGCCGGCCACGACACTGACCGGGAGACAGTACGGCACCACGCCAGCTGGAAACACAGGCGGAGTTCCCCCCCACAGCCCAAAGGAGAGAAAGCGTGGACTATTGGGAGAGAGGTGCTACCAATGAGTCCCTCACAGCGGGACTTTGTGCTGACCTTTTGCAAACCCATCCACAATGACCACTTACCACGAACCGGCATAGGGTGAGAGAGACTGGCTCCCAGACGCATGACCCCCCTTAAACATACCCTCTCCTTCAGCGTAAAAACTCTCAACTGTTGAAATGTCTTGCCCCTAATTATAGCCTCAGCAAAGTTATCATCTGCCACAACTCATTCTATAATACCAGTTTAACCTGCTTGTTTATAGATGTTTCTCCCTAACATTGCCATAACTGCACAGTTCAAATGAAGTTATTCATGTACACAGCAAGCCCCAGTGGTCTTTCACTTTAAGTTTACATAGCTCTTGTCACAGCATTATGACATAGATATATAGCTTGACAGGAGTGAATTGTTTTACTTTAATAAGCATTATGGTGACCATAGCTCACGATTTATACATGCACCTACGAATGTGTGCCTAGACATTTAAATGTATTAACCATCATTGATATTACCTATATAAGCCTGCCTAGCTTAGATTATCAGTTTGTCAATGTATAGAAGCAATTTTAACTGCTGTATGATGTGTCTAAGCTTAAATACACATAGTGTAACTTTTAAATGTATTATTACATTAAGTTACTGCTAACTGCAACCGTGCTTATACAATATGACTACGAATTTAACCTGAAGCCACTATTTAAGCATTTGACTGCACCGATCTCTAATGACAGCTAATATAATCTGTTGATGTTCATACTATATGCTGTTAATCCCCTGTCATAATTCAATAAGCATGTTTATATTGCCTATACCGTAAACAAAAGTGTGCTACTACTTTAATGCCATGCCTGCGAATTACAGTGAAGATGCAGTACTTACCTAAGCTGTCGTGGCATCGACCGATATCCTTAGCTAGTTAGGCAATGTTTAATCATATCCAACCACTACTATATACGCTAGAACCACTGTATGTTTACTGTCTCAAGCTTGAAACCCCCATCGTGACCCACCGTAAAAGTCATACAAAGCTAGCCTGTATATAGCATGTTTAAAATCTTTAAAAGTGTTCCCAGTCTGTTATTTTTCTCATAACAAATGTGCTGTTTATTTCTGCCATGACAATGTATGCCATTGAAATGCCTGGAACTGCTGTTGTGGCGCTGCAGGTACCTCTGTTATGTAATCAAATGCACAAGAAAAATAAAATTAAAATTATAGAATTAAAAAAATAAAAAAAGAAAGAAAGTGATTTGGAAGCAGTGGGCCTTTAGTTTTAACCCTGCAGTGAAAAATGGTGCATTATTTTGGAAGTTGCAATGCTAACATTGCAGGGTTAAGTCCACTCTAGTCGCTGCCATACTGATAATTTATGCAACTAAAATGTAATTTAGAACAAAAACAATGCATTATATCTCTGCAGACTGATTTCTAAACATTTATTGCGGTTTAAAGAAACATTGCTGTGGAGCTCTGCTATATGCTCAGACACACCAACAATATTGATATCATAGAAAAGAGGGGTAGGGGGATAAGTGCCCAAAATAGGGACTCTACCTCTTAAATAAGGACACTTGGAATGTATGCTATGGAATAGCATTTCTTAAAAAAAGCCAATCAGCAGGATCTTCTGCTTAATTCTGGTATTCAAAAAACGCCAACATATTGTGCAGCGCTGTACAAATGGGAAAGAGACAATACAGCATAAACAGACCAATACGAAAAAGGTAGAGGGCCCTACCCATGAGTTTACAATCTAAAGGATGGACATAAATCTAGGAAAATGCGCATTTCTCTAAATTTTGTCATTCAGATTTCAATTTGCGGCCATTTGTAACAAAACCTATTTTTTTCTGTGGTTTACTGTAGTGCCAATATTAGGGAACTTCACATTTTTGGTCAAAGAAGGCAAACTGGAAAAAAATATTTAAGGTCTTAAACTTCAAATTGGATCTAGTTTCCCACATTTGTGAATAATCCTGTTTATGTCTTTCTATTTGACCATTTTCATACTAGCTGCCTGTACAGGAAGTGGGTGACGTGAGCTTTTTTTTTTTGCCAAAAACACAAACACATTAAATAGGAGGTCATTAGGTAACAATTGTGTGTTTAGAGCATGTCTGAAATTCTATCCTCTCTACTGAATCCAAACATTTCCTGTTTTGTTCTGTAGCTGACAGCAAACTACTACGTGGTTTAATCACTTGACCGTGTATTTAAAAACCTGCAAAATGTAGGCTAAAATAGCCAAATTTTAAATAAAAAAAATTATTAAGTCACAGCTTTGCCACATTAGCCTGAATGTTTTAATCTATTTAAATAGTGAATACATCCTTGAGATGTAAATAAGCGTTTTAACCCCTTAAGGACACATGACGTGTCTGACACGTCATGATTCCCTTTTATTCCAGAAGTTTGGTCCTTAAGGGGTTAAAGGTTATTTTCAACTTTTGCATCTGAATTTCTATAGACAATACTTAAATTGAAAGTTCAAAATAAATTTGAGAATTAGCCTTGCATTTTGCTCCGCTAAGGCAAATATGGAGCAAAGTTAATTACCCTTATATGTGCTAAAGAAACATGTCACTTAAAGTACTTGATATATTGTAATTTGGTAAAAATCTAGAGTGTGCCATTGTCATACCTGATACTACAAGCAGTTCATCTGTTTAGACTCTACCCCTTCCTATTATATAATGAAGACAAAAGCTCAGTGCAAAGGAGATTGGCTAAAACCTTGTGGAAGTGGCCTAAAAGTGGTCAAACTGCTTCTGAAATGGGGTGGAGTGATGACAGTCTTGATGTATATCCACTTAGTAAAGGTGGAGCTAAATCATCTTTCCCTTGTTAACATGCACATGCTAAAAACAAACATTTAAATAGTGGTATACAAATCAGGCAAAAATTAACACAAATAATAGTGTGGTTAAAGGGACATTTTCATACTACTGTAGTGGTTATGGTGCAAAATCCACGTGTGTTTAATAACCCAGTAAATCTCTTCCCACTGACATCATTTGGAGAATAAACCATCCAAGTATATGTAAGGTATAAGAATGCACAGCAACTCACACCATCCTAGCCAGCCTTCTCACTTGCAAGATTGTGCTATTATAGTGCATGCACATGCATTGTCCCTACCTGGTTCTGAGCACTGTGTTTTCATGGATGTGTGGAGTTTGGATGCCACAGATTCAATAGAATTATGCAAATGTGAGAAAAGATAACAGGAAGTTTGCATAGATGGCTTCCTTGCTTAAAGGCACACTATAGTGTCAGGAATGCAAACATGTATTCCAGACACTATAGTTTTAAAATCATCATTTAGGCCCCCGACCCCCCTGCTTACTTTAAAAAAGTGTTTTTGCTCACCTTTCTTTGAAGCGCCGCAACGGTCGTGTTGCATTTGGCTCCACCTTGCCTCCTTGGTTGAGATCATCAATCTTGAGGATCAATCTCAATCCAATGCTTTCCCATACGAAAACATTGGGGGGCAATTTTGCACGCTGCAATGTGCCAATCAGCATATTCCTCATAGAGATGCATTGAATCAGTGCATATCTATGGGGAGCATTCAACGAGTGACTGCCACTAGAGGTGTTAATAGGCAGTAATGTAAACACTAACTTTTTCTCCATGTGCCCAGGCCGATAGGGGAGATCCGATTTTCTTGCCATGGGCCCTCTCGGGCCGGTGAGGAGATCAGAGATCTCCCTCACCGGCTCAAAGGCCCTTCGATCGGGTAGAGAGAATGAGGCAGGAGGCATGGGGAGGGACCAGGGAAGCAGTTCTTCCCGTGAGCAGGCTGTGTGGAGCGTTGCTGCACGTTACCATGGCAATGCCCCACACAGCATAATGCGCGCGGGAAGATAGGAGACAGCCTGTAGCCAGACAAGTTGCAGGCTATACAGAACTCACCACCACCGGACCACCAGAGCTGACATTGATTTTATTAATGTAGAGTATTTAATTTATTTTTTAATGTGCTACCTGCACCCCTCAAACTTTGCAACACACACAGCACCCCACACACAGCCACAGCATCTCTCTCACACACACACAGCACCTCCCCCCCCCCCACACACACAGAACCCCCCCACAGCACGTGTGTTTAGCAGTCGGTGTGTGAATGTGTCAGCAGTCTGTGACTGTATTCAGCAGTCTGTGTGTATGTATATATTGCATATGTTGGAGGTAGTAATAAATATAAGCTTAATTTTATCTATAATTTGCATTTTTATTCCTGTGAAGCACGTTATGGGCCCCCGAGCAAAGCAGTGACTGCGGAGGCACGGCCCCAGTGCACCGCTTTGCCCGAGGGCCCATAACGTTGTTAAGATGGCACTGAGTAGAATTAGCTTATAGTGCCTGAAGTGTCCCTTTAAACATAAGTATATGCAAGATGTGTGTCAGCTGTGCCCACAAACACTATAATGCCTGAACAAATTGCATCATCTATGGATAATATAACAGCAGTCAATCTAGAAAGCATAATTAAAACCCAACAACCAATCACAAGGGGAGGTCGGGTGTATGCTGTCTAATGAGTTGGTACATACAAGCAGTGGTGATGTAAAATATAAATGTGTTATTAACATTGTTTAAAAACTGCTGAATCATTTTCCACAATGTTAAAACGACATACAGGCTTTAATGCATGTTAAATGTCAGAAACAGACATCTCTGCCGCAGCTGATATACAACAGTACTTCATTGCCGCCGACATTTGCTGCAAATTAATTTGAGATGAATGGTGGTTTTACAAATGCTTTAACTAAACATCCAAATATAGTGAACTAAAAACACAATTGCAAAACGTAGACAAAAAGTGCTGCTTTGGAAAACAATCTGCAACTCGGGTATAATCAATGCGTAGCTATTCTAGCCTTCATTTTGCAATTTAGTTTTGCAATTCAATACAATTCAGTGTTTAGTGAATAAACTACAAAGTGTCTAAAAAACAAACATTGTGAAAGTGACCATACCACAAGTTTCGTTCAGGGAGCCAACGGCGACATACAACATGCATAGCTGTAAAGTTAACATTCCATTTTTCAAATGGAAAACTCTACAAAACAACCAAAGGAAAAAAAAAAAGCCAGAAGGTAAAGGAAAAAAAACACATGTATTGCTGAATATGTGTGAGCACAGAAAACAGAAAAGCCAAGTTGACATATGTACGCTGAAATCTGACTCAACTTACCTGGAAAAGGTTGGGAGGAAGCCGAGTACTTCCTCGTGAACGGTGGTATCTAGGATATTTTACACTGTCCAAGTGAGGTAATCGTGCAGTAGGAGGGATTGTTACACAACTGCAGTAGGAGAGGTTGTATTCCAATGCTAGACTGTCAGCAACTGTACAGAAACACACCCAGCTCTCTATCTGCAGCTGTTAGTTACACTTCATGTGTCTAATCAATACATCAGGAAAATAGAAAGTGTTGCATTCAGATTTATTTCCTATGTACTATCTCTGTTCTAAAGTGAGAATTCAAAGTGAATTTCAAATTTACAATTAAAATAGCCAAACGGGAAAACTAAGATATGCTTTCACTTCTGCTTCACTGGACTTAAAGGGATACTGGCCAATAAAGGGTTAAAACCCTTTGTTTACTTACCTGATCCCAGCACTGATGTCCCTCGTGGTTTGGTGCTCTGCCTCCTCCGATGTCATCAGACGGGGGACCTAATGTGCATGCGCAATGATTGACTCAATGCTTTCCTATGGGGATTTAACTGAGACTGGATGTCTTCATGCAGAGTGTGAGGACATCCAGCGTCAGGCGACCAAAAGTCGCCAAGGAAGCAGGGAGTGCCTTTAGTGGCAGTCTGGTAGACAGCCACCAGAGCAGACATAGGGCTGCAATGCAACATTGCAGTTTCTCATGCTGTATAATGTTTTGCAGAGCTAAGGGGACTCTGACACTGCACCTAGACCACTCTAATGAACTGAAGTGGTCTGGGTGCCTGTAGTGTCCCTTCAAAGGAACACAGCAACAATAGCTATACAAACATGTATTCCTAAATCTGTAGTGTTCTAGTCCCTATTTAGAACCTGTTTTAGATTAAAGGGACACTATAGTCACCCAGACCATGTGGTGGAATCTCAGTAAAAATAAATTGACTAGGACAAGATTGCCACATGGTATGTGCACTTGCATATGTTGATGTATCGGTCGGTTGGTTACACATAGCTAAGATACAATCAACAGTGTACTGAGCAAGTGTAGGAATACAGGATATACGAGTATTTCCCCTCCTCCATTGTGCTGGGCAAGCCATGAGATCAAACAGGAATTTAGTCTCTATTCGGTTGATGGAAAAGAGTATGTGTAGGTTGAACTGATTATGGGAGGAGCTACATGCCTATATAAGGGACCTACACTGTCTGATAAGGGCTCAGACTTTGCTGTTTTTTGGTGACATTAGTCCCTCTGAGTCCCGGTCGGTGAATTGAATAAAGAATCTCTTCCTTCCTGAAGAAACCTGTGTCCATCTCTCTGTGCTTGGCTTCTGTCAGTTTCTCCGGTATCAACCACTTCAGCTCAATGAAGTGGTCTGGGTGCCAGGTCCATCTAGAATTAACCCTGCCTGCTGTAAACATAGCAGTTTCAGAGAAACTGCTATGTTTACATTTGGGGTTAAGCCAGCTTCTAGTGGCAGTCTTCCAGACAGCCACTAGAGGCGCATCTGCGACGCTGGAGGCATATTATGCCTCCATCACGCAGAGCGTATGGACACTTTGAATGCGCGCGCGGCACTGTCGCTGACGTCAGACGGGGAGCTGACGTCGGCGGGTGAGGAGAGGTAAGGGAGCCCGGCGGTGGAATATGGTGAGTAACTGAAGGGGTTTTAAAAGTTTAAAAGTTATCACTTTAGTAAACAAAACATAATAGACATAATTGCTCAAGTATAAATTATACACTGAAAAAAAAAACCTTTAAACATGCTATGTCCGTCTGAAATTAAATTTCATGTAATTACTAGATATGAATTTCCCTCTTGATTTTCAAACCTTTCCTCAAATCTAAAATGTACGTGTCATGGGTCTGCTACTATTTTATAGGGGAGAGCATGATATCTAAATATTCTAATGCCAAATAACAAGAAAAAAAAATAAAGTTATCACTTCATCTAAATTATGTTGTTATGGTGCAGCGAGGCCCCCAGGGGACACTTTTACCTTAAGAGGTTACACCGTTCTCTGACAGTTAAACCCCAAAGTGAGCCTTCAGCGCCAATCCTTAGGTTCCCCCAGGTGGCATCCGTCTTTTGGAATCTCTGAGCTGACGCTCTCAGCCAATCGATGACTTCCCATTCACAAAACTGGCTTGTGAATGGGGTGTCACTAATTGGCTGAGAGGTTCAGCTTACTGCTCTCAGCCAGTCAGTTGCGCCTATGACCAGCGGCTCTCCGCGTTTCCTGAAACTGAAATTTAAGAAGCCAGGGGGCAGTTATGATTGTCGCTGGAGGCTCAATTTGGGGTTAAGCTGTTTGAGAACAGTTTAACTCCTGAAGGGAAGTGTCACGATCTGACCCTCATCTGTGCCGCCTGACCTGACCCTTGGCTTTCCTCGACTACGAATTTGGTTTACCCTTTGGTACTTCACCTTGGCTGATTCTTGCCTCCTGGACTCCTCCCATCAAATATGTAACAGATGTAACAGTAAGAATACGCCTTGTGGAAGTTGTTATGGTGCCGGAGTGACCTTAAAGGACCACTATAGGCACCTAGACGACTTCAGCTCAATTAAGTGGTCTGGGTGCCAGGTCCTTCTAGTTTTAACCCTGCAGCTGAAAACATAGCAGTTTCACTATAGTGCTCCTTTAACCGTTCAACTTTAGAAATATTTAATCAGTGACTCTATGAAGAAAGTTTAGTGTCTCCATGCAGAGTGTTGAGACAGTTAATGGCAGCACTGCCCCAGGAAGCACCTCCAGCAGCCATCTGAGGAGTGGTCACAGGAGGTATCTCTAGGCTGTAATTTAAACACTGCATTTTCTCTGGAAAGACCGTGTTTACTGCAAAAAGCCTGAAGGGAATGATTATACTCACCAGAACAAATACAATAAGCTGTAGTTGTTCTGGTGACTATAGTATCCCTGTAACTTTCCTCATCCTTTTCTATTTCTTAGCTTACTCTTTGTATATCTGACCCACTTTTGTCCTCTCTTTTTTCTCTTACCTCCTTTTGTGTCTCTTATACCCCTTTTGTTATATCTTTTGCCCCTTTTGAGTCTGCTCACCCCACTCCCAATTAGCACGTCACTGCTTTAGGCAATATCTTCCGGGAGAAGGTTTGGCAGGTGTAACGGAGTGCCTGTACCCAGAGTGGTACCTCCGTTGTAGTTCTCTACCAGATCCTGCGAGGCAATAGTGTATTATAGCTCCTGCATACTCAAACATCAGTCGAGACTTCTGACTACGGCTAAATTCATCTTCTACATCAGAACACTACTCCTAAGATTGGGTTGTATCCATGTCTCGGGTCTTTCATTTAGAATAGGGGCAGCTTCGGTCTCCTTCAACACTGACACTCCAGTGCATATTATTAAAAGATGGAAATCCTCAGTCTACAACCGATATATTCCTCATCCCGAGAAAGAAATGAGAAAAGCTTTTAAAAGTTTGGCTTTGTAGGGGGGCGGGGCCGGACCGCCGAGCTGGATGGTCGCAAGCAACTTCAGCTCCTGCTCTTTCCCACTCTATAAGCCCTTAAAACATGATTTATCCTGGGATAGTAGACCAACAGCACAGACCCTCAGTGTGCTGGGACCACTGGACCCAGGGAGAGGCTGACTCCCAGAGTTACAGTCCCCCAGATGGGGCCTTCTTCGGCGGAGAGCGGGGCGGACGGCCGCTGCCCCGCTATCCTGCCTGACAGGGCCCGGCCGCAGGAGATGACCGGCGTGGACCTGGCCCTGTCCCCCCCTCTGGACCGGGGGGGGGGGGTTATCCCGGTCCCCCCCCTCGGGACCCGACCACCGCAAAACATCTAAGGCGTAGCAGCAAGGCCGCCAAGACCCGCAAGCCAGGCACTGAAACCAAGATGGCGGAGGCCATGTGCGATGGCGCCAAAACCAGAGCCTCCACAGGCAGCACAAAAGGCAGACTGTATGCACCCACGGCACAGATAATTACTGCAGTCATCCATCTGCAAGCACCCTCGAACCCCAACAAGCCACCTACCTCCACCCGGCACTTCCTCCCTCGGGCAGGGAAACAAGCCGTCCTACTGATACGACAGTCGCAACCACTATCACACCGAGGGGTTTACCGGCCCAAGGAGAAGCAGACAAGCAACCGCCCAAACCCCTGTTGTCCGGGAAAGCCTTACACACAGCAGAGAACTAGCCCAGCACCCAGCAACAGGCAACCTGACAAGAATCTGCAGCTGAAGGGGATATCTTCCACCCATCTCTAGAGTGACTACCTTCAACCAAGACTGTCTAGCCTTCAACTATTTTACCCTCAGGAACTCTGCGCCATTATCGAATGAGAACTGCCACCTGGTGATACACTCCATCCACAAGCTTGCCAAAGATCGCCCTATAAACTTGAGTACACATTTTGTCAAACTAACCAGCCTGTCATTAGATAACTGTCTCTCACTGGACTCACAAAAGCATATCTAAGCCTTGTTTACCTACTATAACCAATGCATGCTTATTTAACTCATCTCATTAATGCGATTTAACTAATGATTGCTGCAATATTTGACATATGAACCAAAGGTGTCCTTTCTGTAGGATAAGATTAGCTGGACGGGATGTTACTGGGCGAAATATATATATCCCTCATCTAAGCATAGTTTAGCGTAACTATACCAAGGGTCCGAAGCTAAAACAAGGACGCTCACTATAACTTTTAACCTTAAGCTATTGTTACCAAGCGACAGAATATTTCATTATAACTAACCAGCATGTACCTAGCCTGTTGTATTAATCTAAAAACATGTGCATACCCTCTAAATGCTACCTGGCAGTCAAAAACATGTATGTTCAATGTGTCTAAGCATGCTGTTGTGGCTTTACTGCCATGCGAATGTTACCCATGCACTACAAAAATAAAGAATTAAAAAAAAAAAAAAAAAAGTTTGGCTTTGTAAATTTGATGCAATAAGTGTGTTTTTCTTTAATACCTTTTCACCCTCTTTGCATGAACCCGATTTATATATATTACTAATATGTTTCTGAACATATATATTATATTATTCACTCACTCACTCACTCTCTGGGCCGGCCTAAGACATCATGCTGCCTAGTCCAATGATAAATGACTATGGGGTATAATGTATAATAAACACAGGTTACTGGCTATGGGAGGGATAATGTATAATAAACACAGGTTACTGGCTATGGGAGGATAATGTATAATAAACACAGGTTACTGGCTATGGGGGGATAATGTATAATAAGCACAGGTTACTGGCTATGGAGGGGATAATGTATAATAAGCACAGGTTACTGGCTATGGGAGGGATAATGTATAATAAACACAGGTTACTGGCTATTGGAGGGATAATGTATAATAAACACAGGTTACTGGCTATGGGAGGGATAATGTATAAACACAGGTTACTGGCTATGGGGGGATAATGTATAATAAACACAGGTTACTGGCTATGGGGATAATGTATAATAAACACAGGTTACTGGCTATGGGAGGGATAATGTATAATAAACACAGGTTACTGGCTATGGGAGGATAATGTATAATAAACACAGGTTACTGGCTATGGGGGGGATAATGTATAATACGCACAGGTTACTGGCTGTGGGAGGGATAATGTATAATAAGCACAGGTTACTGGCTATGGGAGGATAATGTATAATAAACACAGGTTACTGGCTATGGGAGGGATAATGTATAATAAACACAGGTTACTGGCTATGGGAGGATAATTTATAATAAACACAGGTTACTGGCTATGGGAGGATAATGTATAATAAACACAGGTTACTGGCTATGGGAGGATAATGTATAATAAACACAGGTTACTGGCTATGGGGGGGATAATGTATAATACGCACAGGTTACTGGCTATGGGGGGGATAATGTATAATAAACACAGGTTACTGGCTATGGGGGGGATAATGTATAATACGCACAGGTTACTGGCTGTGGGAGGGATAATGTATAATAAGCACAGGTTACTGGTTGTGGGGGGACAATGTATAATAAACACAGGTTACTGGCTATGGGGGAGATAATGTATAATACGCACAGGTTACTGGCTATGGGGGGGATAATGTATAATAAACACAGGTTACTGGCTATGGGAGGATAATGTATAATAAACACAGGTTACTGGCTATGGGAGGATAATGTATAATAAACACAGGTTACTGGTTGTGGGGGGATAATGTATAATAAACACAGGTTACTGGCTATGGGAGGGTAATGTATAATAAACACAGGTTACTGGCTATGGGGAGGATAATGTATAATAAACACAGGTTACTGGCTATGGGGGATAATGTATAATAAACACAGGTTACTGGCTATGGAGGATAATGTATAATAAACACAAACACACAAAAAAATAAATAAAAAATAATAATAATAGTAATCTTTACATGAAGATGATGGATACGTGACATATACTACTTAAATGGCTCACCATGATAGTCTTCTATATGCCCCCAAAATATTAATATTCAATATGATGTTCTTTTTAAAAATATACATTTTATTCTAGTCACATTGCAAACACCAGTACAAATTTAAAAAATAAATAAATAAAAACTTGACAGATGGTCCAGCTTAATGATGTTACAGAAAGAGAGATCGTTGATCGAGAGCAAACACTTTTGTCAAGAAAGTCAGGGAATAGACCATGCAGCCCTTTGTCCACTGTTTTATATTGTTATAATGACGTCAGAACCTTTGACTAAACCTCTCTATAAATAAGGAGACCCTCCTAGTATACACCCACTTTCCCTACTTCTTATGGAACAAGATAGTAATTAACCATCTCTTCTTTTTAACCCATTAGACATCCATACCTAATATAAATAGGAACATATGGGCTATGTTATATTCTACAGCATCTTTATATTATGACTGTGTTTTTTGCATGGCTGTATACCCTGGGGGCTTGATTTACAAGTTGCCTGAAAAAAACGTCTATTTCATAAAGTATGACACAGAAAGAGTTAATTTTTTGTTTTTACCAATTGCAGACATGCTCAGTTACATTATACTAGGTAGCTGCACTTGCATGGTACATTTAATAAGACCTAATGCCTAAAGTGTAGAATTTATGTCAAAGATAATGAGCTTTTTAGCATCTCAGAAACCACAATGCACTATCTAATGTTGTTGATGTTCCTACAAATGTGTGGTTTTTGGTCTGGCTGGAAGTTGATTTTAATCTAAGTAGTTTTTTATTATTCTGTAATGATGTAACCGAGATACAGATTTTTTTTTTTTAATTTTTTATTTTTATCGTGCAGGGTGTTACATTATTTGGAACAGCGCCACAACAGCGCACACGCAGACATACATGTTAAACAGTGGCATAGAAACTAGCAAATTTTTTAGTATAAGGTTAAGCTGGGCTTCGTTGGCACAACACGTAATTGAGGCATGGGGTCATCAGCGCTGGGTTAAGTGGGTGTAGTGCACATGGGTGGCCGTCCTTATGAGAGATAGACGCTGTGCACATTGTGCCCATGTCCCATGTGTCCTGCCTCTTTATCGAAATGAATAAAAAAGGAGCGAATGAGTATGAAGCGGCTGTTAAGTGCACCTTGTGAAAGGTAGAATCCGCTTAACTATCGCATTTACCCAAGCTGGAGTCATGTCAGCATGTGTACCCCCTCGAGTGAGTACCGAAGTGTAGGTAGGTGGTGTCATGTAATACGGGAGGGGGGTGGGGGGGGAGGTAGTAAAATTAGCTATACTCTGGGCAAAACTATGGACCTGCATGGTACGAGGCTCCGCAAGGCCTTCCCCCTCTGTGTGTAAGCAAGCAGTATAGGAGCGGGGGAGGCTTGTGGCCCTGTCACATAAGGTGTTGTGAGCTTGGCAATAGTGTATGAGCCAAAAGTAACTGCGGTCGGTTGTGAGAGAGTTGTAACATAAACAAATTAAAGCAAACGTAAAATTAAATCAACAGGTTTTAGGAGAGGTTAAGTCTCTGTGGTGTTAGGGGCCTGATTGGCAGCTCCAAGTCCTGTTCCACGTTCAGGTCCCTGCTTCGGACGTCGATGGAGCATGTGTGGATCTGGGAGTAAATTCTTTTATTCCTACTGGATTTAGTTGAGACATGGACGCTGTGGCCGTTGCGGTCTGGGTGAGCAGGCCCATCCTGTGGAGGATGTCTTCCAATTCCTGCGGTGTGCTTATGCGTCGAGTTTCTCCCTGGGCAGGAAGGGTCAGGGATCTTGGTGGGCCCCAACGATAGGGAATGTCCTTTGCTCGCATGAGCTGGAGGAGGGGGCGCAAAGATCGGCGCCAGGCCAAGGTGTTTTTGGTTAGGTCTGGGAACAATTGCAGGTTAGCTCCCTCAAACTGCAGCAAATTTTGGCCTTTAACAGCCGACAGGAGTGAGGCTTGGTCCTGTAAAGACTGAAATCTGATAATATCTGGCGTGGAGATCCATGGCGCGGTCGCAGGTTTAGGGATGCGGAATACCCCATCTAACTTCACTGCCCTGGCCTGTTTAGGCGGTAGGTTGACGGCCAGAAATCGTCTTATAAAGTGTGGTAGATCCGTTTGGCTCACCGCCTCAGGCACTCCCCGAACTTTAAGATTGTGCCTCCTCCGTTGATCCTCCAGGGCATCCACTCTTTCTGCGGTTGCTTTCTGCTGCCGCTGGAGTTCCTCTAGCTGTTTCTCCATCCCGGAGAGCTTGGTGTCCTGTTTGCAGTGGGAGGCCTCCAGGACTGCGATTTTTCCCTGTGCGCCCTCCACTGCTTTCTGGAAGTGGGCCATGTCACTGGCTAAGTTAGTACGGAGCTCCGTCAGCATTTTCTTTAGAAGTGATGCCGTGACAGGGTCACTGTCTGCTGTCGGAGGTAACCGGGGACCCGTCTGTATGTTGGGTACGGTTCCCTCATCCGTGTCTAGCAGGTTTTCCGAGGAGCACGAGGAGCCTCCATCGAGGTGCGCCATGCTGTCCCATGCGGCCCTCTGGGAGTTACGGAAAAGTTCTCCAATGTCCCGGGCTGGCAAGCCCTTGTCTGATCTGGGTTTTTTGTTTTTCCGTCCCATTTCAGCTTCCCCGAGGTGGGTAAGTATTTTGTCGTTTGTTTTGCTGGTGTTTTGCTCGTTTAGGTAGCTTTGTCAGTATATCTCTCACGGAGCTTGTGGGATCTGCCACAGAGATACAGATTTAATTATATACTTATACTTATATAGCACTCTTTTCCAGACCACTTTACAATTGTGCAAAAATAACATTGGTAATTATACAAACAGTGGATAAATATATAGACACATCTAAAGAAAGGGAGAAAAGAACCCTACCATCAGACTACAGTAAATTAACCTGTAAATTCGATTAGAAACTAACATGGTTTTTTTTCTTCCCAAATTAAATTGTGAAATGTTTCATGTTTTCAGGTTTTGATTGATGCAATAATGATGTGTTATTTTCTTACGTTACCATGGAAGGAACCTCGCCCGTATTGATTTTTTGTTTTAAATAGCCCTTGGTTAAAATTGCAAGAAGTGATCGCTGAAAAGCTCAAGTATAAAAATATGGGAAACATAATGGAATTGTGTATTAGAAATTATGTTATTCGCTAGCTAGTTATATTTCAGTGAACATTTATTTTCAATATCACACTGAAAGAAGTCTAAGCAGTGATTTACAATTAATTCCTTTCAACCTTTAAAACAATTCCTGACCAAGCACATGCTTTATTTTAAACTCAGTTTTATTAATAGAGTGCTAGGGATAGGCTGAGAGCTCTTTGTCTGTTTGAAATGCTGGGAGGTATGGATTTACTGGCACTTGTGTCATTCAGAAGAATACCAGGCCTTCTTTCAGAGAATAGAATAATACATTACTGGCAGAGGCATAACTAGAAAACACGGCGCCCCGGTGCAAAAATTTCCCTGGCCCCCACCCCCCCATACGTCTACCCTCCCCTCCCATACGTTGCCTCCCACACATGCAGACACACATATAGACACACACATACATACATACATACATACATACATACAGACACACACACACACACACACACACATACAAATACACACATACAAACACACACACATATACAGAAACACAGACAGACACACACACATACATACATAGTTATATAGTTACATAGCTGAAAAGAGACGTGCATCCATCAAGTTCAGCCTTCCTCACATATGTTTTTGCTGTTGATCCAAAAGAAGGCAAAAAACCCAGTCTGAAGCGCTTCCAATTTTGCAGCAAATTAGGAAAAAAATTCCTTCTTGACCCGAAAATAGCAGTCAGATGTCTCCTCGGATCAAGCAGCTATTACCCCACTAATTAGAAATGATATCTCTGTATGTTATGTTTTTGGAAGTATTTATCCAATTGCTGTTTAAACATCTGTATAGACTCTGATAAAACTACCTCTCCAGAAAGAGAATCCTTACAGTTCTTACTGTAAAAAAAACAAAAAAACTTTCCTTTGTCTTAGATTAAATCTCCTTTCTTCCAGCCAAAATTTATGTTTATGAATAGATTTCCAGATAATGGTTTGTACTGGCCCCGAATATATTTGTATAATGTTATCATATCCCCTCTGAGGCGTCATTTTTCCAAACTAAACAGATTCATTTTTTTTAACCTTTCTTCATAACTAAAATGCTCCATTCCTTTTATCAATTTTGTAGCTCGTCTCTGCACTTTTTCTTGTGCCATTCTTTAGAACAGGTGCCCAAAATTGCACAGCATATTCAAGGTGTGGTCTTACCAGCGATTTATAAAGAGGCAAAATTATATTTTCAGCCCGAGAATTTATGGCCCTATTTATACATCACAAAACCTTATTGGCCTTAGCAATTGCAGATTGACATTGCATATTGCTGCCTAATTTGTTCTCTATAACAATTCCCAAATCCTTCTCGTCTGTGGTTATCCCTAATTCACTACCATTTAGGGTGTAAGTTGCTTGTGCATTCTTGACCCAAAAGTGCACAACTTTGCATCTTTCTACGTTAAATTTCATCTGCCATTTTAGTGCCCAGTCCCCCAATCTATCTAAATACAAACACACACACACACAGACACACACACACAAACATACGAGCACATATACATACGGACACAGAGACACATACATACAAACAAACGCACACACATACAGACATACACACAGGCAGACACACATACATACACATATACAGAGAAACATTCATACAGGCACACATACATACAAACAAACAAACACACACATATACAAAATGCTTTAGTCACCCTCCTGTTTATTACCTTTTAGATGCAGGAGGGTGACTTTTTCTGGGGTCCGGTGGTGGCTCAGGCTGATGGGAGTCAGCTGATGGGAGCCAGAGGGCACTATAGTGTTAGGAAAACAACTTTGTATTCCTAACACTATAGCTTTGCTTTAAGAGAGTGTGAGCATATATGAAAGTGTTCCTGTGCCTGTAATGCAAGGTAACCTTTGTCATGGAAACTGTTCTACCTGTCTCTATTAGCATGTGTTATTATTACAAAGTCTGTGTGTAATATGCTGTCCCATTTGAAGAAAATACTTTGATAGGTAAGTCATTTAGTATATATTGGGAATTCTCAGCTCCTAACAACTTTGACTGATGAGGAATTGCGTGCAAATAAACAAGGCTGTCAGTGATACACCAGAAAGTCTTTGCTTTTAATATCTGTTATCTAACCACACCTGTTTCTTGGGGATAAGCCTTGTAGATTTTATTAGTCACCTCAGGTGCGTTGCATGGGTTACCGAACCATGTGATTTGTCCCTCCCATTGTAGAAGGGGTCCTGATATCCAAAATATCAGGTCAGTAGATTTCTGTTGATTTAAATGCCAGTATAGGTTTCAGCGCTTAGTTGATAATCCCCTTATTGGTAATAAGGGTGTCAATATATGATAAAAAATGAAACAATGTAAATAAGGTCAAAATAAGATGAAAGAATAAAATAAAAACAACTAAAGTTCAAAATAATTGTGGTAAAATACCAATACAAAAGAAAGTCCAAAGTCTGCAATATCTGAGTGCAAGTCCTGCAAAAAAGAGTCCAATAATGTGGTGGAAGGTGGGGGTCCAAATGTATGCTGAAATACCTTGGATAGAAAGAGACAAAAAAGGTATATAGTGTAACTCTATTATAAATGTATTGCTCCAAGTATAAAAAGGTCCCCGCCAACATAAAAAGCTCTTACACGAATAAAAATATGATACTCATCGTGGAACAGAAGAAAAAACCCATGCTCGCTCGTTGTAAGTCCACACTGAAGCTCCGGTTCCCCAAAGAGGACAGCAGCTGCCTGGTGCACTCAGGAGGGCTGTCTGTGATGGCACTGGCGGGGAAACACTTGCGGTAAATGCGGCTTCTTTCAGGAGCTTATGGAGAAGGGTATTCTGCAGGTGAGATCTTCAGTAGCACCCTATCAACGCGTTTCGCCCTTCTTCCGAGGGCTTTTTCAAGATAGGTGCTCCATACCCAGCTTATCGGTTATATACTTTGCCGGGCAAACGGATTCAAATTTTTAAAGGTATACACCTTTCTAGGACATCAATAAAAAACCAATAAAATGATAAGGAATGGCTACTGTACAGGAAAACCCTGTGATAATACAGTGCTAAATAAACAGATCCTAAGAACTGTAATACAATGTCATCCTTATAAAATTAAGAAATTCTGGTATAATACTAATATGACATAGATATACCAAACTTAAAACAGTACCACCCAGGTCTAATTGAGAGGGCAATCTGAAATAACTTAGAGATACATACATAAAGATACTTATAAAACACATAGGCTCTGAAGCATGCAGATGTAGCAATAATTGGAGTTGCAGTTGGTACATTTGTACATCTTGCTCTAACATTGTAATAATTTGTGAGCTTTCTTAATAAGTGTACAATCATGGCAAAAATGTTTCACTATTGGTAGTTTAGTACATGTTCTTGATGTACAAAATAAATACGTGGTCTTACCTTGAAGGTAGCATTATTGGTAACAAAACAAAATAGATTGTCCAGTAATCCCACCTTTTATCCTTAGGGACACCCTAGAAATCGAACACAATCTAAAGATAATGATTTTTTAGGACCAAGAGGCCAATACCTCAGTCGGTACCAACCAGAGCCCCCACAATCCAATGTCAGAAAAAGAGGATGTGGGGGGGGGGGGGGGGGGGGGGGAGAGATACCGTAGGAGAAAAGAAAATGAGAAGGTAGAACAGATAGGAATTTTCAATTTGTCTGATGCCAATTTAACTAAACAACAAATTAAAGTCCTCAATAGAGGCTTAAAGTATGCCCCCACGATCACATCAGATCCATTTACAGCATACTTAGAGGTACAAAAATATATTAGAAAATTAACTTTCAAAAAATTATTTTTAAATAACCCGATCCCGGTGATGCAAAAACCGGAACACACTATCTTTCATCATACAACTCTGAGAAATAAGTCATCCTTTTGTCCGGCAAATCAGATAAGGGGACCCATGTCAGCTTTCAACCTGGCAGTAGCTGCAGATATAGATAAACTACCAAAAAAGTAGCTAAGCATAAACAAAACTTAAATGTATGGGAAAGTAAAGCACTTAAGGAGCTCAATGACAATATAGATATTACTATAAAACCAGCAGACAAGAGAGGGGGGATTGTGGTCCTGAATACTGAGGACTACAACACAGAATGCAAAAGAATTCTGAATGATCCCCTTACGTATAAGCAGATTAAAGGGGACCCCACCTCCGACACTAAAAAACTTTGTTTGGTATATTGGAGAGATGGAGTTATTTGAATATATTGAGTAAAAAGGAGTTGGAGTTCGTGATGGTTGTATACCAGAAAAAAACAGTATTTTACCAATTACCGAAAATACATAAGAGTCTTTTAAATCCCCCGGGTAGACCCATTATTTCTGGGATAGGGTCCCTGACATGTAATCTATCTCAGTATATAGATGCCATATTACAACCCTTTGTTAAAAGGCTAGGTCGTATCTAAAAGACACTGGAGAATTGTTAAGAAATATAGAAGGCCTGAAATGGGAGCAAGATTACCTAATGGTAACATGTGACGTTACGTCACTGTACACTGTTATTAAACACGATCTGGGATTAAAAGCAGTAAGAAAAACTCTATATGAGGATCCCACCATGTTAGTGGAACAAGTAGAATTTTTGATTGAATGTATTGACTTCATACTTAATAACAACTTCTTCTGGTATGGTAACGATATTTATCTACAAACCAATGGTATTGCTGTGGGGACCAGGTTCGCCCCAAGCTATGCTAATATTTTCATGTCCCACTGGGAAAATATGTTTATTTGGCAAGGGCACCAGTGGGGGGCGAACCTGGTCTTCTATAGACGGTACATTGATGACTGTTTCTTTGTAGGGAGAGGGAAGGAGACAGAACTTATGACGTTTCTCACATATATCAACAGAAATGAATATAATCTATCCTTCACATACAAGTACAGTTCCACCAGTATAGATTTCTTGGATCTGGTCCTATATACGGACCAATACAATACTCTAAAGTCTAAAACTTTTTTCAAAAATGTAGACGTGAACAGCTATATTCTGACGTCCAGCTGCCACTATCCATCTTGGTTATCAGGTGTCCCTTTTGGTCAATTTTTAAGGGTAAAAAAAAACTGCACTGACCCTGATATATGTGACCAACAACTACTGAAAGTAAAACAACTATTTATAGAAAAAAGGTACGACGAGAAAGCACTAGATACAGCCCTCCTTAAAGTTACCAATATAGAACGCTCAAATATCCTACACAAAAAGCAGGAGAAAGCCAAGTCAGACAAAAACACTGAGGACTTATGCCCTTTGGTGTTTAACTACAGTGCTCAAGCATACAATATAAAAAAAAGCATACAGAAACATTGGCACCTACTGCAACAGGATGCCGCTTTAGCCATGCTTTTACCTGCAAAACCAAGAATAATTTTTAGGGGGGCTCCCACGTTACGAAACAGATTAGTGCACAGTTTTAATAAGCCTATAAGACCTAACCATTTCTTGAGTGGCAAAAAAGGGTACTACAAATGTGGCAATTGCTACATATGCAAACTAAGTACTAAAGGAAAAAATTATACAACCTTTCAGTCCTCAATAACTAAACAAATATTCAATATCAAGGACTGCATCACATGTAACATTAAACAGGTTATTTACAAGCTAGAGTGCCCGTGTGGCCTCCAGTACGTGGGTCAAACTAAAAGAACACTCAAGGTTAGACTCAGAGAACATGCCTACAATATAAAAAGAGGATTTGACAAATATTCACTCTCCAATCACTTCAGAACACATCATAACAGTGATCCCACACTTCTTTCGTACTGTGGTATTGAAAAAATAGAAGTACCTTGGAGGGGAGGTGAATTGAGCAACATTTTGACATACCGAGAAATGTTCTGGATCTATAATTTGAAAACTCTTACCCCCTCAGGCTTAAATGCAGAACTGGAACTAGCAAATATATTATAGTTTCTATATGACCTTTTATACGTATTTCCTTTTTAATATATATATACCTTATTTTATATATATACCATTAGCACACATACCTATTCCCGTTGGTTAGGAATCTAGAAATGTTATAATTCACCTGTGATGTGTACTTTTAGAGTAAAGCCTAAGGATATTATAAATTCCAGCCATTATCCAAATACTCTGCTTCTAGGGGAAGTGTGTTTTAGATTTCAGTTTCAATACAGAAAATGATAATGTCCTTTTTGTATTTTTGTTTTTTTTTGTATTTTCGGTCATTTGGGGTGTTTTGAGCATAATATTAAGTACTCTCCCTTTAAGAGATAAACTAGTTACTAAATTTCTGTCCCTAAGGATAAAAGGTGGGATTACTGGACAATCTATTTTGTTTTGTTACCAATAAGGCTACCTTCAAGGTAAGACCGCGTATTTATTTTGTACATCAAGAACATGTACTGAACTACCAATAGTGAAACATTTTTGCCATGATTGTACACTTATTAAGAAAGCTCACAAATTATTACAATGTTAGAGCAAGATGTACAAATGTATCAACTGCAACTCCAATTATTGCTACAACTGCATGCTTCAGAGCCTATGTGTTTTATAAGTATCTTTATGTATGTATCTCTATGTTATTTCAGATTGCCCTCTCAATTAGACCTGAGTGGTACTGTTTTAAGTTTGGTATATCTATGTCATATTAGTATTATACCAGAATTTCTTAATTTTATAAGGATGACATTATATTACAGTTCTTAGGATCTGTTTATTTAGCACTGTATTATCACAGGGTTTTCCTGTACAGTAGCCATTCCTTATCATTTTATTGGTTTTTTATTGATGTCCTAGAAAGGTGTATACCTTTAAAAATTTGAATCCGTTTGCCCGGCAAAGTATATAACCGATAAGCTGGGTATGGAGCACCTATCTTGAAAAAGCCCTCGGAAGAAGGGCGAAACGCGTTGATAGGGTGCTACTGAAGATCTCACCTGCAGAATACCCTTCTCCATAAGCTCCTGAAAGAAGCCGCATTTACCGCAAGTGTTTCCCCGCCAGTGCCATCACAGACAGCCCTCCTGAGTGCACCAGGCAGCTGCTGTCCTCTTTGGGGAACCGGAGCTTCAGTGTGGACTTACAACGAGCGAGCATGGGTTTTTTCTTCTGTTCCACGATGAGTATCATATTTTTATTCGTGTAAGAGCTTTTTATGTTGGCGGGGACCTTTTTATACTTGGAGCAATACATTTATAATAGAGTTACACTATATACACCTTTTTTTTTTTTTTTTTTTTTTTTTTTAATGCACCTCTTTCCCTTTTATTTTAATTCTTTATTTTTGTTGTGCACAAGAATAACAATAAACTTTGGTGCGCCACAACAGCGACATCAAATTAGAGTAGTAAACAATTCGTATAAGTTGTAGCATGCGGTAAGCTGGCACATTTTTGGTATATACATAGTTATGTTGCAACAGTGTTCTCGATTAGCTCAAGCAGAGGGTTAGTAATCACAATTTTATATAAACAATTTGTGTTTAGTGAGGCATTAATTATAAAAGTAAAGCTTACATGTTGACCGGCCTATATATGTCTGCTGTTAATCCAATGACAGTGTTAGCAGGTCGTGTTTGAGGCAAAAATATACAGTGTCGAAGCGTCATGTTAGCAATCGTCGAAGTGAATGTCATGTGGTCATATGGGGCATCGTATTAAGCTTGCATAATTGTACGGTAATAGGGGTAAGGATATAAGTAAAGGTGGACAAGAGTTAGGCCGTCTGGGTTTTTTTCTCGATAATAGTCCGGTTTGAGTTTAGTATGTCGTAATCAGGAATGTGTGGACAATGCATAGCAGAAGCAAGTGTCGCGCTAAGATGTGGTCTATGTGCGGTGGTGTACTGTATTGCTATGGGACAGATGGGAGGTCGATACTCCTGTTGAGGCGGACATATAGTGTGGGTGCTAAACCTTATGTATGTGGGCATCCCATACTCTTAAGCGTTTGGCATGTGTCGAGCTAAGGGCGAAGCCTAGCCTGTCAGTCAATCCGGTGAGTGTCTGTTGGGTTCGTGAGGCTGTGTTGGCTGTATGCATTGCCTGGGCGAGTAGCATGTCAATGCGCTACCGTGCACCTGTAGTTGGGACAGTAAATGGGATCACATTATATAGGCATATGGGTGGGCAATAGTTTTGCAAACAGTTGGAACTATGTACATCAGATAATGTCCCGGTATTGGGGCCGACATGGTTGCAGTCCGCTTCAGGATCGAACACAATTCCAGAGTAGTCCGTTGGCTGCGGCGTGGATGGTAAGTCTGGCGTCTCGACCACCCACAGAAATCTATTCCCTTTGTGAGAGTCTGTGGCTGGTTGGCTGGAACGAGTTGTGGTCTCTTGATAGCCGCGTTTGGGCCCAGCAAAGGGCGGGATAACAATCTGGACGGTGATCAATAAAGTCCCAGAGGTTTTAGGTTGCTCGATGGTGGTGGGTGGTGGGGCCCGGTATTGTCAGGTGAGGGCTCTGTCGGGGTTGAGGTGAATGCGCCTCATTTCGGTTTAGGTGGTAACTGCAGCGTATGTAACTGGCGTGAGGTTTCGAGGTACAAATGGGGCACTGCCCGCTGGATTCCAGCTGTGAGCCGGTGTGGTGGAGGCTGCGGGGCTCGCCTGAAGGATTGAGTCCCATGTGAGACCCAAGGTCTGTAGTAGTTCTGCTGAGTCTTGCGGGTCTTGGATCTTGTGGGTTGTCTCCCCGTGCATTACACGGAGTGAGTTGGGGGTCCGCCAGCGATACGGAATGTTGTGTTGCTGGAGTGTGGTGGTGAGGGGTCGGAGTGACCTACGCCACGCCAAGGTGCCCCCTGACAGGTCCCCGTAGAAGGTCAGCTTGGTATTCTCAAATTGTAAGGGGGTCTTTCCCCTGAGTGCGGTAAGGACCGTCGCTTTGTCCGCTCCGTTATGAAAGGTGAGGATAGTGTCCTTCGTGGCTGAGGTAGGGGCTTTGGCAGATTTTGGGATCCTGAAAATAGCTGCGGGCACGATAGGTGCAGTATTACCTGGAGGTAGTATGCTGGTCAGAAGGCGTTTGACCATGTGCGGAACTTCTGTCTCCGGTAGCTCCGCTGGCAGCCCCCTGACCTTGATATTAAATCGTCTCTTCGTGTCCTCCTGGGCGTCCAGGCGCCGCTCCAGCAGCGCATTTTTGCGGTGCAGTTCCCGCATTTCACTTTGCAGAGTAGCAATGGTGCTCTTGTGTTCCTGAGAGGAGGCCTCTAGCTCAGTGATGCGGCCTGTCAGACCTCGCAGTTCTCCCCTTAGGGCCGTGACGTCCGTGAGGATATTGCTTTGCAGGTCTGCCAGGAGGGCCTTAAGCACCCCCGTGGTCACTAGGTCGGCATCAGGGTCTTTTCTCGTATTGCTGGAGGTTTTCTTTGGTTTCGGGTCCGGAGGTGGGAGGTATTCCTCCTCTGCTTCCTCGGAATAGTCGTCCGAGAAGTCCGTGCAGCCGCCATGGAGCGCCGCCATATTGGCTTCACTCGGGCCGCATGCTCTCCTCCACATTTCCCCGATTGTGAGCCCCGGGGTTGTTATATCTGCCGCCTTCTTCTTATGCTTGCGTCCCATTTGGCTTGTGGGGTACTTGCGTGCAGGCAGCGGTGAGCGGTGGCGGTTATGGCGATATTTAGGCGAGATTTCTCAGATTTTGTCACGGAGCCCCTGAGTAGTGCGTCTGATCACCTCGAGTTGTCGACCGGAAGCTTACACTATATACCTTTTTTGTCTCTTTCTATCCAAGGTATTTCAGCATACATTTGGACCCCCACCTTCCACCACATTATTGGACTCTTTTTTGCAGGACTTGCACTCAGATATTGCAGACTTTGGACTTTCTTTTGTATTGGTATTTTACCACAATTATTTCGAACTTTAGTTGTTTCATTTTTTATCATATATTGACACCCTTATTACCAATAAGGGGATTATCAACTAAGCGCTGAAACCTATACTGGCATCTCTACATAGGAATTGGGAAATTTCTTCTGTTTTAGCTGCTAACATTTCCAGAAATAGTTACAATACTATTTCTATTTGTTATATTTCGACTATACATTGGTTATTACGTTAGTCTGTTATTTATTTAGTACATGCGTTCTCTTTCATATTTTGTATATTGCGTTCTGTTGATTCAAACTACAAAAAACATCTTCCCAACAATCTGAATTTACATGAAGATAGATGGTGTCCGAGAGTTTTAATTTACATGTAGTCTCTTCTTGGGTCAGGGAAATGTATTTTTGCAAATACCGCCGATGGTGACACATCAGCCTGGGAGTCTGGAAATTTAGTGGAGTTATAACTATCAGTTGCTGGGAACCCCCATCTTTGATCTTCAGCTCCTAACGATTTATTGCCAGTAGCCTACATCAGTGCTTTGCACCACATGCATGAGAGTATGATACTGACATTTTTTAAGGATCCTCCAAGGACAAGGACAAAGTAAGTCTCAAGAAGTGATGAAACTTGGAAGTAGTAGCTCTACATTTGTCAAGTTTTGTTGAATTAGGGATTTATCCTTATTTTGTTTTATTATATCATTGACTGCTTTGGAATTGAAGTGAAGTTCCAACACAGTCTTTATGAGAATTAAATCAAGATTTTATCTTCATGACAAAGACGCTTTAAGGATAGCAAGAAGCCTTTTAAAACAGTCTTCATTCAACCCATGTGTCCATTATTCCCACATGGGTTTAATGAAGACTGTGATTTCAACCCCTTCAGGTAATTCCCCTGGATCCATGTAGGTCATACTTTGCAGTGAATTTTCTATTATCTTCCACTTGTAAGTTTTGAGAGTCATTGAGGATGCTTCTCAAGTTCTACCTCTGCCTGTATTGTTTTACATTTATTATTATATTACAATAAATTATTTTTCTTTTCCTTTTTTAGCTGCATCTTCCTTTATGTTTTTTTCACGTGTGGGTGGCCCTCGGATGATATGACTCCTCCTACCATGAGCGATCAACTTTCAGTCCAGACTCCATTATTCACTGAGGATGAAATATGACTACACATAAGCGATACACTGTGTCCTGATACTTGGAATAATAATGTTTTGAATCACATGTCTGTTTTTCTTTATATATTATGTTTCTATTAGTATTTTTCTAGATTGTATATTATTGTTTTTGGGTGAACAAGCAACATACATGACACTTCCCTTTTTGGGGGTCCAGCAATTTTATATCAGTCATGAGGAGCATTGACTGGTTTTGCATGCTTCCCTGATCTTGGGGTTTTTAGGTTCTATTTAATGCCACTGCTTGGACTTCTGATATTATAGTAGGGCAGATTACTGGCTTTCTTCTATTACCATACCCTAGTTCATGACTGGGATGTTCACCATTTATCAGTGTGGTTGTTTCTGTGGGTTATGCGTGTGGGAGTTTATGTGTTTCGTGGATCTGTCATGGTTTATTTTATTTCCTTTTGTTTATATTATTCTTTTTTCCATATTATGTTTTATATTCTATATGTACCTTTGGACACCTCTGGGACTTCCACATATACCTGCTCAGTTGGCGTGGGCACTGATATGTGGGACTTCCATGAGTGTTGATGTTCGTTTCTTCTACATTTGTTCTTTTCAACTTTTGTGTCTTATTTTTATTTAATTTTTTTCGCCCGCTGGAACGCATCATGCGTTCCAGGCGCCATTTTCGCGCATGCGCACTACATGGTTCAGACTTCTCGGCGGTCGACCTGGGTTGGAACGCATGAAGCATTCCACTGGGTGTGTGCCTCCTGTACTTCCGTGGTTGTGACACACGGCGGGGTTCAAGCCTCGTTTTCGATTTACCACCCTAGCGCGGATCTGGGTAAACACTTAGTAGTATTATCCCTATTTTTTTAATATTTTGCTGATCAGTCCTTTGCCATAGTGAAGGGTTACTTTGGTCTCTCTTATGGTCAGGTAAGTTCCCTATATCTCCTTGAGGGACTTATTATATATTACAATCTTTTATATATAACTTTGTTGCTAGATGTGACCTTTTTACTCACTACACAGAATTATGTTTATTTATATACATACAGTTTATGTGATATCCAGCTCTGTGAACTTGGCTCTAAGTTTGAAAGGGTTTTATAAACTTCTGATTTTTCTTTTTGTTTATGTTTTGTAAATTGATTTCCTTGGTAACCATAAGTAACAGCTGTTTATGGTTGGGAGGATTTCAATCTTGATGGGTGGCCACCCATTCTTTCAGGTGTTTTTCATTTTGTTTTCTATTTAGGGGTATATAAGGGTGTTATTCACTCTTTTATTACAGGCTCCCTTGATAAAGGCATTTTGCCGAAACGTTGGGGGTCTATTGGTTAACTCTTGTCCTTCTTCTCACTAGGTCTGGTATATTGTTATTTTTGTGGTTACTTTTGTGTGATTAATTCCTTTTTTGGGGGGGTTTCTGAACTTGGCATCTCATATAACCATTTAGTACACTTACATGTAATTATTTATGCATTATGTAGTTTGCTTACATGCAACTCAAGAATCTATTGATATTACATTGTACTCTTTACTGGGCATTTACTGTCCTTTCTATGCATTGATACTGTGTATGAGAGCCTATTATTTTGACCCATGTAATAAACTTTAATCATATACGCAGTGGAGCGCTGATTCAATAGGAATAGATGAGATTAGGGTAAATAGATAGGAAACCTAACAACCTATATGATAAAAGGCAGATGCATAAATAAAATAAAATAAACCCTTCTCTCTTAATAGGTCATGGAACTGACCTTACTCATACACTCAAATTGAGTAAAAATTAATTTATTCATAAAATGCAGACAAATATATAAAAGAAAAGAAACAATAACTTTTGCATATGATAATATGTCTATGACGAATAACTAAAAAACAGCCACATAAAAAATAGAGTCCAGACCTTATTTGGATGCTCGGCGTCCCGAGTCAGCAAAGATGTATAATGCTGAAAAAAATATGTCAAATAACAGTCCTCTTTGTAATCCAGATGATGGCTGATATCAATGGGAGTCAGACCTCCAGATGATGGCTGATATCAATGGGAGTCAGACCTTTGTAATCCAGATGATGGCTGATATCAATGGGAGTCAGACCTGAGAGAGGTCTGACTCCCATTGATATCAGCCATCATCTGGATTACAAAGAGGACTGTTATTTGACATATTTTTTTCAGCATTATACATCTTTGCTGACTCGGGACGCCGAGCATCCAAATAAGGTCTGGACTCTATTTTTTATGTGGCTGTTTTTTAGTTATTCGTCATAGACATTATCATATGCAAAAGTTATTGTTTCTTTTTACTATATATTGGGGCTGATGTGTATTGTAGTCATTGCAGCTGGTCCAGCATGGGACTAAGCGCAGGACTTCTCTTTTTGTATTTGTATTTACTTTGTATCACACAGCCTGGTTACAATGCTGCTGCCCATCCCATGTGTTCCCTATTAAGGGTTAATAGGTATAGGGGTGTATATAAGGAATACCCCTTTCTGTCTCATTAGAGATATTTTTGCCAGAAGCTCAAGGAAGCAGGCTGAAGGGTCAGTGTTAGGACCCGCTTAGGGGGGTCTGCCTTGACGTTGGCAGGCGGGCCTTACCTCCAATGGCCATTGGAGCAACTAAATGACCTCCATTTGTCTAAATATACATAGGGATTAAGGAGAAAGCGCAAGTAACATTTTCTTTACTTTGGTTTTTACTATATATTGGGGCTGATGTGTATTGTAGTCATTGCAGCTGGTCCAGCATGGGACTAAGCGCAGGACTTCTCTTTTTGTATTTGTATTTACTTTGTATCACACAGCCTGGTTACAATGCTGCTGCCCATCCCATGTGTTCCCTATTAAGGGTTAATAGGTATAGGGGTGTATATAAGGAATACCCCTTTCTGTCTCATTAGAGATATTTTTGCCAGAAGCTCAAGGAAGCAGGCTGAAGGGTCAGTGTTAGGACCCGCTTAGGGGGGTCTGCCTTGACGTTGGCAGGCGGGCCTTACCTCCAATGGCCATTGGAGCAACTAAATGACCTCCATTTGTCTAAATATACATAGGGATTAAGGAGAAAGCGCAAGTAACATTTTCTTTACTTTGGTTTTTACTATATATTGGGGCTGATGTGTATTGTAGTCATTGCAGCTGGTCCAGCATGGGACTAAGCGCAGGACTTCTCTTTTTGTATTTGTATTTACTTTGTATCACACAGCCTGGTTACAATGCTGCTGCCCATCCCATGTGTTCCCTATTAAGGGTTAATAGGTATAGGGGTGTATATAAGGAATACCCCTTTCTGTCTCATTAGAGATATTTTTGCCAGAAGCTCAAGGAAGCAGGCTGAAGGGTCAGTGTTAGGACCCGCTTAGGGGGGTCTGCCTTGACGTTGGCAGGCGGGCCTTACCTCCAATGGCCATTGGAGCAACTAAATGACCTCCATTTGTCTAAATATACATAGGGATTAAGGAGAAAGCGCAAGTAACATTTTCTTTACTTTGGTTTTTACTATATATTGGGGCTGATGTGTATTGTAGTCATTGCAGCTGGTCCAGCATGGGACTAAGCGCAGGACTTCTCTTTTTGTATTTATATATATATATATATATATATATATATATATACGGAAAAAAATATTAACAATATATAGTGCAGACTATCTGTAAATCTTTCTTTTATTATGGCATATGCGTTATGGGGTACAGAAGAGAAAGAGGAGGCATTGTGGGGTAACACAGGTTGGTGGTAACAAGGTGGTGGGCAATACACCTCTAAGAAAGACTGCCATATTTTTTGTTTTTTAGAACGTCGTGTACAGGCTTGGTCAATAAAATAAAAATTAGAATAATAGACATTTGTCGCTTAAACAGTTGTCGCTTAAACAGTTGTCGCTCAAACAATTGTCGCTTAAACAGTTGTCGCTTAAACAATTGTCGCTTAAACATTTGTCGCCTAAACATTTGTCGCTCAAACATTTGTCGCTCAAACAGTTGTCGCTCAAACAGTCGTCGTTAAAACAGTCGTCGCTTAATCAGTCATCGCTTAATCAGTCGTCGCTGAAACCTTTGTCACTTAAACATTTGTCGCTTAAACATGTGTCGCTGAAATAATTGTCGCTTAAACATTGGTCGCCTAAACATTCGTCGCTTATTCATGTAGTAGGTTACATTTGTCACTTCTCGTAGGCATAAAATAAAATTAATAGTTTTTTGAAAAGATAAAACAAGCTAGGTACAGTTTTAAGGCTTATGAATATATAGGCAATCGGTTAACGTAAGCATATTATACACATACACAGCGTCTGTCTAGATAGCCTATGTAATGCAAGGTTTGTGATCTGTAGAAGTGTGGTTAAGCAAGTGGCAGAGCGTTTAATGTGAACACATGCAAGTAAGACGTAGCCTAAGATATATATTTCGCTGCACGTATATGTGAAAATTCTAGATGCAACATTCTAGGCACAGGTTACTACACGGCTATTGAAACTATGCAAGCAATCGTCCGTCCACATGCCATTCAATAATGCTAGGTGTCGTTTAAAAGTCTGCCATAAGCTAAGAGAAAATAAAATATAATACAATAAAGAGCTAGTTAATTCGCCTACTAATTGAGCGATAAGGTTTCAACATTACGCTTTGAAGAACATGTATGCTATAACTAATTACCCAAACCAACAGGTAACTTAGAAGTGAGGTTACAGACGAAAGCCCAGCAAAGGGAGGTCGAGAGGCCGATCAGGTTATGTCCCAACAGTCCTTAACCAGGGGTGGTGGTAGCGAGACCGTCTGTTAGTGGGGTTGGTTCAACCTATCCCGCTGCTGGGTAGAGCCGTCGCTCGAGTCTGAGGAGTGGGAAGGATGGCCTCGGCAACTGGTAAGTTCCACAGGGGTACGACTTGGTGCAGACCGGTGGCCGCTGTCTGCCAGCCCCGAGCCTCTGTGAAGGCCTTCACCTGTGATCCACCGACTCGGTTGCTCAGAGAGGCCGGGTCGTCCCGTCTTCGGGCGCCATGTGGGGCTCGGATGTTCTGCCGCCGCCAGCGGCGGGAAAGCCTCCGGCGGAGTGGTCGGTGCCTTGGAGTCTGACTCCATGTGGTCTTCGGCCCGGGAAGGCATTGTGGGCGGCCCTCAGTACCGCTTCCTTGTCGTTGTGGGCAAAGCTCTGGGCCTTGAGGCGCATCGTTGTGAAAGGAGTAGTGGTCTGTGTTTTCGGGTTCTTGCCCAGGGGCTTCCCTGGACCTCTCCCGCTGTCGCTCCCTTGATGTCCCTGTGTGCTGTCACTTGCCTGCATTCGTGTCCTTGCAGCAGCTTGGCGCTCTTCCACCTTTGCCCAGAAGTTTGCAAACAGTTTGTTCAGGCGAGTATCTAGTGGTGCGCAGGTGGAGAGCTGGGACTCTGGTGCCGCGTGGCTCTCATCAGGCTGTGCGTCCGCCATTTTAGTGCAGCTATCGGTCTGCTGGATCAGTGTGCGGTTTAGGCTGTTGCTATCTGTTGCTTTCCGTGTAGGCTCGCTGGTGTCGATTAGTGGGACCGGGATAACCCCCACCGGTCCAAAGGGGGGAGGGTAAGCCCAATACTTCGGGTGCTGCATGCTTTGGTGGGATGGGAGAGCGGCCGTCTCTCCTCTACCCTGCGTGGTGTAGGCCCCGAGTCTCTGAACCGGTAGCCCAGCGGGCTTTCCGAGTGTGTGAGGTATCCACCCGTTCCTCAGCATTTGGGTTGCAAGGTGAGGTAAGTAAGGGTTCAGGATTGAGCGGGGTTCCCTCGTTTTTTGCCGAAAATCGGGTCCAGGCTCGGGAGCTCACAGATATCGTGTCTGTTCAGCTCCCCGGTCAGGCTCCGCCGGGGGACAGGGTTTTAATGCAGCGTATTAAAGGCTTAAAGGGACCCTATACTCCAGTGCAGACTATCTGATAACACAGCAGGGGAAATACAAGAGTGTGTCTCGGAGTAAACTCACATGTACCAAAGCCCTATCTTCCCTGGCTCTGGGTCTGAATTGCTCCACTTGAGAGGGATATTTCCCACAGCTTACATCAGGACAGGTGACTCCCTTTCATCAGGTATAATACCAGGAGCTTCTATGCAGTATAAGAGAATAGAGAGGCAAGGACCCCAAATTGAATAGGATCTTAGCACAATTCATTACTATCAAAGGTTAAAAACTCTTACTTTAAGTGGTGGGTTTGCCAGCAATACACCCACAACTCGGCAAGCAGAAATAAAATATACACAAACGGTAGCAGCTTGTAGTTACTTCCGGGTTTCGGCAGTGTTCAGATCAAGTGACATCTTGGGACCGCCTCTCGATGACATCAAACGTGATGCATTTCGCCCGCCTACCCGGGCTTCTTCCTACCGTCGGAAGAAGCCCGGGTAGTGCAGCTGCACTGCATATATTCTCAAGCGCTTTGACATTATTTGCTTCTTGTATTCACCATTGGACTGCTATTTTTACATCAAAATTGCTGTGTTTTTCCAAATCCTCTATATAGCTTAAAATGGTAAATTCTCTTTCCATTTCCTAAACATTCCTGATTTGGTAGGTAACCTTGGTTGAGCAGAGTCAGACTTTTTATAGTATTTTGCTGAATAAAACTGTTGTGTTCGTATAACAGGATTAGACTGAACACGAATCTCTGATAATGGTACTCACAAGAGCTAACAGCCCTGACTAAAGTCATACTAGGCTGTCATTTTGTAGCTCAGGAAGTAATTCCTAAACAATTATTGAAATTGCAAATTATGCTAACTATACTAACTGCACTCATACATTGAGTCTAATGTTCAAATCTGATCCAGGGTTAATTGGAAGAAGACATTCCAATCCATAGGAGAAAAAATCGGCCAGGTTTTGGTTATCTTACTTACGTGCATAATCACCCAGGCCACCATTTCTTCAATTTGGCCACTGTTCTTTGTAAGTAGCCAAGGAGAGCATATGAGAGTGGTAAAGAATGGGGTACCAGTAATCGTGTGAATTTACTTATAGAGCAAGGTCTGTCCTCTGCTAGAACTACCAGATGTGCAGGAGAGAACACTGAGATTGATTGCATCTCTAGCCTTGCTGTTGGTGTGAGGCCAGTCTCTAGTTTCCTTTCCCATTGTGCTGTGTTAGTTGAAGAAGGGGCTTCACTGCCTTTCATTGATTTTATTGTGGTAATTTCAACTTTATTTGATATATACACTGATCAGACACAACAATAAAACAATTGAAAGGTTAAGTGAATAACATTGATTATATTGTTACAATGGTAACTGTCAAGGGGTGGCATATATTAGACAGCAAGTAAACAGTCAGTTCTTGAATTTCATGTGTTTTGAAGTAGAAATAATGGGCAAGTAAAAATATCTGAGTGACTTTGACAAGGGCTAAATAGTGATGGCTAGATGACTGGGTCAGAGCATCTCCAAACTGGCAAGTGTTGTGGGGTGTTCTCGGTATGCAACGGACAGTACCCATCAAAAGGGGTGCAAGGACAACCGGTGAACTCATTCAAGCATGTGGGAAGCGAAGGCTAGCCTATCTGGTCCGATCATACAGAAGAGCTACTGTAGCTCAAACTGCTGAAAAACGTAATGCTGGCCATGATAGAAAGGTATCGGAACACATAGTGCATTACAGCTTGCTGCCTATGGGGCTGCGTAGCCGCAGACCTGTCAGAGTGCCCATGATGATCCCTGTCCACCACAGAAAACGCATTCACTGGATTATGGAAGAAGGTTGCCCGGTCTCATGAATCACATCTTTTTTTAAAAGTCAGGTGGATAGCAGGATGCCTGTGCATTTACCTGAAGAAGAGATGGCAGCAGGATACACTATGGGAAGAAAGCAGACTGGCAGAAGCAGTGTTATGCTTTGGGTATTATATGGTTTGAGTATTGTTCTGCTGGGAAAAATTAAGTCCAGAGCATTTGTGTATTATAATAATGATAACAACCATGTTCTATTATGTTGATATTTGTTCATTCCTCTTTTTGTATTTGTAGTATTCCAGAGAGCCACTAGAGGGAGCTTTGTTAGCTTAAAATATGTGTAAGGTTATTGTAACTTTTTGATTTTGTCAAACGTTGAATTGTAAATGGTATTTTTACTCCATTTTTTCCTGGGGTTAAAATCTAATATTTAACATGTATAATGAGTGAGCATTCGGTTTTTCCCAGACTGTTATATGAAAGACCTACTGCTGTGGCAGATATTACTGTTGACTTTTTTTTTTATAATATGAAGTAAAGCCGATGACATTTAGAAATATTGCTGAAAAAATAGCTGTGTTTTTTTACTTTGACATGTACCACCTACCCAGAGGTTGTTGCAGACCACGTACTCCCTTTCATGGCAATGGTGTTCCCTTATGGCAGTGGCTTCTTTCAGCAGGATAATGAACCTTAAATCAACAATGAAAACTTAAGTTTTCTTGAGTGTAGCGCTGGGTGTGATAGAATAATACAACAGTGAATAGTGCTCTTGATTGCACTTACCCTCTTTTACACACTTGTATACATGAAAAAAAAGGGGAAAGTAGACAAATAATTGTGCAGTATATTAAGGTGAATCAAAATTTTTTTAGTGAATTCTGAAGATAGAGTCAAATTCACTCACATTTTTTAGAGCCTTTTACAGATATAAGGCTCTAAACTTCCTGGTATCTGTGTCTTTTAGGGTAGACCACACGACCCCCCTCTCACGATATACGTATACGTGTTCTCCTCCAAGTTTAGATAGAAAAAAGACACAGGTAATCTAATCTGAGCGTAGTATTTTCAAATACTATAAATACCAATGTAAATGAAATATAGTATTGCTCACCTTTTTTAGAGCCTTTGATAACCGGCTCTAAGTATATTGGCCTAGTGTCAATTTGTGGGGTGACACTACCCCTTTCTGGAATCACTTCAACAGGATGCAGCAAAGAAGGTTAAGTATAAAAATATATTTATTATAAAATGAATATTCTAAAATTATGTATACAATTTACTAGAAAATAATAAAATTTGAAATATCATATGTAAAATACAAATGTTGTTGCAAAAAACGCGTTTCGCCGTCACACGGCTTCCTCAGTCGGCTCCTGATCTTCTTCTGAATGAAAACGCTTATATGTCTTTAAATCGACCGCCAAAATCTCCTAATTTTCAGTCCGGTGTGTTTCCAGTGGCTCGGGTTGATGTCGTCGCGTCACTTCCGGTCCTTCGTACTACATCTCCCATGGTGCTGTGCGGATCTCGGCGTCACTTCCGGTGTGCGTCAGCGGTGTTATGGGGAACTGAGTCCAAAGTGATATCGTTGAATAGTTCGTTTTTAGTCCGTGATTGCATTTCAAGCATATAGATCATATGTTCCGGGTAGAAGTAGAACGAGATAATTGTAACGTTAATATTCAAGAACAATTAACAGCAATGTATAAATATTAAGATGATGGATATAAATAAAATAACAATAAATAGAAATAAAAATAAAAATAAAATTAAAATTGAAAATGAGAAAAAAGTGTGATATATCAGAGATTTGTCTATATTTGGTATGTTGGTTACTTAGTTTAGTATCATATTTCCACCCCTGCAGGTTTGGCTGTGGGCTGTTTTTATCCTTAAAATTAGACAATAGAAGTAGAATACAATAAAGATGCAATAGAAGCAATTGGACTTCCTTATATTTCTAGCAGCATAGATTCTAAAGGTTCTAAGGGTCACAAGTTATTTGTGTTTTAAATAGTATGAAATTCGTGATTTGTTCTGACATTAAAAGTCCCTGAGTCTTTTCAATATGGGTTGTGATCATGTAGATGTCCTTAATTGTTATTAAGTCAGGGATAGGGATGAAAAGTGGATATTAGTAATACAATTTATTAGTAATAAAGTTTATAGAAAATACAGTCTATTGAAGGAATATTTGACTTTGGATTGCTCGTTGAGTTTATTTTAAAGAAATTTTGTTTGGTTGTGGTGCAAACTACTGTAGGCATAAAATTCTTAGAAGGGTTTAATTTTTAAAAAATTCTTTTATATAAAAATATGAACTGGACCTCATCTTTAAAATTAATTAAAAAGTCTAAAAGGTTGAGAAGTTAAAGGAAATGGCAAAGTTCGAAATCCGCATTCAAACCATGGGGGGCTAAGGTGTTCAAATTAAAAATCCACTTTGTCTCGATTTTTCCTAGCTTCTTTATTTCATCCTCCCCTCTCCAATTCAAGGTGATTTTCTGTATAGCTGAAAAACTTAGAAATTGGGGATCGTTGTTATGTACCTCTTTAAAATGATTTGAAACGCTATGTTTATCATACCCTCTCTTTATGTTTCGTATATGTTCGTTTATTCTTACGTATAAAGGACGCTTGGTTCTGCCCACATATAGAAGATTACAGGAACATTGTAGTAGATATATCACTCTCTTTGAAAAACATGTAGTCATTTCTCGTATTTTGTATTTGTTTTCTTTCTTTGAATCCGAAAATTCTGTAACGTGTCTTTTCACACTCTTTGTGTTTTTACAGGCTGAGCATAGCCCACAGCCGAAAAAACCTTTATTTTGAAAGAAAGGGGTGGGTTTTTTGTCTTTTATATGGTTGTGTACCAATTTTTGTTTCAGATTAGGTGCTCCCCTGTATATAAATCTAGGCTTCTCTGGTAGAATTGAGTACAGCATTGGGTCGTTCCTTAACATTGGCCAGTGTTTACTAATTATTCGTTTTATTCTATTGCTCTCTTGATTAAAATTACTGATAAAAGGTAAGATATTGTGTTCTTTTGTGGTTTTCTGTTTATATTTCAATAAAGAGGATCTATCCATTTTTTCTATTTGTTTAATGGTGTTCACAAGGGATTTTTCTTCATAACCCTTCTCTATGAACTGTTTTTTTATTCTTATGGCTTGGGTTTCAAACGTGCTTGTGTCTGTGCAGTTTCTGCGGATCCTCATTATCTGTGCTTTTGGGATATTTTTTAACCAGGGTGAAAAGTGACAGCTGTTTAAAAAAATGTAATTGTTCACATCTACTGATTAAAAAAAGGTTTTTGTCTTAATTTGGTTTTCTTCTATAAAAATTGTGAGATCTAAAAAATTTACGCTTACTTTACTGTATTCTGTGGTTAATTTAATTCCCCAGTCATTGGTGTTTAAAAAAGTTAAAAATGACTTTAAAAGATCCTCTGAACCCTTCCAGATAAAAAATATGTCGTCTATGTACCGCTTATAGGAGACCAGGTTCGCCTCCCAGTCCTTGTTGTTATTTATGAATCTCTCCTCCCAGAATGCCATGAAGAGATTTGCATAGCTAGGAGCGAACCTGGTCCCCATAGCAGTACCGACTTTTTGTAAAAAGAATTCGTTGTTAAACCAAAAATAGTTATTATTTAAAATGAGTTCTATTCCCTCTGTTATAAAATTAATTTGTTCATCAGGATAAAAGTCATCATTCTTCAGAAAAAATTGTGTGGCCTCTATTCCTCTAGTGTGTGAGATGATTGTGTATAGTGAGCTAACATCTGCGGTGACTAGAATGTAGTCTGATTTCCACTGTATTTCATGTAAAATTTGAATAATATTGAGTGTGTCTTTGAGGTAGTTTTTAGTTTTTTGTACGATTGGTTGTAAGCACTTGTCCAGGTATTCCGATAGTCTACTCGATACCGAGCCTATGCCTGAGACTATCGGTCTACCTGGAGGATTGGTAGCATTTTTGTGGATTTTTGGTAAGTGATAAAATACAGGGATTTTTGGTTTCATGATGTTGAGGTATTTGTATTCTCTTTCATTTAATATCTCTATTTCTCTTCCCCTCTGTAGTAAATTTTCAAATTTTGTCTTAATGTTAAATGTTGGGTTTCCTGATAACTTTTCATATGTGTCTCCATCTCCAACTAGTCTTAGGCCTTCTTGTAGATAATCTTCCGTTCTCATAACTACAATCCCACCCCCCTTATCGGCTGGTTTAATTACTTTTTCTTTATTCTTCTGAAGTGCTTTTAACGCTAACCACTCCTCTTTGCTTAAATTCATGTGTCTCTTATCTTTGGGTTTGATTTGATTTATTTCCTGCATGACCGCATTCTCAAACGAAATCATCTCTTTGGATACAAAATTATTTGGAAAGAAAGTGGACTTTTCCTTAAGGTCAGTGTGTATATATCTTGAAGGTGAGGTCTGATGTGTTAGTTTATCTGTTCTCATAAAACATTTCTTTAGACACAGTTGTCTTTTGTATTTATTCAGATCTATAAAAATGTCAAATTTATTTAGGGGTTGTGTAGGAACAAATTTTAATCCTTTGTTTAGAACCTTTTGTTCGGCCAATGGTAGGGGGTTCCCCGTTAAATTAAAAATAATTGATTGTGATTGTACTGATGTTTTCCTTATCTTGTTGTGTGTCTTTCCTCCTCGTGTACCCCTCCCCTTAAATTCCTTTGTCTTTTGGGGGGGGGGTATTCTGAGGGGAATTTGTATTTTGTGGAGATTGTGCTGCTTTGTATTTCCCTTTTTGGCGTCCCTCCTGAGCTTTGTTAGCTTAAAATATGTGTAAGGTTATTGTAACTTTTTGATTTTGTCAAACGTTGAATTGTAAATGGTATTTTTACTCCATTTTTTCCTGGGGTTAAAATCTAATATTTAACATGTATAATGAGTGAGCATTCGGTTTTTCCCAGACTGTTATATGAAAGACCTACTGCTGTGGCAGATATTACTGTTGACTTTTTTTTTTTATAATATGAAGTAAAGCCGATGACATTTAGAAATATTGCTGAAAAAATAGCTGTGTTTTTTTACTTTGACATGTACCACCTACCCAGAGGTTGTTGCAGACCACGTACTCCCTTTCATGGCAATGGTGTTCCCTTATGGCAGTGGCTTCTTTCAGCAGGATAATGAACCTTGCCACACAGCAAAACTTGTTCAGGAATGGTTTGAGGAACATGACAAAGAGTTCAAGATGTTGCCATGGACTCCCAATCCCAAATATCTCAATCCAATTGAGCATTTGTGGAATCCAATCCAAATCCAATCCACGGAGCCCCATCTCACAATTTGCAGGACTTAAAAAGGATCTGCTGCTAATATCTTGGTGTAGCATGAGGGGGCCCTACACAATACTAGGCAGGTGGTTTTAATGTTGTGACTGATCAGTGTAGTTGCATAATAATATAGGCTTAACAAAAAAAAAAAAAACAGTTGAATCAAGTTGAGACTTTTCTCACAGCTATTATGCTGTTAGGAAAATGAAGACATAAAAACACAATTCGAATCGATTTGCAATTTTGTCACAAAATAAAAAAGTCAGATTCCTAATTAGATCAGCAAGATGTTATCCACATATTAACTATTATATCTTGAATGTGCTGTTTCTCCGAAACAAGCATACTTAGAATTTTTAGATTGATCTGAATTAGCACACCATAGGGGGTTACCCTTCATTTAGAAGTGGGCACAAATATGTGTATGTAAGACTTTTGAAAATGAATGTGCTACTCCTGGAATTTAAATTTTGCATCTAAATGCTTGATTCAAGACAACTATTGATTTGAAACTTTAGTTCATATAGTTGAGTAATCTGGTTAATTTGTTTCCTTCTGCAAAGGGAATGTAACAAATGCGTCATATCTCAAAAAAGAAAAAGAAAAAGAAAAAAAAGAATGTAATAGATGTGCCAGATTTAGAACATGTAATACTTATTATGTGACATTGCTTTTAAAATAAGTAGGTATTCTATAAAAAAAAAAAATATTATCTGTGCAAAAATTAATCTCTCAAAGTCCATCTTTCATAGCGATTTTATTCTTTGGAGTGAAAAAACAAAACAAAACAAAAAACAGTACTTTGCTGGAATTTTTGTGAGAACATTTTTGGATTAGTGTTCTTTAAAGATTTATAAACTGCACATATCTAAAAAGACGTTATTTAACCCCTTAAGGACCGGCCTGTTTTTGCGATGTTTGTACGTTAAGGACTAGAGCAGTTTTAACACTTTTGTGGTGTTTGTGTTTAGCTGTAATTTTCCGCTCTCTCATTTACGGTTCCCATACAAGTTATATATTGTTTTTTTCACGACAAGAAGGGCTTTCTTTACATACCAGTATTTATATTATGTCATATATTGTATTTAAAAAAAATAATAAAATATGGTGAAAAATAAAAAAAATACATGTTTTTGGACTTTTACTTGAAAAATCTTTTACTTATCTACAAAAGCTAATGAAAAAAAATGCTAAATAGATTCAAAATTTTGTCCCGAGTTTAAAAACACCCAGTGTTTACATGCTTTATTGCTTTTTTTTTGCAAGTTATAGGCCTATAAATACAAGTAGGAAATTGCTGTTTCAATATATATATATTTTAAATGTATCAATAGTGACATTGTTACACCGTTATCTGTCATAAATCCCCGAAACACACCTAACATGTACATATTTTTTAAAGTAGACAACCCAGGGTATTCAAAATGGGGTATGTCCAGTCTTTTTTAGTAGCCACCTAGTCACAAACACTGGCCAAAGTTAGCATTTATATTTGTTTGTGTGTTAAAAATGCAAAAAACGCTAACTTTGGCCGGTGTTTGTGACTAAGTGGCTACTAAAAAAGGCTGAACATACCCCATTTGCAATACCTAGGGTTGTCTTCTTTTGCAAATGGTATGCCATCATGGGGCTAATTCTCATTCCTTGGCTACCATACGCTCTCAAAGGCAACCTAACCAATCTGACAAATTTCAATAAAAAAAAAAAAAAAAGTAAAATCAAGCCTTATATTTGACCCTGTAACTTTCACAAACACTATAAAACCTCTACATGTGGGGTACTGTTATACTCAGGAGACTTCGCTGAACAAATATTAGTGTATCAGAACAGTAAAATATATCACAGCAATAATATCCTCAGTGAAAGAGCTGTTTGTGTGTGAAAAATGCAAAAAACTTCACTTTCACTGACAATATCATCGCTGTGATATGTTTTACTGTTTTGAAACACTAATATTTGTGTTCAGCGAAGTCTCCCGAGTAAAACAGTACCCCCATGTACAGGATTTAGGGTGTCATAGAAAGTTACAGGGTTAAACTGTCAGGGTACCTGTGGTCTCTACCACCGAAAGAGGTAGAGACTTAGCAGTTCCTTCATCCGGACGGTCTGATGGCTTCCTTCCTCGCGGTCTGTCCGGTCGTGCAAAGCCGGCTGCGAGGGAGTGACTGCCTTTTACAGCTTCTCGTCCGGAAGTCGTCAGGAGACTACCGGAACGACCTGTCAGTCAAATGCTGCAGGACCAATCAGGACGCCTCAGAGGCGTGGTTACTTTTCGGAACAGGGTATTTAACGGAGCTTCTCTCGTCAGCTCATTGCCCTGTCGTGGTTCTAGCTTGTTCTAGTCACTCAGTGCTTGTGTTCTGCTTATTCCCTTTGGTTTTGACCCGGCTTGCTTATTCTACTCTGCTTACCTCTGTATCCTTGATTCGGCTTGTCTCTCGCTCTCCTGCCTTCTGTTACCCTCGACCTCGGCTTGTCTTTGACTATTCTCTCAGTACTACTTACGTTAGTCCGGCCATTCTAAGGTCCGGTATACGTATCTGGCTACTGTTTGTACTCTGCGTGTTGGATCCCTGTCCCGATCCTGACATTACGACAGGGCCAATGGATCCTGCAAGTACAAACAGTCAGCTTGCTTCCCCTGATCCTAGGTTTGAAGCCATGGATCACAGAATGGATCAGATGGCACTTGCGCTACAGGCATTATTATCTCGTGCCAATAACCCACCAGAGGAGATACGTAATACCCCTATTTCTCCTGTCAGTTCTGGTTTAGAGGTAGCCACAGTGGGTGCTTCTTCTCACATTACCCCCCCAGTACGCTATGGTGGGGCGCCTGAGAAGTGTCGTGGTTTTTTAAACCAAATTAGTATCCATTTTGAATTGCAACCTCGCTCTTATCCTACAGATAGGGCAAAGGTAGGATTTATTATCACCCTACTTATTGAGAAGGCTCTGAGATGGGCCAATCCACTATGGGAGAACGATAACCCATTAGTATATAACTATAACGCATTTGTAGCTGCTTTTAGAAGAACATTTGACCCTCCAGGTAGAAAGGTTAATGCAGCCAGATTACTGTTGCGCCTGAGACAGGAGAACCGAACACTTGTGGATTATGCACTAGAGTTCAGGTCTCTGGCGTCAGAAGTCAAGTGGAACGAGCCGGCGTATATGGATGTATTTTTGAATGGTCTATCTGATGTAATCCTTGATGAGGTTGCTACTAGGGAACTCCCTGAGAATTTAGAAGATTTAATTTCGTTCATCTCTCGTATAGATGAACGTTTAAGAGAGAGACAGAACACTCGAGAGAGGAATCGGAGACCTTCTTTTAGGTTAGCTCCCTCTTTTCCAAGTCCTGACTCCACGGTATCTTTGCTTCCTGAACCTATGCAGATAGGGTATACCCGCCTCTCTGAGGAGGAAAGACAGTACAGAAGAAGAGAGGGTTTGTGTATGTATTGTGGAGCCAAAGGTCATTTACTCTCGAACTGTTCTAACCGTCCGGGAAACGCTCGCACCTAAGTCTTTCTAGAGGACAGGCCTTGGGTGTTTCGATTTTGTCCTCTACTCCTAATTATAAAGATCACAGGCTTCTGCTACCAGTTTCCTTGACTTAGGAGAGGGAAGTAGTAAGGGCTATGGCATTGATAGACTCCGGTGCTGCGGAGAATTTTATCGACCAGGCCTTTGCGAGTAAAAACAACATCCCAACCCAGCTAAGGGAGACACCCTTGGCCGTTGAGGCCATAGATGGTAGACCACTACTAGACCCTGTTATCTTTCGTGAGACCATACCCATTGATTTAAATGTTGGTATCCTACACGTTGAGAATTTATCTCTTATGCTCATTTCGTCCCCTTCCGTTCCCATAGTTCTAGGGTACTCATGGTTGAAGAAACATAACCCTATTATTGATTGGGAGTTAGGGGAGATACTCTCGTGGGGCCAGGGCTGCCAGGAGAGGTGTTTAAGCAAGGTTTCTCCCTTAGCTAATATTAACATACCGGAGAATTCTACTCAGTCCACAGAAAGACAAATACCAGACCTTTACCTAGACTTAAAGGCAGTATTTGACAAGAAGAATGCCGATTCTTTGCCGCCACACAGGTCATTTGATTGTAAGATTAAGCTTTTACCAGGGACGATGCCTCCAAGGGGCCATGTATATCCTTTGTCTGTTCAGGAAAACTCGGTTCTGGAGGAGTATATTTGGGAGAATTTAGAAAAAGGATTCATTAGGAGGTCTTCTTCTCCGGCCGGGGCTGGGTTATTTTTTATTAAGAAAAAGGATGGTACGCTGAGACCTTGTATCGATTACTGGGGCTTGAATAAGATAACTGTCAGAAATGCCTATCCTATCCCACTGATTACTGAATTATTTGATCGTCTTAAGGGCTCCAAGATCTTCACCAAGTTAGATCTTAGAGGGGCATACAATTTGGTGAGAATCCAGCATGGTCACGAGTGGATGACGGCATTCAATACCCGGTATGGCCACTACGAATACACTGTTATGCCATTTGGACTTTGCAATGCTCCTGCAGTATTTCAAGATTTGATTAATGAGGTACTTAGGGAGTTTCAACATGATTGTGTTATTGTTTACCCGGACGACATACTAATACACTCTAAGGAGATTGAGACTCACCATAAACAGGTCAGAAAGGTATTACACAAACTTCTGCAACATGGCCTATACTGCAAATTGAAGAAATGCAGTTTTGATCAGTCTCAGACAGACTTTCTTGGGTACGTGATTTCTGGGGAAGGTTTTAAAATGGACCCTGGAAAACTCCAATCTATTTTAGACTGGCCTTTGCCCAAAGGACTCAAGGCTATCCAGAGGTTTATTGGTTTTTCCAACTACTATAGGCGCTTCATTAAGGGATACTCCTCTATCATTTCGCCTATTACCAATATGACCAAACAAGGGGCTGATACTAAGGTCTGGTCTAAGGAGGCTCTTGTTGCTTTCAAAACTCTCAAGGAACTTTTTGCCTCGGCTCCCATTCTAGTTCATCCTGATACGACTCTGCCTTTCTTGCTCGAGGTCGATGCCTCTGAGACAGGAGTTGGGGCTGTTCTATCTCAAAGGTTAGGAGTGGATAAACCGTTACACCCTTGTGGTTTCTTCTCTAAGAAATTATCTGGGCCTGAGAGCAGATATGACATCGGGGAGAGGGAACTGTTAGCAGTCATTAAGGCTTTAAAGGAGTGGAGACATTTACTCGAAGGGACATTACACCCTGTTACTATATTAACGGATCATAAGAACTTGTCTTATATTGGGGAGGCTAAGCGCTTATCCGCCAGACAGGCTCGCTGGTCCTTGTTCCTCACTCACTTTAATTATGTACTTACTTATAGACCTGGTTCTAAGAACTCTAAAGCCGATGCTTTGTCTCGTCAATATGAACCATCCACTATAACCGAACCAGTCCTGTCCTCCATAGTTCCCAAGGGAAATATCATCGCAAACACGAATCTTAGGATTCACTCTCCATTGCTTTCCGAGATCATGAAATCTCAGCATTTGGCACCCAAACAGACTCCTGGGGATCGACACTTCGTTCCTGCCACTCTCCAACTGGAGGTGCTACGCTGTCTCCATAACCGCAAAGTGGCGGGGCATCCGGGCATCCGCAAAACATATGCTCTGGTCTCTAAAGATTTTTGGTGGCCGGACCTACGTAAGGATATTAAAGAATTCATAGGGGCATGTGAGGTTTGTACCAAGACTAAGCAACCTCATTCGCTTCCATGCGGATTTCTGCATCCTTTAGAGGTCCCTGAAAAGCCATGGTCCTGTTTGGCCATGGACTTCATTGTTGATTTGCCTATCTCTAAAAAGCAGACTGTTATCCTCACTGTGGTGGACAGATTTACTAAGATGGCTCACTTAATTCCCTTACCTAAACTCCCATCTTCGCCTGAATTAGCGGAGATATTCGCTAGGGAGATTTTCCGTTTGCATGGGATACCTTCCCAAATTGTCTCTGACAGAGGCTCTCAATTTGTTTCCTGTTTTTGGAAATCTTTCTGCTCCCAACTAGGCATCAAATTGAATTTCTCCTCTGCCTATCATCCTCAGTCCAATGGAGCTGCTGAACGTACTAACCAAAAAGTTGAACAATATTTACGTTGTTTCGTTTCTGAACACCAGGACGATTGGGTCGGTTTGATTCCTTGGGCGGAGTTTGCACATAACAATCTCATTTGTGATACTACGCAGTCTAGCCCTTTTTTCTTGAATTATGGCTTCCATCCTTCCATCCTTCCTTCGGAGTCTTCTTCTCAAGGGATACCGTCGGTGGATATTCATGTTGCCAATTTAAGGAAGTTGTGGGATCAGACTCGACAAATCCTTCTGCACAATTCCATGCTGGTTAAAAAACACGCTGACAAACGTAGAAGGGCAGCACCGGTGTTTGTTCCAGGCGATAGAGTTTGGTTAAGTACTAGAAACATTCGGTTAAAGGTGCCGTCCATGAAGTTTGCTCCTCGATATATTGGACCTTACAGGGTACTGTCTCAAATTAACCCAGTTGCGTATCGTTTAGCGTTGCCTAATGCCTTGCGCATTCCGAATTCGTTTCATGTTTCCTTGCTAAAACCACTAATATGTAACAGGTTCTCCTCCGCAATCGCCCCTCCTCGCTCTGTGCAAGTGGAGGGTCAGGAGGAGTATGAGGTCAATTCCATCGTTGACTCTAGAGTCTCCCGAGGGAGACTGCAGTATCTGGTCGATTGGAAGGGTTATGGTCCTGAGGAGAGAAGTTGGGTACCTCAGGAGGAGGTGCATGCTCCCCGTCTCCGCAGGGCGTTCCACTCTCGCTTCCCTTCTCGCCCTGGTGTCTTCCGCCCGGTGGGCGTATCTGAGAGGGGGGGTACTGTCAGGGTACCTGTGGTCTCTACCTCCGAAAGAGGTAGAGACTTAGCAGTTCCTTCATCCGGACGGTCTGATGGCTTCCTTCCTCGCGGTCTGTCCGGTCGTGCAAAGCCGGCTGCGAGGGAGTGACTGCCTTTTACAGCTTCTCGTCCGGAAGTCGTCAGGAGACTACCGGAACGACCTGTCAGTCAAATGCTGCAGGACCAATCAGGACGCCTCAGAGGCGTGGTTACTTTTCGGAACAGGGTATTTAACGGAGCTTCTCTCGTCAGCTCATTGCCCTGTCGTGGTTCTAGCTTGTTCTAGTCACTCAGTGCTTGTGTTCTGCTTATTCCCTTTGGTTTTGACCCGGCTTGCTTATTCTACTCTGCTTACCTCTGTATCCTTGATTCGGCTTGTCTCTCGCTCTCCTGCCTTCTGTTACCCTCGACCTCGGCTTGTCTTTGACTATTCTCTCAGTACTACTTACGTTAGTCCGGCCATTCTAAGGTCCGGTATACGTATCTGGCTACTGTTTGTACTCTGCGTGTTGGATCCCTGTCCCGATCCTGACATAAACACAGTGCTAGCAAATTAAATTATCTGGACTTTTGGCCTGGGTTGGCAGGCAGGTCCCTCAAATTGCAATCATTAAAATTACTTAATTAGGTAAAAATATTACATAAATATGCACGTAGAATTTTAATATATATACATATTTATGTATTTGACGTCTACGTGTATATTTATGAAATTATTTATGTAATTATGTATGTGGACATATGTATATTTTGTATTATTTTTATTTATTTATTTATACATAGATATATATATCATTACATTCAAAGTGTATTTTGATATAAATATATATATATCAATATCAAAATACTGTTAGAATAAAATTGAATATATATATATAATTTTTTTTTAATTATTAAAAATTATTTTTATTTTTTGTTATTTATTTTTATTAACATATTATTTGTATTTTATAATAATATATATACCATATATATAGTTATTATATATATTGTATATATTTGTGTGTAATTTAAATATAAGTGTATTTTTATATTAATATACGTATATATAAATATAAAAATACACTTAGTGTGACATTATATATATTATATATATACATATATTATATATAGGTATATATAGATATAATACATGTATATATATCATATATATATACACATATTATTATTTTTTTTACACTGATTTCTTTTTTTTTACACTTTATTTTATGATTTTTTACTTGCAGGGAGACTGCCTGTCAGCACAGACAGTCCCCCTGCAGGCAGATACACAGACCCCTATTGCGGTCATGTGATCGAGTGATCACATGGCCGTGGGGTCCTGATCTGCCGAGGGGGGACTGCCCGGGCAGACAGGCAGTCCCCCTGGACCGGGAGGAGAGCTGATCGCCGCCGTGGGACCGACGGCGATCAGGTAAGTTGCCCAAAACCGTTATGACGGTTCAGGACCGTCAGCGGTCCAAACACACGTTTTACCGCTGACGGTCCTGAACCGTCAGCGGTCCTTAAGGGGTTAAAAGAGGCATGTTTACTGGTCTACATTGAATACCTTATTGTTAAATATCCAGTATTCAAAAACTACACACTGTCAGAAAGAATTACATGATTATTCACTAAAAGTGTGAATTGTTGGGAATTCAAAGTGAATACGTTTTTTTTTTTTTTATTCAAACAGCCAAACAATCATACAGCTGACTTGGCTATTAGTGTAAAAATCAAATGGAACAATTTAGGCAGTGGTAGTTGATTTGGCAACATTATCCACCCTTCTCTATAATTACAGCTGGCCTATTTTACCCTACATGTCATAATTCTGTTAACAGTTAACCACATTCCTAAGTTTAACAAATAACTACATTTAGCGAATAACCATGATAGCAATGTATTACTACATATCATGTACCTAGATATTGCATGGTGTATTAAAAGATATAGCGTGCGTTAAAGAATTGCTACAAGCAGTGCAATGCTGTCTTATTAGCTGAGAGAAACCCGACTAGGATTTAGTCTTAAGTTTTTGACGTTTCATTAATAGTTTTAGTACAGATTTTTAGTCTTTCTTTGTTGCACTTCGGAACTGGGTTCCAAACTGGACATCTTGCATCTTGTTTAAAGTATTGATAACGCGCTCCGGAAGAAACCTAGAAAATGAAATATAATACTTAGCATATGCAGAAAAAATTACATATTTGTTTATATATTGACTTAATTATACCAAATTGCTGCCTTTAAATTCACTTACATGATGTCATAGCTCTACATTAAGTATGCCTGAATCAACACACATTAGTCTATTTGGCATACCAAAGACAACTAAATTGAAACATACCTTTTGATGAGTGCATTGATAACAGGGGAGGATCTCTATTGCAGTATAGATTATAAATAACCAAAAACAAATCACATAGCAAAGCAAACCAATTGGTTTTCTAGTAGATGATTTCCCTTAAGTTTTTGTATTAAAGAGATACTATAGGCACTGTAACTTCTAGATCTCATTGAAGTAGTTATAGTGCCTGAAGTCCCCTGGTGCTATCCTTCCATTTAGTGTTGAACCATTTCTAATGGTATAATGCTAAACAAGAGTCCCCTTAAGCCCATCACCCCTGCAATGGGCATTGAGATATTTTAAAAGCCGTTAGCTTACACTCTCAGAAATTCACAGCCACCCATTGCTCCTCGGAATAATGCTTCCTCATTAGTCAAAGCAGCTGTTGGGGACTCGTTTAGTGTTAAAACATTAAAAATAGTTTAATGCTGAATGGAAGGATGGTGCCATGGGACTCCAGACAATAACCACTTAAATGACCTGAATCAGGTGAGTGCCTACAGTCTCCCTTAAAGACTTTTGTACAAACTATTCACATTATCAGGTGTTCTTTAGTAATGTGATATCCCCTCTTCCCAAACTATTATGCCTTTTCTAGTCACCATAACCTCTCCCTAGAAAGGTTCATTTCTGTTTCCTATGTATGCAAACATATGTGAAACAAATAAACATTGTGCTTTACAGTGACCAAAACACAACTAACTACGGTTGAGTGCTAGATATTCAAAGGTATGTGAAACACACCCTTCCACATATAGAAGATGTTCTCAAGAACCACAAAAGGAAATAAAAGAAAAAAAACTAAACACCAAAATCTAGTGTAGTACTGTTGGACAATAGACACACAGTATATTTCAATGCAATGGCGAATTGCCCTCTCATATAAATAGAGCTTATGAGGATTGGCTAAAATCAAAAGAGCTTCTGCCTCTTTTGTGGCAGTGCACCATCTGTTTTCACTAATGATGGTCCCACATTACCAAAAACAAAAGATCATAAGAGAAATCACCAATCATACAGTATATCAGATGTAGTAATAGAGCAGATAACCTATATTTGTAGTGCTCACCTTATTTGGGGACTTGTAAGACCTGTTCTAGGCTCAATTGAGAGCCAATAAGGGGTGGCACCTAGCCCGTCTTTTATCTAGATGTAAATGCACATGCAAGATCCACTTACATTGTTACCATAGGCGTGCGCAGCCTATTGCATTAGGGTGTGCACCCCAAAGCACAAACACACGCCGCATGTATATGTATATGTATATATATATATATATATATATATACACACACACACACACATATATATACATACACTGCTGTGTGTGTGTGTGTGTGTGTGTGTGCTGTTAGTGTGCTATGTGGGTGAGGGTGTTTGTGTGTGTGTGTGTGAGGGTGCTGTTTGTGTGTGAGGGTGTTTGTGTGTGTGTGTTAGGGTCCTGTTAGTGTGCTGTGTGAGGGTGCTGTGTGTGTGAGGGTGCTGTTTGTGTGATGTGTGTGTGATGGTGCTGTGCGTGTGAGGGTGCTGTTTGTGTGATGTGTGTGGGTGTCATGTATTTCTGAGGGTGCTGTTTGTGTGTGTGTGTTTGCGAGGGTGTTGTTAGTGTGCTGTGTGTGAGGGTGTTGTGTGTTTGTAAAGGTGCTGTGTGTGTTTGTGAGGGTGCGGTTAGTGTACTGTGTGTGTGAGGGTGCTGTATGTGTACTGTATGTGTGTGGGTGCTGTTTGGGTGCTGTGTGTGTGAGGGTGCTGTGTGTGTGCTGTTTGTGTGAGAGTGCTGTATGTCTGTAGGGGCTTTTTGTGTGTGGGTGCTGTATGTGTGTGTGTGTGCTGTATGTTTGGACAGATTGTGGAGGTGGGGGCAGACTAGTAAATATCCCCCCTCCATTCTTACCTTATGTAGGGAGGGGGGATCCTTGCTGCCATGTGCCATCCCTGGTGGTCCAGTGGAGAGTGAACTCTAGCCTGCGGGGCTAGAGTTCACTCTCGTGAGATGAGCGTTGCCGCGGCAACGCTAAGATCTCGCCAGAGGAACCTGGCGGAGCTGCTGTCTAGAGCTCCCCGGGTCCTCTCCTGCCTCCCTTCATGCTGCTGTGGGCCGGTGAGGTAGATCTTTGATCTCCCCGCCGGCCCATGGAGGCTTAGAGCAGAGCCGACACTCAGCGCTGGTTCTGCTTGAGCCGACAGGGGAGAATAAAGTCCTGGGGAATAAAGTGTGGGAACCAAGATTCCCAACCTCCAAAAAAAATAATATACACTCCAGTGTGTGTATGTATATGTGTGTATGTATATATATATATATATATATATATACACATATACACACACACACTGACACGCATACTCAAACACACACACATACACTCACAGACACACACACACACACTCATACATTCATGGACACACACATTCACAGACACACTCATACATTCACAGACACACATATTCACATACACTGACACACATACACATTCACAGACACACATACACATTCACAGACACACATACACATTCACAGACACACATACACATTCACAGACACATACACTCACACACACACATTCAGACACACACACACACTCACAGACACACACACATTCACATACACACACACATTCACAGACACACACACACACAGACACACACACACACACACTCACATACACACACACACACACACACAAACACACACACACACACAAACAGACACACACACACAGTCACAGACACACACACACACAGTCACAGACACACACACACATTCACACACACACAAATTATTATTTTTTTAATTAAAAAAATGTCCACCCAGCCTCCCTACCTGGAGTGCTGGCGTGGACTTGTCCCTGGGGTCCAGTGGGTCGGGCGGCTCTCTCAATATCAGCCGCGGCGAGGGAGCTGTGAGCTCTCTGCTCCCTCTCGCCGCGCGGGCTGTCTGCTGTAGCTGGGAGCCGGAATATGACGTCATATTCCGGCTCCCAGCATCAGCAAGCAGCGCGCGGCGAGAGGGAGCAGAGAGCTCACAGCTCCCTCGCCGCGGCTGATATTGAGAGAGCCGACCGGGGGGGGGTCCATAACCTCTTGCCCCCCCCCCCTCCCATCCATGACAGGGGGGACATGGGGGGAGGAAGGGGGGCGCTGAGTGCCTGCAGGAACAGCGTTCCTGCACAAAAAAAGTGCAGGAACTCCATTCCTGCAGGACTCAATCCATAGGCGTGCCACGGGGATTAGGGTGTGCCCAGGCACACCCGGCACACCCCGTGCGCACGCCTATGATTGTTACATAGTTACAAAGCTGAAAAGAGACTTGCGTCAATCAAGTTCAGCTTTACTCACATATGTTTTTGCTGTTGATCCAAAAGAAGGCAGAAAACCTAGTCTGAAGCGCTTCCAATTTTGCCACAAACTAGGAAAAAATAATTTCTTGACCCCAAAATAGCAGTCAGATGTCTCATTGGATCAAGCAGCTATTACCCCACTAACTAGAAATTATATATATTTTTTTATAAATTACATATATATAATTTTATATGTATGTTATGTTTTTGAAAGTATTTATCCAATTGCAGTTTAAACATCTGTAATGACTCTGACAAACCCACCTCTTCAGGCAGAGAGTTCCATATCCTTATTGCTCTTACTGTAAAAAAAACTTTTCTTTGCCTTAGATTAAATCTCCTTTCTTCCAGCCTAAATGTGTGACCTCGTGTCCTATGTATAGCCCTGTTTATGAATAGGTTTCCAGATAAAGGTTTGTACTGACCCCGAATATATTTGTATAATGTTATTATATCCCCTCTCAGGTGCCGTTTTTACAAACTAAACAGATTTAATTTTTTAAACCTTTCTTCATAACTAAAATGTTCCATTCCTTTTATTGATTTTGTAGCTCGTCTCTGGACTTTTTCTAGTGCCATAATATCTTTCTTTAGAACAGGTGCCCAAAATTGCACAGCATATTCAAGGTGTGGTCTTACCAGCGATTTAGAAAAATGCAAAATTATATTTTCATCCCGAGAATGTATGCCACTATTTATACATGACAAAACCTTTATGGCCTTAGCAACTGCAGATTGACATTGCATATTGCTGCCTAATTTGTTGTCTATAACAATTCCCAAATCCTTCTCGTGTGTGGTTATCCCTAGTTCACTACAATTTAGGGTGTAAATTGCTTGTGCATTCTTAACCCCGGAGTGCATAACTTTGCATTTCTCTACGTTAAATTTAATCTGCCATTTTAATGCCCAGTCCCCCAATCTATCTAAATCCCTCTGCAGCAAAGCAATATCCTGCTCACATTTTATTACTTTACAAAGTTTTGTGTCATCTGCAAACACCGATACATGGCTTTTAATGCCTATTTCAAGATCATTTATAAATATGTTAAATAGAAGTGGTCCCAAAACAGAACCCTAAGGGACACCACTTACCACTTTTGTCCAGCCTGAAAATGTACCATTAATGACAACTCGTTGTACTCTATCCTTAAGCCAATGTTCTACCCAAGAACAAGAATATTCATCTAGACCAATTTCTTTTAGTTTGAAGACTAACCTAGTGTGAGGAACCGTATCAAATGCCTTGGCAAAATCCAAGTAGATCACATCCACTGCAACACCCTGATCTATACTTCTACTTACTTCTTCGTAGAATGCAATACGATTAGTTTGACATGACCTATGTTTCATAAAACCATGCTGATTATTGCGAATAACAAAGTTCTTCCAAATGAATTCCTGAATAGTATCCCTTAATAGCCCTTCAAATATTTTCCCAGTTACAGAAGTTAAGCTCACAGGTCTATAATTTCCAGGCAAGGATTTTGAACCCTTTTTAAATATAGGAACAAGATCTGCCTTCTTCCAATCCTCAGGTACAATACCTGAAACAAAAGAATCTTGAAAAATTAAACACAGAGGTTCACTTATTTCCCCACTTAGCTCCTTAAGTACTCGTGGGTGAATACCGTCAGGTCCCGTAGCTTTATTTACATTAATTTTCTTTAATAGCTGTAGCACCTTGTCTCGAGTTATCCAATCACAAGTTATTTGCAAGTTTTTTGCAGCAATCATTTGCATCTCTCTTGCCATAGGATCCTCATTAATATATACTGAAGAAAAATAGTTATTTAAAATTTCTGCTTTTTCCTGGTCTTCATTAGCTAATAAACCCAACTCTTTTTCCAGTGTACTTACACTACCATTTTTTTTTTTTTTTTTAGAATTGATGTACTTGAAAAAAAGTTTGGGGTTGGCTTTGGCTATCAATTTCTCATTTTCTAGTTTAGCCACTTTAATTGCCTTTTTGCAAGCGTTATTGGCTTCCTTATATCTTAAATAGGATGCCTCTGATTTGTCTGATTTAAATGCTTTAAATGCCCTTTTCTTATTTTTAATCTCTTGTTTTACTTCTCTACTAAGCCACATTGTTTTTGATTTGTTTCTTTTATATTTATTACCTAATGGCACATACTGAGAAATGTACCTTTCTAATATTTGTTTGAATAGTAGACATGTGCACCAATTAAATTTTCATTTTCTACGAAAGATTTCGTTGTAAATAAAAATTTCATTCATCAATCCCGAATTTCATCTTCAAACCATTCATTTTCGGACGAAAATTGTTAAAAAATGTGTTCGTTTTCATCCATTAGGATGAAAACAGCACTGCGCGTGCGTCATTATAACCCCCATATTAATAAATGGGAGGTTAAATCCTCCTGAATGCCCCTATTCGCGGCATTGCTGCGAGTAGGGGCATGTCAACTAAACAGCGAGCAGCCAGTGGCTGCTCACTGTCATTACACACTAATTATAAATCAATATGGGGGTCCAGGGCCGGACTGGGAAAAAAATTAGGCCCGGGCATTTTTCAATCAGAGCGGCCCCCTAAGAAGGGGGCGGGGCCAGAGAGGGTGTGTTTTGTCTTCACTAATGACAAGCACGCCCCCTTTCAAAGTGAGCATGTTAGTTCAATGCGCAGAGCCCCGCTGAAGAGCTCTAGCATTAGAAAAAGGCCCTGTATTTGTTCTGCGCAGCGCAAGCAAATGTAATAACATGCTTGCGCTGTGTTTGCTTTTAAATAGTCTCTGGTGTCTCCACAAGTGGGATACCAGAGGACAAAAGGGCCAGGAAAGTGTATGTTGTTGGAGCCTGCTTGTGGGATTGCATGTGTGTAGAGTGTGGTTTGGTATTGTGTAAATAGGTCAATTTCATTTGTGTTTGTGGTGTAATATGTGTAGCTATGGGCTGTAGAGAGTGTGTGTATAGGGGGCATAGTGTTATAGGGGATGTAGCGAGTGTGTGCATACGGGCTGTAGTGTGTGTGTATAGGTGACGTAGTGTGTGTAGGGGTTGTAGAGAGGGTGTGTTTAGAGAATGTTGTATGTGTTTGCTGACAAGGAATGTAGTGTGTGTGTAGGTGGTGCAGTGTGTGTGTGTAGGAGATCGAGTGTGTAAAGGACCCAGAGTGTGTATAGGAGATTGTGTGTGTGTGTGTGTGTGTATATATAGAGGATTAAGAGTGCATATAGGGTAAGGGATCTAGCGTGTATCTGGAGCGTAATGTGTGTAGTGGTGCAGTGTGAGGGGTGCTGTAGTGTGTGTGTGTGTGTATATATATATATATATATTTTGACGTATTGTATGTGTGAGGGGCGCAGTGTGTGTGTATGTAAGAGGGGTGCTGTGTGTGAGGGTGTTTTCATCTGCCGTCACATTCTAGCTTTCTAATTTTCTTTGTCTGTTAACTCACTGAGGGTTATTTTACATATTATATATATAATATAAAATAACCCTCAGTGAGTTAACAGACAAAGAAAATATATGTGTATATATATATATATATATATATATATATATATATATATATATATATATGTGTGTGTTTTGTGTGTGTCAGCGAGGGTGCTGTGTGTGTCAGCGAGGGTGCTGTGTGTGTCAGCGAGGGTGCTGTGTGTGTCAGCGAGGGCGCTGTGTGTGTCAGCGAGGGCGCTGTGTGTGTCAGCGAGGGCGCTGTGTGTGTCAGCGGGGGCGCTGTGTGTCTCTGGGGGCGCTGTGTGTCTCTGAGGGCGCTGTGTGTCTCTGAGGGTGCTGTGTGTCTCTGAGGGTGCTGTGTGTCTCTGAGGGTGCTGTGTGTCTCTGAGGGTGCTGTGTGTCTCTGAGGGTGCTGTGTGTCTCTGAGGGTGCTGTGTGTCTCTGAGGGTGCTGTGTGTCTCTGAGGGTGCTGTGTGTGTCTGGGGGTGCTGTGTGTGTCTGGGGGTACTGTGTGTGTCTGGGGGTACTGTGTGTGTCTGAGGGTGCTGTGTGTGTCTGGGGGTGATGTGGGTGTCTGGCGGTGATGTGGGTGTCTGGCGGTGATGTGTGTGTCTGGCGGTGATGTGTGTGTCTGGGGGTGATGTGTGTGTCTGGGGGTGATGTGTGTGTCTAGGGGTGATGTGTGTGTCTGGGTGCTGTGTGTGTCTGGGGCTGCTGTGTGTGTCTGGGGCTGCTGTGTGTGTCGTGTGTCTGGGGGTGATGTGTGTTTTGGGGTGATGTGTGTGTCTGAGGGTGCTGTGTGTGTTTGGGGGTGATGTGTGTGTGGGGTTGTGATGTGTCTGTGAGGGGTCTGTTAGTGGGATTTTTTATTTAAATGTAAATATTTTTTTGTTAATAAAAAAATAAAATAAAATAAAAAAGTGATATCCCCCCCCTCCCCTCCCTTCTTACCTTTAGCCTGGGGGGGTGCCGTGGTGCCATTGCCATTCCCTGGTGGTCCTAGTGGTGGTGGGGCAGTTGCTTAATATCCCCCCTCCCTTCTTACATTATGCCTGGGAGGGGGGATTCTTTCTGCATCTTCCTTCCCTGGTGGTCCAGTGGTGAGAGTGAACTCTAACCTGCAGGCTAGAGTTCACTCTCGCGAGATCTGAGCGTTGCCGCGGTTACCGCGGCAACGCTCAGACCTCGCGAAAGGACCCGCCAGAGCTGCTGGATAGAGCTCCGACGGTCCTCTCTCCTGCTTCCCTCACTCCTCAGCCCCGGACGGCCGCCTTTAACAGTGTCTCTGGGCCGGTGATCTCCCCACCGGCCCAAGGAAGCACACAGCGGGGCTGGCGCTCGGGAAGCGCTGGCCCTGCACGGGATGGCAGGGGAGATCCTGTGATCTACCCTGCCGGCCTCGGCCCCATGACCATCGCGGCCCACCGGGCATTTGCCCGGTATGCCCGATGGCCAGTCCGGGCCTGTGGGGGTCACTCTGCCGCGAGTAGGGACATTGGGGAGGGTTTTACCTCCTTTTTATCAATATGGGGGTCCTATTGACCCCCATATTGATTTATATTTAGTTTTATGACAGCGAGCAGACACTGGCTGCTCGCTGTCATTTAAACTTACATAAAAGTAAGAGAGTTGGTAAGAGTACCGTGGGAAAAGTAGCTATTTAGATCTAAATAGCTACTTTTTCCTATTGCAACATTGTTATAGTTTTACTATAACATTTTGTTACATGTACTCTCTCTTACCATAGCTCTCACTCACTTCTATGTAAAATACTGATTTAAATGACAGCGCTGTTTAGGCGACATGCCCCTACTGCAGGGAGGGGGGGGGGAGATGCTGGTACAGGTAGGGGCAGCAGGATTTTACCTGTGCCAGCCCCCCCCCCCCAATTTATTGCACTAGTGACTGGGCAGCAATAGCTGTCCAGTCACTTGTAATTTTAAATTTGTTTAGGCAATATGCCCCTACCCGCGAATAGGGGCAATAGGGGAGGATTTAATCTCCCTGTTATCAATATGGGGGTCAGAGCCCCATATTGATTTATAATTAGTGTGTAATGACAGTGAGCAGCCACTGGCTGCTCGCTGTTTAGTTGACATGCCCCTACCCGCGGCAATGCCGCGAGTAGGGGCATTCAGGAGGATTTAACCTCCCATTTATTAATATGGGGGTCATAGAGACCCCCATGGATTTTAATGCAGGGCGGGTAGTAATAATTTTTTTTACAAGGAGGGAGCTGGTAGAGATGCCGGCTCCCTCCTTGCTTTTTTTTTTTGCGCACGCTAATGGAAACGAAAAGGTAATCATTCAGCATTTCCACTTTCCTTTCGTTTCCATTATTGTATGTTGCTCTTTCGTTTACGTTTCTGCGGACGAATACGAAAACCACAGGAATTTCGGCCGAAAACGCTTTCGTTCGAAAACGAATGCACATGTCTATTGAATAGTTTCCATTTATCCTCAGTGTTTTTATCACTAAGGAGTTTATGCCAGTCGATATGTTGTAGAACTGCCCTAATCTTATTGAAATTGGCTTTTTAAAAATTAGATGTTTTAGTATACGCCACTTGCTTTTGCTTTTTTGAGTTTATTTCAAAATTTACCATATTGTGATCACTATTTCCCAAATGCTCCCCTACTTGAATGTTGGTTAAAAGATCAACATTGTTTGTTATAACGAGATCCAGACAAGCATCCTTTCTAGTTGGTGCTTGTACCAGTTGTGACATAAAGGTGTAATTTAACACATTCAAACGCTTGATTCCCTTTGCTGAAGTACTAGTCCCTCTATCCCAATTCATGTCTGGGTAATTAAAATCTCCAATAATTAACGTGTTACCTCAATTTGCAGCTTTCTCAATTTGCTCTAACAGCTGTTCTTCCTCAATAATATTTACATTAGGTGGTTTATAACATATCCCAACCAATTATTGATTTCCCTTTGTTTGCCCCAAGCAGATATCTACCCATAAAGCCTCCTCTTTTTCCTCGTCACACTCCACATGCCTAAGATTTGACTTTAACTCATGGTTGACATATAAACATACCCCACCACCCTTCTTGTTTTTCCTATCCTTCCTAAATAACGTGTACCCATTTAAATTAACTGCCCAGTCATGTGTCTCATCCCACCATGTTTCTGTAATGCCTATTATATCATTATGTTTAGTGTATGCTATTGCCTCTAGTTACCCCATTTTGTTATATAGGGTCCTTGCATTAGTTAGCATACATTTAATATTATCATGAGTCTTTTGTACTTTTTGTGAATTATCAATATTACCTACCTCCTCTGTTCTGAGCTTTCCCCTCCCCCCATCTCCACCCCCTTTGTTCTGAGCTAAAGCCCATCTCCTTTCCATCCTATCTCCAATTTCTAGATTGCTTTGACCCTCCCCCCCTACCACTAGTTTAAAATCTCCTCCAACCTTCTAGCCATCCTATCCCCCAGCACAGCAGACCCTCTTCCGTTTAGGTGCAATCCATCATGACTATACAGGTTGTACCCAAGCGCAAAATCGGCCCTGTGCTCTAAAAACCCAAAACCCTCTTTCCTGCACCAAGACTTTAGACACGCATTGACCTCTCTAAACTCCCGATGCCTTTCTGCTGTAGCGCGCGGGAGATTAGAGAGGTTAATGCGTATTCAGTGGTTGTTTGGGGAGGGGGGAGGGGTAGTGAGCGTGAAGGTCAGCTCCTGGTCAGCTAGAAGGGCTTGAGCCCTTATGGTCTTTTAAGTTGTTGGTATAGTAACAAACTGTAAAACTAAATATAGCAACATAAGCTGTTATATTAGGAAACTATTAAAACAGTGAGCTCGAAGGGCTATGTGAGTTCCAAGTCAGGTGGTAATGGCAGCGCATGAGTCCAAGGTGGCCCATCGCGGGATTAACGGGGTGCTCCTAGCCATGTCCCAGGTATGCGATGCTTGGGGAGCCGTGTGATTCTACAGCTGGGTAAGCAAGTCTAGGGGTAGGCTCAGGTCTTGCAGTAATGCCGCTGAACCCTGGAGATCTTGTATGGTGTGTGTTGTTCCTCTTCTGCACTAGAAGTGTACATGACAGGTGCCAGCGGTTGCGGATTTCATGCTTTTGAAGCAGGGAGGTGAGTGGTTTCATCGACCTTTGCCAGGCCAAAGTGCTGCTTGAGAGATCTGCATAGAATGTCAATGACATATTCTCGAACTGGTGCCTCAATTCCTGCACCTCTTGCTGAAATGTGGCTATTTGCTGCATGCTTGATTGAGAGGTGCTTCCCAGTGCTCCCATGCGACCTGTTAGGCCCCGCAGATCACTGCGGATAGCTGTGACGTCTGCCAGGATATTCTTCTGCAAGTACCAAGGAGGGCCTTCAGGACCGCGGTCGTCACCGGGAAGGCATCTTGGCCCAACATGGCCTTCGGCACTGGAGCCAGAGCAGGTAAATAATCCTATTCCGATAGCTCCTCGGAGAAGTCAGAGCAGCCGCAACAGAGCGTAGCCAGTAGCGCTATGCGCTTGCTTCCACATGTCACCAAGTGTCAGCTCGTAGATAGGTTTATCAGGCTTCACTTTTTTGTTTTGCGCCCCATTTAGCTCCGAACTATCAGGGTGGTACCCCTGGCCTGGTAATGAGATTAATTATTTGTAAAAACACCCGTTTTTATCGTGAATAACCAGGAGCTGCAGGCTAGTGCGATCGCTCGTTGCAGAGGTCAAGCTCCACCCCCAAGTTATTAGCTATTTTATGCAAAAGTATGTATCTGATTTCTGATAATCGGAGGGTATTTATGTCACAGCCCTGCCATAATATAACTAACAATACCTAGACTATGCTGCCCAACATCCTGACAGAATTACTGACTTGGATCCAGTTGCAGTTTTTTTTCACTGATGTCTTGCTTCTCAGAACACCAGAAACAAATATCCAGAAATCATAAGTGCAAAACTAAAGGCACTCGTGGCTGCTAGAGCCAAGCACACAGTGGGTTGACTGGCAAGGTTACTGTAGTGGTTATAGTGCTTCTTTAAGTCCTCCCCTTATTTTTTAATAAGAATAGCTGTTAAACTTACTGTTGAAGCACCAAGGAGTGTTTCACCGAAGAAGGGACAATCAGCATTTTTTTATTGGTTAAAATACCATCCATTAGACATTTTACCACATATTCAGGATTCAGCACTGGCCATAATCTGAAAAAGAGATGATTAGTTATCAGGAAACAATGTACTGTCAAGGTAGGACTTTTCCCCCAGATTTTGCACGAAAACTGGACTATTATACTGCTGTTAGAAGATTTTGGTCATCATCTGAGTATATTATTTAAGCACTGGTTTTGACTGATTTTAATGTGTACAAATGTTCACAACTGATGGAGGCACGCACAACTCACTAGAGGCTGCTGAGACAGCATTGTTTTAAATCAAAATAATATAGGCTCCTATTATGGGATCACTGGCATGGGGGTTTGCTGGTATGAAATGCATGTTTGACATACAATTACACATACTCACTTATGAGGATACCCCCTACCACATCTATAACTTGAAAAATTGCCTCTGCACTTGATCCATAGGCGGGGATTATTCCGCCCAGGCGCATACACTGGAGCTGTATTGAAGCTCCAGGAAAGTGTGAATGCACATCTTTTATTTTATTTATCACCACTACAGTTTTAACACTATTAACACTACTACACTATTATTCCTTCTCTGGTTCTCTTCACATATACCTTGTCAAGGATTACTGAAGCGCTGCACCTACCCCCTTGTTTTTGCAGTAAACGCTGTCTTTTCAGAAAATAAATGTGTTAACATTACAGTCTAGGGAAACCTCCACTGGCCACACCTCAAATGGCTACTAGAGGTGCTTCCTGGGGCAGTGACATTCAGTGTCTCCACCCTTAGCATGGAGACACTGAACTTTCCTTATAGAGATGCATTGATTCAATGCATTTCTATGAGGAGATGCTGATCAACCAGGGCTGTGTTGACCTGTGCAGGCTCTGCCCCTGATCTGCCTCCTTAACAATCCAAGCAGGCAGATCAGGGGTAGAGCCTGGAAAAAAGGTAAGATTTACTACATTTAGCGGGGGGCTAGATAGTGTTTTCAACACTATAGAGTCGGTACTACGTATTTGTGTTCCTGACCCTATAGTGTTCCTTTAAATTTCATCTTTAAAAACTGCATTACACAAGGGTGTAACATCTGGTATGGTGTTAAAATTGTACAATAAACTTTATTCCCACATTAAATTATATAATGAAGCTGAAGACCTTATCCATCACTCCTCTGTTGATACAAAACATTAACATGCTTATTATGTTTCTGATATGGAATATTATGAGGGCTTAGAAATGCAGACATCAACCATTTTAAATGAAGAGTCACTCCCAAGGATTTTTAATATTGTGTATACTTATTTGACAAATATGTATTTGTGTGATTTGAAAGCCAAAATGAAATGTAGAATTCCGAACGTCTTTATTTACCTTTGTGCAGGAAGTGGGCTTCTCCATCTTGGCTCTCTGTTATTGTTATAAGCTCTGCTCTTTGCACCTGCAAGTCCTGCAGAGAGCATAGAGAATAGGAGATAAAGAAGCAATGTTTCCGTTTCTCCTCTAATGCATTGTGTGCCCTGAATGCAGGGCCGGCACATCCATAAGGCGGCACAGGCGCGTCCATAAGGCGGCACAGGTGGCCGCCTTAGTGCGCATCGGCCCCGGGGGCGCTAGATTAGAGTGACTTGACAAAGGAAAAGTGCCCAGCGCCTTCTCCTGACAGTCACTCAGTGTAGCGTGGCCGAGCGGAGTGGACTGCAGTACAGGTGGCTTGGTTTCCTGTACCCAGCTGGACTCACAGGAAGAGCTCACTGAGAGGGGGATGGGAGGTACTAAGAAACAGGTAAGGAAGGAGAGGAAGACTAAGGGACAGGGGAGGAAAGGGAGAGGAAAACTAAGGGACATGGAGGGAAGAGGAACACTAAGGGACATGGAGTGGAGAGGCACACTAAGGCACAGGGAAGAGGACCACTAATGGACAGGAAGGGGAGAGGACCACAATTGGTACGGGGAGGGGAGAGGAGAGGAACACTTAGGGACATAGATGGGAGAGTGGCACACAGGGGGGCCTGCGTGGCGAGAAAGACACACAGAGAGACATGAGGGGGGAGAAAGACACACATATGGGCCTGGGGGTAAGAAAGCCACACAGAGTGGCTGGGGTTGAAGAGACACACATAAAGGTCTAGTTGTGGAAATACAAAGGGGATGGGGGTAAAAGAAACAAAGCGGGCCTGGAGAAGTGGAAAAAGAGACACAGAGGGGCTGGGGGGAGTTAGACACACAAAGGGGGGTTTAAGAGATACACAAGGGAGGTGTAAGACACACAATAGTGCCTGAATGTGCCAAGACTGAACTGGAGTGTGATGCCACTGCTAAAACCTTCATGGAAATTTAAAAGAAAACAGTGAAAAAAAGTTAAAATGTTATTTATGATTTATACACAAGATATACAGTTGCAAGAAAAAGTATGTGAACCCTTTGGAATGATATGGATTTCTGCACAAATTGGTCATAAAATGTGATCTGATCATCATCTAAGTCACAATAGACAATCACAGTCTGCTTAAACTAATAACACACAAAGAATGAAATGTTGCCATGTTTTTATTGAACACACCATGTAAACATTCACAGTGCAGGTGGAAAAAGTATGTAAACCCCTAGACTAATGATATCTCCAAGAGCTAATTGGAGTGAGATGTCAGCCAACTGGAGTCCAATCAATGAGATGAGATTGGAGGTGTAGGATACAGCTGCCCTGCCCTATAAAAAACACACACCAGTTCTGGGTTTGCTTTTCACAAGAAGCATTGCCTGATGTGAATGATGCCTCGCACAAAAGAGCTCTCAGAAGACCTACGATTAAGAATTGTTGACTTGCATAAAGCTGGAAAGGGTTATAAAAGTATCTCCAAAAGCCTTGCTGTTCATCAGTCCACGGTAAGACAAATTGTCTATAAATTGAGAAAGTTCAGCACTGCTGCTACTCTCCCTAGGAGTGGCCATCCTGTAAAGATGACTGCAAGAGCACAGCGCAGACTGCTCAATGAGGTGAAGAAGAATCCTAGAGTGTCAGCTAAAAACTTACAAAAGTCACTGGCAAATGCTAACATCCCTGTTAGCAAATCTACAATACGTAAAACACTAAACAAGAATGGATTTCATGGGAGGATACCACAGAGGAAGCCACTGCTGTCCAAACAAAACATTGCTGTACATTTACAGTTTGCACAAGAGCACCTGGATGTTCCACAGCATTATTAGCAAAATATTCTGTGGACAGATGAAACCAAGGTTGATTTGTTTGGAAGAAACACACAACACTATGTGTGGGGAAAAAGAGGCACAGCACACCAACATCAAAACCTTATCCCAACTGTGAAGTATGGTGGTGGGGGCATCATGGTTTGGGGCTGCTTTGCTGCGTCAGGGCCTGGACGGATTGCTATCATCGAAGGAAAAATAAATTCCCAAGTTTATCAAGACATTTTGCAGGAGAACTTAAGGCCATCTGTCTACCAGCTGAAGCTCAGCAGAAGATGGATGTTGCAACATGACAATGACCCAAAGCATAGAAGTAATTCAACAACAGAATGGCTTAAACAGAAGAAAATACGCCTTCTGAAGTGGCCCAGTCAGAGTCCTGACCTCAACCCGATTGAGATGTTGTGGCATGACCTCAAGAAAGCGATTCACACCAGACATCCCAAGAATATTGTTGAACTGAAACAGTTCTGTAAAGAGGAATGGTCAAGAATTACTCTTGACCTTTGTGCACGTCTGATCTGCAACTACAGGAAACGTTTGGTTGAAGTTATTGCCGCCAGAGGAGGTTCAACCAGTTATTAAATCCAAGGGTTCACATACTTTTTCCACCTGCACTGTGAATATTTACATGGTGTGTTCAATAAAAACATGGCAACATTTCATTCTTTGTGTGTTATTAGTTTAAGCAGACTGTGATTGTCTATTGTTGTGACTTAGATGATGATCAGATCACATTTTATGACCAATTTGTGCAGAAATCCATATCATTCCAAAGGGTTCACATACTTTTTCTTGCAACTGTAGGTGATTGTCGACGTTTTAATTAATTTCCAGGAAGTGGCAGTTCCCCTTTATACTTAATGATGGAGAGATAAATTGACAATTTTGCCCACTTTGTGTTTTGGTGTCAAAAGTCCAGGTTCTTGTTAAAGTGATTCACTGGAAAGTACTGGGATAGAAGCCAGTGCTATGAATCTTATTAGAAATATGCAATTTTATGCCAAAACAAAGAGAAATAAGCTCAAATAATGTTCCTGTCAGAACATACAAAAAAAATATTAAGGTTGCCAACAAAGTTCTCCTTAGGTTTTTCTAATTTTTTAATCAAATGGGTAATCTGTAAACTTGGTTCACTTACTAACCAGGTTATTGTTTTTCTAAAAGTACATCACTTGTAGCAATTTCAAATATGTTTGTTCTTGTTCAAGATATGCTTTCTATATGTGGTCAAAAACTGATGATGGCCCCATGGTCTATTTTTAGTTTTGTTCTCTCTTTTCTTTGAACTTGGTTTCTAAAATGTTTTACCTTTCTGCTATGTGCCTTGCCTTATTACTGCCAAGGAGTGACTAATGTTTGTGCACAATATCAATGAGCAGGCTGGGTGACCAGTGGTTGTTAAAGAACACTGCTACCCCTACATCATAATTAGTAGAACCATAGCTGCCTTACGAGCAGGATAGGGCTGCAGGTATAATCCGGTGGCATTTGGGTACAAAAAAGTTAAAGGTTATACTCCAAGCATCATAATCACTACAGCCTTCTGGCCACCTTCTGCAATGACAGGTCAAATTATTTTGAAGTGGTTTGCCCAGATACCTGGGTCCATGCCTGGTATGATCTGATGGTCTAACGGTCTGATGAAGCACATCAGGCTTTTGCAGAGCTGCAGAAGCTACATGCCGAGCCCCTCAGCTTTCATTGGCTGAGAACTTCAACTTCCCACTGTCAACCAATGAATACAATTCTGTCAATATAAATATACACAGAATTGACATTAGCTAACAACATTGAGTTCAAATAAGTTTGTGAATGTGGTATACCATCCTATTCATAAAGGTTGCCACATCTCCACGTAGAGTGGTACCAAAAATACCAAAATAGGGAGTGTCCCAGTACGGTTAAAATTCTTGAAATCATGCAGTGAGATTTAAACCCTGGAGCTGGACTTTTCCCAATATTCAACAATAAATTCAAAAACGTACGTAATAGTCCTCACATACATGGGTAATCTTCAATGAACCACAGAGAAAAACAGAAATATGAAAAAAGTGCACTTTTATTGATATAAAAATATGAACACTCTAAATACATGGCATCAAACTGTCCTGGCAGTCCTCATAGTTGCTGGAGGTTGGAAAATCGGAAAATATATATTAAAAAAAATTACAAAAAACGGTACTTCCTGCATCTGCCAGACAGGGGAGAGACCACCCACACCACTACCCAAAAGAAAAGGTTGAGTGATAAAGCCCTGGATGCGTTTCGCACCCTCTTGGTGCTTTCTCAACCTTTTCATATTTCTGTTTTTCTATGTCGTTCATTGAAGATTACTCATGTATATGCGATTGTGCAGACTATTACTTACTTTTTGGAATTTGGCATTAGCTAACTCTTGTTTCAGGCTGGCTAATGTTGCCACAATGACGCTGCAGAATGTGTAGTTACACAAAGGGGTTCAAATCAGTATGTGCAGTCTTTCATAGTCATGATGTTTGGAATAACCCTTCAAGGCTGTCATTTGTTTCAGCTATATAATTCATGGTTCCAAGGGCTATTGTCTAAGTCAGGCTTCTAGATGTTGCTGAACTACAACTGGGTATAGTGGTATAGTGCCAGGAAAAAGCAGTACAACCCTTTAAAGGTTTGCTAAGTTGTTAAAAGTCAATACTTTATTAATTCCAAAGCTGAAAAATACTTAGACTCCAACCTAGTTAATACTAGAGTAGGTAAGGTATGACTGCCAGAGGTAGAGCTGCTCAAAAGGGAACCCTGTTGCCTGCAGTATCTTCACAGGTAGCCCGAAATGGGAACCAAAAGAGTGAATATTAACCTAGTGCATATAATTAGGCAAGCAGTAAACTCCATCTATATACATTGAACAGTCTCAAAAGACCTGGTTATCTCTCTATCTAAGGCTCCATGCTGACAACTAAATGCTGCCCAGACTGACTCCTGTTACCTCAGCAATAGCCTCATGCTAATGCCTACCAAAACTACTAGATTAAATAAAAGATCGAAGTCCAAGTTCTACCACCCATAACCCCAGTGCATAGTGAAAGAAATCAAAATAAAATTAAGAAAAAAGCCCGACGCGCGTTTCAGCGTACCTAGACGCCGTCGTCAGGGGCAAATACAAAACGCTATCGCAATTCCCACTCCTTAAATAGCCGGTATGTAATTAAACATACCGAACAGCTGATTCCCATGTAGCGTTCTCGCCTATTGGTAGTCTGGACGGAGAAACCCGCCCACTCCATTCACATACGTCCCACGTGATAGCTACGTCATTGCCAAATCACGTGGACGGAGGGGGAAACGAAGGGGGTGGTGAGCTTCGATTGAAACCCCTCCTTATACACTGATAGTAACGAGTGAGTCAATACAGGGTGACAGAATACGTGAAACCCCCTCGGAAAATATATATTAAAAAAAATTACAAAAAACGGTACTTCCTGCATCTGCCAGACAGGGGAGAGACCACCCACACCACTACCCAAAAGAAAAGGTTGAGTGATAAAGCCCTGGATGCGTTTCGCACCCTCTTGGTGCTTTCTCAACCTTTTCATATTTCTGTTTTTCTATGTCGTTCATTGAAGATTACTCATGTATATGCGATTGTGCAGACTATTACTTACTTTTTGGAATTTGGCATTAGCTAACTCTTGTTTCAGGCTGGCTAATGTTGCCACAATGACGCTGCAGAATGTGTAGTTACACAAAGGGGTTCAAATCAGTATGTGCAGTCTTTCATAGTCATGATGTTTGGAATAACCCTTCAAGGCTGTCATTTGTTTCAGCTATATAATTCATGGTTCCAAGGGCTATTGTCTAAGTCAGGCTTCTAGATGTTGCTGAACTACAACTGGGTATAGTGGTATAGTGCCAGGAAAAAGCAGTACAACCCTTTAAAGGTTTGCTAAGTTGTTAAAAGTCAATACTTTATTAATTCCAAAGCTGAAAAATACTTAGACTCCAACCTAGTTAATACTAGAGTAGGTAAGGTATGACTGCCAGAGGTAGAGCTGCAGGTAACTTCACAGGTAACCCAAACGGAAAACTAAAGAGTAGATATAGACCTGGTGCATGTATTTAGCGAGCAGTAAACTCCATCTATATACACTACACAGTCTAAACAGACCTGGTTATTACTCAGTCTAAAGCTCCACGCTGACAGCCAAATGCTGCTCAAAAGGGAACCCTGTTGCCTGCAGTATCTTCACAGGTAGCCCGAAATGGGAACCAAAAGAGTGAATATTAACCTAGTGCATATAATTAGGCAAGCAGTAAACTCCATCTATATACATTGAACAGTCTCAAAAGACCTGGTTATCTCTCTATCTAAGGCTCCATGCTGACAACTAAATGCTGCCCAGACTGACTCCTGTTACCTCAGCAATAGCCTCATGCTAATGCCTACCAAAACTACTAGATTAAATAAAAGATCGAAGTCCAAGTTCTACCACCCATAACCCCAGTGCATAGTGAAAGAAATCAAAATAAAATTAAGAAAAAAGCCCGACGCGCGTTTCAGCGTACCTAGACGCCGTCGTCAGGGGCAAATACAAAACGCTATCGCAATTCCCACTCCTTAAATAGCCGGTATGTAATTAAACATACCGAACAGCTGATTCCCATGTAGCGTTCTCGCCTATTGGTAGTCTGGACGGAGAAACCCGCCCACTCCATTCACATACGTCCCACGTGATAGCTACGTCATTGCCAAATCACGTGGACGGAGGGGGAAACGAAGGGGGTGGTGAGCTTCGATTGAAACCCCTCCTTATACACTGATAGTAACGAGTGAGTCAATACAGGGTGACAGAATACGTGAAACCCCCTTCTCCAACACTGATAATATCTAGTGAATCGCTAGGATGTCACTAAATGTGAAACCTATCCATACACGTTCGTACTGTGAGGGGGAGATTCACATAAATTCAAATTCATCTTTTGAGATTAATTCCATATCAATGGCACTAGTCAAAATAGTACGTAATTCAACCAGAAAGAGTGAGGTTGGATCCTTCTTGATCACATGGTATGTATTGTCATCTAATAATAGGCGTTCTGCAATCCTAACATAACTGTCCCTGTCCATAACGACCACATTCCCTCCCTTATCGGATGGCTTAATAACCAGGTCCATCTTAGCTTGGAGCTGACTAATAGCCATCCTCTCTTGTTTCGACAGGTTACATAGAAACATAGAAACATAGAATGTGACGGCAGATAAGAACCATTCGGCCCATCTAGTCTGCCCAGTTTTCTAAATACTTTCATTAGTCCCTGGCCTTATCTTATAGTTAGGATAGCCTTATGCCTATCCCACGCATGCTTAAACTCCTTTACTGTGTTAACCTCTACCACTTCAGCTGGAAGGCTATTCCATGCATCCACTACCCTCTCAGTAAAGTAATACTTCCTGATATTATTTTTAAACCTTTGTCCCTCTAATTTAAGACTATGTCCTCTTGTTGTGGTAGTTTTTCTTCTTTTAAATATAGTCTCCTCCTTTACTGTGTTGATTCCCTTTATGTATTTAAATGTTTCTATCATATCCCCCCTGTCTCGTCTTTCCTCCATGCTATACATGTTAAGATCCTTTAACCTTTCCTTGTAAGTTTTATCCTGCAATCCATGAACCAGTTTAGTAGCCCTTCTTTGAACTCTCTCTAAGGTATCAATATCCTTCTGAAGTTTGGGTCTCCCGTACTGTGTACAGTACTCCAAGTGAGGTCTCACCAGTGTTCTGTACAATGGCATGAGCACTTCCCTCTTTCTACTGCTAATACCTCTCCCTATACAACCAAGCATTCTGCTAGCATTTCCTGCTGCTCTATTGCATTGTCTGCCTACCTTTAAGTCATCAGAAATAATCACCCCTAAATCCCTTTCCTCAGATGTTGAGGTTAGGACTCTATCAAATATTCTGTACTCTGCCCTTGGGTTTTTACGTCCAAGATGCATTATCTTGCACTTATCCACATTAAATGTCAGTTGCCACAGACCGTAATTGATAGTCACCACTCGGCAAGGAAACAATTACCCTGCAGACCATATCTAAGAATACTTCCAAATTCCTGTAGTCTTTAAACGGTGGGGGTGAATCTGCTTTTAGATCTCAAGTTAGTGTGGGGAACACTGTTCCTAATGAAACCATCATTAGATTCCAATAATTCAACAAGCATTTGGAGACAGTCTAAGTCTTTAGGTGCTAATCCCAAATTCTGAGCTTTAGCTTCTTTGCGTAGCTCATGATATTTATGTAGGGCTAGCTTCCGTACAAATAAATGGACATCCTTCGTCCAAGTGAACTTATTGAAAATAGGTGTAGGAACATAAGATAACCCTTTGGATAATACGCTCATTTGGGCGTCAGAGAGGGTGGATTTGGACAGGTTGATAATCTGCAGGGATGGTTTAGGTACTACTTCCGGCGTCTCTGGCCTCGGCCTCTGTTCCTTGTCCAAGGGCCCTGAGACAACTCTGCCTGACGTAGGCCTAAAAAATCCACCCCTTTCTTTAGGATACTTTTTGGTGGATTAGTCGATATAGGCGTATGTGAGGTGGATGGTCTATCAGATTCAGTATCAGTGGATTCATATTCTGATGTGCTCACGTAGTCAGAATCCACTCTATTCCTCCTTTTAAAGGAGTGATAAACCCTCCCCCTCTCAAAATCTGATACGTCCCGAAGATATTTCTGATGCTTTCTGACCTTAACCTGATGTGAAAATGTATCCAAATTTAATTTTAGCTTTACTTCCAAAGGTTTAAATTGGGGGTCAGCTTTCACCTGTTGGACCTCCTCTATTTGTTTATCAAGTTCTTGTTGTACGGTCTCTAATCTCATAGATTCGTACTTACAGATTATATTCATAAAAGTGTTTGAACAATTGGTAGCTGCTTCTTCCCACTCCTTATTAAATTCTTCTAAAGCCATCTGTCTCGCAGGGGGTACCTGTACTCGTAACCCCCTAGGTATGATGTTTTTAGAGAGGTATTTTTGAAGTGTGGATATCTCCCAACTCATTCTAATTTGTTGCCTGAACAATTTGTTCAGTTTATTGAAATGAGAATGGATATTAGGAGGGGATAAGTTTTGCATAGTGAGGTCATTGCTGAAAACTGACTCTACATCTGCACACCAACTATTAGCATCAGGTCTATTGGCAAGAAACCCAGCCATGATTAGAATGGCAACAAAAAATGCCAAATTGTAAATCAAAGTAACAAGGAATAGGTAATGGTGACTTATGGTGATAAACACCTGAAGAAGTAATTGTCTATAGGTAGACTCCGGTTCCGGTTGGTAACCTGAAGTCTGAAAAAGGAAAGTTACGCCTATTTTCAATAAGTTCACTTGGACGAAGGATGTCCATTTATTTGTACGGAAGCTAGCCCTACAAAAATATCATGAGCTACGCAAAGAAGCTAAAGCTCAGAATTTGGGATTAGCACCTAAAGACTTAGACTGTCTCCAAATGCTTGTTGAATTATTGGAATCTAATGATGGTTCCATTAGGAACAGTGTTCCCCACACTAACTTGAGATCTAAAAGCAGATTCACCCCACCGTTTAAAGACTACAGGAATTTGGAAGTATTCTTAGATATGGTCTGCAGGGTAATTGTTTCCTTGCCGAGTGACTATCAATTACGGTCTGGGGGTAACCTGTCGAAACAAGAGAGGATGGCTATTAGTCAGCTCCAAGCTAAGATGGACCTGGTTATTAAGCCATCCGATAAGGGAGGGAATGTGGTCGTTATGGACAGGGACAGTTATGTTAGGATGGCAGAACGCCTATTATTAGATGACAATACATACCGTGTGATCAGGAAGGATCCAACCTCACTCTTTCTGGTTGAATTACGTACTCTTTTGACTAGTGCCATTGATATGGAATTCATCTCAAAAGATGAATTTGAATTTATGAACCCTAAAGAACCTATTTTGTCTACCTTTTACTGCTTACCCAAGATTCATAAGTCTATGTCTGATTTAACAGGTAACCGATTGTATCTGGATGTGGTAATCTCACTCAGAAGGTGAGCGTGTTTCTCGATAAGGTTTTATCCCCAATGGTACAAGAACTACCCTCACACCTTAGGGACACCAAAGAATTACTTGGATTTTTGACCCAGACTGTGATCCCTAATCATGCTAAATTGTGTAGCTTAGATGTGGAGGCATTGTATAGCTCAATTCCTCATGAGTTGGGAATTGAACACTGCAGACTGTTCCTCTCGCTTGATCCCAAGTTACCTGAGACGTATATTGGGTTTATATCGGACTTATTAAAATGTGTGTTAACTCACAATATATTTCTCTTCAATGGGAAACTCTACCAGCAGATCAGGGGAACAGCCATGGGGTCACCATGTGCACCATCATATGCCAATTTACATCTGGTTGGTGGGAGAGAGTAGTCAGGGAGGACCCCAATCTCAAACAGTATATGGACTATGTCCTATACTGGAAGAGGTACATTGACAACATTTTTGTCGTTTGGTTAGGTACCACTGAACACTTTGGTGATTTCGTTGTAGCCCTTAATGACAATACCTACAATTTGCGCTTCACAAGCGAGATGGGGGGCTCTAAGTTATGCTTCCTGGATGTGTCCCTGGAAATAGGGGTAACAAATAAAGTACACACTACTCTCTTCAGGAAAAAGACGGCTACAAACAGTCTTTTGGACTGGTCTAGTCATCATCCCACCCCATTAAAAGCTGGAATCCCTATTGGCCAGTACCTTAGGTTACGGCGCAATTGCTCGTCCTTAGATGACTTTAAATCCAAAGCAAGAACATTGAGACTGTCATTTAGGGAAAAAGGGTACCCCAATAGGGTGTTGAAGAGGGCATATGCGAGGGCCCTCTCAACAGAACGCCAAGTCCTTATCGATGACAATGCTGCCAAACAGGAGACGCACGCGATAAGATGTATTGGAACGTTTGATGCGGGTTGGGAAATGATGATGGGAATTTTTAAGAAATATTGGCCCATCATATCCTCGGACAAACATATTAAAGGGGTAGTGACTACATATCCCTCCATAACCGCACGTAGAGGGCGGAACTTAAGAGATTTACTTGTTCCTAGCCATTTTTCCTCGTTGTCCATACCAGGACCCTTTAAGAATTATTTACCTATTGGCACAAACCAATGTGGCCATTGTAGTGCCTGTCCTTACATCAATAAGAACTCTAAAGTATGTGCCAATTCTACCAACTCAGAGACATTCAATCTTCGTTCCTTTATTAACTGTCGTACCACCTGGGTTGTCTATTTACTCACCTGTTCATGTGGCCTTATGTATGTAGGAAAGACCTTTCGACCTTTCAAACTCAGGATTAGGGAACATGCAAACTCGGTGAGGAGACGTCTAGAAACTCCCATATCAAGACATTTACGTCCTTTTCACAACCACTCCTCGGAGGGAATACGCTTTACAGGGATTGTGTCAGGGTGGTAGTCCAGTGCCCGGGACCCAGACACAGTGTCCAGGTGGCGGCGCATGGACCGGGACCCAATATGCCTGATGTTAAGTGGGAGTCTTCAGCGTGGAGGTAGATTAGCAGGGTCTGGTGCAGGGTAACCGCACGCCCCCTGGTGTTGAGCACCAGCGCGTTTGTTCAGCCACATACCAAGACCCTGATTCAGCTTGTGCGGATAACAGGAACTAGGAGCAAGGAAATTAGCAGACCACCCAGGAGCTGAATTGGGAGGCTCTGCAGCAAGATTGTATCCAGTACTAGAAACAAGGCAAGACTAGAGATAGGCACCAAACATGAAAACAAGACAGAACTAGTAGAACCCAGAACCAGAGAAGGATAGTAAGCTAAACCCAGAACATATACACAAGACATGAGGAAAACATGAACATAACATGGGCATGACTAGACAGGACTATACATGGGCTGGGGATACAAACTAAAACAAGACAAGATAACATAGGTAAAACAAGAGGAGAAATAACTAAGTACTACATATGGAAATCATGGGGGTTTAGTCACACTATATGATCATACATTGCATAAGCCTGCCAACAACGCCAATGTACCCCATATCTGGCAGGCCCTACACTGCCTAATCTATGCTAAAACAACCACAGATTAAGAACACATATATATAGCACTTACCTGCAAGAAAGGACAGAAGCTTTGAGCCGCTGCCTGCAGGAACTCCAACACATAATGAAAGCTGGAAACATAAGGGTGTGGCAAATAAAACAAACATTTAAAGGAAACCTGGAGACTGGGAAATCCAGGGACGAACTATAGGAATGAACCCAGAAATCCCAGCATAAAGAAAACCAGACATAGAATAGAAAACCAAAAACCAAGAAATACTAAACAAGAAATGAAACAAGAGTACTGGATACCAGAAGCCAAGTCCAGACATCAGAACAGAGCAGAGCAGATCATGACAGATTGAACATATCCCTCAGCCCCCACGGAAAGGTGGTTGGGACATTAAACTTCGCCAGAGGGAGGCATATTGGATTTTTAAACTTCAAACATTATCACCAAACGGCCTTAACGAGGGGTTTTCATACACCCCCTTTATCTAATTAATAATCTGTATATAGTAACTTTATGGGTTTTTTATTGCTAATTGTGAGATCAATTATTATTTAATCATTTTTGAAGCTTTAATTTATCATTTTTTCTGTTAGTGTTTATTATTTAGGGATCATTTAGCTATATGCACATCTCCATTGATAATCCCCCTTATGCTGTATGAGTCACTGTTATATATTGGACCATTTCTAATATGGGTTTCTTTATTGGCTTCTATATTTTATCCCTACTATATTGTAGGGGTGGAAGATAGAGTGGACCATTTTTGAACATCATGGATACATTTATACATATACACACCTTGTACATATGTGATTAATTCTCCCTCTTGGCCAGATGTAAACCGTTTTTATACTTCATGAATTAACAGTGCACTTAGTTAGTGAATCTCCCCCTCACAGTACGATCGTGTATGGATAGGTTTCACATTTAGTGACATCCTAGCGATTCACTAGATATTATCAGTGTTGGAGAAGGGGGTTTCACGTATTCTGTCACCCTGTATTGACTCACTCGTTACTATCAGTGTATAAGGAGGGGTTTCAATCGAAGCTCACCGCCCCCTTCGTTTCCCCCTCCGTCCACGTGATTTGGCAATGACGTAGCTATCACGTGGGACGTATGTGAATGGAGTGGGCGGGTTTCTCCGTCCAGACTACCAATAGGCGAGAACGCTACATGGGAATCAGCTGTTCGGTATGTTTAATTACATACCGGCTATTTAAGGAGTGGGAGTTGCGATAGCGTTTTGTATTTGCCCCTGACGACGGCGTCTAGATACGCTGAAACGCGCGTCGGGCTTTTTTCTTAATTTTATTTTGATTTCTTTCACTATGCACTGGGGTTATGGGTGGTAGAACTTGGACTTCGATCTTTTATTTAATCTAGTAGTTTTGGTAGGCATTAGCATGAGGCTATTGCTGAGGTAACAGGAGTCAGTCTGGGCAGCATTTAGTTGTCAGCATGGAGCCTTAGATAGAGAGATAACCAGGTCTTTTGAGACTGTTCAATGTATATAGATGGAGTTTACTGCTTGCCTAATTATATGCACTAGGTTAATATTCACTCTTTTGGTTCCCATTTCGGGCTACCTGTGAAGATACTGCAGGCAACAGGGTTCCCTTTTGGGCAGCATTTGGCTGTCAGCGTGGAGCTTTAGACTGAGTAATAACCAGGTCTGTTTAGACTGTGTAGTGTATATAGATGGAGCTTACTGCTCGCTAAATACATGCACCAGGTCTATATCTACTCTTTAGTTTTCCGTTTGGGTTACCTGTGAAGTTACCTGCAGCTCTACCTCTGGCAGTCATACCTTACCTACTCTAGTATTAACTAGGTTGGAGTCTAAGTATTTTTCAGCTTTGGAATTAATAAAGTATTGACTTTTAACAACTTAGCAAACCTTTAAAGGGTTGTACTGCTTTTTCATGGGAGTTGTAGTTCAGCAACATCTGGTGGGCTAGTGTTTAGGGAAGCCTGGTCTAAGTGATGGGACCCATGAATCTAACTACATTGAGGGGGTGTCAGGGAACTCCTGGCACCATAAACACTACAGCGCGCAGAGTTGTTATGGTTCTTGAAGTGTTCCTTTAATTTATTTTCTATGCCTTGAAAACCAAAGTAAACATTGTCAAAAGAAAAGAAAAGGAATACAGGTAAATAAGCCAAGATTACAAGACCCGAAATTCTAAATCATGTTAAAGAACATAAGAATCAAATTAACAACACAAGGTAAAACCAGGATATTTGTACCATATACAGAAAAGCATTATTGGACTAACTAAAACCTATAATAGGCACTGAGTGACTGGAGTACATGACTTATGCATGAATAAATTTTAGAGCTATAGCAGTAAAAATATTAAACACAGTGTCCTGAGATACTGTATTAAATGCACATTTTTTGATTTTAACCAATTTTTATGTGTATGGATAGATCAGATCCACCCAGATATTAGAAAAGGGAATATCATCCAAAAATATGCCAAAGAGACCATGTGGATGCACAATTTGAAAACATTTGGGAACATGGGTCTTAATATTGATTTAGATATTATAGCATTTATGTGTTGATAATAAAGGAACACTATAGGGTCAGGAACACAAACGTATTCCTGACCCTATAGTGTTAAAACCACCATCTAGCTCCCCTGCCTTCTTTCTCCTTCTAACTATAGTAAAATCTTAACCTTATTCCAGTCTGCTGCTGCTGGCTCTGCCTCTGATCTGCCTGCTTGGCTGACATCATCAGAAGTGTTGATCAAAGTCAATAAGAATGCATTCCCAAAGGGATGCATTGGATTGGATAAGACTGTCAAAATGGCAGATCAGGGGCAGAGCCAGCACAAGCCAAATGTAGTCCTGACCAATCAGCATCTCCTCATAGAGATGTGTTAAAACAATGCATCTCTATGAGGAAAGTTCAGTGTCTCCATGGAGAGGGTGGAAACACTGAATGTCAGTGCTGCATAATGTGCACCACAGCCCCAGGAATCACCTCTAGTAGCCATCTGAGAAGTGATCAGTGGAGGTTTCCATAGGCTGTAATGTAAATACTGCATTTTCTCTGAAAAAAGTGTTTACAACTAAAAACCTTGGAGGGACTGATTACACTCACCAGACCGAATACAATAAGCTGTACTTGTTCTGGTGACTATAGGGTCCCAGTTTTTTTTTAATTGTTTCTCATTTTGTCGCTTGCCCACTTTTTACAAATCTGTTCCAATTATTTTGCTGTATGGTTCATGGTTTATGGTTACTTGTGTGTAATTTTTATATCTATATTTATTTATTCTACACCTTTATGGTCCTTTATATGCTTTTATGAGTATATTCTATAATAAGCCTATAAAATTGTTGATAACTGTGTAGGGACGTATATTAAAGATAATGTAGGATTTTTCATTAATTGTTTTGTCATCATATCATCATTTTTTTTTTTTTTTACATTTTCAATATAATTTTACTTTTTTATTCTTTACACATCTTTATTCCCTACATTTGTTTTTTTTATTAACGCATATATATATATATATATATATATATATATATATATATATATATATATATATATATATATATATATATATATATATAGTTGGAATAGACAACAATAGCGACATGATTTGTATTTTGGTTATTTATGCCTTCCACGTTTTACTTTTTCCAATATGTGTATACATTGCCCTCATAGTTAAAATCCTGAATATGATTGTCGGCGCTAAACTGCAAGGATTTTGGTCGCCTACATGAATCCTGGTGGCCATCTTATTGGTGGACCAATGTGAGTGGAGCTGCTTAAGGTGTTTTCTGGGTATTAGATGCATCTGTATCGGCGACTGGGCTACCCAACTCCCTACCATACAATTTGATTGTCCAGGAGGTGATTTTACCGCCGGACTTTGACAGCTTTTGGGGTGGCTACTCATGTGGCTCAATTAGGATGATAAGAGTAGGTGGTAAAGAAGAGCGGTAGATGGGAATCAGATTATTACAACATTTATATTTATCCTTACTCACTTTAATTATTTATTTAATAATTTTGATTAATTTTCTTTTAATTTACAGATCCAGCAAAATTGATTTGGGTGGTGGGTCACTCCTTTATTCAAAAGCCCAGAAGAGGATGGAGGAAATAAGTTGTGGTCTAATGTTGTAGAATGTGTAATATATTGTGTAATATATTTTATACTTTTTTGTTCCAAACATATGTTCAGTTATCCGGATATCATTATTCTACATGTAGGGGCAATAATGTAGGTAGCACGAAATTTTTACCGATTGTTTAATGCTTAAAACATATTTCTTTCACAGTTCAAGTTATGTTTGAAAATATTTGTCTTATTTGGTCTTTAATCGTGCCACGTCTGGCATGGCTGCACAGACGGGAGATGCATGTTAGTGAGTACCAGGAAGAAGCATAATTTGTCAATTTCTTGATTAAAGTTTTTGTTTAATGGCTGAGTTATTGCCTGATTTGGGGGAAGGCGATGAAGCTTTATTTTATGCTGAACCGATTTATCTTACTGCTATTGGTAGTGATACCTTTAACATTGGCTTACAGTCAATAACTGATAAGGCGGTGGTGTGGACTGCCAAAATAAAGGTTTAATTCCTTTTACGGCTGTGGGGTAAGGTTATTCTTTGTCAAGGGAGAACAGACTTATCTGGTGGGTTTGCTTTAACTTAACAAAAATAAAGCCAAAATGGAGACGCCATGTGTGAAAAACTAAGTACAGGACATATTGGTTTAGTTCTGATGTTTTTAATGACCCAGGCACAGGGAGCTCACCCTATAGAATGTTTATGTTTAGGGGCTTATAGTTGACTGGTAAAGCACAGTGCAAGGTGCTATATCTGTGTGCAAATCATTTATATAAGGGAGAATGCCGCAGTGTTTATTTGTTGTACAAAGTTCAATATACAGTTTTAACATCATCACATTTATTCATTTTTAAAATTTATGTTCATTATTTATTTTGTAATTTACACATTTTTAGTAGAGAAGAGACAAAATAATAAAACTACATTTATAATTGATGTTAAATGTTGTGGTGTGCCGTTTGCAGTCATGTTATTCTCTTTCAAGGAAGAATAGAATTATTTATCTAGTGAGTCTGCAGTAAGTTAAAGCAGTCAATCTATGTAGGTTAATGGCTAGGTGAGACGTGTATTATGCTAATTAAAGTTTATTTGATTTATGTTATGTATATTTTATTAAACTGCTAATAAATTCACTATGGCCTTGTGGCAAATGGTATTATATGGTGTTATGTGTGTGTGTGTTTGTTTATTTATTTAGTTAGTAAAGTAGGCACTGCATATGGCATAAAAGGATTAAAGGGAAACTATAGCTTCCTCCTTCCTTGCACCCCCGCCCGGCTCCCCCTCCCTTGGTCCAGAAGGGGTTATAAAACCCATTTGACACTTACCTCAGTCCAGCGCCGCTGGCTTGGGTCCGCCTTCGCTCCTTCCCTACCGACATCAGCAGGTGGGGGAGATCTAATGCGCATGCGCGGCAATGGCCGAGCTCGCATTAGGATTTCCCCATATGAAAGCATTATACAATGCTTTCCTATGGGGTTGCTTGGCCCCATTTACCATCCCTTTAAGAGGCAAACTGGAAACCTGCTTAGAGTTCTGTGGGATCTTTCCTAATCTTTCTCTAATCTGAATTATCTGCTTGTGGACTGGTTTATAAGGTCCAATATGCGCGACTTGTTTTTTTCTGACTGTGACATAAACTTTTTTCCAAAATAAGATTTGTATTGAAAAAAAATGCTGTGTTGATGTAGTCAGAAACCTTGCTTAAATGAAATGCAATCTAACATTTCAGAGCAAATGTAAAAAGCTGTGAAAGCTGCTGCAAGTCATCAAATGTCAGCTTGTTTATATTTCCACGAGAAATATTCAAAACATTCAAAACAAATCTGCACAACCATCTTGGACCATATTTGTTAAGACTTTTGTCTCTATGTAAAGTATATTTACAGTGGAAAAAAGCCATGTTAATAAATTGAAGGAAAACTTTGAGGAAGATAAACTCTTATTTATATTGAATTCTGAAGAACATTTTTAATTAATCTAGTAATGACAGAGAGACATTAAAACATTTTTTGGAAAACTGACAACCAAGCTGATTGTCAAGCAGTTTCTAAGTTGGTTAAAACGGATGATTCCTGGCAATCAAGCCCACCTCTTTAGGGGTAGGCATTATAATGAGAAAGTTTCACTTACTTGTTGTTAATTCACATATACATACCTGCCAACTCTGGCAGTCCGAGAATCTGAATACTAGTGGGAGGGGGGGGTGTGCCAGTGGAGTGATTGCGTCACTGGCTTTGCACAAAAGTAGCATACGACTTAGGGCGCAGTAGGTCTGTGGATCTCATCCATGCGATTAGACATGACTTGGCTGCTGGGCGGCGTTGTTTCAAGGTTTAACATTAATTTGGTCTGACATAGTATCTAGGTCCTGTTGGTGCACGTTGCCGAATGCTGGGGGAGTGGGGCGTAGTAGGCACAAGCTAAAAGTTTCAATGGGTAAATTTGTGCGTCGCCACACAATTGGAGGGGGACAAATCTAACCTCATGTGCAAGTACCTCTCGCTGATAGGGTTGGATATCTTTAATGCCGGCCTACATGCTGGTATCGCTGTCTGCAGGGGGAAGGGGAGGGGGAGCAGTTAGGTCGTCACAGCGGTAGCGGTAGTCCTGGCCAGCGCAGTTAAAAATGGAAGAAGGTGCCCTAGCGGCTTGGGGAGTCGCAGCCTGCTGAGAGCTAATGGCGGGGGCAGGCTGCTCCGGACTATTGGTTCATGTTGTTATTATTATTATAACGATAATGATATTTATATAGCGCCATCAAATTCCGCAGCGCTTTACAATGGGTGGACGAACAGACATGTAGTTGTAACCAGACAAGTTGGACACACAGGAACAGAGGGGTTGAGAGCCCTGCTCAATGAGCTTACATGCTAGAGGGAGTGGGGTAAAATGACACAAAAAGGTAAGGATAGTATTAGACTAGTGACAGTTGTAGAAGAGGAATCAGTCGGTAGCTATTAACAGTTTAATTGATACGCTTTTATGAAGAAGTGGGTTTTTAACGATTTTTTGAAGGAGTGGAGACTGGGTGAGCATCTAATGAAGGAGGGAAGCGAGTTCCACAGGAACGGTGCAGCCCTCAAGAAATCTTGAAGGCAAGCATCAGAGGTGGGGGTACGGAGAGAAGATAGACGTAAGTCTTCAGCAGATCGTAAGGGCCTAGACGGGACATACTTGTGTATAAGGGAGGAAAGATAGATGGGAGCAGCATTTGAAAGCAAGAACCAGAATTTTAAATTGAGCTCTATATTTTATAGGAAGCCAATGTAGGGACTGACAGAAGGGTGAGGCATGGGAGGTGCGGGTGGACAGGAAGATGAGCCTCGCCGCCACATTCATTATGGACTGGAAAGGCGCAAGTTGGGAGCACGTAAGACCACTGAGAAGCGGATTACAGTAGTCAAGGCGAGAAAGGACAGTGGAATGGACAAACACCTTACACATCTGGCGTTAAGTAGGGGCGGATGCGCGCAATATTTTTGAGATGACAGGATTTGGCGATAGATTGAACATGAGGCTTGAAGAAGAGGTCGGAGTAAAAGAGAACACCTAGGCAGCGAGCCTGCATGGTGGAGCTGATGGTAGCACTGTAGACTTGGAGGGAGACAGACACAGGGGTACAACACTTGAGGGAGGAAAGACCAGAATTTCAGTTTTGGTCGTTTACTTTAAGGAAGTGGGCAGCCATCCAGTTAGGAACAGCAGAGAGGCAGTCAGATACACTAGTCAAGAGGGACGGGGAGACATCAGGAGAGAATAGGTAGATTTGGAAGCCAAAGGAGCTAATGAGTTTACCAAGGGAGGCAGTAGAAATGGAGAACAGTAGGGGACCAAGGACTGAACCTTGAGGGACACCAACAGAGAGGAGTTGGGGAGAAGAAGCAGAGCCAGAGAAAAAAAAACACTGAAAGAGTGCTGGGAGAGGTAGGAGGAGCACCAGGAGAGAGCAATATCTTGTAGACCGATATTGCGGAGGATGACAAGAAGCTGTTGATGATCAACAGTGTCAAAAGCTGCAGACAGGTCAAAGAGAATTAGGATAGAGTAGTGACCACGAGATTTTGCAGCGAGTAGATCATTGGATACTTTGGTCAGTGCCGTTTCCACAGAGTGCTTAGCGTGGAAACCAGACTGAAGTGGGTCTAGCAGAGAGTTGGGCTCAAGGAAGTCTGTCAATCTCGCATACACAATTATTTAGAGGATCTTGGATGCAAAAGGCAGTAGTGAGATAGGACGATAGTTGGATGGGGAGTTAGGGTCAAGATTGGGCTTCTTTAGAATTGGGGTTACAGTTGCATGTTTGAAGGGCGATGGAAATATACCAGAGGAGAATTTTAGTGAGAGGTGGAGAAAGAGAAGATGTTGGATAGAGCTGTCTGTTGGTGACAGAGTTTAGATGCTAGCAATAAGTTAATATTAAAGCTGTGGCCATTGCCCTTACCCATATCAACGGGTTGCTGGGTTTTCTGGTCAGCAGTCAGGTTTCACTTACTTGTTGTTCATTCACATATTTATACAGTCCATATCTGCCAACTTTGGCAGTTCAAGAATCTGGATACCAGTGGGGGGGGGGGGGGTGCCAGTGTAGTGATTGCGTCACTGGCTCTGCACAAAAGTAGCGGGTTCACCACAGATCCTGGCATGAGAACCTGCTGCAATCACACACCAGGCTGCCTGCCAATCTTGCAATGCCAGCCCATTCAAGGCAGACCATGCAAGGAGGACTCTTTCATAGAAACATAGAATGTAACGGCAGATAAGAACCGTTCGGCCCATCTAGTCTGCCCAATTTTCTAAATTTTTTCATTAGTCCTTGGCCTTATCTTATAGCTAAGATAGCCTTATGCCTATTCCACACATGCTTAAACTCCTTCACTGTGTTAACCTCTACCATTTTAGCTGGAAGGCTATTCCATGCATCCACTACCCTCTCCGTAAAGTAATACTTCCTGATATTATTTTGAAACCTTTGCCCCTCTAATTTAAGACTATGTCCTCTTGTTGTGGTAGTTTTTCTACTTTTAAGGGGTTAAATATAGTCTCCTCCTTTACTGTGTTGATTCCCTTTATGTATTTGAATGTTTCTATCATATTCCCCCTGTCTCGTCTTTCCTTCAAGCTATACAAGTTAAGTTCCTTTAACCTTTCCTTGTAAGTTTTATCCTGCAATCCATGAACCAGTTTCAATGCTCTATGCAGGGTCCTAGTGCCCTGACCATCTAAAGATGTGATTGCGCTATGCTTGTTGCGATCAGTTCCCTTGGGGGTGATTTTCGGGTCCTGTCCTGCTGAAGTTAGGAATATCGGGAGGCCTGCAGTTTGTGCATGTATTGTTGATCACTCAGTACAACAAAATACAAAATATTAATGCTCACTTGAATGCTTTCATACTAGTTATCTACATTTAGGTTTTTCTTACATCGTTATAGGTAAATAGCTGCTGTACGCTGTTGCTAATATCAGACAGTAGCTTGTAGTGGCAATAAATTACCAGTATTATTGCTCAATTTTTGTAGCCTTTCGTTAATTATGTCTGGCGCTCAGGGGCGTATTAGCCGCGAGGCAAACAAGGCATTTGCCTTGGGCGGCATTTTCCAGGGGGCGGCAAAAAACGCCGCCCCCAAATGCCCAGGGCAAATGCCTTGTTAGCCTTGCGGCTAACTGGGCTGCCGGTCGGGCTGCTGGGCTGGTTGCTGGGCGGGCGGCTGGCGAGGGAGCTCTTCCTCTGAGCTGTCTGCTCAGCTCCCTCGCGCGCCGCACAGTGAGGCTGGGAGGCGGAGCCGGAATATGACGTCATCTTCCGGCTCCCAGCCTCACTCTGCGGCGCGCGAGGGAGCTGAGCAGACAGCTCAGAGGAAGAGCTCCCTCGCCAGCCGCATGCCCAGCAACCAGCCCAGCAGCCCCACTAGACCCCAGGGAGGTAAAGAAACCCCCCCCAGCATTCCCAAAGGTAAGGAGGCTGGGGGGGTAGATTAAATTAATTATATTATATATATATATTATATATATATATATATTATTATTATATATTATTATTATATATTATATATATATTATATTATTATATATATATTATTATATATTTATTATTATATATTATATATATATATATATTATTATATATATATATTATATTATATATAATATTATATATATTATATTATATATTATATATATTATTTATATATTATTTATTATTATATTATATATTTTATATTATATTATATATTATTATTATATTATAATATTATTATATTATATAATATTATATAATATTATATTAGATAATATTATTATTATTATATATTTATATATTACATTATATTATACATTACATTATATTATATTATATTATATATTATATTATATATCAGAGAGTGTGTGTGTCTGACAGAGAGTGTGTGTGTCTGACAGAGAGTGTGTGTGTCTGTTAGTGAGTGTGTATGTGTCTGCTAGTGAGTGTGTATGTGTCTGCTAGTGAGTGTGTGTGTGTGTGTCTGTTAGCTAGTGTATGCGTATCTGTCAGTGAATTTGTGTGTGTGTGTGTATTTAGAAGACGGGGGGGAGGGGAAGTGTTGGGTGGGGGCGTCGCGCGGGGGAGGGGGCGCCTGAGTTTTGTCCTGCCTAGGGCAGCACAAAACCAGGATACACCACTGCTGGCGCTACAGATACCAACCGCTGTCAGATTAGTGGCTTGCTGGAAATGAGTATTTACACTTTACCCTGTGTGGCCTGTAGCCACATGCAAGTAGCAAAGGACCAGTTTTTGTTTCGGTAGGCTTTTTCATATGTACCCCTCTGTCACGACTACTAATGTGATCCAACACGCAAAACTATGAATCATCTACATAGAATAGAAAAATAGACAGAACGTAAACCGGTCCTTAGAATGGCCGGATTAATTCGTTAAAAGACAGAGAATGGCCAAGGGAAAGCTGAGGTCAAGGAAGCCAGAAAAACACAAGATCGATAAGAAATCCAAGTCAGGGAAACCAGAGATCAGAATAGTCAGGAATAGCCAAAGTCAGAATACCGGGTGTGGCGAAACCGACCTCGCCACGTGTCCTTGGAGGGGGCTGCTTGCCCGCCTCTTGCCTTTAGACTATGGCCCCTGTTCTTTTTCCCTGCAGAAAGGCTGGTTTGTGCCTTTCTGCGGACTGTTAAAGCCATGCTACCCCAGATAGCTATGCCATGGAGCCCAGCCGTATACTGAAAGACTGTATGAAAGACTTTGGCTACATGGCGATTGAACTGTATGTATGTGATCTGAGCGCCATCCGGTAATAATGTGCGCTCAGATCTAAGCTATCTGGGGATAGGTAGAATGTCTGTATTTTATGTAATAAATGTAACCTTGTGTATTTTATTTTATTTTTATGTCTTTGATTGTCCTTTGTCTGCCATGTGGCTAATGGAGTTTCGCCTCTGTCCTTGGAGATAATTGGATTACTTCTCAATTATCTCCAGGATAGAAGACTCTGTGGAACTGGTTTTGGGCATAAAAGCCATGCTTCATTTGGTCACAAAGGACTTAGATCTATCTTTGGAACCAATGGACCAATTTGGATGTTTTTGACATATGTTTGTATTTGGAGTATGCTGCTTATGAAAATGTATGTTTTATGTTTGTGACATGTATATTTTAAAAGTTATAAATATTGTTTAAAAACTGTATTCCTCTGCCTGTGATAATGAGATTACCCATTGTGTTCAGTAATCATCAGGCAGAGGGGAGGATTTTGTGTGGGAGTGTCTGTGTGTATTGTACGGATTGATTGGTTGTTCTGTAATACCCTGTGGGTTGTACTGTGGTTGTGGATTGGGAATAAAAGAGAATGTATGTGCCAGGACAGTCAGATTCTGCTTAACCCTCAAAACGAAGTGTCGTCTCGTTATTGGGGGAATTGGATTGTATGCTGACTGCCAGGAGTGTAACCCTTTCATATGGTTTTCCTGTTCGGCTGCTTCCTGTGTTCGTGTGTCTCTTGTTCGGGGTGAATTCGTGCAGTTTGCAGTTCGGGAGATTGGTGATTGCAGTAGCTGCTTGTCTATCTGGAAAGGGATTATCGCCTAAACGTTTTTTAACCTCTGGTGAGCAAAACGGTCCGTTACAATTGGTGGCAGTGGTGGGATCCGACCTTACAGCCGAAAAGCAGTGTTCGTGTAAATTTAAACTGCCGAACAGGAAAAGGGAATGGCAATTAGAATACGACGGAAGAACCGAACCCAGAAGTGAATGGATACAGATTATTCTACATTAAAGCAGTGGGATCATTTCCACAGCCCAGAAGGACAGCTACAGGGCAACACCATTCCTTGGATTACAAATTGAGGGCAACGTTAGTACCCGTACCCTATCTACAAAAGGAACCAACTTCAGCAGAGCAAGCATGGCGTCTGACTACACTCAGGAGGAGTTTGACAGAGAGGTTAATGAGGTCCTGTCTGTCTATGGACCCAACCCCCCCGGAGAGAGCCGTGCAGCTCGCCAGGAAACTAGTAGGAGAGTTCCTGCTTAACCCTCAAAGTGAAGTGTCGTCTCATTCTTGGGGGGAATTTGATTGTATGCCGATTGCCAGGAGTGTAATCTGTTCGTATGGCTTTTCCTGTTCGGCTGCTTCCAGTGTTCGTGTGTCTCTTGTTCGGAAGTTGGTGAATTCGTGCAGTTGAAGGGGATTATCGCCTAAACGTTTTTTAACCTCTGGTGAGCAAAACGGTCCGTTACACCGGGAATATCAATAACAAGGACAAGAAAACGCACTCTCGGGAACCAGGTACAGAAACCATGACAGAGCAATGAACTAAGGAAATTCAGGGGTTTAAATATCCCTCCTTGGGCTGTGATTGGTCAGTGCTTGGCCTCTGACCCCAGAACGTGCTTGTGCATCAACGTTGTGAGGTGGAGCTACTAATGGCCACGACCTTGTGGTTGGCGCCATTTTGGATCACGCGTGTGAAGGGGACGGACGCCCCAGTGGGTTGGCTCCCAGCTTGCTGTTGAACAGGTAAGCTCCTCAACCTGTCAGTGTGGTCGCACCAATCGGGTGCGCCCACGTGCAGCCGCGAGCCGGGGGACGTGACACCCCCATGTTGAATGTTTAATATTTTTTAAATGTTTAATTAATTGGTCTGGTTTTCATATAGTGTTTTATGAAATCATCTATTTGAGTTAAATTTTATTAGAGTTTATTAAAAATTATGTTTTACTGATAGGTACTCAAACCACTTTTTTGTTCTCTAACATTCTCAAATAATTCCTCTCTCTTTCTATATTCTTCTCATTCTTTTAAGTGGGCTTTGTGTACATAGAGAAAGTGCTATGTCCCGAAGTATATGTACCTTTATGGCTTTATTTCTCTATTAACCCCTTAAGGACCAAACTTCTGGAATAAAAGGGAATCATGACATGTCACACATGTCATGTGTCCTTAAGGGGTTAAATACCTTGTTAGCACACTTTGCACCAGCATTAACCACTTGCATCTGAGTTTTTGTTTGCACTCATTGTAACACATTCACATTGTCTAAAGCAAACAGTGTGCTAACTATTTGGCAGCAGCGGGTAAATACCTATTAACTTTTCGATACAGCAGTCACCTACTCCCACTTATTTTTTATGCCTGCTTTTAAACACTAATGGCTTCCTATATTGATTTATATTCTATTTCTCACATTATGATCATTGGTTTTGCTCATCAATAACAGTTAATTAATTAAAAATTAACAATAAGAAATCCAAACAATGTATATATGAAAGAAAGAAGTTGTGTCAATAAATCATGCTCAATATTGGAATTGTACAAATATACCTGGCAAATAGGTCATAGAAAATGTTCCCTAGAGATAGAAATTTGTTTTTTTTAAATTTTAATCTAAAAATGGCTGAAATAAAAATTCTGAACAGTGTTCGAGAATTTGTGTACTCAATTTTCATTTCCCATTTCTTACCTTGTGCTTGGGTTTTGAACAAATCCAGTATTTACAAACACGGGACACAAGCAAGTGGTTTTAATGCCATGATACCCCAGAGCATGAAGTTCTTCTGTTAGGGCTGTATGAAAACCAACTGCCCCAAACTTGGTGGCACTGCAATGCAATAAAACAAATATATATAATATTATCAGTAGATAATTGAGATTATTTATGTAATTAAGTAAACTAATTAAGCAGGGCCCTCCACCCCCTTTGTTCCTGTACGTCCAGTTGTCTGGTTACAATTACATGTCTGTTAGTCCACCCATTCTACAGCGCTACGGAATCTGATGGCGCTATATAAATAATAATAATAATAATTAAGTGAGAACCATCAAAATTTTTGAGTGAAATAGTAAAATGGAAAGTCTTTGTTTTTTTTCTCCCTTATTTGGTGGAATTGTCCAAAAAATATGCAAGTGACCACGTTTTAGCTAATATAATCATTTGAAGTTTAATAATGAGATTTTAATACAACTTTACAGTGAAAGTGTGCTAAAAGAACAAAATGTGTATATGCTATAGATATTCACAGCCTCGGACATTGTGTAGATTGGGAAGCTGTAATCTTTATTGATGGAATAGCGTATACCCATTTGAGTACCAACCTCTTGATGTAGAAAAGGACTCAGGATTTTTTTGATGGCATCAGATAGAAAAATAAAACAATTACAATGTTTCTTCACCTCAACAATCATGTTGACCACAAATGCTACTAAACCTTGGCATTTGAAAAGGCGGTTGTTTGGTGCAGAGAAAACTTTGGTTCCAACTACAGTAGAAGTATATTAAACCTCTATTTCTTCCTTACCATGGCACTTTTTTATGCCCAGTCACATAACCTCTTATCACTCCTCACTGAAACTTAGGAGACTAGATGGTAAACAATGTACTTTTACATTTGATCCTACAAAATTAAAGCACCACTATAGTGCAAGGAAAACAAACTGTCAGTGAGACAGCAACTAGAGGCTGGATTAACCCTCAGTCAAACAAAGCCGTTTCTCTGAAACTGCTATGTTTTCAGCTGCAGGGTTAAAACTAGAGGGACCTGGCACCCAGACCACTTCATTGAGCTGAAATGGTCTGGGTGCCTATATGACATGTGTGACATGTCATGATTCCCTTTTATTCCAGAAGGTTGGTCCTTAAGGGGTTAAGTCAATTCTTACATAACACACTGTTTTTACAGAGCATGTGGGATCTTCCCTAGCATGCTGTGAGTTTAGGCTCATACAAACCTGGCCATAATAAAAAAGCATCCTCGAGACAGGGACAGGCTGTTATTCCATTACCTTCCTAGACCACTTCACTTTCAATTGACATTATTTCCCAAAATGCTTAAGCTTCCTGAACCATTAACCTTCACTTACACAATTTGAAAAAGAGTAAAAAGGTTCTGAAAAGGTGTCACTATTATATATTCCAAATTTTAATTAAAGAAACACTGCAAACACCCGTAGAACTTAAGCTTGTTGAAGTGCTTTATGTATGAAGAGTGGGTCTTCATTTTACTAAAAGTGCAGATTCCAATAGAAATTGCCACTTTAATAAATGAACCTTGTTACACACCCTGGCTGTCAATCATGAAACTGTTCCTGTTACTTCCCAGTTTGTTTAACTCAGTGGAGCTTAACTCAAAAGGCAGGAATTGTCCACAGCACCTGCCTTACAAAGACTTATCTGTGCTGCATTGGGAAGTCTATGATTGGACAACCACAGAATGTCTGGGCGGAGTTAGAAGGGGAGGGCAGATATCTTAATAAGGTGGTCTCGTGGAAAATTGTTAAGATCACCATTATTCCCTCCTGAATTGGATATTTGGGAAATAGCTCAGCTCATAATATGCTCCTGATTAAATAATTCACTACATCTTCAAAGCTACACAGGGCACTGGAATATGCACTCTTTCATATCACTGATGTCAAATGAGTTTGAGTAAAGCTATAAATGAATTAACAGGGCAGTTAAAGGAACATGCCAAACTTGTAAAACACTTCAGCAGAGTGCCCTCTCTTTCACACTTTATTAAAGTGCTGATTTCAAGAAAAATGTGGCACTTAAAAAATTTGAAAAGCAGCTATCTCCCAGCTGTCTGATTGACAGTGCTCTTCTGGATTGCTTTGCGCTCCAGTACTAGAGACACATTGCCGGTAAAGCACCATAATTACCTTTAGGAGATACACTATTTGAAAATGGTATAACCCCAAAGTTGGAACATCTGTGACTTGTGCTTCTACCTCCTGGTTTTCATTACTCTAGATGGGTGACAGTAGGGTGGCAGTAGATAAGCTGAGAGCATCGAATGGCAAGGGTATGTGCCATTTTTCTCAGTGGGTGCCAACTGGCAAAACTACTGAATTTCATCCTAACAGAATGAGTACAGTTTGTCTATTTGTGTTAGGACGCAATTCGGTACTTTTTGTTCAGATCGGAATTTCATTCGAATGAATAAAATACTAATCCTATTCGTGCCGTGGCTGCATCTTGCAGCCGCTTACTAGATAGCTCCCTAACTCCCACGGTATTACGGAGCTATCTACTGAAATTGGTCTTTCAGCTAAATTTACTAATGCTAAGTAAAAACTACTTAGTATTAGTAAATAAGGGAGATTAACATTGGGCGGCACTTTGCAGGGGGCGGCTTTTTTTGCTTGCCTTGCGTCCTGGGGAGGTGGTGGGTGGCGGGCAGCGGGCAGTGAGGGAGCATACTCACCTGAGCACTTCCTGCTCAGCTCCCTCCGCACCGCTTAATGAAGCCGGGAACCGGAATATGACGTCACTCCGGCTCCCTGCATCACTAAGCGGCGCGCGAGGGAGCTGAGCAGGAAGATTAAAGCTCCCTCGCCGCCTACTCTGCCTGTGCGCCCCTTGCCTGCCCAACCAGCAGCACCACTGGACAAGTAAGCAATGGTAAGCAGGGAGGCTGGGTGGATTTAAAATAAAATAAAAATAATAATTTGTAAGTTTTGGGAGAAATGTGTATTTGTCTGTAAGTGTGTGTGTGTGTGTGTCTGTAAGTGTGTATGTCTGTAAGTGAATGTGTGTGTGTCTGTAAGTGTGTATGTCTGTAAGTGAATGTGTGCGTGTCTGTAAGTGTGTCTGTAAGTGAATGCGTGCGTCTGTCAGTGTGTGTCCAAGTAATAGTGTGTGTGTGTATGTCATTGTTTATCAGTTTATATGAGAGTGTGTGTCTGTCAATGAGTGTATGCGTCTATCAGTGAGTGTGCGTTTGTCAGTGAGTGAGCGTCTGTCAAAGTGCGGCCTTGACAGGAAGGGGTGGGGAAAATTTAAATTTGGTGGGTGGAGGGGGGGAGGGGGTGTCCGAGCACCGTCCTGCCTAGGGCAGGCCAAATCCTAAATACACCATTGCTTCTCCCCTATACAGGGAATAAGCCTGTGGCTGCTCACTGTTGTAAAAAAAGAAAAGACCCCCCCCCCTTCCAATAAAGTGCACCATGGTGCCACGGTGGGGCACCTATTAAAATAACTAGCGGGAGAACATAGTATCCCCCAGCCCTGTGAGTGGGGTCTATTCAACTAAACGGAGTCCCCCTTGGCTCCCACCCATGAGCAGCGCGTAGGGGGCCTAAATGACAATAGGGGAGGACCTATTGTACCCATGGGGATGGAATTGTTCCTTTAAAAAGAAAAGTACCCCCCCCCCCCCCGTCCTCCTTACTCCTCTTTCTCCCTCCTCTAGTTTCTATTTTTTCCAAAACAAAGGGCATTCATGGTACTATGATTTTACCTATTTGTGCACTCTGTTCTTTAGTGGCTTTACTGTTCTGTGCTATTTGCATTTGTTGTATTAAAAAAACACTCCACATATGACAACAAAGCAGTATAATGGAAAAAGACGAACCGCTGAAAAGGCTATTAGAAATAAGATTCAAATTAAAGTTTGAAGTGGATGAGAAAAAACCCTGACAAAAACTGTGTGAGCACCAACGAATACTTCTGTGTCTCACTTTGTGTGCCAATATTAATTGTTACACATTTACAAGAGTGTGCAAAGATGCTAACAACTATTTGCAGAGTTTTGTCTCTTTCTGACAGACTTGTCACTCATGTTATACAAAAAAGATATTCCAGCATCACAAAAATAGTTACATAGTTACATAGTTACATAGCTGAAAAGAGACTTGCGTCCATCAAGTTCAGCCTTCCTCACATATGTTTTTGCTGTTGATCCAAAAGAAGGCAAAAAACCCAGTCTGAAGCGCTTCCAATTTTGCAACAAACTAGGAAAAAATTCCTTCTTGACCCCAAAATAGCAGTCAGATGTCTCCTTGGATCAAGCAGCTATTAGCCCATTAATTAGAAATTGTATCCCTGTATGTTATGTTTTTGCAAGTATTTATCCAATTGCAATTTAAACATCTGTATAGACTCTGACAAAACCACCTCTTCTGGCAATGAATCCCATATCCTTATTGCTCTTACTGTAAAAAAAAAAACCTTTTCTTTACCTTAGATGAAATCTCCTTTCTTCAAGCCTAAATGTGTGACCTTGTGTCCTATGTATAGCCCTGTTTATGAATAGATTTCCAGATAATGGTTTGTACTGGCCCCGAATATATTTGTATAATGTTATCATATCCCCTCTATGGCGCCGTTTTTCCAAACTGAAGAGATTTACATTTTTTAACCTTTCTTCATAACTAAAATGCTCCATTCCTTTTATCAATTTTGTAGCTCGTCTCTGCACTTTTTCTAGTGCCATGATATCCTTCTTTAGAACAGGTGCCCAAAATTGCACAGCATATTCAAGGTGTGGTCTTACCAGCGATTTATAAAGAGGCAAAATTATATTTTCATCTCGAGAATTTATGCCCCTATTTATACATGACAAAACCTTACTGGCCTTAGCAACGGCAGATTGACATTGCATATTGCTACCTAATTTGTTGTCTATAACAATTCCCAAATCCTTCTCGTGTGTGGTTATCCCTAGTTCACTACCATTTAGGGTGTAAATTGCTTGTGCATTTTTAACCCCGAAGTGCATAACTTTGCATTTTTCTACGTTAAATTTCATCTGCCATTTTAGTGCCCAGTCCCCCAATCTATCCAAATCCCTCTGCAGCAAGGCAATATCCTGCTCACATTTTATTACTTTACAAAGTTTTGTGTCATCTGCAAACACTGATACATGGCTTTCAATGCCCATTTCAAGATCATTTATAAATATGTTAAATAGAAGCGGTCCCAAAACAGAACCCTGAGGGACACCACTTACCACTTTTGTCCAGCTTGAAAATTTACCATTTATGACAACTCGCTGTACTCTATCCTTAAGCCAATGTTCTACCCAAGAACAAGAATATTCATCTAGACCAATTTATTTTAGTTTGAAGACTAACCTATTGTGAGGAACCGTATCAAATGCCTTGGCAAAATCCAAGTAGATCACATCCACTGCAACACCCTGATCTATATTTCTACTTACTTCTTCGTAGAATGCAATTAGGTTAGTTTGACATGACCTATGTTTCATAAAACCATGCTGATTATTGCTAATAACAATGTTCTTCCCAATGAATTCCTGAATATTATCCCTTAATAGCCGTTCAAATAATTTCACTTACCAATAATCCACTAGGTAACATATGCCAACGTGGCCCGCTACGGAAGCCACTGTAACGATGTGCCCTCGATTTTTCTTCATCATTGCAGGCAGGAAACATTTTGTGGTCTTACATTTAAAAGAAAAATAATATGTTGCACAATTAACCATGCACAATACCACTCTAAAATACGTCCAGATATAATCTTTCAACTCTTTCTCACTGGCATCCTCCTCCTCTTTCTTCAACTCCTTGTGCTTCACCTACCAAGAGTATTGTCCTACCCCAACAATAGAAGCATTGTTTAATTTTGCCTCTTCTCTGTATGCGTTCTCTGCGCTGACTGCCAGATGCAGAGGGCAGAGCAAACAACAATGATTGAGAGGGAGCTAAGAAGGAAGAACTCATTTGCCCAATAAAGACATGTGGATTTCAAAAATGTATTTGAATGTTATTTTCACACCTCACAGATACATATTTGTTAAATATATAAGATGTCAACATAATATTAAAGGGACACTATAGTCACCAAAACAACTTTACCTTAATGAAGCAGTTTTGGTGTATAGCTTATGCCCTTCCCTGTTAAGGAAAGGAAAAGCTACAACTAAAACAAAGTATTTGACTTGTGCTACCTATAACACTCAATTGCCAGATAAATATAAAAATAAGCCCTGTAGCACAATTGCCAACGATATAGATGAGTTAACCCAAAAAGCTGAAAACTTTGTTTGTGAATTGACTTCAGGAGAGTCTGAAGCAGACCTTTGCAGACCTAAATTCTATAAAAAGGAAAATACAACCTCTATGAAATTTAGCTTATTGAAGCAGTTTTGGTGTATAGATCATTCCCCTGCAGTCTGACTGCTCAATTATCTGCCATTTAGAAATTAAATCAATTTGTCACTTAATCACTTATGCAAGCCAAGGCACACCTCCCTGTATGTGACTTGCACAACCTTCCTAAACACTTCCTGTAAAGAGTCTTCTAATGCTTATACTTCCTTTATTGCAAATTCTGTTTCATTTAAAATTTCTGCTCTGTTAATAGCTTGCTAGATCCTGCATGAGCCTCCTGTATGTAATTGTAGATTATGCTAACGTAGTGTACCTATAATCTTAATTTTAATAATGACAGGAGGCGAGTATTTTGCATAACTTTCTTTACTTATGCCTCCAGCAGCACAAGACAATCAATCAAAACTTTTAACAAATCATAGGCCAACATAGCCTGTATATAAGTCCTTGATGGGCGTGTCTATTCCTCTTTCTTTGATGTGTTAAATCCTGTAATGTCAGGGATATGATGACATTTCTAAACTTGAACACTGTTAACTTGAACGACCGTAACTTGGATCGAAGCTTGAAGGGGTCCTTTTAATCCGACTCCCGAATCATTTTATGCTGAAAAAAACAGAAATAGGTGAAAGGTGGTGGAAATTAACTATTGTCCAGGGAACACTGGTAAGACTAGTGGATGGTCTTGCGACAGTGCTAGTAGGTCTGGGAACCATGCTTGGCTCTTCCACAATGGTCCGATCAGTATCAGCGATGTCCTTGATCCGCGTAGGTGATGGAGGACTCTTGCCATCATTGAGAATGGCAGGAATGCGTACGCACCTTTCGGTGGTCATTGTTGTAAGAATGCATCCACCGCTTCGCTCTGTGGGTCCGGGAGCCAACTGTAGTACCTCGGTAGTTGTGTGTTCGTCCGTGATGTGAAGAGGTCTATGTGTAGGGCACCTCTTAGCGTTCTCACCCTGTGGAAGATGGCGGTGTCTAGGCACCAATCGCTGCTGTCTCTCCAGTGTCGAGAGAACCAGTCCGCCGTGAGGTTGTTGACTCGAGATATATAGATATTTTGCCCTGATCGTGATGTTGCGGGGAAGGCAAAACCGATAGATGTCCCTCGTCGCTTCTGTTAGGGCTCGCGCCCAAATGGTTTATGTACTGGACTGCTGATATGTTGTCCATGCGTAAGAGTATGCAGCAGTTGGACATGTGCTTGGCCAGACTGCGTATCGCAAAGGAGCCTGCTATCAACTCCAGGCAATTGATGTGTAGGAGTTTTTCTTCCTCTGACCATGGGCCTCCGGTGGATGCCTGCCTGCAGTGGGCTCCCCAGCCCCATAGGCTGGCGTCCGACTCCAGAACAAAGTCTGTTTTTTGTCCAAATATGGCTCTGCCGTTCCAGTCCTCCATGTGGGGGAGCCACCACTGGAGTTCTGTCCGCACTTCTGCTGACACTGGAATCCCGTGGTCATATGTACGCCCCTGTCTCAAGTGGTGGGCCTTCGCTCGTTGCATGGGCCGATAATGGAGTGGTCCCGGGAAGATCGCTTGTATGGAAGATGATAATAGGCCTACCATTCTGTCCAGAAGGCGGAGTGGTATTGAGTCTTTTCGGAGTACCCGGCATATCTCTTTCCGTATTGTCACAATTTTTGTCATGAGCAGTCGCAGGGTGCACGTTCTCGAGTCTATTTCGGATCCCAGAAATTGTACCACCCTGGCTGGATGGAGCGAGGATTTTTCTCTGTTTACGATGATTCCAGCAATTTCGTTTGAGATCGAAGTCTGGATGCAGTCTCGCAGAATATCAGAATGTCGTCCAGATATATTAGGCAACGGATGCCCTTCCCCCTCAGGTATGCCATTACCAGCTTCATGAGCTTTGTAAAGCATCATGGTGCTGAGCTATGGGAGATAAGTAAATTTGCAAGTAAGGCTTTTCCAGGTGCAACGGAGGAAAGGTCGGCTGACGTGGGCAATCGGTACCGATAGATAGGCGTCTTTTAAGTCTAGCCATGTGAACCAGTCGTGTTTTAGTAATAGGTCTCTGAGGAGGTGGATTCCTTCCATTTTGAAATGCCAGTAGGTAACGAATCCGTTCAGTTGTCGTAGGTTGATGACCGGTCTGTAGTCTCCCGTTTTCTTTTGGACCACGAAGATGTTGCTGAAGAAGCAACTTTGTCGAACAGGGCCTGGATCTCATTGTCTATGAGTTCGGTGTGCAATGCTGACGCTCTTATTGGTGGTGGACGACTGTTCTGCACCGGGGTGTCTGAAAACTCGATCTCGTAGCCCGCTACCGAATGTAGGATCCAGTTGTCCGAGGATATCTTTCCCCATTCCTGTGAAAAGAGAGACAGTCTGCCTACAGTCATATGAGAGTATAAAAACGTTGTGTTGGGAGTGTTCACCTGCATTGAAGCGTCCGCGGGTCCGCACCCGCGGACGCTTCAATGCAGGTGAGCACTCCCAACACAACGTTTTTATACTCTCATATGACTGTAGGCAGACTGTCTCTCTTTTCACAGGAATGGGGAAAGATATCCTCGGAGTCACGTACCTCTGGAACGGAATGACCCTCGCGGGAAGTTGGTTCTTGAAGACGGGAAGAACGCTTGAGGCGTCTGGTTTCTGGGGCCTGTGGGCCAGAATCGGCTTGTGGCTCGACCCCTTTGGCGACCAGCCCTGCCAAAAACTCCACGGTGTGGTGTGGTATTGCGAAACACTTGTTTGATGGACGTCTGTGCCTTATTTAGTGTAGTGAAGAGGTTCACGTGCTTTTTTAGCTCTGTTATAAATGAGTCCCCGAAGAGCTGGCCGTTCGCCAGTGGTCCCATCTCTTTCTTTCCCAGCTCCATTAGTTTGGAGTCCATTTTCAGCAATGCTGCTCTGTGGCGTTCTGCGCACATTGCCGCGTTAGTGTTGCCCAGTATACAGATAGCCCATTGCACCCATTCTCGTATAATGTGGGCATCCAGTGCGGCGCCCTGGGAGAGGGCTAGGTCGGCTAGGTATAGTATCTTTGCCAGAGGGCCTAGTATGTCCAGGAGCTTGTCCTGAGATTCCTTCAGGCCCTTCTCTATACCTTTCCGTGGGTCTCGGCCCGCGCGGGACATGAACAGGAGCACGGTAGTGTCGAATTCTGGGGTCTGTACAATTTTGTCCGGCAGTATGGGTCTTTGGCATTCTGCCCGTAGCCTTGCCCTCACTTCTTTTTCCATCGGTTTTCTTAGCCAGAAATGGATGAACTGGGCCAGATGTTCTGGTAAGCCCCATTCTGACGACCTTGGATGTCGGATCGTGCGGGGATCGAACATGGTTGCCCCTTGGGGGTCTATAAAGGTGCCTTCTTCTTGTTTGTCCCGTGAATGATGAGAACTCTCTTGTTCGAAGTACGTGTCTTGGTCGTACGCTGTATCATCCATTGGGATGTCCTGCCACTCCTCGTCTTCCGATAGCAAAGCCTCCGCTTTCCACTCGTCCATAATTTTGAGTGATGGCGGAGGGTTGTGGTCGTCGTCCTCCGAGGACGGGGTGTGTGGAGGGGATGGTCCCCTTCTGTCTGCCTGATGGCTCCTTTTCAACTGAGCTTTGCCTTTTGGTTTTTGGGTGCCTGAGCCGGCGTCCTTCCATTGCCGCTTTATGGCGGGGAAGTCTCTGGGGAAGGCAGGCTCTTTCGATTCCGTGGTTGTTTTCGGTGGCAGTGTCCGTTTTGGGGTTCTGCACCAGTAGTTTGGCAATAGCCTTTTCCACTGAGGCGGCCACCGCCGAGTTAATCATTGACTGTAAGTCAGACGATGGTGAGTGTGGTGAGTCACTCATTATGAGGCAGTGGGGTAGTCTGTCTGTGGAAGACAGGAGAACGTCAGGTACCGAAGTACGTGAAATTTAATACATTCCACTTAATTTAGGCTTCCACTTACGACTGGGGGTCACCCAGTGTTACTTGCCCCGAGTGGTTTGGGGAGGGGGTCACCCTCTGTGCGACCGGGATGAGCCGTCGTATAATTAGGCCGTACCCGTCAGGGGTGGAGGGCCTGTATGATTAGGGGTCAAGTGGTATGAGGAGGGGGTCACCCTCTGTGTGACCGGGATGAGCGGTCGTATAAATGGGCCGCACCCGTCCGGGTGGAGGGCCTGTGGTTTTGGGGGTCACCCAATACTGTTTGAATTGTGGAGCCTGTTTACTGCCAAATTTTCCACCCTCCTCGGTAAGGAGGTATGTGGACCACCCCAGCCGTATTGGGGGTACCATGCATAGAGTCATATATATATAATGATATAGCAGGGTATGAGCCTGCTTGCACTACGACTCTTGAGCCTGTGGGGGTCGCCCCCTATGGAGGGGTCCCTCTGGGTAAATTCTGCACTGAGTGCAATATGGCTCCACTTGGGGGTCACCCCTGTAATAATGGCAGTAGTGTGAGTGGGGGGTCACCCCTGAATGAGAGGTGTCACCTCTGTATAACCACTTAGTAGCAGTGCCACATATATTCCAGGTTTGTTCACAATAAAGTTCCAGTGCAGGATGGTTGAAACTGTTTTATGCCTTTAAATATACCAGTGAATGTTGAGCGGATTGTGTGAATCACGACCGCTAGGGGCGCAAATGGCCGCCGTGGGTCTCGCGGGTGCGAGATCCAAGATGGCCTGCTTTCGCGCCAAAACGGCAGCGCGGTTCGCGAACACGATCGCAGCCCGCCGCCGTGAATTAGAGCCGCACAGTGAGGTATTCTAGCGGCCAAAACCCTCAATCTCCCATTCCCACCTCCCAGGGAACCCCTATGCTAACTCAGTGCCCCGAAAAAATGTTTGCGGTCGCGGTAAAGTGCCGGGATCGCGGGTAGGGCAGATAGATAGAAGGAGGATACAGTACAGGGATGAGAGGATAGGGAGAGTAGAGGGTGAAACAATTGATTAAGATATGGAAAACAATGCAGTATTATAAACAGTAATAGGTAATAATTCTGAATGAATCACTCTGACCTGTGTCTGTCTGGAAGCAGCAAAGAAAGAGGAATAGACATGCCCATCAAGGACTTATATACAGGCTATGTTGGCCTATGATTGGTTAAAAGTTTTGATTGATTGTCTTGTGCTGCTGGAGGCATAAGTAAAGAAAGTTATGCAAAATAGGAAGCCTCCTGTCATGTGGTAAAATTACAGTTGTATTTACAGAGGAGAAGATACAAACTTTTACAGTAATGTCTCGTTTCCACTGAGCAGAACGGTTCGGGTCGGTATAGTTTGGAAGGGTTAGAATGGTCCAGCCTATTCAGGTGAGCGTTTCCACTGCAAGCCAGACTGCCAGCGGGCATGCACGGTTTATTTTTTTTTTTTAAATATGTGTTTATTGAAGTGATATGTTCATTTAGTCAACTTAGAGTAGGCATGCACGGTTTAAACCAAATGCCTAGTGTGTCATTTTTCGTGAGCATTGACGTTTTCATGTCAATTAATGGATTGTATAGTGTGACACTAGTAGCTCCACCCTAACCGTATCGTACCATTTCCTATAGACCTTCATCTGAAAGTGTGCCACTTTCATAATGGAAACACTCAAAATAGCGTACCAGACCAAACTGACCCGAACCGTACCGCTCAGTGGAAACGGGGCATAAGTTACACCTGATTGAAAATAAAACCATTTTTTTTAATGCAGCTTGTGTCAATCACAGCCACAGAAAGTGTGGCTAGGGCGGCATAAACAGAAATAAAAGTAATTTAACTCCTAAATGACAGTGAATTGAACAGTGAGACTTCATGGGCAAGATCTATACACAAAAACTGCTTCATTCAGCTAAAGTTGTTTTGGTGACTATAGTGCCCCATTTAAAATCAGTGAGAAGTGACATTTCCCATTTAACTTGCTTTGGTGATGCCAACAGGATTGGGGAATCAAATGTTAAAAATATTGTTTTCATCACTTGCCACCTGTGTGCACCTCTTCTTAATAATGAATAGGCATCCAGATACAGTGTTTCTAAATTAGTAGTATGAGTATATCACTGGGTATTTCTGGCAGGGCTGCGAGAAACCTGTTCAAGAGGGTTACAATGTTTGGCAAGAAACTGTTGCTGTTAGAAATACTTGTCTAAAGAATGGGTGATATCGTGGGTACTCAGGTTTGGCTGGAGAAATCTACTGTGAGAAGACATGAATATAAAAATAGTTTTCAAAAATGTACTAGACAGCCATTCTAGAAAATCCAATTGTTTCACTTTGCTGTATTTGCAATACATAGGTCCCAAATGACAAAAAGACTTTACTAGTTCCTAGATTGTTTAAGTAGGTTTGTCTTCAGTTCTTGTTTCTGTCAACATTATTTTTTATGTCAATACTTGTTATTTTATGTCCCATCTGTATAATTGTAAATTGCTGCATAAAATAAAATGAATATATGGACGCTATATAAATGCTGATAATAATAATAATGATAATAAGATAACTAGAAGTATCTAAATCTGTTATGAGACTGATACACAAAACATGTGAAAGCAGTGCACATAAACACATTCAATAAAGTGAAGTAGATACATATTTAATATAATATCTTGATTATGTCTGTTGCGTTTACCCAGAAATGAGCCAGAATATTGACGTCAAATATCTTCTCGATTTGGTGATCCTGGAGCTGCATGAATTCTGTTCCAAATACCACTCCCGCATTATTTACTAGAATGTCAACATCTCCAACCTCCTTCTTAACCTTTGTGAAGCAAGGAGAAAAAAATATATAGATATGGAAACATGCTGGATGTTTTTTGAATAACAATGTTGCTATTAGAGACCTAAGACGGCAAATGAATATGTTAACATGACTATAAATAAATGGTAGGGTATCTCCCTCGGTTTAAAAAGGTCACTAGAGGTATGAAACTTTCCCAATGCTTGAGAGATGGGTAATAAACCATTGGCTAAAATAGGAGCTTACAACTAAAATGTTCTTCATATCAACTAAGTAAAAATAGGGAAAATTTACTCAATACTTACCGTAATATTCTTTTCCTGGCTATTCTTCATGGCAGCATCACTCATGGGTGGCTCCTCCCCAGCCAACACAGGACAGGAAAAATAAACTACCGGTAATTCAATTAATCAGACTTTAGGTATAAAGCCCAGTCCAATTATAAAGCCAATAATTCCTTTATAGCCCAGTCCAATTAGAAAGCCAAGGAACATTAAACCATGAAGAATAGCCAGCAAAAGAATGAAGAATAGCCATGAAGAATAGCCAGAAAAAGAAAATTACAGTAAGTATTGAGTAAATTTTCCCCGTTCCTCGCCAATCATGGCATCATCACTCATGGGTAATACCCAAGCAACAGCTTCTTGGAAGGATTGGGGAAAAAACGGACTTATAAACCAAATTTCTGCAGAATTATAGCAAATTTAATGGATGGACATTACTGAAGACAACACAACCCTGCCAAGTTTACAGTTGCAAGAAAAAGTATGTGAACCCTTTGGAATGATATGATTTCTGCACAAATTGGTCATAAAATGTGATCTGATCATCATCTAAGTCACAACAATAGCCAATCACAGTCTGCTTAAACTAATAACACACAAAGAATGAAATGTTGCCATGTTTTTATTGAACACACCATGTAAACATTCACAGTGCAGGTGGGAAAAGTATGTGAACCTCTAGACTAATGACATCTCCAAGAGCTAATTGGAGTGAGATGTCAGCCAACTGGAGTCCAATCAATGAGATGAGATTGGAGGTGTTGGTTACAGCTGCCCTGCCCTATAAAAAACACACACCAGTTCTGGGTTTGCTTTTCACAAGAAGCATTGCCTGATGTGAATGATGCCTCGCACAAAAGAGCTCTCAGAAGACCTACGATTAAGAATTGTTGCCTTGCATAAAGCTGGAAAGGGTTATAAAAGTATCTCCAAAAGCCTTGTTGTTCATCAGTCCGCGGTAAGACAAATTGTCTATAAATGGAGAAAGTTCAGCACTGCTTCTACTCTCCGTAGGAGTGGCTGTCCTGTAAAGATGACTGCAAGAGCACAGCGCAGACTGCTCAATGACGTAAAGAAGAATCCTAAAGTGTCAGCTAAAGACTTACAAAAGTCACTGGCAAATGCTAACATCCCTGTTAGCGAATCTACAATACGTAAAACACTAAACAAGAATGGATTTCATGGGAGGATACCACAGAGGAAGCCACTGCTGTCCAAACAAAACATTGCTGTACATTTACAGTTTGCACAAGAGCACCTGGATGTTCCACAGCAGTACTGGCGAAATATTCTGTGAACAGATGAAACCAAAGTTAAGTTGTTTGGAAGAAACACACAACACTATGTGTGGCGAAAAAGAGGCACAGCACACCAACACCAAAACCTCATCCCAACTGTGAAGTATGGTGGTGGGGGCATCATGGTTTGGGGCTGCTTTGCTGCTATCGAAGGAAAAATGAATTACCAAGTTTATCAAGACATTTTGCAGGAGAACTTAAGGCCATCTGTCTACCAGCTGAAGCTCAACAGAAGATGGGTGTTGCAACAGGACAATGACCCAAAGCATAGAAGTAAATCAACAACAGAATGGCTTAAACAGAAGAAAATATGCCTTCTGAAGTGGCCCAGTCAGAGTCCTGACCTCAACCCGATTGAGATGCTGTGGCATGACCCGAAGAAAGCGATTCACATCATACATCCCAAGAATATTGCTGAACTGAAACAGTTCTGTAAAGAGGAATGGTCAAGAATTACTCCTGACCGCTGTGCATGTCTCATCTGCAACTACAGGAAACGTTTGGTTGAAGTTATTGCTGCCAAAGGAGGTTCAACCAGTTATTAAATCCAAGGGTTCACATACTTTTTCCACCTGCACTGTGAATGTTTACATGGTGTGTTCAATAAAAACATGGCAACATTTCATTCTTTGTGTGTTATTAGTTTAAGCAGACTGTGATTGTCTATTGTTGTGACTTAGATGATGATCAGATCACATTTTATGACCAATTTGTGCAGAAATCATATCATTCCAAAGGGTTCACATACTTTTTCTTGCAACTGTATAATGTTTTATAAAGGTCACTGAGGAAGTCCAGGTTGCTGCCCTACAGAAATCCTCGTATGGCACCTCTGCCCAATTAGCCCATGACGTAGTCAGTCTGGTCGAGGTTACAGCTACCAGGAATAAGGTTTTCTATGTAATCAGAGTAGAGGTCAGACTTTCTAAAGGAGAAAAAGGACTTTCAGTCAGGGCGTAAAAAAAAAACCAGAGGAAGATCCCAAGGATAAAAGCAATTCCTTTTAGGAGGTCTGATCCTTAATGCGGCCTTAAAGAATCTTGCAATTAAAGGGTCAGAAGACCACGAAATTTTGCAAAGAGCTGACAAAGTCGAGGATTGTACCTTTAAGGTACTAAGGCTCAGACCCCTATCAAGTCCTTCTTGGAGAAATTCCAAGACTTGCAAATTTGTGGGATTGTTAAATTCAACATCTTCAGAAGATGCCCAATTCTTAAATGTATCCCAAACTCTGTGATAACATACCTGTGACGGAGCTCCAGTACTCTTTCAGGCTTTCCACCAAGTTTTCTCTGTGTACTCCCCTCTCAATATCTTCTTCAAGGTTTTCCAGCCAGACCTTGAGAGCTCTAGAAAAAGTAGTCAAGGCTACTGCCGGGTGTAGAGATGAACCCAAAGACAAGTAAGCTTTAATCAGGTCTGCGGCTAACCGTTTCTCCATTGGCTCACTCAGGTATGCCATTAATTTAATTGGTAAGGTTGTTCTTTTAGCCATTCTTATGACTGCAGCATTGATTTTTGGAATGGAATCCCAAGCCTTACAGTCGCCTGAAGCATACGGGTACACCCCTGGAGATCTTATCCTACAGAGTGGATTTTCCATTCTTGAAAAATCACTTCTTTGATTGCAGAATGGACTGGAAAAGTAGGTCTGGTTGATTTCGACTCTTCAAAATATCTGTCCGCTTCCTGCGTATCAGGTCTTTCTTCCTGAAGTCTTAAGGTCTTCCTCAAGAGCGTACTCAGCAAGGGACGTAGCATCTAAGGATTTTGGAGAATGCGGGGACTCCTCTTCCTCATCATCTGAGAATTCCAAAACATCTGAATCTTCTTCTGATTCTGATGACTGGTGTTCAGTTCTAGATCTTTTACTGGACGGTCTTTTCTCAGTCGTACTTGTAAAGCCCTCAGCTATAGCCTGAGATATCCACATCTTCAGATCTTCCCGAGGGCATCTCTTACTTATTACTTAGATTCTTCAGATACCTCCACCAGGCATGATCTACACAGCTTTTTCCCTTCAGGAGCAGAGAAATTGCAATTTATACATCTATTGGAATTTTCTTTGCACTTCCTGGGTGGAAGTGCAAAGCCCAATTTAGCACTCTTTTAACCCCTTAAGGACCAAACTTCTGGAATAAAAGGGAATCATGACATATCACACATGTCATGTGTCCTTAAGGGGTTAAGAACGCCCTTATGGAAAAACATTTTTGGCTCACCTATTTGTTCTAGAGTCAGATCTTCTAGAGGCAGAGGGAGAAGCTATACTATAATGAAAAATACTAAAATAAGAATCTTATATAGCATTCCCATAATTACTTCTAAGATTTAAGATCAGAAAGGAATTGAGCTCACAATACCTGAAAAGTTGATACCAATGCCCAGGGCAGCAAAGCCGCAAGTCAATCAAGCTGGAAACAGTCTCTGAGGCACACAGGAACAGTCTGCTGAATTTCTTAGCCAAAACTAGCAATTTTTAAATTTGGCACGATATAGTTCTGTGCGTTCCAGCACAGAACTAATCGTGTCATAACCCCGGAACCAGTCGGGAAGCCGAGCTGCTGAAGCAGCTCCCCCTTGTCTCCCCTTACACAGGTTACTCTCTTGATGCTACTGCCTTTACAAATTCAAAGATAGGAGAAATAATCCCTATTGAAAGAACTAACACAGTTATAAGTAAAAGTGAAAGGATTTTGGCTCCCATGGACGAGCAATCTATGAATCAAGAATGTTTATGGCTTCCCCAAAACTGCTGCCCTTAGAGATATTATTACCAAGATGGAAAAAGAAGGGAATAAGAAGTATTTTTTGCAGGGGTAATTTTTAAGGTAGTCACCAACCCCTTCTGCATAAGTATTAAAATGATATGTATCCAATCTCTTATGTGCAGTGGTTCAGGTCTATCCTGAGCCTAACTCAGTTAGTACTGCCCGTGCAGGCTGTTCAAACGAAGAGAGGCTGAACTCTGTTTGGAATACCCACGGAAACGCAGGAAGGTGGCCTGAGGACAGGAAAAAAAGACTGGGGTATGAATGGAGGACGGACCTTTATACCTATAGTCTGATTAATTTAATTAGTTTATTATTGCTGTCCTGTGTTGGCTGGGCAGGAGCTACCCAGGAGTGATGCTGCCATGATTAGCCAGGAAAGCCAAATATCTGGAGTAGGGCTGGTAAAACTAACCATTTATCCAGGATCGGTCTTGCTTGGATGTTTTATTCAAGCATATTTTCTATATTTTTTTTTATTACACCGAGGAATTTACATTTTAGTAAGTAGTAAATAATGTTGAATCAGAAATGTGATTGATAAATCGTTTCCCAAACAACCAAGTTAGAAATATGTAAAGTTAAAGATGTTTTCAAAAGCAGTTGTTTTGGCCTTAATTTGCAATAGAAATTGATCTAATTTCACAGATAAAATACATTTATAATAGTGTTACAACATTTCTACGTATAGCCATTATTTATTGCCGATTAAATCCAATCCAATTAAACATCAGATTATCTGAAACTCTAAACTGTATTGAAGATTATATATAACAGGTATTGTGTTTACTTTAAATATTTTTTTTCTTTCAAATATTTTTTATTACATTTTGTTTTTAACATATTATGTAACAAAAAACCCTGTGAAGAAATAATAATTAAATGGGGAAATACATGCATCCAATATAGGAATATACATATATAATAAAAATACTTTTGCATTAGCAATACAATAAATATTGTCTCAGAATAACAGCATTAGAGTGATAATTTGCTCTAAAAGTATGTTACAGGTCGGGCCTTACCCAATACATCCATTAATGTGCTACAACAGGTCAACATTTTAGAGAAACCATAACATCTTTAAATTAATACATCCATTAATGCGCTACAAAAGGTCAACATTTTAGAGAAACTATAACATCTTTAAATTAATATTTAAATGAACATAGCCTTGGTTAGACTGAATATGCTTTCTGTATCTAATCTTCCCAAATGTTCCAAAAGATTTTAAGTTCATCATTCACCGGTGAATATTGTCTTAGTACTATCTTACAATATTTGTTTTCTAATACCAAATTCGACAGCACTTTAAAAGATGGAATCTCATCTGATTTTGAGTATTCAGTGATACAAGAAGATGAGGTTCCATCTTTTAAAGTGCTGTTGGATTTGGTCCTACCATGATTTTCTCAACCTTCGACATGTTGTTTGGAAATCTTTTAAAAAGAGATAATTCTGGAGACAATTCTTGGAGTTTCCGGACTGGACCACAGACTTAATAAATTGTAGATGACACATTTAGAAAATATATATTTCTGCAATCCAGGGTGAAAATATCCATATCTGTTTGTAATTTAACTGAAAACTTCAAGTCTACTGTTAAGATGGATTTAATGATAGTGTGGGAGAGAAATATTAAAAAAAGAATACGACCTGGAAGACAGGTTTGTTTTTTGTTGAATTTAAATATATATCCATATTTGTTCAGGTGCTTCTTCATATTTTTCCCATATTATTTCTCACTTTGCCTCGTTCATCATTTTTTTTCATTCTATATTTGTTCTTTTTTGGGGGGTTTACAAATTTAGTTGCTTCCAGTGTAGAAAAAGAGACAAACCTGAAACCATACATTTTTTCCAACACTGTCAGAATAATGGGTTTTATGAGAAAGGTTAGCGGACTCCATTTATTTCTGCTAACCTGACTCATAAAACCCTAAAAATGATTCTGACAGTGTTGGAAAAAAATGTATGGTTTCAGGACATTAGCATTGATAAAGGGCTGCTGCCCGAAAAGTTTGTATTTCGTCCTTCAAATAAAATGTGGTAGCACCAGGGGGTGCACATTCCTCTCTTGCAACTGTCATTAGTCTAATACTATCCTTACCTTCTGTGTCACTTTACCCCACTCCCTCTAGCATTTAAGCTAATTGAGCAGGGCCCTCAACCCCTCTGTACCTGTGTGTCCATGTGTGTCCGTCCACCCACTGTAAAGCGCTGTGGAATTTGTTGGCGCCATATAAATAATAGCATATTAATAATAATAATAATAATAATAATATCAAGTTGCGCAAGACTCCTATTTTTTCTTGTTTGTAATTATAATCTGAGGTAAATTGTCAGGAAAAAAAGAGGCCTCAAAAATCTAAAAGAGGAATAAAAAGTGTTTGAAAGATAGATTATTTTGTAACAGTATAGAGAAGGCAGAAAAAAAAGTTGTAAACGTATAAAGGACAGTGTAACAAGTTTATGCGTAAGAAAGTTGTGCATGCACAGAAAATTGTAAATATGACTTTTTTTTTTAAACATAACCTCCTCAGTTGACATTGACATCAGTATTTGCCAACCTTCTCAGCAGCACTGTAAATCTCCAGTCGCTTACTACAGTCCACCACATATACATGTACTGTAGCTCCTAGTCTGCGGCAATCTTCAGCTGTTTCGTCTAGTCCTTGCTGTAAAAAAAAAGATATAGTAAGTAGTACTTAAGTCTGTGACGAAATCTCAATGTCATATGCAGACTGTTACATGTCAGCCTGGAAAGCAGGCTATGAAAGTAAAAAGAAAAATGTCCAGTTACAGGGTTCACACAGTAAATGATCATGTAGAAAAGTAACAAATTTGAGATATTATAGATAACTACTCAATTACATTGATTGTTTAAAGATGACTGGAAATAGACTATACATGTCCTTCCTTTGAGTGTACTATGGACAAAATAATTAAATATTGCTGTTCTGCAAAACGTGAAACTTTATCATGGTATCACACATTGTCAGGATAGGATATTAAAGACCAAACTACAGGACAGAGGCAGAAGCGTAGATGATAAACATGGTCTTGTGATCAGCCTTCCAAATAACAAGATGCATAGCACTCTCACCAGTAATGCTAGTTCAGCTTTATTTAACAAAACTATAAAAACATATACCTATACAAAAACATAAAAAGACAAACAACAAAGTGATAAGGCTAGAGAATATATTGGGAATGACTATTGATAATAATATTAATATATAATAATAATAATAGGAATGACTATTAAAGATGAGTACACCGGTCCCCAGTTAAAGGATGGCAATGTTACATTGGATTTTATGATAGAATTAATGCAATTTTATAAAGATCAGAAAATGCTTCACAGGAAGTGTGTATACCAGGTAAATACATGTATCCATGTCTGCTTTTGTTGTAGTAAGACTCTTCAGATATAAACTGTCAACATTACCCCTACTTATACCCTTTGTGTCACTAAACCCCACTCCCTAAAGCTAAAGTTGTTTTGATGACTATAGTGTCCCTTTAAGAGAAAACAGAGCATCACATGAAAAACGTTAACACAAGTTATAGATCATTTTCAATGGTGTATAAAATAGAGTAATTTCCAATGAAGTATCAGTTTTGTTTTACACTCTAAATATATTCTCACCAGATTGTGTAACCATAAGAATCTAATTAGTCACCTGGATAATTCAAGATCAAATCCTGAGAATTCCAAAGTATGGACATTTGCAAGTGCCTCAATATTTTCAATAGTTTTTATGACTTTCAATTACTTCCTCCCTCGGGCTATCACAGTGGGCTAATTCTCCCACCCATGTAGCTGGCAATACCCTTGACCTCATTTTTTCTTATGCATGTACAGTATCTAACATCTGCATCACTCCATTTCCTCTCTCTGATCACCACCTCTTATCGTTTCCTCTCGTGTACCCCCTCACCCAACAACCTCAGCCTAACCCCCTCAACTCAGGAGGAACCTTAATTCTCTTGATCTCCAGCAGCTGTCAGTTGATATTGATTCACAACTGCTATCCATCCCTTCCCTCTCCTGTCCTTCACTGGCCATCTCCGCATATAACACTACCCTCACCTCGCCTTGAAGCTGCAGCACCGCTCCAAACAAGCACCTCGAGGAGGACACCCCCACAACCATGGCATACTAAATCAACACGCTACCTGCAAAGGTCCTCCCTTTGTGCTGAACGCTCCTGGAGGAAGTCTCGCACCCAGTCAGACTTTCTCCATTTTAGATTCATATTGTGTTCATACAGCGCAGCCCTTGCCCTCGCCAAACAGTCCTACTTTTCCTCTCTCATTAGTTCATGCTCCCGCAATCCCAGGCATCTCTTTGACACCTTTAATTCTCTTCTTCGCCCTGTTGTGGCCACCCCCCAAACTAACCTTACTGCTGATAGCTTTGCATGTTACTTTACCTTGCCATTCTCTTTCTCAACTACACGTAGATCATGCCTTTCTTACCCTTTAGACGTTCTCCCCGGCTACTGACCAAGAGGTGGCTGCCCTTCTCTTTTCCTCTCGCCCCACCACTAGCCCGCTCGATCCTGTCCCATCTCATCTTATCAGATCTCTCCCCACTTGTCTCGTGCCTTCCTTAACGCACATCTTCAACTGCTCTCTCTCTTCTGGCGTTGTCCCTGCTGATCTTAAACATGCCACTGTAGTACCTATCCTGAAAAAAACATCTCTTGGCCCATCCACCCCCTCTAACTATCATCCTATATCCCTGCTCCCTTTTCTCCTCAAAGCTTCTGGAAAGACTACATTGAATACCTGTCTCCTACTCTCTCCTAAAGGGCAGCACTCTACTCTCTCCTCCAGCTCTGCCTCACTCCCCTTATTTGATTGCAAATTCCTGTCCTATTGTGTTTTATAGAATGTAAGCTTGTTTGAGCAGGATCCTCTTCAACCTATCATTCCTGTAAGTTTTTTGTAATTGTCCTATTTATAGTTAAATTCCCCTTCTTATAATATTGTAAAGCGCTACGGAATCTGTTGGCGCTATATAAATGGCAATAATAATTATAATGATAGTTAGTAAATGACAAAACTACATGCACCTGACATTTCTCAGATTATCATTACTGTAATCAAATTAAATGGGTGCTTAAAGGGTGCTTAAAGACTCAAGGTGTGGACTTTATATTCAATATCTACCCATGATTGCATGCTTATTAAATGGTGAAACAACCAAAAGTTTTACCATCAATAAAAAGATGTATTTAATTTTAAAAGGCTGTAATCAAGTAGGTTCATCAAGGACAAGCAGGAAGTTTCAGTTTAATGCTTTAAATCCAAACCAAACAAATTTCACAACAGACCGATTAAATATCTTGAAAAACTGGCATTGTACAATTGGTTTTTAGCTGCTTTGCTACATACTGGATGTATGATTAAGGCAGTTTGAAACCTGATCACAATTGGTCCTGCTCCATATTTCAAGAACAAATATGCTTTCCTAATCTTCTTACAGAACGTGTGAGCAAAGAACAATGAAATGGACTCTGCTCTCACAAGCATATGTGTATGCAGTTAAAAAAACATATGTGTATATATATAAATGTAATTAGTTGCATTTGTATTTATGTCTCTAAATTAATTTAAAAAAAATGAATCCAATTAGGTGTTTGACCTTCATATGGTTTCATTAAAAAAAAAGAGGAGTCACTGCATTCAAAAAGGGGCAATGCTGTCAAGAAACTAAGACAAATACAATTTTGCTTGTTATAATTGGAGAGATTTATCCAGGTGTTCTGAATAGTGGTGGACACATTTTGCCATTTATATTTGAAAAGTGACCTATTATATTTATTAAAGTGATCTAAAATGATCTAACGTCATGATTCTCTTCATAGAAACTAATGCTTTTTCTATGCATAGATTTCCATTTCAGAAGAACACCAAAAGTAGATGAAAAAAAATCTAAAAGATTTGAATAGATGAGACCAATAATTCATCAAAAAAATATAACTGAAGCGTGAGTGAAAAGTGTTGATGGCACGCAGATAAATTTTCCTCATTGCCTTCAGACCCACCATCCTCTGAAAATGAATGTAGAGTTATATCTTGGTCTATTCCCCTTTTGGAGCATCTTTAGATAATGCAAGTGGATTGGTAGCATACATAGGTGTATATGAAGGACATAGTTGGGCTAAAAGCAGCAAATTATGTGGATCAAATAAATATTATATATAAACTTATTTCATTTGGTCTGGACGTGATGCAAAAGAAGATATATGGCTGGGGATTTAAATGCATATGGTTTATGTTGGGTTTTTGTTTTTTTTATATCAGTGGACCTTGTGATTCCCTAAGGAAGTCAGACCTAATGGTGAAATTGTGTGGAGAGGATACATTTTTATTGCATATGGTGACCATACTGCTTTTGAACTCCTCCCACTGGAAGTGATATCATCCAACAACTTGAGTTGTTGAGTTGTTTTTGCCGAGTTCCACAAGATGGAGGTTATGATCACTGATCATGTTGTACTATTATTAATTTATATTTTTGAGCAGTATTCAAGCAAATGCCCACTGGAGATAAAATATTGAATGTAATAAAGCCTCACTGCACTAGATTTTGTGATGATTAAGGCCATGCAATATTTGAAGGTCTAAAACTTTACCAGAACACATTTTCAAGATGCCCGATGCTTGCATATGATGTCAGGATCACTTGCATGCTTTGTGGTCAAATAAGCCATGCTTTGAACCAAAGAGGCTTAAAGATGGCTACTTCCAAAGAACAAGGGATAGCTAGGAGGTAGAGAAATGAAAATAATGAATTAGACTCTCCAGGAAAGGAGGCTCAAATCTGGTTTTGAAACAAGGTCAAGGACAATAATGATTAATGGTAAATGGTAAATCAGCACGGAGTGGTATTACTGGGGGTGACCTGACCTAATTGATCACAAATAACCATTCCAAAGAGGTGCCAAAATTAATAGACGCTTTATTATGTAGAAAAGAGGCACTATAGATGGAACAAATTCAGTGAAACAAAAGAAGGGACAATGATAGTGTCTATATAGAATTATAAAGTATAGACCATGGGGCAGTTACACATAGAATAAAGGTAATCCATGCCAGTAAAGAAATTGGCTGGTAAGAGAAAATCTGCTAAATGGTAATAGTACACATATCAAAGTCTATAAAGGAGGTAATGGGCTCATATAGTTAAGGACGCTGTAGAGGTTAATTAGGAAAGGGAGGCTCTAGACAAAATACTGCAGTGCTACAATCCCTGTCAGCTCCTAAATAGAGCACCTTAAGGGGTGTATTATGCTGTCATAATGAGGCTCTAAAAACCCACTTGGCAAAATAAAAGAAGTAAGCTGTCTGCTCTTGAATCGGACACCTTTAGAAATCCTATATACTGGTTGTGTAGAAATCTTGTATACTAGAACAGGCTCCAAAAACAAATAGAACTAAGCTAAACATGCCTGTCAACTCCTGAGACAAACATCTTCAAGGGTGTTCTATACTTTCTCTAATAAACTGAGAAACTTTTCTCAAATCATCCCCCAAAAAACTGAATAAACTCCGGCATTAGAGAAAAAAAATATAGAAGTGCTAAACACCTAGTGCTACCATCAGTGAAAAAGAAAACAAAACAAGAAAGTGTTTAGCACTTCTATATTTTTTTCTCTAAAGCCGGAGTTTACTTTTTTGGGGGATGATTTGAGAGAAGTTTCCCTTATTTTGTTTCACTGAATTTGTTCCATCTATAGTGCCTCTTTTCTACATAATCAGGGCCGGCGCGTCCATAAGGCGGCACAGGCGGCCGCCTTAGGGCGCACCGGCCCGGGGGGCGCAAATGTCGGGGTGACCGGCAGGAGGGAAGCGCACAGCTCCCCTCTCCTGCCGGTCACTTCTTGTAGCGTGGCTAAGCGGCAGCAGCATCCCCACAGACCAGTTTTTCTTCCTGCCGCGGACTGTGTGGAGGGGGCGGGGATATGAACACGTCATATCCCTGCTCCCTCTGTAGCACACAGCGCGCCCAGCAGGGGCGGTGCTACCGCTGGCCACCTTCATGTGAGCATGGGAGGACTTCCTCCCAAGAAGACTGCAGATAGGAGGGGGGCTGGGCAGGACTAGCTCCAACTCCCAACTACCTGAGCCAGCAGTCCCCAGGTAAGCCACCCTCCTGTCTTTGGCTAGAAAAGTGTATTTTTTGATCAGCATGTGTGTGTGTGTATGTCTGTCTGTTAGTGTGTATTTGTGTGTGTGTGTGTGTATGTCTGGCAGTGTGCCTGTATGTCTGGCAGTGTGTCTGTGTGTTTCTGTCTGTCAGTGTCTTGTGTGTTTCTGTCTGTCAGTGTCCATGTGTGTATGTCTGTCAGTGTGTCTGTGTGTGTCTATATGTCTGTCAGTGTGTCTGTGTATGTCTGTCTGTTAGTGTGTCTTTGTGTGTGTGTGTGTATGTCTGTCAGTGTGCCTGTATGTCTGTCAGTGTGTCTGTGTGTATATATCTGTCTGTTAGTGTGTCTTTGTGTGTGTGTGTGTGTGTATGTCTGGCAGTGTGCCTGTATGTCTGTCAGTGTGTCTGTGTGTGTTTCTGTCTGTCAGTGTGTCTGTGTGTGTATATATCTGTCTGTCTGTCAGTGTCTTGTGTGTTTCTGTCTGTCAGTGTCCGTGTGTGTATGTCTGTCAGTGTGTATCTATATGTCTGTCAGTGTGTCTGTGTATGTATGTCTGTTAGTGTGTCTTTGTGTGTGTGTGTGTGTGTATGTCTGTCAGTGTGCCTGTATGTCTGTCAGTGTGCCTGTATGTCTGTCAGTGTGTCTGTGTGTGTTTCTGTCTGTCAGTGTGTCTGTGTGTGTGTGTATATATCTGTCTGTCAGTGTGTCTGTGTGTGTTTCTGTCTGTCAGTGTCTTGTGTGTGTATGTCTGTCAGTGTCAGTGTGTGTATGTCTGTCAGTGTGTCTGTATGTCTGTCAGGGTGTCTGTATGTCTGTCAGGGTGTCTGTCAGGGTGTCTGTATGTCTGTCAGGGTGTCTGTATGTATCTGTATATGTGTGTCTGTCTATCTGAATGTGTATCAGTTTGTGTATCTGCATATGTGTCAGTGTGTGTATCTTCGTGTATGTGTATCAGTGTGTGTGCGTGTGTGGCAGTGTATGTGTATATGTGCATACATCTCAACATTCAAACACCAACACTACACACAAATAACCACCTGCATGCAAACTTCAACACTACATACAAACACACCCCTGCATTCAAATGTCAACACTACATACAAACACACGTCTGTATCAGACACCAAAATTCTATATAAACACCTGCATTCAAAAACCCAACACTACACGTAAATGCATGCTTGCATTCAAACGCAAACACTACATACAAACTCACCCCTACATTCACACAAACATACTCTATACAAACACATGCTTACAGTCAAACACACAAATACTGCACCGTGCTAAATACAATCCTGCAAGCATGGGGAATCAGTAGAGCCCCAGCTTTCAAAGCATTGTTGAAGTTGCACGACAGATGGGGATCTATCTTTTAGCCATCCTGTGTACATACACAGACCGTCATACAGTCTGTATGTCTCTGTATGACGATCTGTATATGTATTCAAAAGGAATAAACGCAGGCAACACTATAATAGTAATAATGGTATATTTATTGATAGGTGAACCACCCCAAAGAAAGTGCAACGTTTTGGCTCAGCAGAGCATTATTGCATGATTAAGGCTCTGCTGAGCTGAAACGTCACACTTTCTATAGGGTGGTTCACCTATCAATAAATATACCATCCTTACTATTGGAGTATTGCCTGCGTTTATTCCTTTTGAAGACTTTACCGGTGGATCCAGCGATGACTGCCTGACACGGAGCATCTATCACTGTGGATGGCCGGAGCATTTACACGGTATCAGTGTGCAGGGTTCTTTGTTTGTCTGTGTATGTATGTCTCTGTATGCCTTGTCCGTATGTCTCTTTATGACTGTCTGCGTATGTATGTCTCTGTATCACTGTGTATGTAATTCTCTATATGACAATCTCTGTTTCTTTGTCTGTGTCTGTATTTTTGTGTGTGCCTGTGTCTGTATGAATGTATGTTTGTGTTTGTACGACAATGTACCTGTATGTGTAAATTTATTACTGTGTTTGTTTGATTGTGTGCCTTTTATGACTGTGTGTCTGTATATCTTTGTGACTGTGTGCCTGAATAATTATGTCTGTGTGCTTGTATGGCTATGTGTCTGTATGTTTGTGTATTTGTGCATGTATGTATTTTTGCCTGTATCTATGTCTATGTCTATATGGGAGAAAAAGAGAGATAGAAAAGGACTGGGGGGAAGAAAGGGGCTGACGGGGAAGAAATACATAAGATGGGTTGTATGAGACACACTAAAGGGGGGTGCAGGCACAAAGGGACCAGAGGGGTAAGAGAGTGGATATGCAACACTAATGGGGGTAACATTCAAAAGGGGGGCTACGAGACACAGAGGTGAAGATGCATTGGATTTTTTTGGGTGCGGGGGAGGGGGGCATCAAAATGCATCTTCGCCTGTGTAGTCAAAAATCCTAGCACCGGCCCTGTACATAATAAAGCGTCTATTAATTTTGGCACCTCTTTGGAGCGGTTATATGTGATCAATTAGGTCAGGTCACCCCCACTAATACCACTCCGTGCTGATTTACCATTTGCCTATAGTATATATTTATAATCATTTTTTTTCTTGACCTTGTTTCAAAACCAGATTTGAGCCTCCTTTCCTGGAGAGTCTAATTTATTATTTTTGTTTCTTTACAATATCTGGGGTACAAGCCCCTTTTGGTGGATCTGGAACCACCATACTGACCTCTGTGCGTTCGATTCCCACATTGTGTGAGATCGATACACACAGTCTCTTTCTTTTCTCATACTGATAGCTAGGAGGTACATTGAAAGTATGTAGTTATATTTAAAGGGACTCTATAGTCACCAGAACAACTACAGTTTACTGTAGTTGTCCTGAAAAGTATAGTCAGTCCCTGCCGGCATTTTAATGTAAATACAGCCCTTTCATAGAAAAGGCAATGTTTACATTGCTCCCTAGGGACACATCCAGGGGACAATCCTCAGACAGCCACTACAGGTGCTTTCTGGGTCAGTGCTGCACAGTGTGCAGCACTGACATTCAACGTCTCCACGCTCTGCATGGAGACGCTGAACTTTCCTCATAGAGATGCATCGATTCAATGCATCTCTATATGGAGATGCTAATTAGCCAAGCCAACTTTTGGCCCTGCCCTACCTCCTTCACAATCTCAGCCAATCAAATGCTTTTCCTATGTGAAAGCACTGGATTGGCTGAGATGATCAATTCTGATGATGTCAGCCAAGGAGGTGGATCGTTGGCAGGGTTAGCGCATGTGAAGCCGTGTGGTGCTGGAAATAAGGTACGTTTTCTTACTTTTTAAGGGGGCAAGGGAGGGCAAGTCACCTAAATTATGGTTTTAACACGATAGGGTGAGGAATACACATTTGTGTAGCTGACCCTATAGTGCTCCTTTAAGCATTTCCAAATAATACACATATATGTAATATTTTATTTCCATTAACAATAACAAATTATGACAGATTTCCTTTTTTTTTTTTTTTAATTCTTTATTTTTGATTGTGCAGATGGTTACAAGATTTCCACGGACGCCACAACAGCGTATTACAAGCGTAATAAAAGATAAACAGTGGCATGATGATTCGCACATTTTTATATTTTGCATGCTTAACTAAACAGTTAGTTTGTAAGAGTAGGATAAAATAAAATAAAGATGTTAGATGCGTAACCTTGCTAGTTCAACTGTTGTAGAATTATTAGGCCCCATACATTTCTGCCTTAGGCCTCATAGTTCAAGTCTTACAAGAATGCTTTGTTCGTAGAAATTGTGTGTCAGCGGAAATGTTAGGTTCCTGTTGAGTGAAACATTGTAGCAGCTAGTCTTAATAAAATGTGAAGTTACTAAAAGCCTTGAGAAACTAACCTTGAGACTAACGTGCCAACTACTCAAAATGGCTGCCAAAGCCCCCCTCCCATCGAGTGAACTCCTCGTGCTAACAAGATGGTGCTGGAATCCGGAGGAGAACTTCATGACGACAGTAATGACATAAGATGGTACACCCAGTAGGGAGGGAATTTAACTAACCACTTAACACCTAAACCAATTAATAATGTTTACTTGTTGTTATCTTGAATTCTATAGTGATGTAATTATGCCTTTATAAGGGTCTGCGCAACCACTTTTTAACAGATGCCATTAAATTTCCTGAAGTTCTTTCATTAACCTGAACCTTGTGTCTCAGTGTGAATTTACTTCTGCGTGCACGCAACTTTATTATTTTTAATTTGGACAGGAACAGATAGTCATTCAAACTTATTGGTTTGCATAAAAGAAATCCACTACAATTTGGCGCCCAACCGTGAGGCTCTGGGTTATGCCCTACTAGGGCAGCCGTCCAAGAAGACGCTGGGTGGATGAATCCTGGGGGAAGGAAGGAGTCTGATCACCTCTGAATACACGGTAGAGATTGCTGCAGCACCTAGCCGGTATGTTACCACCCCTGTGATTAACCTGCCCCAGTGTCTGAGACTGCTGCCGAGAGGACATCAAAGTCAGGTAATAGCTTGCCCAGAGACCCTACATCTTACCTGTTAATACTTAATTGACCTGCAACTGTTGGCTGTTACCTGGGTGTGTTTGTATTGGTTTGTCCTTAGCTTAGTGCCCGGGTAGAGTGATTGCCTGTTTACCCCTTTTAGGTGCCACGTGGCTTTGGCAGTAAGGAAAGAGGGGGTGGATCTGTGGAAGTTTTCCTGGGGGTCCTCTATTGCCTGTTTACCTCTTTTAGGTGCCGAGTGGCTACGGCAGTAAGGAAAAAGAGGAGGGGGGATCTGTGGAGGTCGGTGTAGACTCACTGCTTCCTGGGGGTTCCCCATAGTGTCGCTTTGACAGCTTAGCTAGCCTCATTGGACACTACTTTACTCTGCTTGCAGAGAGGTGGAACACTTCAGCCTCGAGCGCTGAAGCTGGTAGTGTTCCGAATGTGGCGTGTGGATTCGGGCAGGCATTGCTGTCTCCATCACCACGTGGTAGTGAGACTTGCGGGTGGGTCCGCAGGGACACTACGGGAGTGAGGGAAGAGGTGGTTACGGGTCCGAACCACTGTAACGAGGGAGGCGTACGGAACTCGGGCTGGTGTTTGCTGTTTTCCGTCGCCGCCAGGTAGTGGGACATATAGACGTCATTCCCCGAGCGGGGCCACTACGAGGTTGAGGGAGGTGGCTTCGTCCACACGAGTAAAGGAAAGGGATTACTGTTGATTTTATTTGAACTGTGATGCATGCACTGTATTTACACTGAAATGTTGTCTTAATTGTCTGTCACACAGATTTCTGTGCTTACTTTTATCTTACTCTCTGTACTATTTACACTTTCCCCTCCTATTTCTCTTTGTTGAGAGAAGTGATTGGTCACACACTTCTTGCCACGCTCCAATCCGCGGCTACCTCGGGTAGGCGGAATTAGTGACTAGTCTACGTTTTGGGAAGACGTACGTAGGAACCCACTCTTACATAGCAGTCGAGCACTGTAGACCTTCTTTTCCGTTTTTCTTTCCCTATATCTGGGACGCCTTATATAGGGAGGATGGGACAGAAGTTAGATAAACCCAATAAGGGTTGGTTAGCATGTGATTTGGTAGAAGATAGAGAAGGAGAAGAGATGGTTAAGAAAGTTGATAAAATTGCTAAAGTGTGTGGAATTACCGTACCTCCGTGCGGCAGATAGCAGCCAGAAAGCTGGCGTAAGCTACTGACAGAAAAGAAAGGGAAGCTGTTGGACCATGATTTAGTCCGTACAGCAGAAGCCTGGTACCGAGTAGCAAAAGCTATTCAGCAAGAGGGATGGATTGAGGAAGAGGTTAATCACAAAGGTTTAAGATTGTTTGTATACTATAAAAACTATGTTGCCGGGAAGTTCTCCCAGCCGGCGCCCAGTTATGGCGCACATGAGGTGGCCACTCCCAGCATCACGTCAGCAATGACTGAAATGCAGCTGACCATGGCTCCCACCCCTGGTCCCTTCCCTATTACTGCCCCCGTTTGCCCAGTCCTGAATGCTGATGGATCCGTATTCTCCCCCCCATCAGTCCCGCAGCTCCCATCATCCTCATCCCATCCTCTACCCCGCCCATCTCCCTCCAGCCCATTTCACCCCTCCAATATGCCCTCCTTCCGCCCGTCCTCCCTTGCTGCATCACCTGCATGCCACCTTGCCTGCCCATCTTCCTCATCCCCTCCCATTGACCCATCCCCTCCATCCGTCTCCCCTCCTACTGCTCCCTCACTTTCCCCTCCTGCATCTCCGGCTCCTCCTACTCCACCTTCTCCTCCACCTACTCCTCCAGTCCCTCCTACTCCACCCTCTCCCCCTCCTACTCCACCCGCTTCCCATCCCTCCCCTTCCCCGTCATCATATCCGTATCCTCTATATCCTTCCACCCTTCCTAATTCCTACCCATCGCCACCGCCCTACGCCTACTCCGCCCTGGCGCCCGCCCAAATGCCTTGGCCTCTCACCTATCCTCACTCCCGCCCTATTCAGCCATCTCCCCTGTACCTCCCATAGTCACGCAGCCGACCCCGATCACACCTACCCACACCGTGCCCACATCCAACATGGCCGCCACTTCCTCACTTAACCCAAACGCCACTTCCTTCCACGCCTCCAATATGGCGTCCCCCAGTAATCCGGCACCTCTCATGCCAGTCCTTCCGAATGATCTGCTACCACCAACTCATAATTCACCAGCAGCCCCGGCTGGTGGTGTGCCTCTTCTACCTCCAGCCTTGACACCACAGGTAATACACCCTCCGGGAGTCCGGGTGACACGTGCAGATGAGTCTGACACAGTTAGCTCTCATGGTTACCAGATCCCGCCAGAATCCAGGGAGGTATCGCCCCAACCACCCCGTCGTTCTATAAATGACCCTTTTGGTCGCCGGACTCAGGGAGACAAGGCTCCTATAATGTATGTCACTTTTAACCCAACGCAGGCCAGTGCCCTGATGAAATCACTTCCTGACCCTGAAAAGCAGCCCATGCCCTTCTACAGAGCAGTAGTTCAGATTCAACAAACCTATTCCGCCGCATGGCGAGATTTATTGAGCCTCTGTGCCATTAAGGCTGGAGATGCCTATTGGCCTAACATTGCCCGCCACCTCTGCACTAATTGGCTAGTCAGTGATACTGATTATATGTCTGGAATTGAGTTCTGTGACCAACTGAGAACCTGGGCTAAAGATAAGCTTGCGGACCTAGCAGCTGGCCTTAATGACATTATCCAGGAAAAAGGTGAATCCGTAGAGAGGTTTCATGCTAGGCTTTTCCAAGTATTCACAGACCTGGGGTTTGACCTCAGCAACAAAATACACGCTCAAATGCTTTCTGGTGCCTTTGTTCAGGGCATCAAAGACTCTATACGCAAGGGTATTATTGCTGCACGCCCTGAGTATAGAGGGGTTCCCCTTGATAAGCTACTTCTGGTTGCCAGAGGACTAGAGTCAGCACAGATTCCAAGAAGATCTAATTCCACTCCTATTATGGTATCACGACCACCGGTCCCTAAAGGCACCAAGCCTGCAGATGGATTCTGCTTTAACTGTGGGGAAAAGGGCCATTTCAAGAGTGATTGCCCTGCACCCATTAAATACCAAAAAATCATATGCTGACAGGGAAGTATCCAGGCCTACAGCTACCACAAAGGCCCCAAAACCTCCTTCACCTGATTCAGCCCAAGAAGACTAGGACATCGGCAAGCCTGTGTCATTAACCCCTGTTATGGCAGTGTCTTCAGGGGAACAAGGGGGGCCTCTAGCTACTGTAACTTTACCCATTGAAGATCACCCCACCACTTTCCTTGTTGACACAGGTGCAGCCCGAAGTGTTCTGCGAGAACAAGACCTGCCTGACACCTCATTCCTTTCCAATATTGATGTCTCCTGTGTAGGAGTGGATGGCCTTCCAAGGCAGAGTCCCCTGACTACTCCTCTACGGGTTGGCAACTGCCCCAGTCTGCTTGCCCCTTTTGTGGTGTCATCCACATGCCCCATTAACCTGTTAGGTGCTGATGTTCTCTCTTGCCTGCAGGCATCTATCACCTTCACACCAGACGGCCAAGTGGAATTATCCTCTGCTCTGTCTGATTCAGACACCTCAGCACTGTGCTCCTTACCTTTGATGCTTCATCTAGAGAAACCCCATGGTGATACAAAGGCTCTGCGGGACAACTTCCCAGAATCTTTAATGAACAGTGTCCCTAAGACACTATGGTCTTCAGGCCCAGAGGATATAGGCCATCTTAAAGTCCCACCCGTGATGGTCAAGCTCCTTCCAGGAGCCAAACTGCCGAGGAAGTCTCAATATCCATTGAAACCTGCTCAAGCTGCAGCTATCACTAAACAAGTCCAGGCACTACTAGAGAAGCAAGCTCTTGTCAAGTGTGAATCACCGTGCAACACTCCATTATTTCCTGTTAAGAAGAAAACACCCAAGGGTGAACCAGAGAAATATCGAATGGTCCAGGATCTCAGAGCAGTAAATGAGGCCACAGTTCTGGACACCCCAATTGTGCCAAATCCACACACACTCCTCTCTGGCGTTCCACCCTCTGCTAGATACTTCACGGTGATTGACCTGGCCAATGCATTCTTCAGTGTTCCCCTGGACCCAATCTGCCAGTATCTGTTTGCCTTCACACATGAAAAGCAACAATATACATGGACTGTTATGCCCCAGGGGGCACAAAACTCTCCAAGCCAGTTTGCAAAAGCAATGTGTTCCATCCTTGACCCCTGGCAATCTGACCACCCTGAGGTTGTCCTACTCCAATATGTGGATGACCTACTCCTTTGTGGAGACGACGTCCCCACAACAGAAAAATGTTCTCTGGATCTCCTTTGTTATCTTGCAGATCAGGGATGTAAGGTGTCTCTTGTCAAGCTTCAATTTTGTCAACCTACTGTAATTTTCTTAGGCCATTGCCTGTCCCATGGCACCAGACATCTCACCCGTGATCGTGTCAGAGGAGTTTTGGCCATTCCACCTCCAAAGACTACAAAATCCCTTCATGCCTTTCTAGGCCTCATCTCATATTGCAGAGCATGGATCCCTGAGGCTTCTCTGCTCATGCAACCCTTGTATGATTCTCTCAAATCAGACCCGTTCTGTCTGTCATCAGAAGCATATGACAACTTCTATATTCTTCAGCGTGCAATTGCCTCTGCCCCTGCTCTTGGCCTACCAAACTACGACAAACCTTTCAAATTATTTGTGTCTGAAAGAAAAGGCCATGCTACAGGTGTCCTCACTCAAGCACATGGTCCTGGCGGACGCCAGAGGCCTATTGGATTCTTCTCCTGCCAACTGGACATCGTGGCTAGAGGAACTCCCTCCTGCCTTCGCGCTGTCTTTGCTGCTCAAGAACTTATTGAATGTACTGGGGACCTGGTTCTTGACCACTCTCTTACTGTTTTGATATTGACTGTATTGATATTTCGGCCATAATTAACCAGGTCCAGATCAAACACGTTACTGCTGCCAGACACCTTCGTCTCCAATGTCGTCTACTGCTACCTGACAACGTCACCCTTCAACGATGCCAGGTTTTAAATCCGTCCACTCTTCTGCCACTCCCTGAGGGGGTAGCTATTATGGATTCATCATGGACGAAGGATATGTCCTACTTCTTACACACACCATTGGAAAAATGCACCCCAATTTGCTCTCCTGCGACGGGCCAGAATATGCCTTCTGCACCATGTGGTACAAGCCAACCATCAACCCCGACCCTCATTACGAAGATGAACTTTATCAATTGGTTGAGGTAATGCTCATCTTACAAGATTTTTACTGCGATACTGAAGGCAACAGTATGGCTTTAGTCCAATTACCACATGAACTTGAACATCTGTACCATCATTGGGACACAGCCATTCCACATGTCCGTGTAACCAAGTCAAAGACTAAGTCATGGGGTGATCTTGGGCCTATGGCGAAACTATGGGCCACCATGAACGATTCACAGCTCCAGGAAATAGGCGTTGTCAAATATCCATCAACTGAACCTGAACATGTAAAGGCATGGCCACGCTACTTTCTGGAAGAAGAATTTGAAGATCTGGTCATAAAGCACGACTATGACCCAGAAACACCCCATGACTGTTTTGAACAGATGAAAATGGAAACAACACATCTACCAACCGTGCATGAGGATCCACTAATAGAACCTGACTTCACCCTGTTTGTGGACGGCTCGAAGTATGCTGATGAAGAAGGAAAATACCACACAGGATATGCCGTCACCACAACAGATGAAATTATTGAGTCATCATCTTTACCGTCAACAAAGTCTGCGCAAGAAGCTGAATTACAAGCCCTAACTTCAGCATGCAAGATCTCTGAAGGAAAGCGCGCCAATATCTACACAGATTCAAGATATGCACTGGGCGTGGCTCATGACTTCGGACTAATTTGGAAAACAAGAGGATTTCTTACCACTGCCGGTACACCAGTCAAGCACAGTTCTGCAATCAAGGAGCTGATGGACGCCCTCCTACTTCCAGAAGAAGTGGCTGTTTTGAAGATAAAAGCACATGGGAACTCGGATGAAGCAAAGGGCAACCATCTGGCTGATCAGGCTGCAAAACAGGCTGCAAGAGAACCACAGGAAGTGGAAAGAAGAGTGTCCGGAAATGAAGAAACTCCCATATTTACTCTGCAGACTCTTCCAACTGATCTAAAAATCCTACGGGAACAAAAGGCTGCAGTTGCCCCTGAGGAAATACAAAAATGGAAACAGAAAGGGGCAGTTCTAAAGGATGGAGTGTATTACAACAACCTCAGATTCTGCCTCCCTAAGAATATGTACCCAGCAGTTGTTCAATGGGCACATGGTCCTGCACACTTATCAAAAGACCTAATGAATGCTCTGGTACAGAAGTACTATGAAGCTCCTGGGATTACTACACTAACCAATAATTACTGCAAGGCTTATGTCATCTGTGCTAAATGCAATCCTGGGAAAACAGCCAAAGTCCCTTTAAAACACTTGGCTAAACCCATGTATCCATTCCAAAGAATTCAGATAGATCATATCCAGATGCCAAAGAGTGGTTGCTATGAATATGCACTAGTGATAGTTGACATGTTCTCAGGATGGCCAGAGGCCTATCCGGTGATCAACATCACCGCTAAGACAACGGCAAAACGTCTGCTTACAGAGATTGTATGTAGATTTGGACTCCCCGAAGTAATTGAAATTGACCAAGGCCCAGCTTTCACCGCATCAGTAACCAAAGAAATTTGGGCTGCTTTAGGAGTAACCCTTGCCTTCCATACACATTATCACCCACAGAGTAGTGGCAAAGTGGAACGTATGAATGGCACCTTAACAGCTAGGATGTTAAAAATGTCACAAGAAACAAAGATGCCCTGGCCAGAAAGCCTGTCAATAGCTTTATTCAGCGTCAGACATACACCTAGAGGAAAACCCTCATTGTCCCCATACGAGATTCTATTCGGGACCGCACCTAGGCTAGGTTGCTATTTTCCTCAACAATTACAACTTCAAACTGACGTTTTAGTAGATTATGTGACTGAACTTGCAGGTGCTTTAAACAAAATCCATGCCCAAGTTTTCTCTTCAATTCCAGATCCGGACTCTGACACAGGAAATCACAGTCTGCTTCCCGGTGATTGGGTCCTAGTCAAGAAATTTGTGCGGAAGCATACCTTGGAACCAAGATTTGACGGACCGTTCCAAGTTCTACTGATCACATCCACCTCTGTCAAGTTGGCTGGAAGAACCAACTGGATCCACGCCTCCCATTGCAAGAAGACACCTGACCCAGAGGAAGCCGACTCTGTACAACCATGTACTTCTGGTAGATTATCCTCTTGATTGGCCTCCTTAAAGCCCAGCAAGTGGCCATTACTAAAGATGCTAGTGGGTACACCTTCTGGTATAATTCAGCATGTACCCGTGTAGCCACATTCACCTTTGATTACTGTGACATTGTAGATTGCCCATTTCCCAAGTCACAGATCCAAACCATTTGTAAAGATATACCACAAACAAAGGACCCCTATGTTTGTGTGGTTGACAAGCAATGGGGGCACAATTGTAACCATTGGGGGGCTGCAGGATGGAATGCTGGTCCTGCTTGGGGTTACAAACCCAAAAGTGCCTTATCTAAGGTAGATGACCATGGTAGATCCCTCCTTCAAAGAATGACTTTAAGAAAGCCTGGAGGAGGTACACCTATGAAATTGATGTTAAATATTGAACATCCTGCCCAAAGGATGCTGACCAATATGTAATGGGAATGTATTGGAAGAGAGGTTCCTATAACAAGTTAGGTCATTTCTATCTTAAAGATATGTGCCACTCTCCAGAGTGGCAAGGGGCTGATCATATGGTCCCAAATCCGCTGAAACCACATATCCAGTCCTTTAAGGACATGATGGCCATTGCTAACCCCACCTTCGAAGATACTATGGCAGCTGAAACTGGCTTTAATGATATTAATTTGTGGTTAGAGTGGATGAGATATAATGCTAATAAGCATAATAGAACTGCATGCTATGTATGCGGTGGTGCCCGACCCCATCTTGGCACCGTTCCCTTAACTATCCCATTGGAAATAGAGAATTGTTTTCTAAGTCTTTTTGCCAATCACTATGATTCTAACCAGTCCCTCTGCAAAACATGGACAGCAGAGTACCCTCTCTTAGTTGGAAATGTCAAATCCCCAGATGGAGTTACGATTTACAAAGGTAATTACACTTGTTATACTAACTATGACAGAACTGGTAAATTTGTGGGTAACTTTTCCAATGGTTATTGTGCCACCTACAGAACTGTTCCTATGCACCTGCTACAACACCATACCAGGTCACTAGGGGATATTTACTGGTTATGTGGGGATTTACTGATAAGATCCAGGCTAGAGATTGAATGGTGGGGTGAATGTGCCCTAGCTAAAGTTATCATGCCCATTCATATTATTTCTGATAATCATTCCGACACACCCGGTCCTCCACATACACCAGCCAGAGTCAAGCGTGAAACCCCAGTAAAAGGCAGTTTTGACCCACACATTTACATAGATGCCATTGGGGTGCCTAGGGGGGTACCCAATGAATTTAAAGCCAGGGATGAAGTTGCAGTAGGGTTTGAATCACTGTTTACCATAGTCACTGCCAACAAAAACCTTAATTGGATAAATTATATCTATTACAACCAACAGCGCTTTGTTAACTACACCAGGGATGCCCTCCAGGGCCTGGCCGAACAATTACAGGCCACATCCCAAATGACCTTCCAGAACAGACTGGCCTTAGACATGATTTTAGCCGAAAAGGGGGGTGTATGTAAAATACTACCCGATACCATAACTTGTTGCACTTACATTCCAGAGAACACAGGTCCTAATGGTAAGGTCACCCTGGCCATAGAAAAATTGAATAAACTCTCAGAAGAGTTGAAAAGGAATTCTGGGGTGACAGATCCCTGGGAAAGATGGTTTGGTTGGATAACTGGTTGGCAGAAAGTTTTAGTCCATATTGGTATGGCTCTACTAATTTTTCTTTTTGTTCTCGCTCTTCTCGTTTGTTGTGTCCTCCCATGCCTCAGAAAATTCCTACAGAAGACTGTAGACCAAACAACACCAACCTTTACTCATCTGGAGATTGGTGATCAAGATCTCACATCGCCCTGTATTCCGCTACAAACTCTCCCTTATGCCGATGAAGTGCAGAAATTCTAGGAAGGGACAGCTTCCGTCTGTATGGGTTAATCTACCATGTGGAGATGTGGTGGACAAGCCACTGCGGGATACCCATGGAGTGAAGTGTTCGAGAGCCATACTGACGGATGAGCTGCAGCCTGTTAGGGTCAGAGAAGGGATAGACTTACACTTTGCACTAACACCAAGCTAGCGGCCACAGGGTTTCTGTGTCTTTGGGTTAACAAGTTTTCTGATATTAACAAATACATTTTATCTTTTAGTAATTAACATTTAAGGGGGGACTGTTGTAGAATTATTAGGCCCCATAAATTTCTGCCTTAGGCCTCATAGTTCAAGTCTTACAAGAATGCTTTGTTCGTAGAAATTGTGTGTCAGCGGAAATGTTAGGTTCCTGTTGAGTGAAACATTGTAGCAGCTAGTCTTAATAAAATTTGAAGTTGCTAAAAGCCTTGAGAAACTAACCTTGAGAGTAACGTGCCAACTACTCAAAATGGCTGCCAAAGCCCCCCTCTCATCGAGTGAACTCCTCGTGCTAACAAGATGGTGCTGGAATCCGGAGGAGAACTTCATGACGACAGTAATGACATAAGATGGTACACCCAGTAGGGAGGGAATTTAACTAACCACTTAACACCTAAACCAATTAATAATGTTTACTTGTTGTTATCTTGAATTCTATAGTGATGTAATTATGCCTTTATAAGGGTCTGCGCACCCACTTTTTAACAGATGCCATTAAATTTCCTGAAGTTCTTTCATTAACCTGAACCTCGTGTCTCAGTGTGAATTTACTTCTGCGTGCACGCAACTTTATTATTTTTAATTTGGACAGGAACAGATAGTCATTCAAACTTATTGGTTTGCATAAAAGAAATCCACTACACATCTATGCTAAAGTCAGTATAGTGTGAGCACGTTTAGAATCACAGGCGAAGAACTGTAACATTATAGTAGATGTCAGTATTTGAGTAAAACAATAGTAGTGGCTCAAGATATGGGCACCGTAGTGTAGGCAAGCGCAGACTATTGTGTCGGTAACATGGAGCTTGAACATATATAGGCTGGTCAAACCGACAGCGGGGTGAGTGAGATTAACATGAGTAACAAGTATGTCACAGTCATGCACATTGACATGTATGTAGTCATCTAGATTAGGCATAGACATTTAAACTGGCCTACCCTGCCTGTTGTACAGTGTAGCTAGCTAGGTTCAGGCTTAGGCAATCATTTGAGGATCATTAGAATAAACATGTTAAGCAATGCTAGTAGGCTTAGTAGTACTATTACCACTGGATGCCTCTGGTATTGGAAGGTAGTGAGGCTACATGTGGCCTTTCCCTGCAGTAATGAGGTGATTTTATAATATTAGAGTCCATGGCTGCAGGGGAGAGATGTTATGTGCTGAGGTGTGCTCACCCTACACCTGTAGACTGTGTGCTGTGTTCTGCTGGGCTGCAGTGCAGGACAGCTGCTGTTGTGCATCGTCTCTTGAGGATGTACGTCCTTGCTGACCTCAGCCGCGGAGTCTCCTGGGCTCCACTCCCCCAGTCGCCATCCTCCCCAGGTTGCCTCTTTCCGGTGGCATATTCTGCTCCCGCATGGGTCGCTTTTACCGGGATGCTGCGTGGATGTGCATCGGCGGAGCCGGAGGGTAGGCCCTGACAGCTTCAGCCCTCAGTTGCTCCGCTTCACTGCTGGAGTTGTCCGCGAGTCAGACCGTGTTAGCCAGCGTGGAGGAGGTGAGAGGTTTTTTTTCCTTGGGCGGCACTCTGCTCAGGTAGGCGTGCTCGTTGAGCGATGTGAGCTGGGCTATTCGGGTCACCCTGAGGGGGTCCCCCGTCACCCGGTGGTAAGCTTATTTTGTCCCTCTTGTGCTGGGGTCGGTGGTGCAGCGTGGTCCGCTGCGGTGGTGAAGTCTTCCTTGTGGTTGCGACCCGCTGAGCCTCTTTTCGGGTTGAAGGCAATTTCTTGGCAGGGAGGCTTCTTGGCTGTTGTGAGGCAAGTGGCTGTGTTCTGGCCTCCAGCTTGCGCCAGAAATTGGCGAATATTGCATCCAGCCTTTGTAGGGATCTATGCTGTGGATTTGTATGATCAGGGTTGCTCGTGGCATCCGCCATGTCGGGTGTTGCGCTGAGTTGTTGGCGTGTATGTGTTGTCTTACTCTGTGCTCCCATTAGTCCATGTCTGCCTCCCTGGTGTGGACCGCGATCACCCCCGACGGTCCAGGGGGGGGGAGTAACGGGGCTCTTGCTTGTCATGTGTTGGCATCTTGCGGCCCCTGCCCGGGAGATCGGCCACTTCTCCCGCCCGGTTGGCATTAGGCCTCATGTTGCAGTTAACGCTGTCTGCAGGCTTCAGATGGGTCAAAGATCACGGTATCGGTTCCTTTCCCAGTCGTGGGTCAGGTAAGTCGATTTTTGTCGTCAGTTACAGGCTTTTTAGGGCTAAAATCGACATTAGTTGCCCTGTTTTCTGAGGAGCTCTGTTGAGGCACGTCTGTCCTCCATGCTAGTTAGGCCCCGCCCCCGACAGATTTCCTTTTAATTGTTACTATGATAATTAATCATTGCACATTTTGCTCAGTATCATAGCTATTTTTAAAATAAAATTAAAATATGTTCAATATGTTTACTTTCATTTTATAATGTTAAAGCACACTTTCCCATGAAATATGTTAAACTTTTTGTTATTGTTCCTGGTCAAACAATTCATAAATAAATAGTGTATCCCCGTAAGGACTGAGCCAATTGTACAATTTGTGATCAAAACAAAACGTAAGCAAAACCTGGAATTTGAGCTATAATTCACCTCTTTCATATTACATGCACCCACGCTTATTATATATAATTTTGTTCAGGAGAAACAGGGCTTTAATTTCATATCAAATATTTATATATAACATAAAGTATGAGAAATTAGGAAAATGTGTTATTTTTCAAATTCTGCAAGCAGTGTTGTATTTAGGATTTGTGCTGCCCTAGGCAGGACGGTGCTCGGGCACCCCTCCCCCACTAATTAAAATTTTCCACACCCCTTCATGTCAAGGCCACACTGTGACTGATAGACGCTCACTCACTGACAGACGCTCACTCACTGACAGGCGCTCACTCACTGACAGACGCTCACTCACTGACAGACGCATACACTCACTGACAGACGCACGCACTCATTGACAGACGCACACACTCACTGACAAACGCACGCACTCACTGACAGACACAAGCTCTTACTGACCGACACATACACACTCACTGACCGACACACATACATTCACTCACATAGACACACATACATTCACTCACATAGACACACATACTTACATACACACACACACACACACACACATTCACTTACAGACACACACACACACACATTCACTTACAGACACACACACATTCACTTACAGACACACACATACACACTTACAGATACACTTACACACACACACACACACACATGCACACTTACAGATACACTTACAGACACACACACATACACACTTACAGATACACTTACAGACACACACACACACATACACTTACAGACACATACACATTTCTCCCAAAACGCACAAATTATTCAAAAACAAAGTGTCAGCGCTATATATGATAACTTTGCATTTAGGCAATCTATAAAAAATGTGGAAATCAACAACTTATCTCTGTGAATTAGTGATATATATATATTAACACCTATATATCACAAAAAGTTAGATCACACACATAAAAAATATTAAAACTTGCTTAAGAGTCCAAAAGTTCCGAGTGGGAGTCTTTAGAGGGTTAATCTTGTGCTGCAGCAGAAAATGTAACATCCATGGATACACTGTAGCTCTATGCAGATTGTACCTTAAAAGGATACAAAAAAGCCTTTCATAGTGTAAAATTGCTTTTATTAATAAAAAAAGATTCCCTTCCTCCAAATAGAAACCCTTACATTAGCAAGTTGTGATACTTGTCTCCAAGATATCACAAACACATTTTGACAGAATCAGAGTCTGAACAACCGTTTACCGTCCACTGGTTTCAGCAGTTCAAAACTCCCGCCCGATCTCAGCGCTGATAAGGTGGAGTATAGCATGTGAACTGAAAATCTCGTGGTCGATGGAAATCAGGCTGCCGTCATCAGTCCTCTGTATCCTGAATGCCAATAGCACCTCAACGCGTTTCGCCCGCTATACCGGGCTTTTTCAAGATAGTGTATCGGCTGTGGGGAATGTTCTTAAATACGTTCCTGTCTGATCAGTTCATAATAGACCGCTGGTGATATCATGCTTTATACACATTGAATACAAAGAGCATCTTCTATTTAAAACATAATACATTCTGACAAGTTATATTCTGTCTTAATAAATGTATCTTATCAATAAGTTATTTAAATAGTCATAAAATACATAAAATACATGATATAAAAATAAAGACTATTATACATAGACTTGGCAATTAGCATATATACTAATACAAATACAACAGGATACACTGTTATAAATTTACAAAATGAAACATAATATTCATAAAACTGTTATAGAAAAACGTTATTACAGGCATACATTACTGACACTGCAGGTGAGCTGATTAACTCTTTCATTCACATTATATGAATGTAATGAGATATGAACATTTTCAATATTAGTGTTAAATAATTTATACCTATTCATCTGTTGATTAGTGCAGACTATGAACGTCAAACGATGCTACCATGTATATCATCTAGTTAACTCTCTAGTGTCCGTGGTATATAGTCAAATATGTATATTCTCCACATTGGTGCTTTATATTCATCTGTCTATTAAGGCAGAGTGTGGAAATTATCTAGTATAGCCCACACTCCGTCCCTACTTTACAGGTGAACCAAAAATCCCACATTTTACAAACAAAGAGCAAAAAGAGGAAGAGTCAGTGTCTGCATGCCATCATTTGTCATATCAGTGCCCCCAAACATAGTGAAGAGCAAACTCCCTGGAAAAAGTCATCATCAATCAAGGGATGGGTGATGCAACTAATGTGCATATTAGGGCAAATATCCCATGTTAACCCTTGCAACTCAAAAATTCATTCATAATACTGAAAAAAAAAAACATTCAGAGTGGTAAAGAGAAAATTGCCCCCCAAAAAATCAAGGGATGGGTGATGTATTTAGTACATAAATTGGGTCAACTGTCCCATATTAACCCTTGTAACTCCAGGGTTCATTCATAATAATGTAGAGAACATAATAATGCATTCAAAGGGATGAAAAGAAAATTGCCCGAAGAAAACCAGGGATGAGTGATGTAATTAGTGTGCACATTGGGGCAAATGTCCCAAATTAACCCTTGCAACTCCAGGGTTTGTTCATGATAATGGAGAAAACATATCAGTGCATCCCAAAGTAGTGAGGATAAAACTACCCGAAAAAAATCAAGAGATGAATGATGTAATCAATATGCAAATCAGGGCAAATACCCCATATTAACACTTTTTTTTTCTTTTATTCTTTATTTTTGCACACGATAGGCAAGGCAAGAATAATACAACTTTGAGGCTTGCGCAGAAGCCAAAATACAAAAGATCAGTCTTGTAAACACAATAATTGACATCAGCCCATATGACAAGCCACTTTATAAATTCTATACAACTTGCCTCCCATCGAGGATTTTGTGTTTTTTTATATCCAGTCTATGTGACCTAAAAAGGGGCCCAAACGCTGACCCTGTATGATTGTACTTTAGGCTCCCCCAATTCTCCTCCAATATGATCAAACCTGAGTGAGAAAAAAAAACAAAAACAAAACCTAAGACATTTAAAGTAAATGAAGGCTAGTAAGAACAAGACCCTAAGATACCAAGGGTATAGCAATCAAGGCGTGCAAAGAAAGGAAACAAGGCAGGAAAAATAGAGGGGAGAAGAGAGAAATTAGGAAAAAAGAGAAAAAGGATGCAAGAAGAGAGGGCAGGAAAAAAGGGGTGAGAGGGGGGGGGAGGGGAAGGGTGAGCGGGGCTAACGGGGTCCACTCCGACACTAGTCCGCGCAGTGCCAGTTCACCACCCATACCAGATACCCAGCTCCTCAGCCACTACCGGAGCCCATTACGCTCATATCCCATGGTTCCCAAATCTTCTGGAAATTTGCGGTTGTTCCTCTTGATCTTGCGGTCAGGTCTTCCATGAGCCTGCCCTCCCTCACTCTGGAGATCAGCCCCCTGAACTCTGGGCCTTCAGGTGAGAGCCACGCCGCTGCTACCATTCTGCGTGCACTTAAAGTTATCGCCCGTACCAGTTTCTGCTCTCTTCTCGTCCATCCCTCAATACTTCTGTTTAACAAGTAGATCCATGGGTCTAAAACTAGGGATTTGCCGAACGTCTGTGTCAAGAGGTCTTCAACAGATTTCCAAAATCCTTGGATTTTCGGGCATTCCCACCACATATGGAGGTACGTGCCTCGCGATCCACAGCCCATCCAGCAATCGTCCGTATCTATCTTAAGCATTTGATACAAAGTTACCGGAGTAGTATACCACCTGAGCAAGGTTTTCCATGCCTGCTCCTGTTGCGTGACGCATATGGAAGCGCTCTTGGCTGCTTCCCAAATCTCCTGCCACTCAATCCCTTCCAGTTCCTCCCCCAGGTCTGATTCCCATCTATCAGTGTACTTTAGTCTACCCCATTCCTTAGTTTCAGTGCTGATATGAGCATATAGAAGCGTAATCTTTTAAGACCGGCCGCGGCGGGCCGGTCCTAATGCTGCAACCGCCTGAGCACTCTGTAAAAAGCCTCAGGCGGCTGCAGTTGCTTCTCCCCTCCCCTCCCCTGTAGCGTGGCCGAGCTCCTCTCCGGTTCGCGGAGCCCGGCCGGGGTGATAGGAAGGTGACCACTCAGTGTGCACTTCCTGTCAGTCCGGCCGGTTACAGGAAACAGAAACTCCTGTTCCGCGTGCCGTTTCTGTTTCCTGTAACCGGCCGGACTGACAGGAAGTGCACACTGAGTGTGCACCTTCCTATCACTCCGGCCGGGCACCATGAACCGGAGAGCAGCTCGGCAACCACGCTACAGGGGAGGGGGTAAGAAGAAGGGAGGGGGGAGTAAGAGGGGAGGGGGGAGTAAGAAGAGGGGAGTGGGGGAGTAAGAAGAGGGGAGGGGGGAATAAGAAGAAGGGGGAGTAAGAAGAGGGGAGGGGGAGTAAGAAGAGGGGAGGGGGGAATAAGAAGAGGAGGGGAAGGGGGGAGTAAGGTGAGGGGGAATAAGAGGAGGGGGAGTAAGGGGAGGGGGGATAAGAAGAGGGGGGAGTAAGAAGAATGGGGGAGTAAGAAGAGGGGAGGGGGGAGTAAGAGGGAAGGGTGGGGAATAAGAAGAGGGGGGGAGAGTAGGAAGGAGGGGAGATAGGAAGAAGAGGGGGAATAAGAATAGGGGGAGGGGGAGTAAGAAGGAGGGGAGATAAGAAAAAGAGGGGGTAAGAAGAAGAAGGGGTGAGTAAGAAAAAGAGGGGGGAGTAAGAAGAAAAAGAGGGGGGAGTAAGAAGAAGAAGAGTGGGGAGTAAGAAGAAGAAGGGGGTAAGAAGAAGAGGGGAGAGTAAGAAGAAGAAGGGGAGAAAGAAGAAGAGGGAGTAGTAAGAAGAAGAAGGGGGAGTAAGAAGAAGAGGGGGGAGTAAAAAGAAGAGGGAGTAGTAAGAAGAAGAAGGGGGAGTAAGAAGAAGGGGGGATTAGAAGAAGAAGATGGGGTAAGAAGAAGAAGGGGGAGTAAGAAGAAGTAGGAGGGTTAAGAAGAAGAAGGGGGGAGTAAGAAGAAGAAGATGGTGGTAAGAAGAAGGGGGGAGCAATAAGAAGATGGTGGTAAGAAGAAGGGGGGAGCAATAAGAAGAAGGGGGTAAGAAGAACAGGTGGGGGAGTAAGAAGAGCAAGGGGGGAGTAAGAAAAACAAGGGTGGGAAGTAAGAAGAACACAGGGAGGAGGGGGGTAAGAAGAACACGGGGGTGAGGAGAACACATAGAGGGAGGAGTGAGAAGAACACAGGGAAGGTGGAGGGGGGATGAGAAGAGCACAGGGAGGGTGGAGGGGGGAGTAATAAAAACACAGGGGGGTGAGGAGAACACATGGAGGGGGGGGTGAGAAGAACACGAGGAGGGTGCAGGGGGGAATGAGAGGAGCACAGGGGTGGTGAGGAGAACACATGGAGAGGGGGGAGTGAGAAGAACACAGGGAGGGTGGGTGAGTGTGAGAAGAGACCGCTAGGGGAGGGTGGGCGAGAGGAGAGACCACTAAGGGGCAAGGGAGAGCTCTAAGGGACAGAAGGGACAGCTCTATAGGACAGGGGGCAAGACAGGGAGCTCTTTCACACTACGCGCACATACACACACAATGCATCCCTATACATACACAGAAACACACAATGCATCCCTATACATACACAGAAACACAACATGCTTCCCTTACACACAGAGAAACACACAATGCATCCATTACACACACTCACAATGCAACCCTTACACACAAAGACAATGCATCCTTTGCACACATACACAGAAACAGACAATACAAACCCTTACACACACATGCAAACACACACACACTGCTTTTCTTACATGCACGCAGAAACACAATGCATCTCTTACACTCAATGCACACACATACAGACACACACCTTGCATCCCTTATGCATACAAATACAGATTCACACAATGCATCCCTTACACACAACCAGAAACACATAATACATCCCTTATACACAAATACACACTGCTTCCACTATACACAAACACACTGCATCACCTGCACAAACTGTTATCCCTATACACTACATACCATAAGCACACATATTAGATCCTCTACAATAACACATAACACATCCCCTACACACTCCACTCCCTGTGAGCGAACTCATGGGTGGGTGGAACATATAAGTGGACTTATGAGTGGGCCTTATGGGCATACTCACCGTCAGGCCCTGGGGCCCAGACCTTGAGCTGTGTAAGGGGCCCCCAAAAATGGAGCTGCTTCCAATTCTCCCAGAACATTGAATTTTGTGACCACAGTTGCAAACAGCCTCCAGAGATCCTGTTCTACACCAGACCAGTGGAGCCAAACTGCAGCCCATCATCATCCTCATCTGGTTGTAAGTAGGCAATCTAGTATATTATTAGTGACACTAATCTATAATTTACCTCACATTAAAGGGACACTATAGCTTAATGAAGTGGTTCTGGTGTCTATAGCTGGTCCCTGCAGGCTTTTTAATGTAAACACACACTGTGTGCAGCACTGGCGTTAGTTCATATGGCAGATCATATGGGTGGGGCATTGTGATGTCACATGGGGTGGGGGCGGCAAATTTTTATTTTGTCTAGGCCGGCAAAAATCCTTGCACCGGCTCTGATCCTGGGCAGGTGCACCAGTCTACTGGTGACCCACAGGAGGGGAGTGCACTAATTGCACTGCACTCTCCTCCTGCCCAGACCCGTCTTTACCGCAGTGCAAGTGCCCTCTGCCCTCTGCCCCTAATTTACAGTGGCTCACACTCAAAACAAGCAGTGCCTGGAGCCCTTTGCAGAGACGGGAACAAAGAGGTTCTGCGGCAGCTGGCCGTCCTGCAAGCATTACTTTAAACAGCTGTTCCCCATGCAGGTCACAGGTGGCGCTGCATTGGAGAATGTGATTACTCTTCACTTCCTCCCAGCCTACAGTCCAGAGCATGGGAGAGAGAGAGGGGGAGACATGATTTCATCTTACAATAAATCCTCTAAGCAAACCTTTATAAATTTGGGGGGATCAGCTCTGTTTCCACAGTTTATTGGTGTTTACTCTGATGTCTGTATTAATATTGAGGGATGTCTAAGTAGAAACATCAGTGTGTGTCAGCAGGGCCAGCCACTGGGGTGTGCAAGCTGTACGGTCACGCAGGGTGCCATGACAACAGAGGCACCCGGCGGCCAACACAGCTCACAAGTTGGGTACACCAGCATTTTCAATGTAAACAATTCGCTGGTGGTCCACTGGTGCACACCAGCAGTAGGTGCAGTCAGATCAAATCCTCTCCCTTGTGGTTCCGGCGCTCAGATAGTGAGTCAGAGCACAGGCTCTGAGATTCTCAGCCTGCGCTCTGACAACATTGAAAGTCAGAACCGTGAAGGAGCGGGTATGGCAAAAAGCTACTGATTAGCATAACATCAATATCCGTTATAAAACCAGGAAAAGGTGGGCATGGATGGTGAACTGATTTGGTGGTGCAATGGGCCACTTGACTGGTTTTTCCCCCCCAGGCCTAGGGCTGCCAGCCCTCCCCTGAGCGTAATCATACCTTTGGGGGCAGAACCATCCCTACATAATCTCTCAAAGAAAGTAAACTGGCCCTGTGCTGCTGCTTTAATACAGGGTTTTCTGGCGAAGTCCCTGATCTGGACATATCTGAAAAAATCGGCAGGAGTCAAGTGGTTATTTTGTTGGAGGTCTTCAAACGGTAAGATTTCCCCGTTTCTATACAGTTGGTAAACACGTTGCAACCCAGACCGTTCTATGTTTCGGAAGTTCCTAGGTGCCATACCCGGTGGGAACTCTCTGTTTCTAAGTATCGGAGCCAAAGGGGAGGGGGAAGAAGCAAGACCAAATTTGACACAGTTCGCATCCCATAATCGAAGAGAGTTAAGGATGGCCGGGCATGTCGCCCTTATCATTGGCCTATGTTCTCTTGGTACCCATAATGTGAATTGAGGGACATCGAGGCCCACCATCAAGGATTCAATTTCCACCCATCTCCTTTCCCCAACAGGGGAATGCCACATGGCCACCTGAGACAGTTGGGCCGCTAAGTAGTAATAATACAGGTTTGGTAGGCCCAGCCCCCCTCTATCTTTACGCCTATACAGGATTTGTCTGGCTATTCTATGTCTCTTATTGTGCCACACAAAGTCACGGATTGCCCTCTGCAACGGCATCAGTTGAGATTTCGTGACCCGGGCAGGGAGAGCCTGAAAGAGAAATAATATGCGCGGGAGGATATTAATTTTCACAGAGTGAATACGTCCTAGCCAAGAGATAGGTTTGTCTGACCATTTTTCCAAGTCACCTATCAGGGTCCGCAACATGGGGTCATAGTTGCTAGAGTATAATCGACCCGGATCTGCCGTCAGATGGACCCCTAAGTATTTTAAGGAGTTCGATTCCAACCGTATTTGGTACGTGTCCTCTTATCAGAGTTTCCTCGGCCGCCTGTAAGCCCACAGGCATCGTGCTAGATTTCTGGAGATTCGCCTTGTATCCGGACAGTCCCCTGTACTCTTGAATGACTCCTTGCAATACCGCCATCGACTCCATCGGATTCGTGACAGTGAGGAGGACATCGTCTGCATAGGCAGATACAGTGAAGTCCTCCCCTCCAACCCTAACCCCCCCCTATGTTTGGATGCCTGCGTATCGCCTGTAATAAGGGTTCCATAGCCATTACGAAGAGGAGGGGGGAGAGAGGGCACCCCTGTCTGGTTCCATTGTGCAGACTAAAAGGAGTCAATGGAGCCCCCGCAATCCGTATCTGCGCCCTCACATCATGATACATCGCCCTCGTGACCTGAATGAAGCCTTCCGGAAAGCCGAAGTGTTTCAATACCAAGAACAAGAATTGCCACCGAACCCTATCGAAGGCCTTCTCTGCGTCGATGGAGATCACTAAAGAAGGCGTTCCGTTTGTAACTTGTTTCCAGGTGAGGTCTACATTCCGTCTGGTGTTTTCGAATAATTGCCGTCCCTGTATGAACCCGACTTGGTCAGCGTGGACCAGCGAAGGTAAAAGCGGGTTCAGTCTAACCGCCTGTACCTTAGCCAAAATCTTTAAGTCATGATTAATTAACGATATGGGCCTGTAGTTCTCAGGGCAGAGCAGGTCCTTATCTGGTTTGGGTAACAGTACGATCGTAGCTAAAGCCATCTCTGGACCTAGGCGTCCCCCTTGCCTTAAGTAGTTGAAGAGTGCCATCTGTTGGGGCGTGAGCTCTTCTCTAAAAGTCTTGTAGTCCCATCAAATCCGTCTGGACCTGGCGTTTTGTTAACCTTCAGATTCGATATTGCTCTGTCGACCTCTTCCTCACTAATTTCCGCAGCTAGGCTTTCCGCTGCCTCCCCCGTCAATTTGCTCAAACCCAAACCGTCCAGGTACCGCAAGACGTCGTCTTCCCCTTGCCCCTCCCGGACTTGTCCGTCCGGTGTGTGATTGTACAGTTGTTTGTAGAAATCCTCAAAGACCTGCGCGATATCCGTCGGTTTTGTTTTCGTCGAGCCATCGGTGTGTCTGATGGCCGTGATGTGGGGCCTATTTGGCCTGGGCCGCAACGTCCTGGCCAGGAGCATATCCATTTTGTTGGCCTCATCGAAATACGTACGTTTGGACCACGTCATGGCCCGAGCTGTGTCATCCAACAGAAGGGTACGTACATCCCGCCTAACTGCCTGCAGGCGGCCGAGGAGCTCATCGTCCGGGGCAGCTTGGTGTTTCTGCTCAAGGTTCCTTAGTTGTTTCAGTAGGGTTTCCAGTTGGTGATGCTTCAGTTTCTTCTTCCTCGTGGCAAATTTGATCGGGTTCCCTCTTATCACAGCTTTATGCGCCGCCCATACTGTGCTAATGGTCATGTCCGGGGTGACGTTTTCGGCAAAATAATCAGTTATAGCCGTCCGAATGTTTTCGGTTATCGTCGTATCCCGCAGCAATGACGTGTTCAGTCTCCAGGACCAGGGACTCGCCACATATAAGTTACCCAGAACGATAGAGACATCCGCATGGTCTGACCAGGAAATGTTTCCAACCTCCGATCTAACAATCCTGGACAAGCCCGTTGCTTTAACCAGGAAGAAGTCTATCCTGGAGTAGGTTCCATGAGGGGCCGAGTAAAATGAATAATCCCGGGGCTGCGTTAAAGTCTCCCCCCACGAGGATCATACCATGTGGCAATGCAGCAACCTTGCCTCGTAACATAGTCCAGAATCCAGCGTCCGGTTGATTCGGGCGTATACATTTATCAAATGGATGGAATGCGAATGCAGGGTTCCCGATACTATAATGTAACGACCCTCCGGGTCAGCATCTTGGGCATACATCTGAAAGGGGCAAGTACGGTTAACAATAGCCACTCCATTCCGTTTACAATGTGATCTAGCTTCAAATGAGGTCGGATATGTATGGTCCCGCAGTCGAAAATTAGCCTGGGAAGGTGGGTCTCTTGTAAGTAAGCTATTTCCGAATTCATCCTTTTTAAGGTCCGAAACATAAGACGTCGCTTCTTAGGAGCGTTAAGGCCCTTAACATTCAAAGTGGTAAGCTTAATCTCCATCTCGAAGCATGTTGAACTCTGCTAAAACTGTTTCGCCCTTGCATATAATTTGTGGATGCGTTCGAGCGCTATAACCACCCCCCGGAATTAACAATTTGTTCGCCACCTCCACAGCCCCCGAAAGGAAGGATACAAAAGGACAAAGTAGGGAGAGAAAGAAAGGAAAGCAAGAAAAGAAGAACAAAAATGGCATCCAGACAACGTCCGATGCGGAGAAGATTCTGGTCTTACTAGTCGCCAGAAAGTAGTGGGTAGCGTGCGCCCACTTCCCAAACACGATCAACGTGCAGAGGGAACTGAGGGATCCTAAAGCCCCACCTCCCACATGACCTAAACAAATTAAGGTGACCTCGAGATTCCGCTGCCAAGCATCCCCCCATCCATCCCGGAACCTAACTACGGTGTAAACTACTGTGGCGTCCTCCGTAAAATGGCCTGGGAACTGAAACTTAGAGTCCCCTCCGAGTTCAGGGTACGTGAACACTGGGCATTATTCTAGGGCCAAAGGGAATCACAGCACCACAACCACGACGGCCCCTGTGGGGTGGCCTGCCTCTGCCTGTCATTTTTTTTTCGATGCGTGCAAGCTACTGTGACAACAGATATGAGTGGCACTGTGCACTGGCAGAAGTTGGCAGAGTAGAAGCTGTAGGCCTGACACACAAGCTTGCAGACAACTAACTGCTATTCAATCTATTACAGTCAAAATTGTATATATTTTTTTTAAATGTACACTACTGTTACACCAGATATGAGTTCCACTGGTGTGACACTGTGCCCTGGCAGGCCCTGAAACGCACACGTGTGAAGGAAACTGACTGCTATTATATTACAGTCAAAAAAGTTTTTGTTTTTTTAAATTCAAGCTATTGTGACACCAGATATGAGTGGTGGCACTGGGCAAGTGGGCACAGTATACGCTGTGAGCCTGACACACACGCTGGCAGGCAGGCAACTGCAATTAAATTACACAGGAAAAAAAAAAAAGCAGACTGATGTTCTAGCCCTAAAAAGGGCTTTTTGGGGTGCTGTCCTTACAGCAGAGATCAGATGAGTCCTTCAGGACTGTAGTGGACACTGAATACACTAGCCTAGCTATCAATTTCCCTATTAAATCAGCAGCAGCTACACTGTCCCTCCTCTCACTAAGAATGCAGCTTCCGGGGGGCGGGGCCTAGCTGTCATGGAGGAAAGATGCACTTTGTGTGAGCTCCCTCAATATCTCACTTTAAGCAGCTATCAACAAGCGAATTTCACCCCTGAAGCAATGTTGCTCCTACCTGACCAACCCGACATGCTTAATAGCGGTCAGCAACTCGACAGAGTCTTACTTACCTCCGCGTGGCAAGTGTGGCCTGGTGCTCACCGGGCGGGAGAGGCGGCCAATCTCCCGATCCTGGGATGCCCAGGAGCAGCTACTTCCCGGCAGGAGCTCCGTTACCCCCCCTCAGACCGGTGGGGGTTATCCCGGTCCACCCCTGAGAGGCTGTCTGGAGCTAATGGACGCACAGAGCACAGCCGCCCAGCATGGCAGGATATTGAGTCTAAGCTGGACAGACTCTTTAATCAATTTTGGAAGCAAATAACAAGCAGGAAGCCCCAACAAGCTCCACCACAGCCCCAACAAGCTCCACCACAGCTAAGCGAAGCAGTCCCCATTAAAATCCACCAACGCAAAAGGCGTCGAAGACGGGACCGGAGGCACAAACAGAAATGCAGAGCCTGCCCCACGTCAAGCACTCGCCTCCACCTTAAGCCACCACAATCCCGCACCGGACGTGAAGCACCACCGGGACAGATACGACCACCCGACAAAACAAGCTTCCACCACCTCAAGCTGCGAACCCGGCACTCAGCCAGAGACTTGCCTTTGTTGTTCCAGGTATCAGGGACTCCCAGGGTCTGCACCTGGCACCCAGAAGGGATCGGATGAGCACAAGCAGTAAACAGCAGCCTGACAAGCATGTCCCACTATAGCCGATCCTCCACACCATGCCTTTGATCACATGAACTGCTCTCTGCACATTAACTAATCGTAAAGTAGCAAGCGTTTAAACATGTCATTATTTCACCTCCTAAAGAGTTTATTGTCGTAGTTCCGTAGAGGGTGGTGAGGCTGAGGGTGGTGAGGGGCTGAGGGTGGTGGGGAGGGTGGTGAGGATGGTGGGGGGGTGAGGCTGAGGGTGGTGAGGGAGGGTGATGCTGAGGGTGGTGAGGGAGGGTGATGCTGAGGGTGGTGGTGAGGCTGAGGGTGCTGAGGCTGAGGGTGGTGGGGGTGCTGAGGCTCAGGGTGGTGGGGTGCTGAGGGTGATGGGGAGGGTGGTGAGGCTGAAGGTGGTGGGGAATATGGTGAGGTTGAAGGTGGTAGGGAGGCGGAGGGTGGTGAGGCTGAGGGTGGTGGGGAGGGTGGTGAGGCTGAGGGTGGTAGGGAGGCGGAGGGTGGTGAGGCTGAGGGTGGTGGGGAGGATGGTGAGGCTGAGGGAATTGGGGAGGGTGGGGAGGCTGAGGGTGGTGGGGGTGGTGAGGGTGGTGGGGGGTGCTGAGGCTGAGGGTTGTGGAGAGGGTGGTGAGGCTGAAGGTGGTGGGGAATATGGTGAGGTTGAAGGTGGTAGGGAGGCGAAGGGTGGTGAGGCTGAGGGCGGTGGGGAGGGTGGTGAGGCTGAGGGTGGTAGGGAGGCTGAGGGTGGTGGGGAGGGTGGTGAGGCTGAGGGTGGTAAGGAGGCTGAGGGTGGTGGGGGTGGTGAGGCTGAGGGTGGGGGGGCGGTGAGGTTGAGGGTGGTGAGGGGATGAGGTTGAGGGTGTTGGGGAGGGTGGTGAGGCTAAGGGTATTGGGAGGGTGGGGAGGCTGAGGGTGGTGGGGGGTGCTGAAGCTGAGGGTGGTGGGGAGGGTGCTGAGTGTGGTGGGGAGGGTGGAGAGGCTGAGGGTGGTAGGGAGGCTGAGGGTGGTGGGGAGGGCGGTGGGGAGGGTGGTGAGGCTGAGGGTGGTAGGGAGGCTGAGGGTGGTGGGAGAGCGTGATGAGGCTGAGGGTGGTGAGGCTGAGGGTGGTAGGGAGGCTGAGGATGGTGGGGAGGATTAGGGTGGTAGTGATACCGGAGAAACTGACGGAAGCCAAGCACAGAGAGATGGACACAGGTTTCTTCAGGAAGGAAGAGATTCTTTATTGGATCACCGATCGGGACTCAGAGGGACTAATGTCACCAAAATACAGCAAGTTCTGAGCCCCGGACAATAGTGCAGGCTCCTTATATAGGCACATAACTCCTCCCATATTAAGCTCCACCCGCACATTCTCTTGACCAATCAATACAAATAAGAATTAACTTCCTGCTTGACCGCATGGCCTGTCCAGCACAATGGAGGAGGGGAATACTATATCCTGTATTCTTGCACATGCTCCGTACACTACTGATCGTATCTTGCCTCGTGCAACCAACTGATCGATACGTCAGCATATGCACGTACACATGCCACGTGGTAATCTCGGCCTACTAAATTTATTTTTACCGAGATTCCACCACATTCCCCCCTTTGATGCCTCTTGATATTTCACAATTACTTGAGGCATCACTTAACCTTGGTTTGCATACACCGCAAGTTACCTTGAACCAGACCAGACTTATCTATGATGTGAATCTTCAACACTCATCTTCCTGCATTGGTTCTCCCTGATCTAGAGCCTTATATTTATAAATTGCCATTATCTGTGCAGCAGCCTTCCTCTCTGCTATATTTTCTATCAGGCTTTGCACAGACCTAACTACTAAGGGTATAAGACATGGCAGGAGTAGACACAACATTAAAATTAGTAGGACTCCACCTACCACTGCCTTAAGCCCTCCGAGCCACTCATACCAGCTACCAAACCAACTACTTGGATTATACCCTTTCCATACCTGAGTAGGCACATGCGCTAGTTTAACCATATGGCTAGTAAGCTCAGCTATTGCTTGCCCTTCGTCATCTATTTGAAGACAGCAATTGCTCAGGTTAAACTTCCCACATACACCTCCCTCTACTGCCAAAAGGTAATCCAAGGCTAATCTATTTTGGTATACTGCTGTCCTCATCCTGGTATTGTGCTTCGCTAGAAGATTGAGCGCTTGTGATGTCTCGTTAGTAATGATCTCAACCACTGCCTGTAATCTTATAATACGGTTGAGCATATAAATTGGGGTTCTATAACCAAAGGTACCGTCCTCTGCCCACGTGGCTGGCCCATAGTAATCTATAATACGCTGGGGAGGCCATTCATTATCTTCCCAGGCGCCTATCTCTATGGGTCCCCTTTTCTTCCTATGATTCACATCATACACTTTAACACCTAAAGTCTCACCTGTTTCAATAGGTAACAAGAAGAAGGATGGTTTGAGCATACCCAACACACATGCCCCTTCCCAGTCCTGTGGCAACTCCGAATAGGCTTTCTTACCACAGACCCAGTACAAATTTGCTGGGGCTCTCCAGGTAGATGTGATGGATAGATCAAACCACACATCCTTTAAATTGGCGTATCTAGCAAACGGGTTAGATGGTTCTGAGACATTTGAAGCCGACCACCAAGTTGTATTCTTTGTATCATCATCATAAGCTTTTTGCCCTAGACAAGTTAATTCTCCTACAGAAGTATTATACATCATTCCTTTCCTCGCTATGCAAACATAACCTATGATGGAGGTCTTTAATCTCCACTCAGATTTACCTCTAACACTCATATGATAATCGGCTTGTGTAGATATTAATTGGTCAACTGCCTCAGAACCGGACATTACCTCCTTTGCTTCCCAAGGCCATTGGTCTCCCATGTTAGTACCTCCACACACATAGCAGTTGGTAACATTAAGACTACCGGCAATACTTTCGGCTAAATCAATGAACAGGTTTTTAGCATTATGGGGGATCTTATTATCTATGCTCATCTCTTCATAAAAGGAATGGTATACTTGATGAGTTTGGGAGGATACCGTATCAGTCTCTATCCCTATAAACAATACTGTCCCAGGATCTAAACCCGTCCCATATATTTGAAACCCAAATAAATTACCATATTTATCTAAGAACTTGTCGGGGTTATTTATAAGTATATGGACTGGATTGCATTCCATAGACTTACAATATGGACTAGTAGGCAACTTAGTCACAATCATGTCCTTGTCTACTGTCTGTCCCCAAGTTGCCCACCCCACACAAGACCAATATGGGCAAAAGTTATAATCTCTATTTGGGCATCTAGGGCTCACATACTTATTTTTACTACTGGGACAAATATATTTATCGTTAGACCCATACGTCCTCTCCCATCTAAGATCCCCACATACATTCCACGGCTTTCTACCACTTGATATCGCCTTACACGCATCAAATAGCAGAACACCCGAAGAATGTACGGATTCTAATACCGTCTTATTAATTAGGGTCCCCTGAGGATCTCCATTCCTGAGAGTCAACCAAATTGTACGAGGTTGATACTCTGGACTGAAGCACTTAGGTTCTCCTACTCCTAAATGGCACACACTATATTCTATATTTAGGTATCTACATCTTGATACATCTCCTTTACACTCGTATTGCGAATGCCAAATTAGGGTTTGTGAAATATGGTTACCTGTTCTTGTAGTCTTAATGCATACCTCACAGCTAGGGGTGTCGGTACCTCTACCTTCCTGAATATAAAAATACACATATAAAAACATTATCAGAAACACATCTTTCGTCGTCATCCTCAGTCTTCGTCCGTGCGAAGGCACCTCAGCTTCCAGGATGTAAGGGCTGCAGGGAATGGAGTTCTGCTCGTCTTCACAGGGGTCCCTTCGGGACTTTTCCTGCCTTATACACTCGTTGGTGAGCGGACAGGCTTTATTATGGCCTTCTCACTCACTTACCAAATCTCTGAAACAATAAAATTTGTAATCCACAAGGTTCCTCGTCACTCCGACTGAGTCGTGCGCTTTAACCGGATCTTGCAGGGATTCTCTGGATCTGCTGTAGCTTGCCAAGAATCGACTGCTGCTGGTTTAACCCTGGAGTGATGTATCCACGGAGTCACTTCGGCTACTTTTATCGCTGTAGGGGTAGACAAAAGAGCAACATAAGGACCTCTCCACTTGGGCCCTAACGGTACATTATTCCACTCTTTAATCCACACTTGGTCTCCTGGGTGGTAACTATGAACTGGGGGATAAATATTCACAGGTAATCTATCTTGTACCCATTTCTGTACCTCCTCCATAGTCTTACCCAACTCTACAACCTGCTGCCGGGTAATTCCTTCTCCCAACTGACTCAAATCCCCCCTTAAGTTACCAAGTACGGGAGGTGGTCGCCCATACATGATTTCAAAAGGAGAGAGGCCCATCCTTCTGGTAGGTGTACTGCGGATTCGCAATAGAGCTATGGGCAAGAGAACGTTCCACTTAAGTTGGGTTTCCTGACACATTTTAGCCAACTGATTCTTAATAGTTCTATTCATTCTCTCTACCTTACCAGAACTCTGGGGTCTATAAGCCGTATGAAGCCTCCACTTTATACCAAGCATATGAGTCAGTTGTTGTAGGCACTGATGAACAAAAGCTGGACCATTGTCCGATCCTATAGAGCAGGGTAGTCCATATCGGGGTATTATTTCTCGTGGCAGGAATCTCACAACTTCCCCTGCTTTCTCTGTACGAGTAGGACATGCTTCTACCCAGCCTGAATAGGTACACACCACTACCATCAGGTAGCGATGTCCACCAGATTTAGGCATTACTGTATAGTCAATTTGTAAATCGGACATGGGGAGTCCCCCCATAAACTGGACTCCTGGTGGTTTTACTGGTCCTTGCCTTGCATTATTTTTAGCACACGTTACACATCTTCGTACAATGGCCTGAGTCAAGTTGGACAATCTTGGTATGTAGAAATGTTTTCTGAGAGATTCTTCTGTGCTGTCTCTCCCAGAATGTGTCCCGTTGTGATAGTTTTGGACAATTTCTACCGCTAGTGATGCTGGAATGACTATTCTTCCATCTTCTAACTGATACCATTTGTTCTCCAAATACTTTCCAGGTTCAGTCTTTAACCACTCCTCTTCTTGAGCTGTATAAACTGGAGTCCATTGAGACAGTGGAGTTGGTATAAGAGCAGCTATATGCCCCACATACTCCTGTCTTCCCGATTCAGCGGCACGCTTAGCTGCACTATCTGCCATCCGATTTCCTTTGGTTACATCACCATCTCCTCTCAGATGCGCTCGACAATGTATAATACCGACTTCTTTCGGCTCCCACACTGCTTCCAATAGTTGTAGGATTTCAGCTGCGTACTTGATTTCCTTGCCTTCTGAATTCAATAGTCCTCTTTCTTTATACAAAGCTCCGTGGGCATGAGTGGTTAAAAACGCATACTTGGAGTCCGTGTAGATGTTCACTCTTAAACCTTCAGCCAATTGTAACGCTCGTGTCAGTGCTATCAATTCTGCCTTTTGTGCTGATGTTCCTTTTGCCAGTGGCCGAGCTTCTATCACCTTGTCTATCGTTGTTACTGCATATCCTGCATAGCGGATCCCTTCTTTCACATAACTACTGCCGTCGGTGTAATATTGAACATCGGGGTTCTGGATGGGAAAATCACGAAGATCTGGTCTCCTTGAAAATACTTCATCCATTACTTCCAAACAATCATGTTGACTTTCAGTAGGTTGTGGCAAAAGGGTAGCTGGATTTAAGGTATTTACAGTCTCTAAATGCACTCTTGGGTTTTCACACAACATTGCTTGATACTTGGTCATACGGCTGTTACTAAACCAATGATTTCCTTTGTAATCCAACAACGTCTGTACTGCATGTGGGACTCGTACATAAAGTTCTTGACCCAGAGTGAGTTTATCGGCTTCAGCTACTAGCAGGGCGGCTGCAGCTACGGCTCTTAGACAAGGTGGAAGTCCGCTGGCCACTGCATCCAGTTGTTTAGACATGTAGGCAACAGGTCTTTGCCATGATCCCAAGTACTGTGTCAATACTCCCACAGCCATTCTTCTTTGCTCATGTACATACAGGTAGAATGGTCGTGTGTGATCAGGTAGACCTAATGCTGGGGCACTCATCAAAGCCTTCTTCACATCTTCAAATGCCGTTTGCTGTTCTTGAGTCCATAAGAAGGGGTCGTGCTCTGTACCTTTGATAGCTGCATACAGAGGTTTTGCCAGTATCGCGTAGCTGGGAATCCATATCCTACAGAAGCCTGCTGCCCCCAAGAATTCTCGCACTTGTCTTCTATTCTTGGGTATCGGTATTTGGCACACAGCTTCTTTTCTCTCTGGCCCCATAATTCTTTGACCTTCAGAGATATGGAATCCCAGATATTTGACAGTTGGCAAACACAACTGAGCCTTCTTTCTAGACACCTTGTATCCTGCCTTCCAGAGAATGTGTAGTAGATCGTGCGTTGCTTGCTGACATATTTCCTTTGTAACTGCTGCTATCAACAAGTCATCTACATATTGTAACAATACACACTCTCCTGGGATGGACTCGAAATCCAGTAGATCTTGACTTAGAGCTGAACCAAATAGGGTAGGTGAATTTTTAAACCCTTGGGGCAGTCTTGTCCAGGTCATTTGGCGCTTTGAGCCCGTTACAGCGTTTTCCCATTGGAAAGCGAAGATACATTGACTTTCTGCGGCAATTCGGAGGCAAAAGAAGGCATCTTTGAGGTCTAGGACTGTTAAGTAAGTAGCCCCGCCTGGAATTAAAGCAAACAGGTTATATGGATTGGGTACAACTGGATGTATACTAACAACCGCATCATTGACTGCTCTCAAGTCCTGCACAGGTCGATACTCATCTGTACCGGGCTTTTGAACAGGCAGCAATGGGGTGTTCCAGGGGGAAGTACAGAATTTTAGGATACCATACCGTATGAACTTATCCAGATAAGATTGGATGTTCTTCTTAGCCTTCTGCGGGATGTGATATTGTCTTAGGCTCACTGGATAAACCCCAAGTTTTAGTTCGATTTTAATAGGTGGAATATTGCGGGCCAGTCCTGGTGGGTTGTTCTCTGCCCAAACTCCTGGTATGTTGAATAAGGATTCATCACTCCTAGGGTTTTGGATAGTCAACGCTGTATAAAGTCGCCACTCTTCTTCCTTTGGTACGGATAATGTCATAATACCTGAAGGTCCATTAAACTTTAAGGATGTTGTTCCATTTGGTAGGAACGTAATCTGCGCTTGTAACTTAGATAGCATATCACGTCCCAGCAATTGGACTGGACATTCAGGCATATAAAGGAATTGATGTTTTACTACGTGGCCTCCCAATGTACAGAGTCGACTTTTAAGAACCGGTTTTGCAGCACTTCTTCCAGTTGCTCCTATTACAGTAATAGTTCTTCCAGATGGAGGACCAACTAGGTCAGTCACCACCGAATGTTCAGCACCAGTGTCGATCATGAACGCACTCCTTTTTCCCCCTATTGATACATCGACCATAGGCTCCGCTCGACCAAGGGGGATGGAGCCCGGTCGGTATCAATAGTACTCCATGACCGTGTCAGCCAATCCTACAAAGTCCCTACCTTCTCTATCGCGGGACCTTTGCGCTGCTGGATAGTACCTATCTTCCCTTACACTTCCTCTGTTCCCATTACTCCCTCTATTACCATTGCTCCCTCCGGGGCCTCCTCTACCTCTCGCTCTGCCTCTAAAGTTTCCGTAACCTGCCCTGGGTAGGTCTCTCTCGTACTGCTCTCTTTGCGGACACTCGTTTCTCCAATGCCCTTCTTCCTTGCAATACGCGCACTGATTCCTACTCAAAGACTCCCTATTCCATCTACTATCGCCTCTATCTGGGCCCCGTCTATCTACGCCTGCGATCGCTACCGCTAGCATATCAGCCTTTTTACGCATCTTGCGCTCTTCCTCTTTCTTTGTCTCTGTTTCCCTGTTCATATATACTTTATTTGCTACCTCCATTAGTTGGGTGATAGACATTCCTGCAAACCCTTCTAACTTTTGTAGCTTGCGCTTAATATCTCCGTAAGCTTGGCTGACAAAGGCGGAGTTTACCATTCGGGAATTATCTGCGTCTTCCGGATTAAAGGGGGTATACAAGCGGTATGCCTCCAATAATCGGTCATAAAAGACACTGGGCGCTTCATCACTTTTCTGAATCACCTCAACTGTCTTCGACATATTAATAGCTTTCTTTCCTCCGGCTTTCATGCCAGCAATTATAGCGTCTCTATAGGCTTTGAGTTGAACCATATCTGCGCCATTAACATTCCAATCGGGATCGGTATTAGGGTAATGTGTTGCGGCCCATGCTGCCGGATTGGCTTGATTTAAAGCACGGGCTCTATCCTCTAGCGCTTTAATGGCCGCTTGGTTAATCCTTGTCCTTTCCTCATTATTAAACAATGTCATTAATAACTGCTGGCAATCAGCCCATGTCGGATTATGTGTCTGAACTATCGAGGTGAACAGATCGGTCATAGCTTGTGGTTTCTCAGTGTACGAGGAATTGTGGGTCTTCCAATTCAAGAGATCGGTAGTCGTGAACGGGACATATACGAAGACTGGGTCAGCATGTGCCATTTGACCTGCGGCATCTAGATAGGCTGACCCAGGATTCAGACGAAGAGGCATCTGATAATGTCTAAGTTGTTGGGTACCGGTCAGTTGTCGGGTTAGTATAGGGCTACGTGGAGGGGCGTCAGTTATGGGTTCCAGTCGGGAGGTAATAAGGCATGAGGATGCGGGAGCTTGATTTTGGGAAAAGCTAGTAAATAGAATACTCCCAGCCGAGCTAGAAGAAGCTTGACCGGAAGTTTGAAGTGGCGCCAAATCAGGATATTCAGATCTAACGGGGGTTGGTTCTGGTTCCGGAAGGGGAGGTTTAATACGAGGGGGGGTGGATTCTGTACTGGAGGAGGAAGCGGAAGTAGATGAGGGCAATGAGGGGAGGGGTATAGAACTTCCTGCACTCGCGTCACCTCTTCCTGTAGGGAAGTAAGGGGGCGGCAAAGGGATCTCGGACTCAGGGGGCGTGTCCAAAATGGGCCTAACCACAGTCCTAGTGGACAAACAAGTCCTGGCCACCATGAGGCGACATTGCTCCTCGTGGCATATCTGAATCCATTTTGGCGAGTCGTTTACGGCCTGTCTCCAACAATCAATATATGGAAACTGTCCGTAAAGTTCAGGCCTACCTGACACAGCCACGTGTACACGCTGTATCAGGGTTGGATCCAAACTACCACGTGGCGGCCATGCCGCAACCAAAATAGGCCACTCCCTAGTGCACAAAGTGACCAAACGTACAGGAGACATTTTAACCCCAAAATCACATGTTTTAAATCCCTTTTTAAAATGCTTTACCATACAACCTAAGGGATCCAAAATCGTTGACTCCGACGCGCCCATACTTATCAATGGAACGTCGTTGACAACGAATACTATGCACGCGTTCTATTCAACAGTCACACCCGTTTCCTCTGGCAACAGCACCACGTGGTACGTTTACCAAGTGAAACGTACACAATAACACAATAAACACTCAGGGAATTCCCGTACACACACAGCTGTTACACCAGTCACTAAATAATCAATATTATGCCCTTTGGCGAAACTATACAGTCACCCACGCTATAATTCTCTATATACGAATTACCCGTCTATAACACACCCCAGTAACATCGTCTTTTACAAATAGCGGTTACAGTACGGTTAGCATAGGTCAAAGCACAATTTAAGGTCACAATACAATTATTAGTGGTTATGGTGTTAAACATGCAATGGACGACAATGATTAGTACTTATATACAGTGTCAGTAAATATACAGGGTTATGGTACCGTGCACTATGATACAGCAACACACTATTAACACTCTCGCTAGACGGCTGAGCTCGCGCTATCTAACAAGATATACACTTTACTAACAATCTTTAACACATTTACAATCCCAACTAAACTATTGGCCAGTACCTTGAATGGACTACCTAAAACTATGTACACCCGTTTTGGTTAGCCACACTGCACAAGCACCACATATAGCGAACTAGAGGGCGGAATTTACAACAGAACCCTCTTAGTCTATTTACTCTATCAAAAATCTAGTGGGTTCCAAATTTACACGCCTTCCCACTTAGCCAAGATAGGTTGAGATCTAGCGAACCGAATTTACACAGGCGCCGCTTAGTCTCCCGGTCCCTCCGACCTAGCGAACGTAATATAACCCTAGAACGCTAGTCTAGACAAGACACCGGTGTCCGGCTAGGGCTATTTACACAGGACCCCGCCTGACTCCAAACCAAATCAAACGGTCTTACTAAAGAGCCTTCGCTCCTTCCCTCCGACAGAGGGGGCAGATTCCATACACAATTCAAACCCCTTATGGGCCTACCGCACAATCGGTATACCCCTAGTGGGTCTGCCGTTTAAAACAGCAGTTGTCTTACCTCCTCGTTCCTGAACCTGAGTTCACACTCATCGACGGGGACACCCCAGCACTTCTTACGTAGAGGCCGATGATCTCCTGGACAACAGACCAGTGGCGCCGAGACGAAGGGAGGTCCACGCAGAAGTTCAGGGGTGCAGCCGTAGAGAACGTGGGCAAAGATAGACCGTCTCACGCCTCTGCCTCTCAGCTACCGTTGAACGATGAGCTTCCCGGCCAATGCACCAAATGATACCGGAGAAACTGACAGAAGCCAAGCACAGAGAGATGGACACAGGTTTCTTCAGGTAGGAAGAGATTCTTTATTGGATCACCGATCGGGACTCAGAGGGACTAATGTCACCAAAATACAGCAAGTTCTGAGCCCCGGACAATAGTGCAGGCTCCTTATATAGGCACATAACTCCTCCCATATTAAGCTCCACCCGCACATTCTCTTGACCAATCAATACAAATAAGAATTAACTTCCTGCTTGACCGCATGGCCTGTCCAGCACAATGGAGGAGGGGAATACTATATCCTGTATTCTTGCACATGCTCCGTACACTACTGATCGTATCTTGCCTCGTGCAATCAACTGATCGATACGTCAGCATATGCACGTACACATGCCACGTGGTAATCTCGGCCTACTAAATTTATTTTTACCGAGATTCCACCACAGTAGGGAGTCTGAGGGTGGTGGGGAGGGTGGTGAGGCTGAGGGTGGTAAGGAGGCTGAGGGTGGTGGGGGTGGTGAGGCTGAGGGTGGGGGGGGTGGTAAGGCTGAGGGTGGTGAGGGGGTGAGGCTGAGGGTGGTGGGGAGGGTGGTGAGGCTAAGGGTGTTGGGAGGGTGGGGAGGCTGAGGGTGGTGGGGGGTGCTGAAGCTGAGGGTGGTGGGGAGGGTGCTGAGGGTGGTGGGGAGGGTGGAGAGGCTGAGGGTGGTAGGGAGGCTGAGGGTGGTGGGGAGGGCGGTGGGGAGGGTGGTGAGGCTGAGGGTGGTAGGGAGGCTGAGGGTGGTGGGAGAGCGTGATGAGGCTGAGGGTGGTGAGGCTGAGGGTGATAGGGAGGCTGAGGGTGGTGGGGAGGATTAGGGTGGTAGGGAGGCTGAGGGTGGTGGGGAGGGTGATAAGGCTGATAGGGAGTCTGAGGGTGGTGAAGCTGAGGGTGGTGAGGCTGAGGGTGGTGGGGGTGGTGAGGCTAAGGGTATTGGGAGGCTGAGGGTGAGGCTGAGGGTGGTAGGGAGGCTGAGTGTGGTGGGAGAGGGTGATGAGGCTGAGAGTGGTGGGGAGGGTGGTGAGGCTGAGGGTGGTAGGGAGGCTGGTGAGGCTGAGGGTGGTAGGGAGGCTGATGGTGGTGGGGAGGGTGATGAGGCTGATAGGTAGGCTGAGGGTAGTGGGGAGGGTGGTGAGGCTGAGGGTGGTAGGGAGGCTGAGGCTGGTGGGGAGGGTGATGAGGCTGAGGGTGGTGGGGAGGGTGGTGAGGCTGAGGGTGGTAGGGAGGGTGATGAGGCTGAGGGTGGCGGGGAGGGTGGTGAGGCTGAGGGTGGTGAGGCTGAGGGTGGTAGGGAGGGTGAGGAGGCTGAGGGTGGTAGGGAGGCTGATGGTGGTGGGGGGTGGTGAGGCTGAGGGTGTTGAGGCTGAGGGTGGTGAGGTGATGAGGCTGAAGGGGGTGAGGGGGAGGGTGGTGAGGCTGAGGGTGGTAGGGAGGCTGAGGGTGGTGGGAGAGGATGATGAGGCTGAGGGTGGTGGGGAGGGCGGTAAGGAGGCTGGTGAGGCTGAGGGTGGTAGGAAGGCTGAGGGTGGTGGGAAGGGTGATGAGGTTGATAGGGAGGCTGAGGGTGGTGGGGAGGGTGGGGAGGCTGAGGGTGGTAGGGAGGCTGAGGGTGGTGGGGAGGGTGGTGTGGCTGAGGGTGGTAGGGAGGGTGATGAGGCTGAGGGTGGTGGGGAGGGTGGGGAGGCTGAGGGTGGTAGGGAGGGTGGTGAGGCTGAGGGTGGTAGGGAGGGTGATGAGGCTGAGGGTGCTGGGGAGGGTGGTGAGGCTGAGGTTGGTGGTGAGGCTGACGGTGGTAGGGAGAGTGATGAGGCTGAGTGTGGTGGGGAGGGTGATGATGCTGAGGCTGGTGGTGAGGCTGAGGGTGGTAGGGAGGGTGATGAGGCTGAGGGTGGTAGGGAGGGTGATGAGGCTGAGAGTGGTGGGGAGGGTGGTGAGGCTGAGGGTGGTGGGGAGGGCGTCAAAGGGATCTCGGACTCAGGGGGCGTGTCCAAAATGGGCCTAACCACAGTCCTAGTGGACAAACAAGTCCTGGCCACCATGAGGCGACATTGCTCCTCGTGGCATATCTGAATCCATTTTGGCGAGTCATTTACGGCCTGTCTCCAACAATCAATATATGGAAACTGTCCGTAAAGTTCAGGCCTACCTGACACAGCCACGTGTACACGCTGTATCAGGGTTGGATCCAAACTACCACGTGGCGGCCATGCCGCAACCAAAATAGGCCACTCCCTAGTGCACAAAGTGACCAAACGTACAGGAGACATTTTAACCCCAAAATCACATGTTTTAAATCCCTTTTTAAAATGCTTTACCATACAACCTAAGGGATCCAAAATCGTTGACTCCGACGCGCCCATACTTATCAATGGAACGTCGTTGACAACGAATACTATGCACGCGTTCTATTCAACAGTCACACCCGTTTCCTCTGGCAACAGCACCACGTGGTACGGTTACCAAGTGAAACGTACACAATAACACAATAAACACTCAGGGAATTCCCGTACACACACAGCTGTTACACCAGTCACTAAATAATCAATATTATGCCCTTTGGCGAAACTATACAGTCACCCACGCTATAATTCTCTATATACGAATTACCCGTCTATAACACACCCCAGTAACATCGTCTTTTACAAATAGCGGTTACAGTACGGTTAGCATAGGTCAAAGCACAATTTAAGGTCACAATACAATTATTAGTGGTTATGGTGTTAAACATGCAATGGACGACAATGATTAGTACTTATATACAGTGTCAGTAAATATACAGGGTTATGGTACCGTGCACTATGATACAGCAACACACTATTAACACTCTCGCTAGACGGCTGAGCTCGCGCTATCTAACAAGATATACACTTTACTAACAATCTTTAACACATTTACAATCCCAACTAAACTATTGGCCAGTACCTTGAATGGACTACCTAAAACTATGTACACCCGTTTTGGTTAGCCACACTGCCCAAGCACCACATATAGCGAACTAGAGGGCGGAATTTACAACAGAACCCTCTTAGTCTATTTACTCTATCAAAAATCTAGTGGGTTCCAAATTTACACGCCTTCCCACTTAGCCAAGATAGGTTGAGATCTAGCGAACCGAATTTACACAGGCGCCGCTTAGTCTCCCGGTCCCTCCGACCTAGCGAACGTAATATACACCCTAGAACGCTAGTCTAGACAAGACACCGGTGTCCGGCTAGGGCTATTTACACAGGACCCCGCCTGACTCCAAACCAAATCAAACGGTCTTACTAAAGAGCGTTCGATTGAGCGGTGCGCCTTCGCTCCTTCCCTCCGACAGAGGGGCAGATTCCATACACAATTCAAACCCCTTATGGGCCTACCGCACAATCGGTATACCCCTAGTGGGTCTGCCGTTTAAAACAGCAGTTGTCTTACCTCCTCGTTCCTGAACCTGAGTTCACACTCATCGACGGGGACACCCCAGCACTTCTTATGTAGAGGCCGATGATCTCCTGGACAACAGACCAGTGGCGCCGAGACGAAGGGAGGTCCACGCAGAAGTTCAGGGGTGCAGCCGTAGAGAATGTGGGCAAAGATAGACCGTCTCACGCCTCTGCCTCTCAGCTACCGTTGAACGATGAGCTTCCCGGCCAATGCACCAAATGATACCGGAGAAACTGACGGAAGCCAAGCACAGAGAGATGGACACAGGTTTCTTCAGGAAGGAAGAGATTCTTTATTGGATCACCGATCGGGACTCAGAGGGACTAATGTCACCAAAATACAGCAAGTTCTGAGCCCCGGACAATAGTGCAGGCTCCTTATATAGGCACATAACTCCTCCCATATTAAGCTCCACCCGCACATTCTCTTGACCAATCAATACAAATAAGAATTAACTTCCTGCTTGACCGCATGGCCTGTCCAGCACAATGGAGGAGGGGAATACTATATCCTGTATTCTTGCACATGCTCCGTACACTACTGATCGTATCTTGCCTCGTGCAACCAACTGATCGATACGTCAGCATATGCACGTACACATGCCACGTGGTAATCTCGGCCTACTAAATTTATTTTTACCGAGATTCCACCACAGTAGGGAGGCTGAGGGTGGTGGGGAGGGTGGTGAGGCTGAGGGTGGTAAGGAGGCTGAGGGTGGTGGGGTGGTGAGGCTGAGGGTGGGGGGGGTGGTAAGGCTGAGCGTGGTGAGGGGGTGAGGCTGAGGGTGGTGGGGAGGGTGGGGAGGCTAAGGGTGTTGGGAGGGTGGGGAGGCTGAGGGTGGTGGGGGGTGCTGAAGCTGAGGGTGGTGGGGAGGGTGCTGAGGGTGGTGGGGAGGGTGGAGAGGCTGAGGGTGGTAGGGAGGCTGAGGGTGGTGGGGAGGGCGGTGGGGAGGGTGGTGAGGCTGAGGGTGGTAGGGAGGCTGAGGGTGGTGGGAGAGCGTGATGAGGCTGAGGGTGGTGAGGCTGAGGGTGATAGGGAGGCTGAGGGTGGTGGGGAGGATTAGGGTGGTAGGGAGGCTGAGGGTGGTGGGGAGGGTGATGAGGCTGATAGGGAGTCTGAGGGTGGTGGGGGTGGTGAGGATGAGGGTGGTGAGGCTGAGGGTGGTGGGGGTGGTGAGGCTAAGGGTATTGGGAGGCTGAGGGTGAGGCTGAGGGTGGTAGGGAGGCTGAGTGTGGTGGGAGAGGGTGATGAGGCTGAGAGTGGTGGGGAGGGTGGTGAGGCTGAGGGTGGTAGGGAGGCTGGTGAGGCTGAGGGTGGTAGGGAGGCTGATGGTGGTGGGGAGGGTGATGAGGCTGATAGGGAGGCTGAGGGTGGTGGGGAGGGTGGTGAGGCTGAGGGTGGTAGGGAGGCTGAGGCTGGTGGGGAGGGTGATGAGGCTGAGGGTGGTGGGGAGGGTGGTGAGGCTGAGGGTGGTAGGGAGGGTGATGAGGCTGAGGGTGGCGGGGAGGGTGGTGAGGCTGAGGGTGGTGAGGCTGAGGGTGGTAGGGAGGGTGAGGAGGCTGAGGGTGGTAGGGAGGCTGATGGTGGTGGGGGGTGGTGAGGCTGAGGGTGTTGAGGCTGAGGGTGGTGGGGTGATGAGGCTGAGGGGGGTGAGGGGGAGGGTGGTGAGGCTGAGGGTGGTAGGGAGGCTGAGGGTGGTGGGAGAGGATGATGAGGCTGAGGGTGGTGGGGAGGGCGGTAAGGAGGCTGGTGAGGCTGAGGGTGGTAGGAAGGCTGAGGGTGGTGGGAAGGGTGATGAGGTTGATAGGGAGGCTGAGGGTGGTGGGGAGGGTGGGGAGGCTGAGGGTGGTAGGGAGGCTGAGGGTGGTGGGGAGGGTGGTGTGGCTGAGGGTGGTAGGGAGGGTGATGAGGCTGAGGGTGGTGGGGAGGGTGGTGAGGCTGAGGGTGGTAGGGAGGGTGGTGAGGCTGAGGGTGGTAGGGAGGGTGATGAGGCTGAGGGTGGTGGGGAGGGTGGTGAGGCTGAGGTTGGTGGTGAGGCTGACGGTGGTAGGGAGGGTGATGAGGCTGAGTGTGGTGGGGAGGGTGATGATGCTGAGGCTGGTGGTGAGGCTGAGGGTGGTAGGGAGGGTGATGAGGCTGAGGGTGGTAGGGAGGGTGATGAGGCTGAGAGTGGTGGGGAGGGGTGTGAGGCTGAGGGTGGTGGGAAGGGTGATGAGGGTGGTAAGGAGGCTGAGGGTGGTGGAGGGTGAGAGAGCCTACCTACTCCCTGGTGGTCCGGTGGCCACTGCTCAGTGACCGAGGACCTGACAGTCTGCCCACAGGCGGTTTAGGCGGCCGCGAGGCCCCAGCCAGTGCGAGGCCTTAGGCGGCCGCCTAAACCGCCTAATAAGAGAGCCGCCTCTGCCTTTACCTTAACCGTTCATGTATTATGTTATTCACTAGTCTCATCTCTTGGGGCGACTCACACTTGATTTATAATTAGTGGTGGAGCTGCTGATATAAATACAAAGTTGATAACGTGCAAGCTACATCCTAAACATGACAGCCATCTTTCACAACAATGTACTGCTATATACTCATACCCTCAGTGCAACTAGCCATGATATACGCACGTTCAGCCTAGCATGCTCAAATATAACACACTTTAGTCTAAAAAAAATAAAAAAATAAATTTAAAAAAATAATAATGCAAAAAAAAAGAATGCAGCTTCCGAATGAATCTAAAATGGATGCTGTCCAGGAGGTGGGATGGTCTGGGAGGGAGGGTCTGCTGCTGATTAGCTGGAATGTGTCTGCTGACTGTGAGGTACAGGGTCAAAGTTTACTCAATGATGACGAATAGGGGGCGGACCGAACATCGCATATGTTCGCCATCCGTGGCGAACGCGAACAAGCTATGTTCGCCAGGAACTATTCGCCAGCTAACTATTCGGGACATCTCTAATTAAGACAATTCCCCCACCCTTGTCAGCGGGTCTGATTATTAAATCTTTATTGTCTCTCAGTTCTTTTAAGGCTTTTCTTTCTTCCACTGTAAGATTGTGATGCCTATTAGGGATTTTGTTGGGGATTCTTTCTAAGTCTTCCAATACCGCTATATTGAACGCATTCATATGTGCACTCAATGGGTTTGGAGGACAGAATTTAGATTTCTGCTTAAGAGCTGTATGCAGAAAATAATTATCTTGTCCACTATTGGCAATATTAATGGGGTTATTCAAAAAGAAGCGTTTCAAATTCAATGTCCTCATAAATTTCTGGACATCTAAAAAATTGAGAAAAGGGTCAGACTTCGTGGCAGGGGCATATTTCAGTCCTTTATTTAAAAGTTTAATTTGATTAGGTGTCAATGAGATGCCTGATAGGTTAAAAATACCCACGGGTTCTACCATTTTGTTCTCTTTCCTTCTCTGTACTCCTCTGCCTCCTCTGCATCCCCTCTGAACGGTCTCTTGAGCCGTTCTTTTGGTTTTGTGTTGTGAAATCGATGATTTGTAAACATTTGGCGGGGTCCTAAAAAATCCTTCTCCCCAGTGTGATTAGAGTAGTTATTGGATTTGTCATGTGAGACATCCTCTGTTTGTGCCAGTACTTCAAATCTATTTGACACTCGTCCTGTTTTAGGAGGTTTTTTATGTTGTTGTTGTGGTGTTTTATAGTGAATGTTGGATGAATTCCTACGCTTCTTGTTGGTCACCAACGTCCAGCCCTTCTCTCTAGGTGTCTTTGGGGTGGGGTTAGATGATCTAAATTGAATTTTCTCCTGATGATAATGATCCATATTAGATCCATTATCTATCCTGTTAGGATTATATACACCCCTATTTCCATTATTTTTACGTCTATTATGGAAGGTTGAGAATTGGGTATTACATGTTTGTTCCTTTTTATGGTAGTTCCTTACCCTATTCTCCTGAAAGTCTTGTTGATCACTCTCAAATTTATTTTTCTTAATATTGATCGTTTCTTCAAAGGTTCTATCTAGCTTTTTTTCTATCCTTTCTATTAGTTGAATGCATTCTGGGAGTTCTAGATATGATGTTAAAATTTCTTTCAAGTTGACTATTTCTTCATCTAGTTTAGATAGCATTCTCTTCCTTTTGCAAATAATATGATTAATGAGTTAAAATGAGCAGTGATCTAGAATACGATCCCAGACAACATTAAATTCAATGTCGTCCTTATCAGCTGCTGATTGAAGCATCAATCTCAGGCCCCTTGGTATAATACGATTATCCCAGTATTTTTCCAAGGCTGCTATTTCCAGCTTAATTTTCATCTCTTTGATGATACATTTCTCCAATAAAAATACATGCTTTCTCCAATGATTATTGTCTCTACTAGAAAACAGTACTCCATCTTGCTTTAAAGCCAAGTCAATCTTACATTGATCCCTAAAAGTAAAATGTATATGTATATACATACATATACATACATATATATATATATATACACAAATATATACAATTACTGTATGTATATATTATATATATATATGTAACTCCATAACCATAATAACTATCAATATAAAAATACACTTATTATGGGATATATATATATATATATATATATATAATAGCAATGATGAGGTGCACTCCTGGATTGAAAATAAATGCTCAATTTATTGTGCAAAAAATAAAAGTTCAGAAGATCGACGTTTCAACCTACATAAGGTATTTTTCAAGATCAGAACTGGTTCTGATCTTGAAAAAGACCTTATATAGGTCGAAACCTGCAGGTAAGTTGCTTGGGTCTGCTCTGAGGGGACCAGGACCGGTCGGGGGGGGGGGGGGAGGGGAGGTAGGAGTGCTGCTGGCACAAGCCCTGAGTTGAAGCACGAGGGGATCGCCCACTTTCCCCTCAGCCTCATCCCAGTAGGCCGCAGGCTCCCAGCCTCAAAGTGTAGGGTAACACTTGGGTGAGTCAGCAATCGATTAGCCCGAGGTCTCCTGACCAGAGGTACAGCGAGGAAGCCCCAAAATCAGGTACAATACCCTAGAATTAGTAAAAAAGTCAGGAGCTCAGGCTTTCCACGTTTGGTTAGTTCGGAGGTCAGGCTCCATCCCCAGGTGTACCCACTTTTCTGAGCTACTGTATATATATATATTTTTTTTTTCCCTCTGATTGCTTGACTAACATTTTTTTCACTTTTTCCACCAGCAGGGGGACTGCCGGTCAGTTTAGGCAGTCTCCCTGCAGGCAGCTATGCCTGCCATGTAATCGATCTTTGAGAGTGACCACAAGGCCCCTGGGGGCCTAAATTGCCGAGGGGGGCTGCCATGCAGTACCCCAGAAGCAGATCGCGGCGCAGGTGAGTACACCTCGGGCGCTGGGGCTCAAAGCTGTTAGGGCATTCTATGCCGCTGTAACAGCTTGAAAGCCTGTTACAATGGGGACAGCATAGAACTCAATAACGGCGTTAACGGGTTAATATAAATTGAGCTGTAACATTACACGCAACAAGTCATATAGCTTAAGCCTAGATTAATCTAAATCCCAATTATTTAGATAAATTCAAAAATGAGTGCATAACACCACAAATGTGTAAACAGTATATATTGTAATGCATACCTTTCATGTGTCCCTGTTTTCTGCAAAAACTGTTCCTTCTTGTCCTCTCTCGGTAGGCAATCAATATCGCAGCCACCTCCCACCTCATTCAGCCTTAAGGTAGTTCTTAATACAGGGTGGCCCGTAAGTAGGTTAAGAGCAGGCCCGTCGCTACCGGGCAGGCAAACCAAGCAATTGCTTGGGGCCCCCAAGCTGGCCCGGGGACCCAAGCAGAGCCGGCGCTTCCTATAAGGCTGCAGCCGCATGAGCGATCTATATAGAGCCTCAGGCGGCTGCATCACTCCTCTCTCGTCACCTCCCCTTCCCTGTAGCGTGTCCGAGCTCCTCTTCCTCCTGGCTGTCAGTCCGGTCAGTCACTGAGTGCTCACTTCCTTTCAGTCCGGCCGGGAACAGGAAACTGAATCTCCTGTACCGCGCGGACTGACAGCCAGGAGGAAGAGGAGCTCGGCCACGCTATAGGGAAGGGAAGGTGACTGGTGAGAACTGAGAAGAATATAGGGGGGTAGAGGGGGAGTAAAAAAAACATGGGGAGGGGGGGAGTAAAAAGAACATAAGGAGAGGGGGGAGGGGAGTAAGAAGGACACGGGGGGAGGGGAGTAAGAAGGACGGGGGGAGGGGAGTAAGAAGGACACAGGGAGGGAGAGGGGGGAGTAAGAAGGACACGGGGAGCAGTTTTAGATAATTTGCACATGTTTGTGAGAACTGAAAATGTTTAATGTGAGTGTGTGTCTGTTAGTGTGTGTGTCTGTTAGTGTGTGTCTGTTAGTGTGTGTGTGTGTGTCTGTTAGTGTGTGTGTGTGTGTTTTAAGTATGTTGGATTTAGTTATTATGCACTTTTTATGTATATTTGATTTTATGGTACAGTGGTGTTTTTTGCAAATGTTCAATTAATGAAAATGTTCACATTTTATGCACATTATATGCAACAGCAGTATTTGCACTGTAAACATTTTGTATTTATGTACAGTATATGCAACATCAGTATCTGCACTGTAAACCTTTTTTATTTATATAAAGTGTGGGTGAACTTAAACTGTATGGCTATGCTGTGGTTCCTGTAGGCTTTGCGTGCGTGTGGGGTTGGGGGGGCCTCCATGTCCATTTTGCTTGGGGCCCCCAAATTCCTTCAAACTGCCCTGGTTAAGAGTATTGTTTATTTGCATGTTATTATAGTGTTTATTATTTGTTTAACACTATTTAATCTCATATGTGCTTAAAATGTCTTGTCCAGTAAATGGTGACACACAGTACGACACAAATTCCGGTCTGCATCAATGTCCATAAATGCTTCTGAGATGAACTCTTTTAATTCGTCCATTGTCGGGGGCTTCCTCTCAAAATGCTTATTCTTTACTACACCCCCCAAAAAAACGGATGAACATGGGCGCCATTCAATGTGGATACGTTGTCCGATCCAATGCTGTGGGAAGGTGTTGTAAAGGTGGTCCCTTACTATAAAAGCATAATGAGAAGATGCCCCATCTTGTTGGAAGTGCAGTTGTGTTTGCCCTGTTTCTGGGTTGTGGCACTGGCAATAACACGTCATGCAACAAGTTTTGGTAATTGTTACTATCCACAGTTCTATCGAAGAAAACCGGTCCTACAACACCTTCATTATGTCGCATTATGTGTCAGTGTGTATGTGTACCCATACAATCTGTTGTGATTAATTTAATTGATTCTACTGTATACCTACTTATGGGCCACCCTATATCTAGGTAGAATCCTGGCTCCCCCTCCTTCTGTCCACTTTCTCCGTTCATTCTTTATTACCACTCTCATCTTGTTCACTTCTTACTGGTACATATACTACATCCATGGTTTCTCTCGCTTCCTCCTACATACCTCCAAAGTGTCCCTATTTTGACCCAAATCCCTTTGTCCCTCTTTTTTATCCTATTGTCACACTGTTCTAGTAGTTCAGTATTCTTGGTGTGTCTGAATTTATACCAGAGCCCTACATCAATAATACTCACAGTAGTGTGTCTTTAAACTATATTAGAAATCAGTCCGTGTAAATAACATATTTTGTTTTTGTTCCAAATTACATTTTAGTTGCATGAATTGTTATTAGTAAGTCACTTGAAGTTTTCTCAAAAAAATCTCACCTCTGGCTACACCCACACTCTCACCCTTAAAATTAAAGTGCCTTTCTTTGTCCATTTAAATTTTTTAAAAGGTATGTTAATGTAAAGCTACACACATGTTACATGCATGTCATTCTGCAGATTTTGCATCACAATACTAATACATAAAGTAATGTAGAGTAGAAGTAACAAAGTCAAGGTCCAAGGTCAAAAATATTCTCAAACGACAAACTACAATCTGCATTCTTAATATTTACTTTTCGGTTAACTTTTTCTTGGCAGCTCAACAGAGCAGATAGCAGCAAGGCAATGTCCTTCAAGCTATTGATTTGTTGGAAATTCAATTAGACTGACTTTAGAAGAAATGCACAAAAAATTCACTCCACAATGCATTATTACTGTGTATGAAACATGCACTAGTCCCAGTACATCAAAAAGTATGCTAAATAACAGAAATGCACAAAAAATTCACTCCACAATGCATTATTACGGTGTATGAAACATGCACTAGTCCCAGTACATCAAAAAGTATGCTAAATAACAAAATGCAAACATTGGTTCAGGGGTATGAATTAACTGGTCATATGAGCTTATACTCAAAATGGTAACAAGTCAGGATGATTCATTTTATTGACACAAATAATGTTTTTTGTAAACTGTTTTTGAGCCGTTTAAATAAAAAACACTGTTCTTTGCAGCATCCAGATACTGCTGTCTCCCAGCCATGTGGAAAATATAGAATTTACACTTTTAATCTATCATCAGTATCAGTTTCATTCAAATTGGATGTAGACAAACATTGTAAGGAGGTAAGGAAGATGAGTCTGGCAGCAAATGGTATTTGCAGAAAATGTTCCTGAGGAGGAGCAAAGTCATTCTATGCAGCATACTTTATAGGTACCATTTAAATCAATGGAAGGACATTTGCTAGAAGGGAAAACTTACCCTTTCCTGGCTAATCATGGAAGCATCACTTATGGGTAGCTCTGCCCCTAACCAGATCAAGACAGGACCAACCAATACAAAAAAAGAGAGAAAGAGACTGGAGGCATAAAAGGTCCTTCCTTCTTCCATACCTCAGTCTTTTTTTCCTGTCCTTAACCGGACAGACAAGTTAAAATTTCTGACCTAAGAAGTTGTTGTTTTTTTGGCCACCTTCCCATGTGTACTGTCAGTATATTTATCCTGGCAGACATTTTGTTTTAAGATAGAAATTAAAAGTGTATACTGTAAGTCACCATCAGAAAAGAGGTGACTCCATTTTGTAACAGAATGCTAAGACAGACACAAAATATATCTATCTGTAACTCTATTCATTCACGTTTGAGCTAAGAAATGTGACTTATGAAAACAAGACAAGAGCATGATGTTTGCAGCAAACGGGGGGTTGAATGCTACAACCTAGAGAGAAATATATATATTTGTCTAAATATATATATTTGTGTATAAATATACACACAATATCCACATATAACTTACTATATTATCTTAATTATATATATATATATATATATATATATATATATATATATATATATATATATATATAACTAAGTTAATAATATAGAATATTCATGGATATAATATCAATGAAGAAATGTCCTGTTATTTACTAATGTTAGTGGAATATGTGTAATCTTAACTACAGACAGGATCACATAATGATAGATAACACTAAGTAATTAATTTTACTTTCTAAAAACTAATGAAATTTTACAAAGCTGCATTGTAAGGAAAGGTGAGATTAAGGCTACATATGTCAATTCTAAAATGATGACACTAAAATGCAGATGCTCTGGCTGGTTAAAAACCAACCAAAGCCTTTGAAGATGACAGCTTCTGTGATGTATAGTAGCCATAAGAGAAAATTAGGTCAAACGCATCACGAAATACTGTTAACCCATTATACAAAATGGTAAATGGACCCTCTGACAAGAATTTTCGGTGATGTAATTGCACCACCTACTGATTAAAATCTAGATAATAGTCTGTAGGGAAGACATGCCCACAGTTTGCTATTGGTTACTATTAACTAGTGACATGTAGGGAACTAGTCCTTTAAAAAGTAAGGACATAGGGAATCTCAAACACTCTCATGGACACATTCTGACTCTTGGACTGGACTCAAGACTCCCACTCTCAAACTCTCAAACACTCAGACTCATGCTCTCTAGACACTCTCACTCTGAGAATGCACTCACATCTAACAGCTAAGATCTGACATCTGGATCCAAAGCTGGACACACCTAATTATTTATATTTTCCAACTAACACAACTTCAGAACTAAAAACTTTTGTATATTTACATAAAATTATCTAATCATACTTGCATTCAAAATTCCTGGGACATACCTACACATATGATAGAAAATCTACAACCTAACTGGTAATTATGCTGGTTTTGGAATAAAGATAACAATATATTAAAGGACCACTCTAGTGCCAGGAAAGCATACTCGTTTTCCTGGCACTAGAGTGCCCTGAGGGTGCCCCCACCCTCAGGGACCCCCTCCCGCCCGGCTCTGGAAAGGGGAAAGGGGTTAAATCTTACCTTTTTCCAGCGCTGGGCGGAGAGATCTCCTCCTGCTCTCCTCCTCCGATCCTCCTCTTCTCCTCCCCGTCGGCTGAATGCGCACGCGCGGCAAGAGCTGCGCGCGCATTCAGCCGGTCACATAGGAAAGCATTCATAATGCTTTCCTATGGACGCTGGCGTGCTCTCACTGTGAAAATCACAGTGAGAAGCACGCAAGCGCCTCTAGCGGCTGTCAATGAGACAGCCACTAGAGGACATAGGGGGAAGGCTTAACCCATTCATAAACATAGCAGTTTCTCTGAAACTGCTATGTTTATGAAAAAATGGGTTAACCCTAGAAGGACCTGGCACCCAGACCACCTCATTAAGCTGAAGTGGTCCGGGTGCCTAGAGTGGTCCTTTAATGGTAAATTTGCCAAATGTTAACATTCCAAATTTTTATCAAGAGGTATTGACTTGTTCTGATATCAAGGGTAATGAAGTTAAAAGTCTGCAAACGTAAAATCTGATTAGAATTATTCTTATTGGATGGACATAAGAATGGTGAATGATCTGGTATGAGAATTATTGTAGTTGTAAAATAGCAATATAATAGGATATCTTGCCTATGAGGATTGCAGCTAGCAGTGAAGAGTTAATTCAGCGTGATTTGACTGTCAGCCAAAGTTTTATTGCTTTACGCTGTGCTTCTGTGTTCTGTGCTATGCTGATTTCTAAGTGAAGTGTCCTGTTGTAAATCTTAAACTGCAAACAACTGTTGCATATATAACTGTTGATTTTAGCTGTCTATATTGTGTTAAAACCACTGCCATATTGTATATGTATGTTATGCCTAAATATTCACTCATTGTCACGCATGTTACATATATTATTTTTATTATTATTGTCACAACAAATTATATTTTTATCATTAATTTGTGATTGATGTGTGGAATAAAATCTTCTAATGAAAACTTACTCTAGGATCAAATTAAAATAGTAGGTAATTCTCAGCTTTAAATAATTAATCGGGGAAACAGTGCCAATATATCAATGTTTGATATAATAAAAATGACTAAATTAATTTTTTGATAATTTTTATGAAAATATTATTTTAATATTTATCACCCCATAAATATCCTCACAGTATTATGTGTCTCCCAGGCACAATTCAGCCTCTCTGTGCCTGAAGGACCCAGTAAACAGCCTGCATAAGCAGGACTAACTGGGTCAGATTCAAATTAGTGATTTAAATCTGCTTTGAGCATAAACATTCTACATGCTGAGGACTATGGCTCCATTGAATCTTCAGAAGCCTTATTTATTCCCCCTGCAGAACTTAGGTCTATCTCCCAGATTGCCTCTTTCTCCTCTTCACATACCTGAGGAAATTCAGGAGTTTTTTCTTCTAATTATATATTTTTTCCACAGTTCATGTACTCACGGGTTCAGTAAAATTTAGGGATGTGCATGTGCAAAAAATTCGGTTCGGCATTCCGAAATTTGGCACTTCGACAATTCAGCACTTCAGCAATTCAGTTTGGTTCGGCGCTTCCGGAATTTGGCACTTTGGGACTTAGGGTAAGTGTAGGGTTAGGAGTAGGGTTAGGAGTAGGGTTAGGGTTAGGTTAGGAGTAGGGTTAGGGTTAAGAGTAAGGTGAGGGTTAGGAGTAGGGTTAAGGTTGGTTAAGAGTAGGGTTAGGGTTAGGATTAGGGTTAGGAGTAGGGTTAGGGCTGGGTTAGGAGTAGGGATAGGGTTAGGGTTGGATTAGGAGTAGGGTTAGGATTAAGAGTAGGGTTAGGGTTAGGAGTAGGGTAAGGGTTGGGTTAGGAGTAGGGTTAGGGTTAAGAGTAGGGTTAGAGTTGGGTTAGGAATAGGGTTAGGGTTGGGTTAGGAGTAGGGTTAGGGTTGGGTTTCGTTTAGGGTTAGGAGTAGGGTTAGGGTAGGGTTAGGGGTAGGTTAGGGTTAGAGGTACCCTAACCCTACCCCTACTCTTTACCCAACCATAACCTAAACCCTACTCCTAACCCTACCCTAACTCTTACCCTACTCTTACCCTACTGTAACGGCACCCCGGGCATAAAAGGGGTTAAAAGCCGTTTAGTAGACCTTCCCTTCCAGAGACACAGGCACAGCTACTGCAGAACACCAAACTCCCGAACTGAATACAAGGGAATGCTCCAAACTCCCGAACTGCATACAAAGTAGCACTCCAAACTCCCGAACTGGAACCTCACGAATAGCTGCTAGCAGACGAATAGGAAAAGCACCCAAGCGGCTTACACTCCTGGCAATCAGTCTCTAACAGCATACAGTAAATCCCCACAAAGACGAGACAGAGCTCTGTGTGGAGGGTCAAACAGTGGTCTGGTTTAATGTGGGCTACCTGCCCGGTATTTATGCAGGTCTTCCACCTGGTGGACACTCCCCTAGGGGACCAGATGGAAGACTGGGACACAAATGGTAAAATGACCAATCACAGGTCTACAGGGTTAAAACACTCCCACCGTACATTAAATCCCTCCCCTCTATCCTGGAGATAATTGGGAAGTAATCCAATTATCTCCAAGCACAGAGGCAAAACTCCATTGAGCACATGTTAGTAAAAAGACACAAAAATACCCAATGTTGCAAATAATGAATAAAACATATACATTCTACCTATCCCCAGATAGCTTAGATCTGAGCGCACATTATTACCGAATGGCGCTCAGATCACATACATACAATCGCCATGGAGCCAAAGTCTTTCCCATAGTCTTTTGTTATACGAATAGGCTCCATGGCATGGCTATCTGGGGTGATGCTGTTCATACGGTTAAACTACCGAATGAACAGGCATTCGGTTAAATGACCGAATGCAGAAGCAAGGAGGCTGACGGCTCAGCAGTGTTCGCGCAAATAAGTGTCCGTTTTCAGTTCCATAGTTTGGGCGCTGAACACCGCTGGCCGTTCGGGACTAAAATGGCCGCCGCCATGTGTTCGGCAAACGAACAAAGGCCACCCAGCATTCGTCAATTAAGCTGCGGTTAACCGCAGCTTCTGGGAGGTCAATTGTTGGCACACTCCAGCTCCCCGGTGGTCCAGTCATTCATGCATTTGTTTGGTACATTGAATTTACCGAACACCATGGCAGAAAGGCATGAAGAAGCCTTTCTGCAGGGGAAAATACAAGGTTTATCATGGGGCCATAGTCCAGAGGCAACAGGCGGGCAACCAGGCTCCTCCAATGCAATGTTGCGAGATTGGTCTCGTCACATAGCCCAACCCTAACCCTACTCCTAACCCAATCCTACCCCTACCCCTACCCTAACCATACTCCTAACCCAACCCTAACCTTACTCCTAACCCAACCCTAACCCTACTCCTAACCTAACTAGCATCAGTTAGATTATACAGTTTTCTCATAAATTGGCACGAGCTGATCTAGTAAAATGGCGCGACGGCTCCGCGTTCTCCTGAACAATCTGCACACACGCAAAGCTCCTTAAAGGGACACTATAGTCACCAAAACAACTACAGCTTATTGAATTTGTTCTGGTGAGTAGAATCATTACCTTCAGGCCTTTTGCTGTAAACACTGTCTTTTCAGAGAAAATGCAGTGTTTACATTACAGCCTAGTGATAACTTCACTGGCCATTCCTCAGATAGCTGTTAGAGATCCTTCCTTGGTCATGGCTTCCTAAAATGCGTCCAAACATCCAGTGTCTCCTCCCTCTGCATGCAGACACTGAACTTTTCTCATAGAGATTTATTGATTCAATTCATCTCTATGAGGAGATGATGATTGGCCAGGGCTATGTTTGAATTGTGCTGGCTCTGCCCCTGATCTGCCTCCTTGTCAGTCTCAGCCAATCCTATGGGAAAGCATTGTGATTGGATCAGGCCACCACTTCTGATGATGTCAGCAGACAGCTTGTTTTTTCTGAGGCAAACAGCATGCAGATCTACAGCTCAAGGCTTGAATACAGTAAGATTTTGCTATATGTATGGAAGCATGAGGGGCCCAGGGGGGCTAGATGGTGGTTTAACACTATAGGGTCAGGAATACATGTTTGTGTTCCTGACCCTATAGTGATCCTTCAAATATACATATTTTTTAGTCAGTTATTAAAGTGACAAGTGCTTCTGTTCCTAAAGAAATATCTTTTTCATTACTGCCAGTATAATTAATTTCCTTAAGGAAAAATTTTATTTTTCTGCTCACGACTGGATGCTAACTCCGCACCTTTTATTATACCTTTTATTATTTATAGATGTCTTCTCCCTCTGCCTCCCACTGCTCAGGTTCAAAGAAACATAGGTGAGACAAAGTTTATAGGGGAATAAAAGAGTGCCATATGGGCCCCATAGTTACTTGCATGGCCTTTATTTTTTGCAGCCCAAGCATGAGCTGGGATAGATCCCCCAGGAAACACAAGGAAAAATCTAATCGCTGCTTGACCTGCAATAAGACTGCTCTAGCGGGTAAAAACCTATGCCTCATCTCTATGACAGAAGTGGCAGACATACAGCCCAGTAATAGTTCTCCTCAAGAAGAACTTAAAACATTGATATCCTAAGCCATTGCTGAAGGCTTTAAGACTTCTAATAAAACACCACCTCACAAAAAACATCAAAGCGCTGAATCCTCTTCTCCCTCATCTGAGTCTGAGCTGGATATTACTGAGGATATTACTGAAGAAGAGGATGAGGATACGGAGTATGAGCCTAAAACCTTAGACTCCAAATCTGTCGAAAAACGTATCTTCCTAATAAGAAATACCCTAAACTTACAGGAAGAAAAGACAGAACCCTAGAATCTAACAAATATTATGAAGACCTCAGACCTTCCAAACCCTCGTTTCCTGTGCATCCTTCAATCAAGGATATGATCCTTAATGAATGGGCCAGCCAGAGAAAAAAGTTACCCTAAAAAATAAGAATCCTAGGATCTACCCCTTCGCCTCCAAGGGTTGCAAAACTTGGACTGCAATCCACAAAAATTAATGTGGGTGTGATAAAAATTGCGAAACGTACTACGCTTCCCATTGACTCCATGGCATATTTACGGGAACCTATGGAGAAATGACTGGATGCTAACTTAATAAAAGCTTATCTGGCTCTTGACTCAGCTTTACACCCAGCCATTGCTCTTACCACCTTGTCCAGATCCATGAAGGTATCCTTAGACAACCTGGAAGAAGATATCGAAAGAGGTGTGAGAAGAGAACACCTCCTGGACAACATTAGGTATTTCAGACTCACAGCGGACTTCAGCTCTGAAGCATCCCTGGATATCTCTAAGATGATTGCCAAGAGCATGGCATTATCTGTCTCAGCCAGAAGAGCCCTGTGGTTACACTCTTGGGGAGCTAACTTCTCTTAAAAAATCTCTCTTTGCTCTCTTCCCTTGCAGGGTGATCTTTTTGGGAAGGTCCTAGATGAGGCTATCCAAAAAGCAGCAGACAGCAAGAAAGCTTTTCCACATGGAAAAGAACTCCATACTCAACCTCCTGAAAAAACAGGTTTCGTGACAGGTCCTTTTGAGACAATCATACCGTTCAGGTAAAGAATACAACAGATATGCATCTTGGAGAAATCAGCCTCCTTCATCTTCATCTAAATCCAACAAGGAAAGGGAATCAAGAGTCCCTACTAAAAACTTCTAATGGTTTACAGGCCCATACAGACTCCCTGGAAGGAAGACCTCATCATTTCCGATCTGTCTGGGCCACAAATTCATCAGACTCCTGGGTCATATCTATCCTTAATCAGGGCTACAGAATCAAATTCGACTCCTTTCCTCCAAACAACTCCTTCATAACGTCAAGAAAACTTTAATGGGGAAAAAGGGTAAGCCATGATATCCGGTGTCAGAAAACTACTTCTCCAAGGTGTCATAGAAGAGGTGCCTCTTTCAGAAAGATACAAATTTATCTATTCAACAGTATTCTTGTCCCCAAAACCCAACGGCAAATGGAGACTGATTATAGATCTGAAGAAAACCAACATATTCCTGAAACACCTTTCAATCAAGATGGAATCTATATTCACTATTATTCCCAACATCAACAGAAAGGATTGGCTAACGTCCATAGACCTAAAGGATTCATATTACCACATGCCCATCTACCCTCTTCATCGCACGTTCCTCCGATTTCCTATTATGGGACAGCATTTTCAATTCAGAGGCTTCCCTTTCAGCTTAAGCCTTGCTCCAACAACCTTCTCAAAAATCTTAGTGGTCCTGAATGCACATCTAAAGAAACAGGGGCTAGTTATCTTACACTGCCTAGATGACATTTTAATAGTTGTGCCATCTCTTCAAAAAGCTTCTCGTCACACTGTATGGGCCCTGGACTGTCTACAAGAACACGGTTGCATTATCAACAGGGAGAAGAGTGCCCCTACTCCATCTCAGCAAGCTTAGATGCTTATTTTGGCACCGTAAAAGCAAAGGTCTTCCTATCACAAGAAAGGATAAGCAGAGTGAAATACAAGATTCTCTCAGCCCTCCCCAAACCTTCCATCACAGCCAAGGAGTACATGAGCATTCTGGGCTCACTAACCTCAACTATAGGATTAGTCCGCTGGGCTCAATAAAACTCAAGAACAATCCAATTCAAATTCCTGAATCAGTTCAATCACTATCGCAACAAGTGGAAGCAAATTATTTGACTTCCTCGAGTAGTAAAAGATCAGTTGGTGTGGTGGTTACAGCGAGACAATCTTCAGAGAGGTTTTCCTAAGAAGAACCACCATAGCAAGTTTTCACCACAGATGCGAGCATGACAGGATGGGGTGCTCACACAGAATCAATTTGGATTCAAGGCACTTGGAACCCATCAGAAAGATGCCTTCACTTAAACTTGCGGGAATTGAGGACCATTTACATTGCAATACAGAAACTCCACAGAGCTCTCAAGAGTCCTTGGCTATCAATATGGACGGACAACAGAGCAGTGGCTGTATATATCAATCACCAAGGAGGCACAAGAAGCAACCTTCTCTTACAAGAAATAACTTCACTGATGTCCTGGGCGCAACTTCATATCAAGGGTATGAAAGCGATCTACCTAAAAGGATCGGAAAACATTCTGGCAGATTTCCTCAGCAGAACTCGCATATTGCCAGGCAAGTGGAGCTTAAATCCAAGAGTTTTTCAGGTTCTGACAAAGAGGTGGAGCATACCCCAGGTAGACCTAATGGCCAACAGATGGAATGCTCAGGTAGCAGCCTACTTTTCCCTCTCCAAGGACCCTCTAACTTTGGGTCAAGTTGCCCTTTCCGATCCTTGGAACTTCGACCCTGGGTATGTGTTCCCTCCTCTGCCTCTGATTCCCCAGGTACTGTGGAAAATTTGGAAAGAATGAAAGATGGCCCAAAAGAGACCTTGGTATTCCCTTCTACCGAGAATGTCTCTGACCCATCCTTGGTTACTTCCAATCTCCCTGGACCTTCTAATCCAGGGATCCAGGAACCAGCGACCCATCAGTTGGAACCTGTGGGCCTGGCTGTTGAAAGGAGATCCCTCCTTAACCAAGGACTATCCAAGGCAGTAATTAATGTTCTCCTAAAAGCAAGGAAACAGTCTACATATTCCTGCTATTAAAGAATTTGGGAAATCTTTCAAAAATGGTCAGTAGCACAATCTTTGGATTCTCAACACTCTACTCACCTCCATATTCTGGAATTTCTACAAGGCCTGGACAAAAGCCTCAGCACTTTGAATGTGCAGTCCTCAGCTCTATCTGCCCTTTGCAATACTTAATGGGCATCTCATCCTCTCATCTCAAGGTTCTTTAAAGTGGCTTTACACTTACGCCCTCCAGCCAGAAATACAGCTCCTCCATGGGATTTACCAATGGGCCTGAATGCCTTAACAGAATATCCATATGCACCTCTGGAGGATATCTCTATTCAACACCTCTCTTATAAAACAGTGTTCCTGGTGGCGGTCTCCACGGCCAAGAGAATCTCGGAACTCCAGGCATTCTCTAGTGATGAGTCAAACACGCATATATTTCATGACCGGGCGATCCTGAGACCTAGTGAAGACTTCCTTCCAAAAGTCGTATCTAGATTTTATCTGCTCAAGGAAGTGGTTCTCCCCTCTTTCTGTTCCTCCCCGTCTTCTCCAGAGGAAGAGCGATGCACTCGATGAACTCTATGTGAGAGAACTTCTAATCAAGTAAAAAACAGAAAACACACACACACTAAAGACAACAATATGGAATACGTAAAACTAAATTTGTTTTAATTGACTGTATTAAGCTATGTCCTGTTTGTTATTATTATAGATCTGGTATTGGTCGTATCCTGGTTCATATTTCCAGGTTGTTAAAAAAAAAAATTATATACGTATACTGGGTGCTTTTTCCCACTTTTCTTTGTTCTGGACTTCTAATCAAGTACCTAGTTGTTATTTCTGACAATAGGAAAACCAAAAAGTTATTCATCCTTCTTTGGGGCCTTCGCGAGGGCGAATCAGCCTCTTCCTCTACCTTAAGGAGATTGATAGCTTCGGTCATAACGGACTCCTACCTGCGGAACAAGCTGACTTCTCCAGTCAAAATTAGAGCTCACTCCACCAGATCCCTGGCTACATCTTCAAAATTTGCAGCAGGATTTCTGCTTCCAGTGCGGATCGGTGAGCCAAAGAGAGCGAAGTGCAGTTTTCTGCACATTCGGCTAAGTTTTAGAGGATGGTAAGACTGGTTTCCCTGCTCCAGGGTCGTGAGTATGCTTGCACTCACACTTATGATGCGCAGACAGAGCCAGCAGGAAGCAGTGGGTCTCAAAGGTAAATAGTGAAGTTGCTCATGGCAGTGTTAGAGCACTTCCCCCCTGCGCAGGATTCAGGGTCTACACCGGGTCCACAGGAGGGTCCCCTCCCTGTCCTGAGATATGCCTTACAGGAGTTATGGATTCAGGATCAGAGTCCTGAGTTATGGATTCAGGACGGTAACCTTTGGTTGCTTTGGTGACTCCGTGTAGCCCAACCACTTTTCACCGAAGAAGTGTTAGAAGGTCACAAGAAGGGCATCTGTAGGTGATGTAGCAGCTGTCGATTTAAGCACAAGTGTCCCCATTGTAGGGGAGCAAACCCGGCAGTGCATTGCTTCAAGCTGCATAAGTCCCTCCCAAGAAGACGTTCCTCAGAGCAAGGACCCCAGTGAAGGCAGAAAGGCTGCTCACATGGCTCGTTCGGTACCCCAAGTGTAGGGATGCTTAAATTTTATGGGAAGGTTTTAAAGATGGTTTCCGTATTCTGTTGGTTGTGTCACAGGAGGTATAACTTGCGCCTAATTTGTTATTGGTTCGGGGTAAGTAGAATATCTTGTCAGAGAAACTTCAAAAGGAAGTTAGGCTTTGATAATTGGCGGGTGTCTTCTTTGGGCTTGGTTCCAAAAAATGAACCAAGCACCTTTCAGCTCATTCACCATTTATCATTCCCATTTGGATATTCGGTGGATGATGGCACTGCTAAAGAGGTCTGTCAAGTACGGTATGCATCTCAATCTACATTTAGTTTCTTGCCAAGTAATTTGGGATTATTTTCATTTACTGGGCTGTCAGTTTAATAGAAATTTATTTTATGACATGTACCTTCTGATGGGCTGTTTGATTTCATATTTTTACTATTATTATTATATTTATATTTTATAAAGGGTGGTTTAGCTGGTAGTGGTTTGTTCATCTCTTCTACATTATCTTGACTATTTTTGCTTGTGGGTTCGTTGGGTTCTTAAGTTTGTACAGACTTGTTGTTTCACTTTCATAGGGTTATGGCGGATTTTGGTGTTCCAGGCGCTGAGGAGAAAACGGAGGGCTCCAGTATGATTATTTCTTCCTGGGGATTAAGATACAGTTGGTTAATAAGGTGTTTCAATTGCCGGAGGAGACGCTTCAGGTTGTAATTTCTGGTGGTTCAGGTTCGAGGGGCTCCCTATTGGGCCATTTGAATTCGGCAATCCCTACTGGGCCACTTGAATTTTGTCTGTAAGTCATGCCCACAGGGCATGCTTTAAGTCACTGACTTTCCTTGGCTACCTTTTAACTTTACTCGCCTTTTGGGAGTTTTAAGTTTTGTTCTTTGTGGGTTACAATGGTCACACATTTTGGCGCAGTTACACAGTGTCTAACATAGCCATTGAGCTGTTCACAAAGGCTTCAGCTCAGTTGGTTTTGGTGCCATTTTCCAGGGGCTATGATGTGTGGGTATAGCGAGGCATCGGTTTGGATAAATTTAATATGGGGTTACAATCAGTACACATCCCCCCCTTCCCGTAGTAGAGGTGGTGGTCTGCGGTGGCACCTTTCCTGCGCCAGCAAGCTTGTCAATGAATAATGCTTGGGGAGTCACAGTCTGAATTTGGTTGACGACGAAGGACAGGCTGAAGAAGCTCTGGAAAAACTTTAAAGTGTACCTGTCTGCTGGGTAAACCAGCAGATGACAGTAATTGGTTGTGCTGGTTTAAATAAAGCTGTAGCTGTTGCCCTTACCCACTTAACATGGTGTTGCGTTACTTATTGGGAATAGAAGGATAACGGGATTTGGTGATCGAAGGAGTCAGCATTTATGATCCCCTTTTCAGATATCACTAAAAGTTGCATCAATTCTGCCTATCTTTGGAATGCATTAATTTGCTAGTAGCATCTGCAGATATTCTCTGTCAATTAATTTATATATCTGAAGCAAGGGGGTCCCTGATTACAATGTGCTGTGGTGGTTATGGTGCCAAGACTGCCCCTTTGATATGTATAAAAAAGTACATGAACAAAAGCAGACATTTAACCCCAAATAATCAAATTGAAGAAAAATATGTAGAGTTTGGGTAAAACATTAGTAAGTGATAATAATACTGTAATGATATGCAGATAATTACATAATTTTTTGATGCAAACCTAGGATATTGACATATGAAAAATATGTTTATTCCCTAAACAGATAACTATGGAGAATTTAAACGATAATTGCAATTATTCTTTACCAAAACTTTTTTTTCCTCGCTTTGCTATTTTGGCTCAAAATTTGCAGTTTCTTCATAATTAAAGGAACACTATAGGGTCAGGAACACACACATGTATACCTGACCCAATAGTGTTAAGCCCCCTTGTAAGGTAATATAACTTACCTTATTTCCAGTGTTGGTGCTGGCCCCACCCCAGATCCGCCTCCTTGTTGACATCATCAGAATTTCCCATAGGATGCCCACTGGTGCTGTCCCTAGGGGGCAATGTAAACACTGCCTTTTCTCTGAAAAGTTTACAGTTACAGTTTTACAGTTAAATACCTGCAGGGAATGATTCTACTCTCTTGAACAACTACATTAAGCTGTAGTTGTTCTGGTGACAACAGTGTCCCTTTAAGGTAAGGTTACCAAACACATTCTCTGTATTATTTAAATAATCAGAGCACACATGAAACTAGCTATAATTTAGTACAGACATGTGAATGGAGTAGCCTGTAATGGTTAGACATGTTTGGTTAAAGAGGAAAATTAAATGCTTCATAAAGAATCTTACTGAAAATGATAGGAATTCTTTGAAGGTTTAGTTAGAGTCGGCGGGGGAGGAGAGTAGGCTGAGCCTGACCCAGCGCCGAGGGACATCCGCGCTGGACTCAGGTAAGTCACTGAAGGGGTTTTAACCCCTTCAGCAGCATGGGATGGGGGGTGGGAGGGAGAGGGGCACTGCAGGGCCCTGCAGTGCCAAGAAAACTAATATGTTTTCCTGGCACTGGAGAGTCCCTTTAAGCATGAAAAACAGCATTCCTGTTTCCAAATATATTAATGAAAACTGCAGTGGACTTGTGCATGTGCTTTCAAACGAACCACAATTTGTCCAAATTTAGGGGGGAAAGTTTGTAATTATGAATCGCCATATGACTGAATCACGAAACAAACTAAATGAGGAATGAATGAGCCGTTTATGTCTTTTATGATTTTGAGTTCAGGGTGTACCAATAAAAAAATATATGATTGATGGGAAAAAAGATGACCAATGATTTATATATGTAAGGTGTTGGTAATAATCGCAAATGCTTAATAGGCATGTGTTGGAGGACTTACTATTTCTGGTGACATTTTGTTGTCTATTTGCCATCTGTTCTCTACGGTCTCTTTGGTGTTGTAGATATGTGTTAATCATTTGCTTAATCTTCGAGTCCATGTGTGACTCGGGGAGCATGCCAAGGGGACTCATAACACGGCTATACGCGCACCTATGCTCTGAATCCCGGGAATGGGGAGAACTGGCATACATTGCACAATGGGAGCGAGACTTGGGGGAAGAACTTGAAGGAGTAGAGTGGCAAGAAATATGGGAGGCAAGCAGGACAACCTCGGTATGTGTAACATTACAGGAACAATCTCTAAAAACAATGTTCCGGTGGTATACGACCCCAGTCAAATTGTTTAAGATGCGCAAAACCACCACAGACGATTGCTGGAGGGGGTGCGGGGAGAGCGGGACCTATCTGCATATGTGGTGGGAGTGCCCGAGAGTCACAGGATTCTGGGGAGCCATACGGGACCTTCTGACGCAAGTTTTCTCTAGAGCCCCGGATCTGGACCCGTGGGTGTATCTCCTAAACAGGACTATAGACGGGTGGACGAGAAGGGAGCAAAAATTGATCCACAAAATTACACTGGCCGCAAGGCGAGCGATTGCATACACATGGTTGAAACCGGACACACCACATATAGCGAGCGTTACTGCGCGAATTAGGGAGGTACGCCTGATGGACGACCTGACGGCAAGGATTAGGGGATCCCTGGGAGCATTCAGTAGGCTGTGGGAGCCGTGGGACGAAAGTCCGCTGAGCGCGTAGCATACGAATGAGGACCTTTGAGGATGTGGGGGTCGGTCGGGGGGCCCGGGGCCGCCCCTCTTCCCCCCCTCCTCCCCCTTCCCTCCTCTCCCTCCCTCCTCCGCGGCTGCCTTCCGCGCGCCTCCAAGCCCCGTTCTTGCCTATTCTCTATACTTTTCTTCTCTGTTCTTTCCACTTACACTCCTTATCATATCGGCACCGAGGGCCTTCTCCTATAAGGAACGGTGCTGAGGCTTCTTAAAGTAAAGTGAACCTTGCCTTTGCATCAGGTGATACTATACTCTGTGCCTCAGACAGAGTGTTGCACAAGAGAACATATCAAACAGGCTCTGGTTCACACATTGTTGTCAAAGATGTTTTTTTTGTTTTTCTTTTATCTTTTCTCTTATGGATAACATGTCATACGCTACTACAGGAATGTTCATGTACTATATCGAAACATGTAAAATATGTTGTTTTCACGTGGCGAATTGTGATAATACATTGCACAACAACAAAAATAAAGAATTAAAAAAAAAATCATTTGCTTAATTGCTAATAACAACACTGTTAAATTCCAATATTTGGGTTAAGGGCCCAGAGTAGAAGTTACAAGAATAGCCACGAACACTGGAGCTGTAAATGGTGTGTGAGTTGCTGTGCCTGTTCCTACATCTGGAAATTACCTGGTATGGAAGTTGAGAATGCAGAATGAACTTAGTAGAAAGGGTGTACGGGACGGAAGAGGAAGAGTCCCCACCAGAAACTAATGCAGAAATAATCCATTTGGAGAAAAATAATGCTGAAAAACAAGAGCTGAGATATGCATTTATGTGAGTACTAGTAATTTATACCACATTGAAAACTTTGAGCCATGGAGGTATGGGAAGGAATAGTTGGACTGTATCTAAGTACCAGTCTAAATGAAAGGCTTTATTTACCAAGAAATCTCTTCAATATGAAGTTGGCTGAGGGAGGAGACCTAAAGAAACATCCAATCAAATGTCAGAGTCAATTATCTTTTAGATGCAACAATGCAAGAAACTGCTTTAAAAAAAAAAAAAAAAAAGGCTACCATAGACAAGAAAAAGCCTATACATGGCAGAACACATTAAAAATGCTTTTATTGTTTAATGTAAAGGCATATATAGTTATCAAAAAACTTTGTATTATTTATTCGGGTGCAACATCGCACATGAGGACCATGCTGTTTGCAAGGACATAGTACCCTGTGCAGTCAAAGGATCACAGTATGAATGGTGCATTGTTTTTTCACATACCCGGCACACGGTTACACAAAACTTAAGGTTATATATTGCGCCTCCAGGAGAGCTTTTTTTTTTATACCTGATGCTGAAGGAAGCAAGGTGAAGTGTTAGTGTAGGACTCACCTAAGAGGTTTTCCTTGATGTGACCGGTGGACTTACACCTAATGGCCATTAAAGTGATACTAAAAACCTCCAGTTATTCAAATATGAATAGGGATTTGGGTAACTCTTTTCTTTGGTTTTTATTGTATGTATTGAGGATGTGTACTATGGTCATTGCTGCTGGCCAGAAGTAGTGGGAGTCTTAGTGCAGGATTTATTTTAGTGTATTTGTTTTACAGTTATGCCTTGTGGTTTTGCCTCACCAACCTATGCATGATTTCTATGCCTACATATGCATCCTTTTACTGTCCACCCTATGTTCGGTTTCACTGTACGCGCTTATGTAGCGGTTTACCATGGGACACTCTCTGTGTAGGTGCTACAACACACTCTGCGCATGCTTTATTGTGCCGTATACACAATTTCTAGAGCCATAAGGATAGTTTGATATAAGCTCCACCTCTGGTCAGGCATACTGGTTTTCCAGCCTTGGCTGTCAATTAGGCTGGTTACGTAATTTTAGTACCCATTTCACTGGATACTGACATTTCACCAGAGGGATATTATTGGATACATTGTTTAGGTTTTTTATGTTTGTTACACTGTGCAATTAAAGTGTTGGTCTTTACAGAAGACCAAACTATACACATGACCCACTGCTTGTGTGAGGATTTCTAGGTGCTGAGTTTGGTTAAGTATGTTGAGGGCTTAGGTATGGGTTAGGGAAACGTAGTTCAGAATTTTGGTCATTTTAACATAATTTACTATTACATAGTGGTGTCTGCACACAGATCACTATTCAGCTCCAAGTTCAACTGATACGTCACTAGTTTTGGGCATTTTTCTTTCTCGCACCTGGTCAGGGAACTGGTCCCTAGCTTTGGTTTGTCTTTTATTTCAAAGGTCAGGCACTCATTCAGCTCACTAAGTACACTAATGATTCATTCATCCTACCGTTCCCTTGAAAGCTAACCATCTGCTCATGCAGTTGGATACAGACTTGGGTGCCCTTAGTTGTCCACAGGTAGTGTTTCAGCTTAATGTACCATTAGATAGGGGATCCGCGAGGCCATGTCCCATCCTCATTCTACTGAGGTTTTTGCCCCACATTCCAAACCATAGTTAGTGCTTGCACCTTATAATTGTCATTGAGAGGCCAACTCCCTGCCACAATGATGTTGGCATAAAGAGCCATAACACAAATTCATAGGTAGAGCCTCTCAATGCTGCTTGGCAACTAGTTAGGTATTAACAATCACCAGGGAAGGAGTGGCTGGGGAGGAGGGGGGAGGAATGGCTGGGGAGAAGGATTGGACATTAGTTTGACTATTCTCACACAGTTAGGTACAATCAGAATGCCACATCTACACTGCATTCATATTTTTGCATATTCTCCCATTTTGTTCTCATGCTTTGTGGTTGTTTTGCCCTCTTTTATATTCATATCTGGGTCTCCCTGGTGTGAGTAGGGTGCGTGTATCTGTGTGTGTAAGTGCCAGTGTGTGTATCTGTATGTCAGTGTGTGTATGTGTGTATGTGCCAGTATGTCTATCTATGTGTCAGAGTGTGTGTGGAAAGCGAAAAAACATATGTTTTTCAGCACAGACATGCAGAAATTTGCACCTCACTGTACACCCACACTATCCTCTACACACACACACACACACACACACACACACTACACCTTGGATTTGATTAGTGTTGTAGAGTCAAAATTATCACCACCTAATGTTACTATGCCATCAATTTGTTTGCTACCCATAATTCAATTTCCATTAGTGAGTATTGTAACTTCTATTAAACATCTTCCTTATCCTTCTCAGGTATTCCCATTCATTACCCACTACTAACTCAGATAAAACCTTTCATGCTCTAAGACTACATTTATCACAATTTCCCTACCTCTATTAAATAAATTTAAAAGGTGAAAAATTCCTCATCCATTTCCAAGTGTTTTCCTGTAATGCTCCCTACCTCATTCCCCTTTTCCTAGTTCTTATCTCCCACAGTCCTAGGCATAAATTCAACTGATATCATCACATTAATTACAATGACGTAGCATGTCCTCGAACTATCTCTTTACCTCTTCCAGCTTCCACCATCTCCATACCTCTACCCTACTACTGTAAAATTGTCCTTCTCACTTTGGAATGCAATGTGCTTGTGCAATAAGACCAGCCTCATTTTTCATTTATGAAAATAATGGAAATATTCCTTTCATTACTACAACACCTGCTGCTCTTGTTTCATATTTCTACTTTTTTCTCCACACTCCATGCATAACTAAATATGGAGGTAGAGTTGGCCTTCTGACATCCTGCTCTTGGACTCCTGCACCCAGATCAATCACCATACCTTCTCTTCCTTTCTCATACTTTGAAATCCACATCTCATCTTTCTTTGGACAACATGCCATTACTAGTAGTGCTAAATACTGCCCCCAAGGGCCACCCTCTTGCTTTTCTGATGAAATGTACTGTTTCCTTTCTGACTTCACACTTCTTAATAACCAGTGCTGCCCTATCCTCTCTTAATAATGCACTCTTTAATCTCTCAATGTACTTACCCCTTTTTATATGGTTCCCCCAAAAACTCAACCAAGTCCTGGCTCAAAAATGGCCTTTGCCACACTATGTTCTGCTTAGTATTCCTGGAAATGTTCACTCTCTCCATCCACCTTAGCAACCTTCTCTTCCTTTTTAAAACAATATTCTCCATTCCCTGATGCTTGTGTAAAGACTTAGTACAATTAATTAATCACTCTACTTTCCCCTATACACATCAAAGATTTGCTACTTGAACAAAGTTTTTTGAACAAAGTTTTTTGACTTTCCGCTAATAATAACTAGTGATAACAATAACTAGTATTTATATAGCGCCTTTCTCCCAGCGGGACTCAAAGCGCTTTTCAGTGCACACTCTCGGAATTAACCAAATCGGCAGCTGAATAATAATAGATGTTATTATTACCCAATTGATGCTACTCATTTTATCGACCTCGGAAGGATGAAGGGCTCACCCTGCCGGCATTTGAACCTGTGATCTTGCATTTTGAACAGGCTCTGTAGTCAGGGAATTTGCCAACTGGGAAGGGAAACAACAGCCCTAACTTTTACCACCATCACCCTTACCCACATCTGATATAGCTTCTCAAACAAAAAATCTCAATATTAGATCCTCCTTATGCACCCAAAACCCCACTAAATTCTCCCCTCCCCCCCCCACTTCAACAGCTTTCTTCTCTTACTTCACTTTGTTTTCTTTACTAAAGTAAAACCACCTACCACCACCACTGCTGACCCAATCCTGCATTCTCTTCTACACTCCCACTGTAATGTTTCCCAATTTGTCCTCTATTATCAACCATCCTCTCTTCTGGTTGTTTTCCTGTTTCCTTGGGATTTGTAAATAAAAATAAAACTTTAAAAATCCCTTGATCTTGCCCTACCTAGTAGCTTCTAACTAATCTCCTCTCCCAACCATCCAATCTGGATGTCCGCTTACCCACTGAACTGAAACTGCAATTCTTTATGCTCATAATTTCCTTGGCCAATGATAGCATTCTAAGCTCACTTCTATAATTATTCTCCTTGATCTCTCTGCTGTGTTTTTTTTAGGCCCTCATCCTACCTTTCTGTCTTATCCTATCTTTCTGGTCACATCTATGCTTTCTATTCAACAATACATCTACACCACCCATCCCTCTTTCAGTTGGTGTATCACAAGGCTTGGTGCATCCCCCACTCCTCTTCTTACTGTACACCGCCTCTCTGGCAGAACTTATATCCTCTCTTGGCTTCAATGCTGTGCAAATGACATTCAAATCTTCTTTTTTTTCCCCTCCTTCACACCTGACCGCTCCTCTTGCATTTCTTCCTGTCATACATCAATATCCTCCCACTAATGCTGTGGTAGAACCCCTGCCTGTTCGTGGATTCCTTTTTATATTATGTGTATTTTCCTATGTTTTCATGTATTGTGCCCGCTCCCCATTCGGGAGTGCTTCCACAAAGGGAATTCATTCCCCTTCCGAACCAGGGAATAACCCTGATATCTCATTTGGAATGTTAGGTTAGAATGTTCTCACCTTGCAACATAAGCGTCAAACCACAAGGGAAACAAGTAATGAGCACTAACCTGGGTGGCCGCCCTTTCGTTAGACGTACACCCAACAGGGGGAGCGTTCATGGGTTGTTTCCCGGCCCGTTCGTTCCCCGAACGAGGACTTCTCCAGTGCCCTATTAGAACGTTCGCACAAAATAATCAGAACTTTTCACTTGCAACATAGGTGTGAAAGCGCAAGGGAAATAATTAATGAGTGCTTCCCGGGTGGCCGACATTCATACCGACGAAGGGGGAGCATTCATACCCCGAAAGGAGAAGATTCCCTTGTCTGGGTTCCACACCGGAAGCTCTCGAACGGAGGATAGTCGAAAGAGGAGCCATTATGCGGGTCCCTGAGATTGGTGTGGACGCTTTTGGAGCACTGACTGGTTTGGCGGGCTTACCTGTGGCCGAGAGACAGAGAGACTAGCTCTTTTTCCACAGGCCGGCTTTTCTGTGCCTGGGAGACAAAGGCACAGAGGCTTCTGGGAGGAAGATCACCTGGCATCTGGGGTGAGAAACCCTGTGTTGTGGTGGCGGGCTTTAGGGAAATGGGAACGGAGTCCCCTTCCTGCGCTAGGGCCCCTGGGAGGGGGAGCATCGAGGGATGTGACCTTGTACAATTGTGTGGGACACCCCTTGCATGGGGAAATGCATAAAAGCCATCTGTGGCCAATAAAATTGTGTTGTACCTCCAGAGCTCAGTCTCGTCCAATTACTGGAGGGGAAATGGGTCTCTGTATATTCTAGAGTGGTTCCTGAGCGGCTGAAGAAAGGGAAGTAGCGGAGGTAACCACTCGGGTTACCTGGGGTCCACTACAAATGCAAATTAACCCAATCCAAAACAGAAGTTGTGGTCTTCCCTCCTCCATCTATTTCACCAACCCTTCCACCACCTTCTATTATCTTCGCTATCCTGGCCATTTCCTCCTCACTCACAGCCCACACCCTAGGAGTCCTCTTTGACTATTTTTTACCTACCCTAGCCATAAAAATTCAGTTTTGTAGAGGAAAATATATACCATAGCTGAGTGGAATTTTGACTGTTCTATAAACTGTTCTATGTAACATTACTGTCACTGAATGCCATGTAACATGATTTATCCTCTATACCTAACTATAAAAGAGTGAACAGGTGTGTCGGAGCTTCAAATAAATTATAATACACTGTATGTGTAAAAAAATTGAAAACATAAAATTAAAATCATGCAAAATTTACACCCATTGTATACTTGTATACATATGTATTAAAAGATACTTAATATCATGACTAATTCCAATGATTTGATTGAACAATATCCAGAGCAAAGACAGATGTATCTAGAATAAGAAAAAAACACACATAGTGTAATCTTTATATAAATATATAAATAATATGGTGTGGGAATTCCACTCACACGATTAAGAGCTGTATCATGCTCTATAAGAGGAGCCCTGGAGGTTCCTATTCAGGTCTTGGCATTCACTGCAGTCTTTAAACATGCACCATTCAGAAAATATGGTATTAAAAAAAGTTTTATTTATATAATATAACAATATGTAAACTATAAAATGGCTGGGGAAATTGCCCCAAAACGCTACATATACAATATCTATTGTGCAATAAATAATCCCCATTCCAAATATGGAACACTCTCTGTAATACATTGAGAATAAATTATTTGCATTGACGGAGTATTAATTTCGTTGTCTATCAACCGGTCTTCCTGTGCAGTTCATACTATATAGCATAACAAATGAGAAATACTTAAATAGATTTTGTTTAGTTGGTCTGAAATAAGCATTTTAATAGCTTTGTTACCACAACATTTATTCACTAAAAATCTATTTGTGAAAGCTGGGTAAAATGCGCTGGTTTAAAAAAAAACCAAAAAAAAACAAGAAAAAAAAACTCATCTATAGTGACAACTGAGCTATTTTAATCTAACTCTTGCAGTTAGTTTTTGAGTTGTTAAAATAAGTTTTAAGAGAACAAACTGTGATGACGACATAGTCCCACAAGGGGTTACTTTTAAAAGTAAATTATTCGAAATGATTCCAAAAGGAGTCTTTCATATCTATATATAGAACACACTTGAATATACCTGGTTTCACATAACTGACAATTACAATTGATGATTTAATTAAAATGTAAAATACAATTTTAACTACAGAAAATTTATAAATAAAAATCCAAATGGTAGGAAATGTGATTTTTTTGTAAAAAAAATTTTTTAAAGAGGTTATAAATCGAAAATATTAAGTTTAACTGCAGGCATAGGTATTGTAGTTTATAATATTTTAGTGCAGCTTATTAGGCAAAAAGTTCTAACTTTATATAAACGTAGAAGAATGCCTTATTTTCACAATAGATAGAAAGAAGAAAATGAGTTGGATCTGGATATGAGAAGAATTATAAAAAATAATAAAAAATACGTTTTTCAAACTTTACCTTGTTGATGTCCCACAACACAACAATGCTCTGGCGTTTGGCAAATTCACAGGCGGTAATTCGTCCCATGCCATGACCAGACCCTGTAATCAGCACAATATCTCCACTAACAGATTTCCTCTTCAATGGGATAAAACACTTGACTATAGCCTCTAGATATGAGTAAACTGCAATGGCAAAAAGAAGCAAATAGTCTAGAATGATATTCATGTTTGCAGTTGGAGTTCAGCTTTCCAAATGCCCATGTGGCCAAACAACAGCTGCATTTATGTCTAGTGAATAAACTTGTATAGATGCCAGCTCAGCTACAGACTCAAATATCTTGTAATTTTATTGCACTACGGATTCTGAAGTCACTGACATTTATACAATTAAAGTAAGGGCACCTATATGATACTCATTTACATTAGGTGTAACTTCCAAAAGAGAAATGTGCAACCTCCTCACCCTAGTTAGTTATCAAGGTTTGTGTTTATGTTGGTAATGTGCAGGTAAACAAACTCTTGAGTGATACAATTTTAACTGGGTTACTTCTATGAACAGAGATTAAGAAAAATTGCCATTGTTTTTTTTTATTATTGAAAATGAGATGATATGTTATATGGCCTCTACACGTGTTATTATGTAATGCATGCATATTGGTTAATAAGTCTTTTCAGTGCAATCTCCTGCTTTATCCTTACTTTTGTGGAGGACCACCTCTTTGGCACCCAAAGACCATCACAATTTAAAGGGCTGAAACTAGGTCAGAATGTGGTTTTGATGCTTGTGTATGACATCAGCACTCATGATAGACGTGTGTTGGTTTGTAATAATGTATGTCTTTGGCGAAATAAGTGGTGCTTCTGCTGAAAGAGGGCTTAAAGATATCAGCTTAAAATGTACCTTTAATATATTTACTCACATGTATACATATATAATTAGATTGCTTGAGGACAGAACAACAATAATAATATGGGTGCTAGCCTTTGATGTTTTGAAAGGGTTACATCAACCACCTTGACCACTTCTGCTTTTATAAGTAGTCATGGTGGTTGGAGTTTGTATGTGCAATGTTTCTGCTTGAAATGCTGCAGGTACTGAGATATTGGCACTTTTGTTATATTGTGCAAATGCTCCTCCATATTCACACACACACAATGTCACGCTACACACATACTCCCCCATATTTCCATGCACTGTCCACATACGTATACATTTTATCTTACATTTTACTTGCATGCTTTTTAATATTTCATGTATATGTTTTATTTGCATTTTTTTTAAATGGGGGTTAACTCCATCATGAATCATGCATTTGTGGCCTTTTGAATCCCGGTATGGGACTTACCCCTTACATAATATGTGGTTTTCAAATTGTTGAAACATAAAATAGAAAAATAAAAGGAGATATATAGTCCAATATTGTATAAACCAACAAAATAGATAGAAGTGAGTGAAAATTAACTCACATAGATTAGAGCCATTTCAGGGTGTAGAGACACACGGAAGGCGGGAATTAATTTTTCTAACGGTGGTTTTTGGAGTACTGACAGAGTGTTTTCTCAGCTGCTATACTATCTCAATAACACAATATCACAAATAAGTGTCTATATCACACTACAGTTTTTTGTTTGTTTTAGATTTGTACCTTGCTCCTTACTTCCCTATACAGCACTGACACAGGAGAGAATAAAGGGACACTCTGGACCCCTAAAGCACAGCAGTTTCCTGGAATGCTTCATGTGTGAAGAGTGTGTCCTTTAGTTTCATTTTACAAAAAGTGCAGATTTCAATATAAATTGGCACTCTTATAAATTAACCTTATTATACCCCCTGGCTTTCAAGCAGACAATTAATCCTGTTACTTCCTGGTAGTGTAGCTCAGTGGAGCTAACCTCAAGAGGCAGTTGTGACGGACCACCTGGCACCCCGACCGGGTACCTCCATCAATTGCTGCTTCCTAGTACTTGCGAGCACCATAAGCACTGCACTGGAACACCATAACCGCTGTAAAGCCCACAAACCGCCGCAGCTTGGTTGGGGTCTCGCTGTCCTCCACCCACCCTGGACCAAGACCAGGATCCAGCTTCCAGTGGGTAGACCTCTCCTAGTTACAGAGAGTGCAGCAGGAACAGCTCTTATAAGAGCTAGTGATTATACTCAGGGGAGTATAGTGATATAGCAATCCCCAGAGTGAATATAGTTCTCCAATACCCCAAACATGAGCCAAGACTTCATGAAGGGGTAAACAAATCTCAGTTTAATGGGAGCCACACTTGACCTTATATGACAATCCCCATGCAAGGGGTACGCCCACATGGACCTGATGGTAGACTGATTTGCAACGTCACAGACCAATAACAATAAGGTTACAAAGCACGACACTCCCACACACAGCACACAATCCCTCCCCTCTGCCTGGGAAAAAATTGAGTCAGATACTGTACTCCAGGAAGATAAAAACACACATTTCAATAAAACCCTAAAAATACCCCAAACACATAATATCCCCACAAATGTTACATCCCCTGATAGCCCTGATCTGGGTGACCAACAAAAATCACCCAGATCAGTTCAGGGGTTAATGAATTCTATGGAAGCCACATTTTGACCGACCGCATGCATGGTCCCATGCCCAAAACAGTTCCAGAGTATCAGGTTGTGTATTCAGTCTAATTTGGGAATTTGAAATAAAGTCCAAAATACTGAACGTAGCCGTTCGTGAGTAAAGTCAGTTTATGTCTCTTGTTCGGGAGTTTATTCTTACCGAACGCCGTTCGACTCCCGTTTAGTGGTGTTCATGCCGTCGAGTGGCCGATTTGAGTTCCATTAAGTCGACGGCCAAACACCGCTCATTGTACTTGCGGCTTAAGATCAAATGCCGCTTCAAACCACTTCGACCATTCGGGAGTTCGAAGTGCTGCTTTGAACCACTTCGGGAGTTTGAAGTGTTACTGTACCAGTCCAAAAAGGCACAAGCAGTGGTTTCAACCAGGGTTTAACAAAGGGGCCATAGTCACAGGGTAGGAGGCTGGCAAACAGGCTTCTCCAATAACCAGTGACGAGGTTCAGTTCGTCACAGCAGAAATTGCCCAGACCACCTGCCTTGCAAAGACTTCTTATTGAGCTGCATTGGGAAGTCTCTGAATGGACAATGTCTGGTCAGCGTTAGAAGTGCAGGGCTTACAAAGGCTTCAGACAAGAGATCTGCAGCATGTGCAAGATGTTTTTAGATATAACCCCAATTAAAAAAAAGCATAATTAAAGTGTCAAATGTAAAAATTAAAAGAAGCACACACATTGCCCACAAATATTTTTTTTTGCCAAAATGCACATTATGTAGCATTAAGTAGTATAACATATGACTATCCATAACCCTAAACCTACACTCTAACACTTACTATTCCTGAAACATACTCCAAATCCTCACCCTAACCTTTACTCAATCCATTCCCTAATGCTAGAATTAACTTAATTAATTAATGTTGCTTGCCCATGTCATTAGGTCGGGGAGGTGTTGGTGCAGTTCATTTTGCACAAGCACAGAACTTAGAACTATTTCTGTTTATTTGTAAGAAAAGTTTTTCGTGTTCCTATTAAATTGCTGCAAACTCCTCTTCTACAGGTGTCTGACCTCCGTAACCCAAATGTTTAACATATTTTGAATTGCGCATTTTCACTGATCGGATATTTTGTTTTCATGTTTTTTTCACAGCCATTGTAGACATTGTTACATTTGATGTTGTATCTACTATTGCATTTTGTAGCTTTTGGGCTAAATTATGAGCTTTATTTACTTGTTTAACCTTTTATAGTTTTAGCAACAAAAACAGAACATTTTTATAGAACTCTGCATCTTTTTATAGCACTCTGCTTCTTTTTATAGCACACTGCCTCCTTTTGCTTACATTCATATTCTAAAATATTTAAATTTGAAAGCTTTTAACTTTATCTACTCCGAGAAGTAGTATGGCCAATCAGCACCTTACTAGTATTGCATATGGGACTAAAATGTTTATCACACTTAGCTTGGAGTACTGTTTACAGTGAGCTTACTTGTATAATTTGTACAATTTTTTTGATTAACTTTGTAATGCTTGTTAAATATTTCAATAAATAATGTAATAAATAGTGAACTAGTATATCAGACTTAAAGCACACTCTAGTGGTATGCCTAGTTATTACATTTGTGAAAGTTTTTTTTTTTTTGCGTCTTTTAACCCCTTAAGGACCAAACTTCTGGAATAAAAGGGAATCATGACATATCACACATGTCATGTGTCCTTAAGGGGTTAAAGCAGTAAATGTTAACATTAACGTAATTAGTAGCATGCAAAGGGAAGGTGGGGAGAAGTTAGGATAAGCAACCTCCCTGGGAGACAGATTGGAGGGGTAACAGGATGGAAGGCGAAAACACAAAATTAAGTAATAGGAAAGCCTCTCTGTGTATTTTTGAAGATTCACTCTGCTTTATAATTATAATTATTATTTATTTATTTTTAAACCTTGTAATCCTAAACTTTATTAGCTTAATTCTTGATCACTGAAATGTAAAATTCTAGGTGATGTTTTAACCCCTTAAGGACCAAACTTCTGGAATAAAAGGGAATCATGACGTGTCACACACGTCATGTGTCCTTAAGCAGGGGTGTATCTATCACGAGGCAAACAAGGCATTTGCCTAGGGCGGCACTTGCCAATGGGGCGGCAAAATGCCTTGTTTGCTTAGTGATAGTTCCAATAATATGCCAAATATATATATATTATTATTTTTTTACGGAGTCCGTTGCTTCACTATGCGAGCGGCATCGCCGGCGCCGCATAGTGAAGGAGTTGCTCTTCCTCCTCCTCCTCCTGATTTCCTTCCGACCTCCCCTGCCTTTTACGGATGCGCGTTGCCGTCGTGACGTCACACGGAGGTGAAGTCACGGGCCGGCAACGCTAGGGTGAGCCCTCCTCCTGCTGCAGAGCGCACGGTCACCGTGAACACTGAGCCCAGGCCCCAATTGCCTGATCGGAGCCTGCTGTCTACCTGTCTTCAGAACTGTAAGTACTTAAATTACAGTCCTGTCCTTCACTAAAAGAAATTGCTTAGTTGTTTTATGGGGTAAGGTAAGGGGGCTGGCTGGTTAAAGGGGGGAGGATTAGGTAGGGGTTAATACTGATCTCAAACTGCTGATTGTTTAAAAAAAAAGAAGTAATCTGTAATACAGTATTTATATAACCATTTGATTTAATGTATTTGTATTTATTAATGTATTTATTTTTTTGGGGGGGGGAGTGAAGGGCAGTATTACACAATATTTATATTTTTTTTAAGGGGGGGGGGGAGTGAAGGGCAGTATTACACAATCTTTATATATATTTTTTTATACATGTAAAGATTGTGTAATACTGCCCTTCACTCCCCACCAACCAACACAGAAATTAGCACAAATACATTAAATAAAATGGCTGCCTGTATCATTATTCTAAAAATTAAAAAAACACAACTTCTGACATAAATACTTTGTATTTACAGATTACTTTTTATATATTTGTTACGCATATGCAAGTAATCTCCAAAATACAAAATGTTTGTCAGACGCTAAAAATCAAACTAGGAATGTGCATAGTTTTTTTTTTGTTTTTTTTTAAGTAACTTTTAGATGATACAGACATTTTATTTATTTGTGATTCTTTTTCTTCTCTATATTCAAGGGACACTATAGTCACCAAAACCACAACAGCTAAACGTAGTAGTTCTGGTGTCTATATCATGTCTCTGCAGGCTTTTTAATGTAAACACTGCCTTTTCAGAAAAAAGGCAGTACAGTGATACCTCGGTTCACGAACGCTTCTGTTCACGAACAACTCGGTTCACGAACAGAAAAGTTCGTAAAAATATGCTCCGGTTCACGAACTCCGCCTCGGTTCACGAACAGAAAAGTTCGTAAAAATATGCTCCGGTTCACGAACTCCGCCTCGGTTCACGAACCATTTTAATGCTAATTTCAGGCTGTCACATGGTCGGGACTTCCTGTAGGAAGACCGTGGAGAGAAGAAGCAAGAATAAGAGACACAGAAAGAAGTACTCTGCAAGCATTATAAGTGATTATACTGTATTTTATCACATACAGTACATACTGTACACAGAAAGAAGTACTCTGCAAGCATTATACAGTACAGTAAGTGATTATACTGTATTTTATCACATACAGTACATACAGTACACAGAAAGAAGTACTGTACTCTGCAAGCATTATAAGTGATTATACTGTATTTTATCCCATACAGTACATACTGTACAGTTCACTGGACACCCAATATGGCTCCCAAGAAGCATAGTGGAAAGAAGAAAGTGCGGAGCAGCAATAAAGGTGACAAGAACAGCAATGCAGGTGACAATGTGCAAAGTGGAAATGCAAGTGACAATGTGCAAAGTGGAAATGCAAGTGACAATGTGCAAAGTGGAAATGCAGTTGACAATGTGCAAAGTGGAAATGCAGTTGACAATGTGCAAAGTGGAAATGCAGTTGACAATGTGCAAAGTGGAAATGCAAGTGACAATGTGCAAAGTGGAAATGCAAGTGACAATGTGCAAAGTGGAAATGCAAGTGACAATGTGCGAAGTGGAAATGCAGGTGACAATGTGCAAAGTGGAAATGCAAGTGACAAGAATGTGCAGCGCAAGCATGGTGGCAAAAAGAAAGTGCACAGCAGTAGTAAAGGTGACAGCAAGGTTGTGAAGAAAATAACCATTGAGCTGAAGAAGGAAATTATAGAAAAGCATGACCGTGGTATTCGTGTGACTGATCTGGCTTCGGAGTACAAGATGGCAAAGTCAACAATTTCGACTATTCTGAAAAACAAAGCCGCCATCAAAGGAGCTGATGTTGCAAAAGGAGTAACAATGTTAACCAAGCAGAGGACACAAGTGCTGGAAGAGGTGGAAAAACTTTTGTTGGTGTGGTTGAATGAGAAACAGCTGGCAGGTGATAGTGTAAGTGAAGCTATGATCTGTGAGAAAGCCAGGAAATTGCACAGTGATTTACAGCAAAGAAGCCCCTCTACAAGTGCAGCAAGTGACGAATTTAAAGCCAGTAGAGGGTGGTTTGAAAAATTCCGCAGGAGAACTGGCATCCACAGTGTGATTAGACATGGTGAGGCTTCCAGTTCTGACAAGGCCGCAGCAGAAGCTTACAAGTTAGAATTTGCAGAATTCATGAAGACAGAAGGATACGTCCCTCAACAAGTGTTCAACTGTGATGAAACAGGGCTCTTCTGGAAAAAAATGCCGAACAGAACCTATATCACACAGGAGGAAAAGGCCCTACCAGGGCACAAGCCCATGAAGGACAGATTGACCCTTTTGCTGTGTGCCAACGCAAGCGCCGATCTGAAAATTAAACCACTACTGGTGTACCATTCTCAGACCCCTCGTGCATTTAGGGAACAAAATGTGAACAAGGCCAGACTGCCCGTCATGTGGAGAGCCAATGCCAAAGCTTGGGTCACAAGGCAATTGTTTATGGAATGGCTGCACGAGGTGTTTGCACCCACCGTCAGAAAATATCTTTCTGATAACCAGCTGCCTGAAAGGTGCCTTCTTCTGATGGACAATGCCCCAGCACACCCTCCAGCCTTGGTGGATGATATGGATGCTGAGTATGACTTCATCAAGGTAAAGTTCCTCCCCCCCAACACAACACCACTTCTGCAGCCCATGGACCAGCAAGTCATCTGCAACTTTAAGAAGCTGTACACAAAGGCGCTCTTCACTAGGTGTTTTAATGTCACTGAAGAGACATCCTTGACTTTGAAAGAATTCTGGAAGAAACATTTCAATGTTGTCCACTGCATTAACCTCATTGACAAAGCCTGGGAAGAGGTCACTTCCCGAACCCTAAATTCAGCCTGGAGGAAACTGTGGCCAGAATGTGTCGCTGAACGTGAACATGACTTAGAAGGGTCTGATGCAGAGGTAGTGGAGGAAATTGTGTCCATGGGCAAGAATATGGGTCTGGACGTTGATGGTGCTGATGTGGAAGAGCTTGTTGAGGAACATAGGGAGGAGCTGACCACGGAAGAACTTTATGAACTCCACAGTGAGCAGCAGAAGGCACTTCTTGAGGAGCATTCCACTGAGGAGGAAGAAGAAAGGGAGGAGGTTAGCAGTGATGCCATAAAATCCATTATGCAAAAATGGAATGAGTGCCATGATTTCTTTGAAAAGCACCACCCCAACATTACTGTCACTGTCACAGTACTGTCAACAGAGTGTTAAATCTCATGAATGATAATGTGGTCTCTCATTTCCGGAGGGTTATGCAGCGCAGAAAGAGACAAGTGACATTGGACAGATTTTTCAGACAAACTGAGCCTGCAGCTAGGAGACAAAGGAGAGAGGAAACCCCTGAAGAAGATCTCCCTGATGTCCTTATGGAGGGGGACTCTCCCCCCAAACAATAACTGCCTCCCACCTTACTGTCCTCTCTTAATAAATAACTACAGTATACTGTACTTTACTAATGTGTATTGTCATTTGTTTCATATTTTTGGGCTTCAAAAACCCCCCAAAAAAAGTCAGCACGGATTAACCGGATTTACATTGAACCCTATGGGAAAATGTGCCTCGGTTCACGACCAATTCGGTTCGCGACCAGAGTCAGTTCACGAATTAAGTTCGTGAACCGAGGTATCACTGTATTTACATTACTGTCTATGAATACCTCTAGTGGCCACTCATCAGACGGCAACTAGAGGTGCTTCCTAGTCCAGTGTTGCACAACGTGTAGCACTGGCATTCAAGCTGAACACTCCTCATAGAAATGCATTGATTTAATGCATCTCTATGAGGAGATGCTGATTGGTGCAGCACAGTGTTTTGCCACACATGCGCAATAGCCTCCCAATGCTTTCCTATGGGAAAGTAGTGGGTTGGCTGATATATACTGAGACACTGCACATTTTTGTGTGGGAAGCCGGGATCCAGGGGGCCCAAGTAAATTCTTGCCCAGGGTCCAATCAATAATAAAGACGGCCCTACCCCTTGCCGCTCTCTCTCTGCTCTGTCCCTGCTTCCTGATTAATGTCTGACTGTTGCCACGGAGAGCAGACAGCAAGCCGACCTCCCACAAGAAGCAGCATGCTCCTTCAGAGCCTCCTTCCATTATAGCCGGGCAGCACGTGCTACGTCTGTTGATTTTCACTGACGCTATTAGGTTTATTTTCATTGACGCTATTAGGTTTATTTTCATTGACGCTATTGCGGTTTATTTTCATTGACGCTATTGCGGTTTATTTTCATTGACGCCATTGCGGTTTATTTTCATTGACGCCATTGCGGTTTATTTTCATTGACGCCATTGCGGTTTATTTTCATTGACGCCATTGCGGTTTATTTTCATTGACGCTATTGCGGTTGATTTTCATTGACGCTATTGCGGTTTATTTTCATTGACGCCATTGCGGTTTATTTTCATTGACGCCATTGCGGTTTATTTTCATTTACGCTATTGCGGTTGATTTTCATTGACGCTATTGCGGTTGATTTTAATTGACGCTATTGCGGTTGATTTTCATTGACGCTATGGCGGTTGATTTTCATTGACGCTATGGCGGTTGATTTTCATTGACGCTATGGCGGTTGATTTTCATTGACGCTATGCTGGTTGATTTTCATTGACGCTATGCTGGTTGATTTTCATTGACGCTATGCCGGTTTATTTTCATTGACGCTATGCCGGTTTATTTTTATTGACGCTATGGCGGTTGATTTTCATTGATGTTATGTCGGTCGATTTTTACTAATGCTATGTCAGTTGATTTTTACTGATGCTATGTCAGTTGATTTTTACTGATGCTATGTCGGTTGATTTTCACAGCATTGGTACTATTCTTAGCAGCCATGAGTGACGGGCGAAAAAGGCTAAGTGGAGCAGGTTACCGAAAAAATGCCAAAATTAGGCGTGAAAAACAAGCCAGGGAGCTTGAACAGACAGGAAAAATTGAACTATTTTTCTCAAAACCTGTGGCTTCTTCTAATACTGAGCAGGGTGAGGAGGTAGTTGAAGATTTAACTGCTGACATCTGTGAAACTGATGTAGTTGCTACATGCAGTTTTGATACTTTACTAGCTACCAGTAGTTCTAGTATTGCCAGAGAAACTGAGACTTCTGAATCAGGTCCTTCGAGTTCAGTAGAATTTGATGATCCTGTTGTACAAATAGGAGTGAGCTCTGACCCTGCTGAATGGGGTTTAAATGATTGCACCAGAGACCATGTGGCTAAACATGGAATAATTCAAAATGAGAATCTGGACTTTACACAGTCGAGAAGGCTTTATGCTGACCATTCTAGATTGCTAACCAAACACCTTTTTGAAAAAGAAAACTTTAATGGAGAGAAACAAAAAAGGAGCTATTTGGTTTACTCCAAAAGCAAAGGAGTAGTGTTTTGTGCTCCATGTCGTTTGTTTGGTGGCAAATCCCAGTTGGCAGAAAGTGGCTTCAATGACTGGAAAAATGGCACGGCTCGATTAAATGAGCACGAACGTTCAGCTGAACACAAATCCTGCGTGCTATTTTTAAAATCAAGAGCATGTACACTGGGGAGAATTGATGAAAGTCTTACCAAGCAGCGTTCTGATGAAATTCAATTTTGGAGAAATGTTTTAAAAAGAGTTGTTGCTGCAGTTAAGGCACTTGGCACTCGAGGACTTGCTTTCAGAGGGAAAGATGACCGTTTTGGTTCCACACACAACGGAAACTACATGATGATGTTCGAATTTCTGTCAGAATTTGACCCATTTTTAGCAGAACACATTGCCCGTTACGGCAATGCAGGAAAAGGAGTCACATCTTACCTCTCATTCGCTACCTGTGAGCAGTTTATTCAGCTTATGGCAGATTCTGTTACAAAGCAGATGGTTAAGGAGGCAAAGGCTGCTAAATATTACTCTATCAGTGTTGATTCAACACCTGATAGCTCCCACACGGATCAGCTGGCCTTCATCTTAAGGTATGTCAAGGAAGATGGCTTACCGGTTGAGCGTTTTCTACGTTTTATTCCAAATCCTGGTCATAAATCGGAACAACTGGCTGAAGTGGTCCTCACCACTCTGAAGTCATATGATCTTGATATTGCCAACTGTCGTGGTCAATCATATGACAACGCAAGCAATATGTCTGGCCATTATAGAGGATTGCAAGCCAGAATTCTGGAAATAAACCCACTTGCTGTGTATATTCCATGCTCTGCACATTCTTTAAATCTAGTAGGGAAGCATGCTGCTGAAAGTTGTCCTGAAGCCTGTTCATCCTTTGGTCTCCTACAATACCTTTACATTTTTTTTACTGCTTCCACTCACAGATGGGAGATTTTACAAGAACATCTATCATCTGTGCCAAACACTCTAGCGGTCAAGAGATTATCTGACACACGGTGGTCAGCCAGGGAAGATGCCTGTAGAAGCTTGAATCGAAATTGGACTCAAGTAATCGAAGCCTTAACAAAAATTAAGGAAAATACCTCAGAGGCACCGGGAACATGCAAGGAAGCTGAAGGTCTTCTGAATAAAATACGACGTCTGGAGACTGCACTTATGAGTGGTTTGTGGGGTACTATCCTGGATAGATTTGGTGCAGTTAGCAAAAAACTCCAAAGTATTGGCATTGATGTTGGAATTGTAGGGGAGCTGTATGAGTCACTGATCCAGTTTGTTCGAGAAACCAGAGATATATTCCCAACTTTCGAAGCTGCTGCAATAGAAAAATCCGTTGTGAAGTATTATGAGAATAAGAGGAAAGGTGCACAAGCAAGGAAAGGTTCAGCAACTTCCAGAAAGACACAGGCAGAGGAAGCCCAAGAACATTTTCGCATTAACACCTTTTATGTTATTTGTGACAACTTGGTTGCTGAACTTATGAGAAGAAAAACAGCATATGACTCTTTCTTTGGAAAGTTTAAATTTATTACTGATTTATCAAAAACTGAGCCATCAGCAATATTACAGTATGCAAACAACCTTTGTTCTTCTTACAGCAAAGACTTGGAACAGGAGTGTTTTTTTGATGAGTGCCTCCACTTTCGTTCATACCTAATAAGTTCTTCTGCAGAAGATACCTCTGTTCTGGCAATGTCCCGAATGATAAGGGAGAGAGGATTGCAAAGCATTTATTTAAATGTGGACATTGCTCTCAGAATGTTTTTGTGTACTGCAGCAACTAACTGCTCAGCTGAGCGTTCTTTCTCAACTTTGAAGCGAGTTAAGAACTACTTACGATCCAGAATGGGAGAGGAAAGATTGAACTCCCTGGCAGTGTTGGCAATAGAGTCTGAACTCACAAAATCTTTGGACTATGAAGAGCTCATCAACAGCTTTGCCACACAGAGAGTAGGGCGAAAGCCACTTTAGTTTAGTTTACAAGTATGATTTAGATCTAATAGTCTAATATTCAACAGTTTGCACTTATTTAAGTCAGAAATGTTTACAGTTTTATTTGTTGTATTTCAGTTTAATATATTTATATATTTAATTAAAGTTATTAAAAACCTCATCGTGTCAGTTTCAGGATGGATTGATGTAAGTAAATGGTGTGTGAAAGTCTGTGCTATGGCTAAAGTAGTGTAATGGACTGGATGTGTTGATATGTACAGTGGCATTGTCTTGTATGAATGACACAAATTGTGTATGCATGTCCAGTAACAGCTGTTGAAGCCTTGGTGCTGTTACTGCTATTATATGTAAAGATTCTCTTAAAATAATACATGCAACATTTGAAATGGTACAGAAAACACAAAATATTGGCCTTCGTTATTCACTTTTAAATACAGAAAGGAAGATGTGAAGCTCTAACCGGAGAGGGTGGAGCCTAAAGAGGAAGGGTGGGGTTTACACAGGAAGGGGTGGCTCTTAAACAGAGGGGTTTGGCATTGACAGGAAGGGGTGGGTCAAATTTATATTAGGGGGGTGCCTGAGTTTAGTCTCGCCTAGGGCAGCACAAAACCAAGATACACCACTGTCCTTAAGGGGTTAATGTTCTGTGAATCTCGATTTGGAATAAAAATTTTTGGTTGGTACAGGGTCCAACCATAAACCCCTATCTATGTGTAATGATCTAGAATGCACAGGGTTACAAGTACAAAAATGCCTAACACATTCATCTGTCAAAATTCTGTTTGAAAACTTAATAAATGAGTAGTTCTATAATTTAGTCCTATAACATTGTCAAATGTATTAATTTGGGCATTGGTGTAGTTGAGAGATGTTGCTCAACAATAATTTGAAATTATTTTTTTTTGGAATGCATCCTATACACAAAATCTATGGATTAAATCCAACACATACAAAAAATGCAGGTCCTAATTAAAATGATTATTCCTACATTGAAATGCAACGGGTTTACAGTCCTGAGGCACATATACAATGTGTACAATGTGTGCCGGACCACCACTATTAAGAATAAAATTGGAAGGATATAAAGAGGGTGAGCTATGACTCCTTTGTAGAGTTTAGCAGACACCTGGATGTTCGGGTCCGGCGGGTTCGTCCGAACTTCGGAAAAAAGTCCGGGTTCAGGATCGAACTTGACCCCAACCCCATTGAAGTCAATGGGGACCCAAAGTTTTGGGCACAAAAATGGCTCTTAAAAAGTCCTGGAAAGGGCTAGAGGGCTGCAAAAGGAAGTAAAATGGGGGTAAGAGAAGGACAAGTGCCCTGCAAACAAATGTGGATAGGGAAATCACTAAAAATAACATAAAATACATAAATAAGCAGCCGCTTAGTAGATAACTCCCTAATTCCCACGGTATTAGGGAGATATCTACCAAAAGGCTGAAAGACCTAAATTGGTCTTTGGAATTTTGGTCTTTATAAGCCTTGCCCCGCCTTGCAGAGCTCAGTCTGCGCGGAGCCCTCCATGGGGTAAAATGGATTATTGTTTTTTGCGCTTGTTTTTTTTTTTTTTTTTTAAAGTGTGTCGGTTATTATGGATTTTTATTTGGCCTTTTTTGGGGCTGAAAAAAGAAGAGTTTAGAAGAAAGAAGACTTTAAATGGTAAGTCTATTTTTTTTTTTTTAACAGGTATTTAGATAAGGGTCCCCCCTCATTATTTTTTTTTTAGGATGAGGTAGGTAGAGGTTATTTTTTGGGGGGGGTGACTAGGGGTCTGGGGACCCCTAGTCTCCTGGGGGGGTTACATTTTTATTTAGGGCACCCACCCGCCGCTCAGGGGTGGGGGCCAGGGGGGAGGACAGTAGGTCCCGCCCTTTATTGTTATTTAGGGCCCCCACCCGCCGTGCAGGGTTGGGGGCCAGGGGGGAGGACAGTAGGTTCCCCCCCCCCCAATTTTTATTTATCGTCCCCACCCACCGCTCAGGGGTGGGGGCCAGGGGGAGGACATTAGGTGTGTTCCCAATTTTTATTTATGGCCCCCACCCACCGCTCAGGGGTGGGGGCAGGAGGGGAGGACATTAGGTCCCCCCCAATTTTTATTTATGGCCCCCACCCACCGCTTAGGGGTGGGGGCCGGGGGGAGGACATTAGGTTCCCCCTTATTGATATTTAGGGCCCCCACCCACCGCTCAGGGGTGGGGGCCAGGGGGGAGAACAATCCTCCCCTTTATTGGTATTTAGGGCCCCCACCCGCCGCTCGTGGGTAGAGGGGCAATAGGTCGCCCCTTTAGTTTAAAAGCCCCCACTCGCGCATCGCGGGTGGGGGCTCAGGAGGGGGGAATGTTTTGTTTTTTTAACAGTGAGCAGCCTTAGGCTGCTCACTGTTTAATAGACCATGCCCCTGCAGCCTTTCAAAACGCGTCATTAAATCGCCGAACACCGAACTCCAACCCGAACATACACTGAAATGGCCGTGTGCGGGGTCTAAAAAGCGCAATTTTCGGTACGAACCCGAACTTTGCGGTTCGGGTTCGCTCAACTCTACTCCTTTGCAATGATCACCTGCACTCCTTGAGATTACAGGGTGAATGTGACATGGTATGATATGTTTTCTCTGTGCTTCTTGAATACAAGGGTATGAATTGGAGAGTATCTGATTAAGGGAGCTAATCCAAAGAATAGTACAGGCAGCATGCAATCTATAGTAAACAAATAGTGCAAAATTTGAAGTGTCTAGGTTATAGTTAAAGCACCACAAAGAAGAGAATTTATTTTCTGCAGTGTAAAAATTCCTAATGCTACTTTCAGCTACAGGAACCATCCTAGATAAACGCTTGACAGCAACTGGAAAAGAGGTCCAGTAGCCAATAGCTACACTGTGGAGAGATTAAGTGGAAATTGATGCAATTAGAGCGAAATTTATGAAGAGAACACAGAGTAATAGAGGTGGGGAGACTTTGGAGTGCATGCTGTCCAATGGGGAGTGTGAATGAGAATGGAGATTGTGAGGAACATGTTACTCCTGTTTAGGTGAGTTTGGCTGTACGTATTGAGATAAATTGGTCTGCAAGTAAAAGTGAATGAATGATACATGAAAGTGAGAGAATAGGGAGAGAAGTGCATGAATGTGAGTGTGTGAATGATGTAGACAGTAATAGAAATGTAAGGAAGGAAGGTCATGGGAGAGGTGGGGGAGGAACACAGGTGCAAAGACAAACCAAGTAACCATTCAGGCACTATACACAAAACCAAAATAATTATAGAGGATAAAATTTATAGAACCCCTGAACTTACAGACATGATTACTAAACAGTCAGGGCTAAACTTTCCTCAGTTAAGATTTTCTAGATTGTAAGCTTGGGGGCGCGTTCTTCTCCCTTTGTTTTAGTATGTCTACTTTATGTCCTTTTTGTATAATTATCAATTGTTACTTTTGCATAGTGGCTGCTTGACAGGTGTATAGTCGCCATATGGGCAGTCGTAACCTAGGACAAAAACCCCACATCCCTAACCCAATAAGACGCTGACACTAGGGTATATGGGTAAAATTGTCCACAGCTTTTATTAACCATTATAACCATTTGTTTAATAATAAGTTATCATCAATAATAACAATCATAAATATAATAATAATTTAACATATAAATATGGGTCATTGCCCCCATACTCCGCCCTCGCAACCGCATCCTTCTTTTAATATAACAGGCAATGACCCACAACATACCAACACATAAATATATCTTTAACAATTTTCAACCTTATTCCAACATAACCATTTAAGTGCCAACCATAAATAACCACGGTAGGGGTATACCCGGATACCCCTACCCCACCAGGTTCTGAGCCACCTCCAGGACTCGAAACCTACCAACCACCAGTGACCACAATTTCCATGTCCGTGACGTTCCTCATGGGAGCCTATTTCCTCCTCCTCGGCTCCCTAACCCGCCGCTGTGACAAAACGGGAAACCATTAGTGATCTTAAAAAACCCAAGGGAGGGTGGGCGGGACAAACTCGGCTAGGTAAGAAATTAAATGTGCTCTGCCTAAAATGGCTGCCTATTTAAGTAGACCAGCCCTATTACCCACAACCACCCAGTCCTGGCCGGCTCCTCCTAAGCCCGCCTCCTAACCCCTGTCAAGGCCCTCCTCCGCTAAGCTGCGCTTTGGCTCCTTGGGGCTACAAGACGATTGAACCATTTCTCAGATCCCATGAAAAGGTTTGCAAATTAGGTTCCTTCCTCTTAAGTCAAACATCCAGGTGTGAACATTTGCACTTATTGTCAGGCTTCCTGGCAGAATTTACCTTTCCCTGGGCACCAGTGGCATATATGAGGCCACTGTAGTCCTGGCTTCTGATGCTCCCTTTGCCAGTTCAGCCATATTCTGCCATGGTGCTCATACAATCCAGTCAGTATGGTCTTCAGAGGGCTGCCCTCCAAATGAATTTTTTTTTTTTTTTATGCAGGCTGTGTCAGTTACAGCCAGGGGAAGTGTGGTTAGACTGCATAAACAGAAAGAAAAGTGATTTAACTCATAAATGGCAGAGAATTGAAAGTAATACTTCAAGGGCATGATCTATACACCAAAACTGCTTCATTAAACTTTGCTTAATATCTATAGTATCTGTTTAAAGGAAAACTCCAATGCCAGGAAAACAATCCGTTTTCCTGGCACTGCAGGTTTCCTCTCCATCCCACCCCCCAATGCCCAGTTGCTGAAGGGGTAAAAACCCTTTCAGTCATTTACCTGAGGCAGCGACGATGTCCCTCGTCGCTGCCTCCTCCTCCGCGCCGCTCCTCCTACTGACTCCGTCGGCCGGTGGGCAAGACTGATCCCGCCCACCGACCGAGGAGACCTAATGCGCATGCGCGGCAATGCAGCGCATGTGCATTAGGTCTCCCCATAGGAAAGCATTGAAAAAGATTTTCAATGCTTTCCTATGAGGAAATGAGCGACGCTGGAGGTCCTCACACAGCGTGAGGATGTCCAGCGACGCTCTAGCACAGATAATCTGTGCTATGAGTCAGGAAGTGACCTCTAGTGGCTGTCTAGTAGATAGCCACTAGAGGTGGAGTTAACCCTGCAAGGTAATTATTGAAGTTTATAAAAAAAACTGCAATAATTACACTTGCAGGGTTAAGAGTAGTGGGAGTTGGCACCTAGACCAATCCAATGGGCAGAAGTGGTCTGGGTGCCTGGAGTGTCACTTTAACCCCTTAAGGACACATGACATGTGTGACATGTCATGATTCCCTTTTATTCCAGAAGCTTGGTCCTTAAGGGGTTAAGGATGAGTTGGATAGAAGTTTATAACCAAAAGTATTTACTGTTAGTTACCCAGCTAGATCGGCACTTCTGTGAGGGAAGACTGGAAAGACAGCGAACCATAGCTGTACCCAAACAATCAGAGGCTTTAACTCCAGCAGCCCCAATGGTATCTCTGAGGAACCAATGCAAATAGGCTCAGGTTACCGTTCTTTATCCAAGAAAAAAAGAGGTGTTGCTCCCAGTGGCTCTTCTTATAGTGTGGTAAACCTGATCATGTACTGCAGAATTGCCTTGTTTGCCCTATGTCTTCATCTAGCAAAGGAGACATATTTCACCTCTCCTGAAACGCGGCTACTGCCTCCATATCCTCATACCTGTCTGTTTCTCTTTTCCTAGAGTGACAAAATAAAAAAAACATCTTGGTACAGCTGTCATAGATTGAGGAGCCGGCAGATACTTCATAGACAGAGTTATGGTACTAACACAAAGCTCTATCCATTGCTGTTGTACATAGTTGATGAAACACCCATTAAGACTGGACCTGTCTACTATGAAACCATTCCCATCACCCTGCTCATCAGAGAACAGCGTGCTAAAACACTGAACCTGGATGAAGTTTCATCTTACATGTTTCCATTAACCCAAGGGCCTGCCAGGCTTTGAGACAATCACCCGTTTTATTGGTTTTGTTTCCTCATCCTGTAACTCATCCTGTGGTAACCCTGGCCAAAGTCATATGCTCTCCATGCCCTCTCCAGTGGAATTCCCTAACAAATATGCAGAGTTCCTAGATGTGTTCTACAAAAGGAGTGCAGAACGCTCCCCCCAAAGCACCCATATAACTGTCCAATTGATTTATTACCTGGGGCTCTTATTGCTTACATTGCATATTTATGATGCAGAGCTTTGGCACTTAAGAATACATTTTAAGATAATACATTTCAGAGATGCTGGCTAAGGTGTTCATCAGGCACTCAACATCCCAAGCTAGAGCTGAGATCTTTTTCATAGGGAAAAGGGAGGGGGAGTGAGGGGCTCCCCTGCATTGATAACTGTGCCTTGAACAATATCACCATCAACAACTGGGACATTTTGCCATTAATACCTGAACTGCTGGACCATCTTAGAAGCGACTCCATTTTCAGCAAAATATATCTCCAGAGAGCTTAAAATCTTGACCATATATGTGAGGTAGGTGAATAAAAGACAGCATCAGAACCCTTTGAGAATCTAGTTATGGCATCTATTTTATGCGATGCCCTAGCTACATTCCAAAACTTGGTCATGTTTTGGGGTTTAGTGGACACATTCTTGGTTATGCACCTATACTCCATCTTGGTTATATTTTCATATTATAACCACATATTATAATTATAGTAACCATCCAGTCATTTTTCTTGACTTACCCTGCCACTCATCTGTACCAAACAGGGTCTATCATCTGTGATGGCAGAGATAACACTACATAAAGCACTGGTTGCAGCTCAACAGAAGTACAAGGGACATGCAAACAAAAGAGATTCTTCAGCACCCTCCTATGCTCCTGGTGATAATGCCTGGCTGTCCACACAGAACCTGCATATAACTTGTCCTTATAGAAAGCTAGGCCCACGCTGCATTGGTCCCTTTCATATCACCAAGATAATCGGACCTATCTACTACGTGCTGTTTACACCTGGTCTTTCGTGTGTTTCTCATAAAACTCTGGAGGCCTAATTGCGTGACACTATTGCTCCTGACCCTGTCATTGTCAACAGCTGTGACTCACAGTCCTTTTCAGTCATCTCCTCAGCATGGCACAACGTGGCTCCCTCCTGACAACATCTGCTGACCACATCAGTTCCTTGACACTCAAGGCTTATGGTACCACAACTCACAAGTCTATGTACCACCCCCTGTTGAGCCTGGTATGCTTTGCTTGTTTCATGCACCCAAACTGCTAGAACCTGAGAGAGTATTTGCAGTTACCTTTGCTGGCCAACATTCACTAAAGACACTATGGAATACATTCTCTCCTTTGAGATATATGTCAAATCCAAGACAGACCATACCAAGTCTCTAGTCCTATGCCATTCCCTTAAGTTCATGGACAGATATCTCAATGGCTTTCATTGTGGACCTACTACCTACCTACCTATTCTACATGGTAGTTATAAACAGATTCACAAAGATGGTCCATTTAGTTCCTACTATCAGGCTACTTACTGCAGCAAAAGCACCATCCATATTTCTACAAGATGTCGATCACTTCTGCAGAATACCACATTACTAATAGAGGAGCACAGTTCATTTTTCAATTCTGGACTAATTTCTTCCCATATTCACTGGATTCAATACTGTTTATCATCAGCATCTCATCCACAAACAGAAAGCACCAATCAATCCCTAGTGCAAAACCTTCAGCTCCCTCCACAGATTTTCTGTGGGATTAAGGTCTGGGTACTGGCTAGTAATACTTATTTCACTCCTTGACATGCAAATCAATTTATAAAGTTTTTGAAATGCATTTTTCTGGATTTACTTTTGTTATTCTGTCTCTCACTGTTAAAATACACCTACCATTAAAATTATAGACTGGTCATTTCTTTGTCAGTGGGCAAACATTCAAAATCAGTAGGCGATCAAATACTTTTTCCCCTCACTGTAGAGGTCATCTAGAATACCTTGTACACTGGAAGGATTATGGCCCAGAGTAGCAATCAAGGGAATCTGCCAGGAATGGTCAGGGCTTTTCATTGGCGACATCTGCGGTGGAATTCTTCTGTTCGCATCTTGAGATTTCATATGGGGGTACCCTGTTGCATTGCCAGGCAGAACTTAATTGTTCCTGGGAGGTAGTTACATGGTTATTCTGGCCTCTGTTGCTCCTCGTTCCTGTTCAGTCGTCTTCTCAGTGTGGTACAATGGCATGGTAGCTGTCATGCAGGTCTGCCCTCCAAAGTGCTGTAGATAATTGTGGAGCAAAATAGTACAAATAATATTTTGTAAAAATTATGAAAAAAATATTTTATTAATATTAAATATGAATAATTAATATTCATGTTAATCTGAATATTAATGTGCTGATATAAATTATTATAGAACCATGCCCACAATTTTGATTTAAACAGATAATTACTGTTATCCCTGAGCCTAAATTCTTGCAATTCAACTTAATTCTATAAACAATACAATATATTAGTATGCAATAATATTATGTAGAACAAACCAATAAAACAATATCACGTTTTCAAAATAATTACTTGGAAGATTTAAAGTGACCTCTGTATCTGCACTATGCAAATTATACAAGTATTTATGAGATAATTGATTTTGATTAATATGTGAATTCAACAAATGTATCAATAATGACAATAATGACAGGTTTCATACTGTCATGGAGTAACACTTCTGGGTTCGGCACTCAGGTGTGAGGAGCTGGACCCCGCCCCCCTCTGACACAGCTCTGACAGTATTTAGGGAGACTGGGCCAGATGGAGGGTGCTTGGTGATTGATTGTTTGAGCTAACGTGTGAGCTGCCTCCGTGGGCTCCACAGGCTCAGCTACTGGGAACTGCTTCCACCAGACTTATCTCTCCACAAGCTCAGACAAGCCCTTCTAGCCTTTGAGCAAATGCAAGGATTGCTGCATGCCATAAAGGATTACTGGAGAACGGATACTTTGCTACTTTACAAGTGGACCATATCTCTGAACTATTGGAGGACTACCCATATTAACCTTAAGTTTATATTTCAGCTATTTGTCTACAATATCATTTATTAATGAACTATTGCTTGCTTACTCAAATCTTCATTGCTATGAAGGACAACTCCCATCATGCTCATTCACTATGAACTGTTTCTTGCTTTGCAATTACATTCAGTGCTTCAAGTTACTAATCTCCTGAAGGACAACTCCCATCATGCTTATTCACTATGAACTGTTCTTGCTTTGCAAATATCCTCAGCTACTTGATTATTGTTCCTATTGAAGATTATTCTCATGAACTAATGTTACTTAATGCATCTCTGAAGAAATACTTAATACTGAACTTTGTGTTGTTGAATACTTGCACTTCTTATTATTGGATTATTGCCTAAATGCAATTCATTTAAGTTTAACACTTATTAAAACTTCGGTTGAATCAAGATACCAGAGATTCTCTCTTTTCTTAAAGCTACAGTATTGATACTTAAGGATTCTCCATTTCTTCACTATTGTAATTAGGGAGTTTACAAGCTGCAGTTGAGTTCCAACCCAAATCACCCCTAGTAGCGTAACACATACCTTGAGAATTATTGCATATTTTCAATCTGAGTTGCAGACAGAGATTACTTCCCCAAAAGGCATAAATTATTCTAAATGTTGACAATTTTCATACCTATACAAAATATAAACATAATAGAATTTATAATTACTGTAGAGGATGGTACTAGGGCTGTCCTAAAAGACTGTGGTAAAACTGCAATTCGTGTGTTGTTTTCTTCTATATGGTTAAACTGTATGTAGGATTCGTATGAGTTTTCGGTAGTTTCCATACGAATGGAAACAACCGAACCAATAGACCACCCCCGAGAGAAGTGTGTACCTTATTAGACTTCACACTTCTCTAACCGCAGGTTAATTGGTACTTTGTGCATGTATCTGGGTGAGGGGTTGCATGTATCTGGGTTGAGGGCCCTGCTCGATGAGCTTACATGCTAGAGGGAGTGGGGTATAGTGACACAAAGGGTTAGAGTAGGGGAATTGCATAGTTTGTTAGAGAAGGGTTTATTGAGTGCTTGGTATGTCATTTTTGACAGTTGCAGGAAAGTAGTCATGGGGTGGGGGATGAGAAACCTGCTGACAGTGTAATTGATACGCTTTAATGAAGTGAGTTTTCAAAGATATTTTTAAGGAGTGGAGGCTGGGTGAAAGTCGGATTGAGGAGGGAAGGGAGTTCCACAGAAGAGGTGCAGCCCTGGAGAAGTCTTGAAGGCGAGCATCAGAGGTGGGGATCCGGGCAGAGGATAGGCGTAGGTCTTGGGCTGAGCGCAGGGGTCTCGATGGGACATACTTGTGTATGAGGGAAGCTGGGTATGTTGGAGCAGCATTATGTAGGGATTTGTAAGCAAGTGCCAGAATTTTGAATTGGGCCCTATATCTAACTGGAAGCCAATGCAGTGACTGACAGAGCGTGGAGGCATGGGAGGTGCGACCGGACAGGAAAATAAGCCTCGCAGCCACATTCATTATAGATTGCAGCGGTGCAAGCTGGGAACATGTAAGACCGGTGAGAAGGGGATTGCAATAGTCAAGGCGAGAAAGAACAACAGCATGAACCAGTACCTTAGCCGCGTCCGGCGTTAGATATGGCCGGATGCACGCTATGTTCTTGAGTTGGAAGCGACAGGATTTGGCTATCGATTGGACATGAGGAGAAAAAGAGAGGTCAGAATCAAAAAGAACCCCTAGGCAGCGAGCTTGCGAGGTAGAAGTGATAGTAGCGCCGTTGACTTGGATGGAGACAGACACAGGAGTAGCAGCACTTGAGGGAGGAAACACTAGAAGTTCTGTTTTGGACAGGTTGAGTTTAAGGAAGTGAGCAGCCATCCAGTTAGAAATAGCAGAGAGGCAGTCAGAAACACGAGTCAAGGTGGGTGGAGAGAGATCAGAGGAGGACAGGTAGATTTGTGTGTCATCTGCATATAAATGATATTGGAAGCCAAGGGAGCTGATGAGTTTACCAAGGGAGGCAGTATAGATAGAGAACAGTAGGGGGCCGAGGACAGAACCTTGGGGGTTGGGGAGAAGAGGCAAGAAAGAAACACTTAAAGAGCGCTGGGAGAGGTAGGAGCAGTATCCCGTAGACCGAAGTTACGGAGAATGTGAAGAAGCTGTTTATGATCAACAGTGTCAAAGGCGGCAGAAAGATCAAGGAGGATTAGGATAGAGTATTGGCCGCGAGATTTAGCAGCAATTAAGTCGTTGGATACTTTGGTCACAGCAGTTTCGACAGAGTGACCAGCACGGAATCCAGACTGAAGGAGGTCAAGCAGAGAGTTGGATTCGAGAAAGTCAGTCAATCTGGCGTACACAACTCTCTTGAGGATCTTGGAGGCAAATGACAGTAGCGAGATAGGGCGGTAGTTGGATGGGGAGTTGGGATCAAGGTTGGGCTTTTTCAGAATCAAGGTTACGGTTGCATGTTTGAAGGGTGAGAGAAAAGTGCCAGAAGAAAGGGAGAGATTGAAGATGTTAGCGAGAGGAAGAGCAAGAGAGGGAGACAAAGTGCGGATGAGATGCGAGGGAATAGGATCGAGGGAGCAGGTGGTGGGGCGGGAGGACAGGAGCAGAGCAGAAACCTCTTGTGCTGTAGCAGGTGCAAATGAGCATAGGATGGCAGGGGGAGTGGGGTTGGGTGTTGTATTGATAGGGGTAGGAGAGAGGTTAGAGATCTCTTTCCTGATTGTAGAGATCTTCTCAGTGAAGTGAGATGCAAAGTTTGTGGCGGACAAGGTGGTGGAAGGAGGGGGAGTCACAGGGCGAAGCAGAGCATCAAAAGTGTGAAACAGGTGTTTAGGTTGATGGGACAGTGTGCTGGATATTCGTGGATTACTTGGCTTGCGGGAATTATTACTTTAGGGTATTTTTACTACTTGTTCCTGAGCCTCACTGGGATCTTTAGTGGAGTTAACCTGTGGAATACCAGGCCTCCGCTACATTGGTTGGCAGCGCTGGGATCCAGACTCACAGAGGAACAAGTACCAATGGAGTACGGATGGAGATTGACTGTTCTACACTAAAACGCTCCACGCTAAAAGACCTCCTGGAAGCAAGGGGCATTCAAGCCAGCAATAAAAAGAAAGCGGTACTTATTACCGAACTAATGGCAGAATACCGAACGGATGGCAGTTCGGTTCCCGAACATAGTGATTCGGCAGAAAGACAGGAACAAATGGAGTTCCAGAGACAGCTACAATTTAGGCTGTCTTTTTATGGAGAGAACCCACCGGCAGAGATCATCTCCAAGACAATGACGGAAGTCCAGGAGTTTGTACTGAGGCAAAGGGTAACGACAACTCCAGAACGTAACTCAGCAGTAAACGGGAGGGTAAACAGAGGGTAAGCCAAAAATACCTTACCAGGAATTTAAAATGTGGAGGCAGAGGAAGATATAGATGCATTCCTCCAAGATTTTGAAAGACTGTGTACCTTGCATAACATCAGCTCAGAAGATTGGGTCCCCATTTTAGCTGGGCGACTAACCGGGCGAGCAGCAGAAGCTTACCGTACTGTACCCGACGAAGAAATTCGGGACTACAGTCGGGTAAAGGAAGTTATATTGGCTTGGTATGCCATCACACCAGAGGCATACAGAAGGCGGTTCAGGGAACTAAAGAAGGCGCAAAAAGACTCCCATGCAGAGTGGGCTTGTAGATTACAGCGGGCGGCTCTCGGACGGGTACAGGCTAACAAAGCACGGTCCATGGAGGACATATTACAAATGTTGCTGTTGGAACAACTTTTTTGATGGGGTACCAACAGATGTCCAGGAATGGGTAAGGGACTGCAACCCCACATCCCTCATGAAGGCAGCTAGGAAAGCGGATGACTACATGGATGCTCGCAGACAACAAAAACCTGTAGTCCTTAAGACCGCTGTAAGACCCCCTAGGGGGGTCGAGCTACCCCACAAACACAAAAGCACCACCCCGACAACTACCACCACCACCAGCCACTGCCCAACCGAGATTCTGCCAGCCTAGCTCTGGGCCATGTCACCACTGCCAGAAATGGGGACACTGCAAACGAGAATGCCCGCAACTCCGAGACCGATCCGACCAGGACCACCACCACCGAGAGCAGCAGCCCACTACTACCAGGACGTGATCACGACACCCTATGGCTCAGCAGTTCCAATCACCACCGTGGAACAGTGGGAAGTGCTACATGAGGCAGATCCCGTACAGGCAAATGCGGATGACCGCCAGCATCACAGACAAACCGTATACCTGGAGGGTAAAGCTGTGCAAGGGCTCCGCGACTCAGGAGCCACTATAACTTTGGTCAAAAGCCACCTAGTCTCGGATAAAGCCAAGACAAGCAAGACTGTAGCCGGGGGAGCAGTATACCGGCTACCTACAGCAAGGGTTCATCTACATTGGGGAGCGGGGTCAGGAGACGTGGAAGTGGGGTTGATGCCACAATTGCCCGCGGAAGTTTTGCTGGGAAATGATCTGGGAAGGCTCACGTCTGCTTTTGAGCCCCAGACCCCAACCACAGGGGAAGCCCATCCCGTGGTCACCAGACAACAGGCCCGCACCCAGGTCCACAACACACTGCCGGAGGTTCAGGTAAGAGATCTCTCCCCTTCATTAGATTGTGTCCCCTGGGCCCCTCCTAACGAATTTGCAGCCGAGGTGATAACTGACCCTACGTTACAAATACATAGGGACAAGGTCGCAGCTGACCAACCCGGGGGGGAGCTCAAGAGATTTATCTGGGATAAGCAGCTATTATACAGGGAGTCTGACAAACAGCCGGGTCAGACCCGATAGTTATGAGGCAGCTAGTGGTGCCGCAGCGGTACCGAGCCAAGTAACTCCGGATAGCGCATGATATTCCTCTATCCGGAAACTTAGGGGTCAGTCGAACCATATACAAACTTACCCAAAGTTTTATTTGGCCGGGAATCAGCCAGGAAGCTCGCAGGTATTGCAGCACTTGCGATATGTGCCAGAGGGTAGGAAAAAGGGGAGACCGATGAAAGACAAAACTACACCCCCTACCCATAATCGAGGAGCCTTTTAGCAGAGTAGCAGTGGATTTAATAGGACCCCTCCAGAAAGCTAGCCCTTCAGGCAAGAAATATATCCTGACCTGTTGTGGACTATGCCACTAGATATCCAGAGGCGGTGGCTCTGACTAATATCCACACTGAAACAAGTGGTGTATCCTGGTTTTGTGCTGCCCTAGGCAGGACAAAACTCAGGCGCCCCCCCCCCCCCCACCGCGCGCCACCCCCACCCAACCTTTACCCCGCCCCGCATTCTAAATACACACACACACACACACACATTCACTGACAGATACGCATACACTAGCTAACAGAAACACACACTCGCTAACAGAAACACACACACACACACACTAACAGACACACTCACACTCAGTAACAGACAAACACACTCACTAACAGACACACACTCACTCACTAGCAGACACAAACTAGCAGACACACACACTCACTAACATATACACACACTCACAGGCAAACACACACACTAACAGACACACACTAACAGACACACACAGTCAGACACACACACACTCACTAACAGACACACACACTAACAGACACACACACTAACAGACACACACACACACTAACAGACACACACACACACACACACTAACAGACACACACACTAACAGACACACACACACACACTCACTAACAGACACACACTCACACTCACACTCACTAACAGACTCACACTCACACTCACTAACAGACACACACACATTCACACTCACTAACAGACACACACACATTCACACTCACTAACAGACACACTCACTCACTAACAGACACACACACTCACACTAACATACACAGACACACACACTCACACTAACATACACAGACACACACACTCACACTAACATACACAGACACACACTCACACTAACATACACAGACACACACTCACACTAACATACACAGACACACACACACTCACACTAACATACACAGACACACACACACTCACTAACAGACACACTCACACTAACAGACACACACTCACTCACACTCACTAACAGACACTCACTCACTAACAGACACACACACTCACACTAACATACACAGACACACACACTCACACTAACATACACAGACACACACACTCACACTCACTAACAGACACACACTCACTAACAGACACACACACTCACACTAACATACACAGACACACAAACTCACACTAACATACACAGACACACACACTCACACTAACATACACAGACACACACACACTCACACTCACTAACATACACACACACTCACTAACAGACACACACACTCACTGACACACACACACACTCACTAACAGACACACACACACACTCACTAACAGACACACACACACTCACTAACAGACACACACACACTCACTAACAGACACACATACACTCACTAACAGACACACACACACTCACTAACAGACACACACACACTCACTAACAGACACACACACTCACTCACTAACAGACACTCACACTCACACTAACAGACACTCACACTCACACTAACAGACACTCACACTCACACCAACAGACACTCACACTAACAGACACACACACTCACACTAACAGACACACACACTCACACTAACAGACACACACACACTCACTAACAGACACACACACTCACACTAACAGACACACACACTCACTCACTAACAGACACTCACACTCACACTAACAGACACACACACTCACACTAACAGACACACACACTCACACCAACAGACACTCACACTAACAGACACACACACTCACACTAACAGACACACACACTCACACTAACAGACACACACACTCACACTAACAGACACACACACACTCACTAACAGACACACACACTCACACTAACAGACACACACACACTCACACTAACAGACACACACACTCACTAACAGACACACACACTCACACTAACAGACACACACACTCACACTCACTAACAGACACACACACTCACACTCACTAACAGACACACACATTCACACTAACAGACACACACACTCACTAACAGACACACACACTCACTCACTAACAGACACACACTCACTCACTAACAGACACACACTCACTCACTAACAGACACACACTCACTAACAGACACACACACACTCACTAACAGACACTCACACTCACACTAACAGACACACACACTCACACTAACAGACACACACACACTAACAGACACACACACTCACTAACAGACACACACACTCACTCACTAACAGACACACACACTCACTCACTAACAGACACACACTCACTCACTAACAGACACTCACACTCACTCACATTAACATTTTTTTTATTTTTTACTTTAACCCCCCCCCCCAGCCTCCTTACCTTTGGGAATGCTGGGGGTGGGGGGGGCGGTCATCTTTCTCTCTGGTGGTCCAGTGGCTGCTGGGCGGTCGGGCGGCACTGGCAGGCGGCAGGCTGGCGAGGGAGCACTTCCTCTGAGCTGTCTGCTCAACTCCCTCGCGCGCCACAGAGTGAGGCTGGGAGGAGGAGCCAGAATATGACGTCATATTCCGGCTCCCAGCCTCAGTGTGCGGCGCGCGAGGGAGCTGAGCAGACAGCTCAGAGGAAGTGTTCCCTCGCCAGCCTGCCGCCCGCCAGCGCCTCCCGACCGCCCAGCAGCCCAGCATGTCTGTTAGCCGCAAGGCTAACAAGACATTTGCCTTGGGCATTTGGGGGCGGCTTTTTTTGCTGCCCCCTGGAAAATGCCGCTCAAGGCAAATGCCTTGTTTGCCTCGCGGCTAATACGCCCCTGGCTGAAACGGTGGCTGAGGCCCTCATGCAGATCTTCTCCTGGTTGGGGTTGCCCAGGGAGATCATCTCGGATCAGGGTGTCAGGATCGGGACAGGGATCCAACACGCAAAGTACAAACAGGACAGGGTACGTATACCGGACCTTAGAATGGCCGGACTAACGTACGGAGAGTAAAGAGAATGGTCAGAAACAAGCCGAGGTCGAGGGAACGAGAGGACAGGTGAGCGAGGAACAAGCCGGGTCAAGGATACCAGAGGGAAACAGAGAAAGTCAAACTAGCCGGGTCGGAACCAAAGGAATAACTGAAATCGCCAGAGCACTGTGTGACTAGACAGGCTAGAACCACGACAGGGCAATGAGTGAATGGGAGAAACAGGTTTAAATACCCTGGTTACAGTGAGTATACCCGCCTCCGACGAGTCCTGAGTGGCTTCCAGTCACTTGAGTGACAGATCGGTCCGGACTAACGTCATGACGTCGGGCAGCGTGCGTGACGTCATAAAATGAGACGGATCCCTCGCGGCCGGCGTGAGAGTGTCTAGGAGAGCCGCGAGGGATGGAGGAAGCCGACCTGCTGGAGGAGTAAACTACTAAGTCTCTACCTCTTTCGGAGGTAGAGGCTTCAGGTACCCTGACAGTACCCCCCCTCTCAGATACGCCCACCGGGCGGAAGGAACCGGGATGAGACGGAAAGCGTGAGTGAAACGCCCTGCGAAGGCGAGGAGCATGAACATCCTCTTGTGGTACCCAACTTCTCTCCTCAGGACCATATCCCTTCCAGTCGACCAAATATTGTACTCTCCCCCGAGAGATACGAGAATCAATGATGGAGTTAACCTCATACTCCTCCTGACCCTCCACCTGAACAGAGCGAGGAGGGGCGATCGTGGAGGAGAATCTGTTACAAACTAGGGGTTTCAACAATGAAACGTGAAAGGAGTTAGGGATGCGTAAGGCAGCTGGGAGAGCTAGACGATACGCCACTGGGTTAATTCGAGTCAAGATCCTGTAAGGGCCAATATATCGAGGAGCGAATTTCATGGAAGGAACTTTAAGCCGAATATTCCTAGTGCTTAACCATACTCTATCGCCTGGAACGAAAATCGGAGCCGCCCTTCTACGTTAATCGGCGTGTTTCTTAACCAGCATAGAATTGTGTAGAAGAATTTGTCGAGTCTGATCCCACAACTTCCTCAAATTGGCAACATGTACATCAACCGACGGTACACCTTGGGAAGGAGAAACCGAGGGAAGAATAGATGGATGAAAGCCATAGTTCATGAAGAAGGGGCTTGAATGAGTAGAGTCACAAACAAGATTGTTGTGCGCAAACTCCGCCCAAGGAATCAAACCGACCCAATCGTCCTGGTGTTCGGAAACAAAACAACGTAGATATTGCTCAATCTTTTGGTTAGTACGTTCAGCAGCTCCGTTAGACTGGGGATGATAGGCAGAAGAGAAATTTAATTTAATACCTAGTTGAGAACAAAAGGATCTCCAAAAACGGGAAACAAATTGGGACCCTCTGTCAGATACGATTTGGGAAGGTATCCCATGTAAGCGAAAAATCTCCCTCGCGAATATCTCTGCCAACTCTTGGGAGGATGGAAGTTTAGGCAAGGGAATGAAGTGGGCCATCTTGGTGAATCTGTCAACCACGGTGAGGATAACAGTCTGTTTTTTAGAGATAGGTAGATCGACAATAAAGTCCATGGCCAAACAAGACCATGGTTTCTCTGGTACCTCTAAGGGATGCAGGAATCCACTTGGGAGCGTATGAGGTTGTTTGGTCTTAGTACACACTTCACACGCAGCGATGAAATCTTTAGTATCTTTACGTAAAGCAGGCCACCAGAAGTCTTTAGAAATCAAAGCATACGTCTTGCGGATACCAGGATGTCCCGCCATCTTGCTGTTATGGAAACATTGCAACAGCTCCAGTTGAAGAGTAGGAGGAACGAAATGTCGACCCTCAGGAGTCTGTTTAGGTGCTAGATGTTGCAGCTTAATGATCTCGGCCAGTAACGGGGAATGAATCCTGATATTCGTATTAGCAACAATCTTGCATTTAGGAACTATAGAAGAAAGAATCGGTTCAGATACAGTGAAAGGTTCGTATTGTCGAGACAAAGCATCGGCCTTAGAGTTCTTAGAGCCAGGTCTGTAAGTAAGTACATAATTGAAATGAGTCAGGAATAAGGACCAACGAGCTTGCCTAGAGGACAAACGCTTAGCCTCCCCAATATAGGACAAGTTCTTGTGGTCCGTCAAAATAGTAACCGGATGTAGGGTGCCCTCCAATAGATGTCTCCACTCTTTCAAGGCTTTAATGACTGCTAACAATTCCCTGTCTCCGATGTCATACCTGCTCTCAGGCCCAGAAAGTTTCTTGGAAAAAAAACCACAAGGATGTAACGGTTTATCCACCCCCAACCTTTGTGAGAGAACGGCACCTACTCCTGTCTCAGAGGCATCGACCTCAAGTAGGAACGGCAAGGATGTATCAGGATGGACTAATATTGGAGCAGAAGCAAAAAGTTCTTTGAGATTTTTGAAAGCAACGAGAGCTTCAGTAGACCAAGTCTTAGTATCAGCCCCTTGTTTGGTCATATTGGTAATAGGTGCAATAATAGAAGAGTAACCCTTAATGAAGCGCCTATAATAATTGGAGAACCCAATAAACTTCTGGATAGCCTTGAGTCCCTTAGGCAATGGCCAATCTAGAATAGACTGGAGTTTGTCAGGATCCATCTTAAAGCCTTCCCCAGAAATCACGTATCCAAGAAAATCTATCTGGGTCTGGTCAAAGCTGCATTTCTCCAATTTGCAGTATAAGCCGTGTTGTAGAAGTTTGTGTAATACCTTTCTGACTTGTCTATGGTGGGTCTCAATCTCTCTAGAGTGTATGAGAATGTCATCCAGGTATACAATAACACAATCCTGTTGAAATTCCCTAAGAACTTCGTTAATTAGATCCTGGAATACTGCCGGTGCGTTACAAAGGCCAAAAGGCATGACCGTGTACTCATAATGCCCGTAGCGGGTATTAAACGCCGTCTTCCACTCGTGACCTTGTTGAATTCTCACCAAGTTATATGCCCCTCTGAGGTCCAACTTGGTGAAAATCTTAGAACCTTTTAGCCGATCAAAGAGCTCGGTAATCAAGGGGATCGGATAGGCATTCCTAATGGTTATTTTATTCAAACCTCGGTAATCAATACATGGTCTGAGTGAGCCATCCTTCTTTTTAACAAAAAAAAATCCAGCCCCGGCGGGAGAAGAGGATCTCCTAATGAATCCCTTGTCTAAATTCTCCTGAATATATTCCTCTAAAACAGAATTCTCTTTAATGGATAGAGGATATACATTACCCCTGGGGGGCATGGTGCCGGGCAAAATATTAATTTTACAATCAAAGGTCCTGTGTGGGGGTAGTGTATCAGCGTTCTTCTTATCGAACACTGCTTTCAAGTCTATGTACAGAGGAGGTATCTGTCTCCCTGTAGACTGGGTAGAACTATCTGGTGTGTTAATCATAGCCAATGGAGACACCCTGCGTAAACACCTCTCCTGACAACCCTGGCCCCATGAGATTATCTCCCCTAATTCCCAATTGATAATAGGGTTATGTCTCTTTAACCATGGGTAGCCCAGGACTATGGGAACAGAAGGAGATGAAATGAGCATAAGTGATAAGTTCTCCTCGTGTAAGATACCAATAGTTAAGTTAATGGGTATAGTCTCACGAGAGATAACAGGCTCAAGTAAAGGTCTACCATCTATGGCCTCAACGGCCAAGGGTGTATCCCTTAACTGGGATGGGATAGTGTGTTTAGTAGCAAAGACTTGGTCGATAAAATTCTCAGCAGCTCCGGAATCTATCAAGGCCATGGTCTTTAGCATTCCCTTCTCCCACGTTAAAGAAATTGGTAGCAGAAGCCTGTGATCTTTATAATTATGCGTAGAGGACAAAATAGAAACACCCAAGGCCTGTCCTCTAGAGAAACTTAGGTGCGGGCGTTTCCCGAGCGAGTAGGACAATTCAGACGCAAATGACCTCTGGCTCCACAATACATACATAAACCCTCCCTTCTCCTGTACTGCCTCTCCTCTTCAGAGAGGCGAGTATTGCCTATCTGCATAGGTTCAGGATACAGTGAGGTATTGGAATCAGGACTTTGAAATGTAGGGGCTAATTTAAAGGCAGGTCTGAAGTTCCTCTCTCTAGTATTCTGTCTCTCTCTTAAACGCTCATCAATACGAGAAATTAACGAAATTAAGTCCTCTAAATTCTCAGGAAGCTCCCTAGTAGCAACCTCATCAAGGATAATATCTGATAGCCCGTTCAAAAATACATCTATATAAGCCTGCTCATTCCACTTGACTTCTGCCGCCAGAGACCTGAACTCTAGTGCATAATCCACAAGTGTTTGGTTCTCCTGTCTCAGGCGCAACAGTAATCTGGCTGCATTAACCTTCCTACCAGGAGGGTCAAAAGTTCTTCTAAATGCAGCTACAAAGGCATTATAATTATATAACAATGGGTTATCATTCTCCCATAGTGGGTTGGCCCATCTCAGAGCTTTCTCAATGAGTAGGGTGATAATAAATCCAACTTTCGCCCTATCTGTGGGATAGGAGCGAGGTTGTAGTTCGAAGTGGATACTAATCTGGTTCAAAAAACCACGACACTTCTCCGGTGAACCACCATAACGTACAGGTGGGGTAATACGGGAAGAGGCACTTACAGTGGCTACCTCTAGACCAGAACTTACAGGAGAGATGGAAGTAGTACGGGTCTCCTCAGGTGGGTTATTGGCACGAGATAATAGCGCCTGTAGTGCTAGTGCCATCTGGTCCATTCTGTGTTCCATGGCGTCAAACCTGGAATCAGAGGGACCAACCTGACTGTTTGTACCTGCAGGATCCATTGGCCCTGTCGTAATGTCAGGATCGGGACAGGGATCCAACACGCAAAGTACAAACAGGACAGGGTACGTATACCGGACCTTAGAATGGCCGGACTAACGTACGGAGAGTAAAGAGAATGGTCAGAAACAAGCCGAGGTCGAGGGAACGAGAGGACAGGTGAGGGAGGAACAAGCCGGGTCAAGGATACCAGAGGGAAACAGAGTAAGTCAAACTAGCCGGGTCGGAACCAAAGGAATAACTGAAATCGCCAGAGCACTGTGTGACTAGACAGGCTAGAACCACGACAGGGCAATGAGTGAATGGGAGAAACAGGTTTAAATACCCTGGTTACAGTGAGTATACCCGCCTCCGACGAGTCCTGAGTGGCTTCCAGTCACTTGAGTGACAGATCGGTCCGGACTGACGCCATGACGTCGGGCAGCGTGCGTGACGTCATAAAATGAGACGGATCCCTCGCGGCCGGCGTGAGAGTGTCTAGGAGAGCCGCGAGGGATGGAGGAAGCCGACCTGCTGGAGGAGTAAACTACTAAGTCTCTACCTCTTTCGGAGGTAGAGGCTTCAGGTACCCTGACACAGGGTACCCAATTTACCGCGGAAGTCACCCAACACCTCTGGAAGTTCTGTGACCTTAAGCCTATTATCAGAGCCCCTTACCACCCCCAGACTAATGGGCTCTGCAAACGGTCCAACGGTACATTGAAACAAATGCTCCGAACCTTCGTAGAGACCCACAAGGACTGGGAGCGATTCCTGCCGCACCTCTTCTTCGCTTACCGGGAGGTGCCGCAGGAGTCCACCGAGTTTTCCCCGTTCGAATTATTTGGGAGAAGGGTAAGGGGGCCACTAGACCTGAGTAGAGAACATTGGGAGGGAAACCGGAGCACTGACGGCACTCCCATCATACCATATGTGTTGAAATTCCGAGACTGCCTAGAAGCATTGACTAGGACGGTAAAGGAAAACCTTCAGGCGGCTCAGACCCACCAGCGCACATGGTACGATCGAGGCGCCAGGGACCGTAGCTTCCAGGTCGGACGGAAAGTTTTAATTTTAAAACCTGCCGTCATGATAAGCTACAGGCCGCCTGGCAAGGCCCTTATCAAGTGGTGGAACAAAGATGTGACACCACTTATATAATCGGCTCCTGCGCTGGAACTGGAGGGCGACGCATGCTCCATGTGAACATGATGAAGCCCTACCAGGAACGCTCCGAGGAGGTGACCGCTATATGTGCACCCAACTCTGACGAGTTTGACAGCCTTCCTCTCCCAGACCTGCTGGGAGACGGTCAGTTGTCTGGGGATTTAGGCGAGGTTGCACTGGGAGACCGGCTGAGCCCCCAGGAGCGTATCGAGGTACAACAACTGTTAAGAGAGAAGCAAGACACCTTCTCTAATGTACCTGGATACACTCCTCTGGCCACTCACCGGGTAGAAACCCCAGGACAACTTCACATGTGCCAGACTCCCTACCGCATCCCTGAAGCGGTACGGGAAAATATGTGCAAGGAGATCGAGGAGATGCTCCAGCTGGGGGTGATTAAGCCCTCAGACAGTCCCTGGGCTTCTCCGGTATTTCTCATGCCAAAATGGGATGGTACGACCCGTTTTTGCGTGGACTACCGGAGGTTGAACGAGAAAACCGTGTCCGACGCTTATCCCATGCCCAGGATAGACAAACTGCTGGACAGGATGGCCAGAGGCCAATACCTCACTACCATTGAAAGGGTAAGGGGTATTGGCAGATTCCCTTGGCCCCCGGACGCCATCCCTAAGTCGGCCTTTGTCACTCCATTCGGCTTGTACCAATTTAAGGTCATGCGGTTTGGGATGAAAAACGCCCCAGCTACCTTCCAGCGGATGGTGGACCAACTCCTAGATGGGTTCCAAGACTACACCTGTGCATATCTAGATGATATTGCCATCTTCAGCAATACCTAGCAGGAGCACTTGGCCCATATAGGAGCGGTTCTAGACAGGATTAGGGAGGCCGGTTTGACGCTGAAACCGGCCAAATGTAGTATAGGGATGGCCGAGGTACAATATCTGGGCCATCGGGTGGGCTGTGGGAAACAGAAACCGGAACCAGCCAAAGTAGAGGCCGTAGCCCAATCGCCCACCCCTAGGACTAAGACTCAGGTGCTAGCATTTCTAGGGACAGCAAGGTATTATAGGAAGTACGTCCCCAACTATAGCGCCCTGGCCAAACCCCTTACCGACCTGACCCGTAAGAACCTTCCCCGCTATGTAACCTGGACCCCGGAGCGTGAGCAGGCATTCCAACACCTGAAAAATGCACTGATAAATGCCCCTGTCTTGGCAGCTCCGAATCCAACTAAACGTTTTCTTGTTCACACGGACGCTTCTATGTTTGGATTGGGAGCAGTACTGAGCCAAGTCGGGGCCGATGGCGGAGACCATCCCGTAGCTTACATCAGTTGCAAGTTACTACCCAGAGAAGTAAGCTACGCCGCCATCGAGAAGGAATGCCTGGCTGTGGTGTGGGCCCTGAAGAAATTGCAGCCGTGTTTATATGGACAGGCCTTTTCATTGCTCACGGATCACAACCCGTTAGTATGGCTGGGGACAATGCCAGGCTGCTGCGTTGGAGTTTGGCGCTGCCTTGGAGTTTGGCGCAGCCCTTTGACTTTAACATTCAGTACCACCCGGGGAAACATAATGGGAACGCTGACGGGTTGTCGAGACAAACAGACCTGGAGAAATGATCCCCAAGTCGATCCGTGTTGGATCAGACTGTGTATGCCGGCTTGTGGGCAAGGGGGAACAGTGTAGCGGATGGTACTAGGGCTGTCCTAAAAGACTGTGGTAAAACTGCAATTCGTGAGTTGTTTTCTTCCATATGGTTAAACTGTATTTAGGATTCGTATGATTGTTCGGTATTTTCAATAGACCACTCCCGAGAGAAGTGTGTACCTTATTAGACTTCACACTTCACACGTTAATTGGTACTTTGTGCATGTATCTGGGTGGCCGCAGTTCGGCATTCGAACACGTGGCGGCGGCCATCTTAAGCACGAAAATCTCAGCGGTGTTTGGTTGTCGAGTGTCTGGAACTCAAATCGGACACTCAATTACCCGAACACCGCTGAGACTTCCAGGGCTCCGTAACTCCTGAACGGGAAGGCTAATCAGCGCCCCGTTCGGTAAGTTTAAAGTACCGAACAAGGGGATTCATACGAATGTAATATTAATCGTGGATGGCAGTTTTTTATGTGTGTTTTACCTTGCGAACGGAGACTGACCGCAGGGCCAAAACACATGGAACCCTTTTCGGATACCACCTCGTGTGTGGTCGGTCAAATTACACCCTCCACCTAACTCCCGAACCCCTGGTCCGATCTGGGTGAATTTTGGATATGTGTCATGGTAATATACCCCAACACGCAAGAATAATCCAGATAGTCTAGAGACAAGAAAAGAAGATATATCTTACCGGACCTTAGAATGGCCGGATTTAGACGAGTACAAGAAAAGACAGAGTCCAGAACAAGCCGAGGTCAAGGGAACAGAGAGACAACGTAAAGTAGAACAAGCCAAGGACTGGTACACAGGAGAGCAAACCGGCGGACTAGACAAGCAAGGATAAAGAGAAAGCGGAGTCAGGAACAAAGCCAAGGTCAAGCACCAAAAAGCCAACTGAACGATACAAGCACTAAAGGGAACTAAACAGAAACCACGATAGGGCAAGGTACTAAGGGACAGGTGAGTATAAATACCCTAGAGTTCACTTTGATTGGCCCCTGTCATATCCACGCCCCCAAAACGTGAGTGTATGGGGAATGTGGCATGACAGGGGCCAATGGGAGACCGTTTCAAATTTCGGCTCCCACTGTCCCTTTAAGAGCGCGCCCGAGACACGCGGCGCGCTCTTAGAGTCAGACGGGACACGTGACCGCTTCTCGCGGTCACTGCCTGCCTTCCTGATTTCGCCGTCGGATGAGCAGCGCGGCTCGTGCAGAAGCAGGACCGCGCGCGGCGAGAACAGAGGACCCCGGCGGGGCCCCTGGAGAGGGTAAGTACCGCTACAGTACCCCCCCCTGAAGACACGCCCACCGGGCGGGGAGGACCAGGCCTGGCAGGAAAACGAGAATAGAAAGAACGCACAAGGCGAGGAGCGTGAACAGCGTCAGCGGAAATCCAACTGCGTTCCTCAGGCCCATAGCCCTTCCAGTGTACCAGATATTGGAGGCAACCCCGAAGAAAACGAGAGTCGAGTACAGCAGCCACTTCAAATTCCTCATGACCCTCCACAGAAACAGGAGCGGGAGGAGGAACATGCCGGGTATAACTGTTGCACAGGAGGGGTTTTAACAAGTAGGTGTGAAAGACGTTAGGAATATGCAGATTCCTAGGAAGATCCAAGGCATACGAAACAGGATTAACCACATGTAAGATACGAAAAGGACCAATAAAACGAGGAGCCAACTTCATAGAAGGCACACGAAGGCGAATATTGCGAGTGGAAAGCCAAACCCGATCCCCCACGGTATAGGATGGAGCCACCCTGCGATGCTTGTCTGCCTGAACTTTCTGACGAGCAGCGGAATCCACCAAAGAACGCTGAACCTGCTCCCAAGTAGTACGTAAACTAGCCAAATTTTCATCCAGAACTGGCATGCCCTGTAAGGAGAATGCAGCCGGAAGAACAATGGGATGCCGGCCATAAATAACGTAAAAAGGGCTCTTACCGGAGGATTCATGAGCAGCGTTATTACGAGCAAACTCAGCCCAAGGAAGAAGGTCAGCCCAATTGTTTTGATGGTGGGATACGAACAGGGGCGGGCTGGGCCGGGGGGCAGGGAGGCAATTGCGGCGGCGGGCCGGCCCTTTAAATGCTGCAGCCGCCGAGCGCTCTGTAAAGAGCGCTCAGACGGCTGCAGCAGCTTTTCCCTCCCTCCCCTCCCCTGTAGGTGGCCGAGCTGCACTCCATCCGCGGTCCCGGCCGGAGTGATAGGAAGGTGCACACTGAGTGTGCACTTCCTGTCAGTCCGGCCGGGTACAGGAAACAGAAACTCCTGTTCCGCGCGGAACAGGAGTTTCTGTTTCCTGTACCCGGCCGGACTGACAGGAAGGTGCACACTGAGCACCTTCCTATCACTCCGGCCGGGCACCGCGGACGGAGTGCAGCTCGGCCACCTACAGGGGAGGGGGTAAGAAGAAGGGGGGGAAGTAAGAAGAGGGAAGGGGGGGGAAGTAAGAAGAGGGGAGGGGGGGAAGTAAGAAGAGGGGAGGGGGGGAAGTAAGAAGAGGGGAGGGGGGGAAGTAAGAAGAGGGGAGGGGGGGGAGTAAGAAGAGGGGAGGGGGGGAAGTAAGAAGAGGGGAGGGGGGAAGTAAGAAGAGGGGAGGGGGGGAAGTAAGAAGAGGGGAGGGGGGGAAGTAAGAAGAGGGGAGGGGGGGAAGTAAGAAGAGGGGAGGGGGGGGAAGTAAGAAGAGGGGAGGGGGGGGAAGTAAGAAGAGGGGAGGGGGGGGAAGTAAGAAGAGGGGAGGGGGGAAGTAAGAAGAGGGGAGGGGGGAAGTAAGAAGAGGGGAGGGGGGAAGTAAGAAGAGGGGAGGGGGGGAAGTAAGAAGAGGGGAGGGGGGAAGTAAGAAGAGGGGAGGGGGGGAAGTAAGAAGAGGGGAGGGGGGGAGTAAGAAGAGGGGAGGGGGGGGAAGTAAGAAGAGGGGAGGGGGGGGAGTAAGAAGAGGGGAGGGGGGGGAAGTAAGAAGAGGGGAGGGGGGAGTAAGAAGAGGGGAGGGGGGAAGTAAGAAGAGGGGGGAAGTAAGAAGAGGGGGGGGAAGTAAGAAGAAGGGAGGGGGAGAGAAAGAAGAAGGGAGGGGGGAGAGAAAGAAGAGGGGAGGGGGGGAGAGTAAGAAGAGGGGAGGGGGGATAATAAGAGGGGGGTAAGAACAAGAGTGGGGAGTAATTAGAAGAAGGGGGTAAGAAGAAGAAGGGGGTAAGAAGAAGAAGGGGTAAGAAGAAGAGGGGGGTAAGAAGAAGAGGGGGGTAAGAAGAAGAAGGGGGGGTAAGAAGAAGAGGGGGTAGTAAGAAGAAGGGGGGGTAAGAAGAAGAAGGGGGCTAAGAAGAAGAATGGGGTAAGAAGAAGAAGGAAGGGGCAAGAAGAAGAAGGCGGGGTAAGAAGAAGAAGAGGGGGTAAGAAGAAGGAGGAGGGTTAAGAAGAAGAAGGGGGAGTAATACGAAGAAGGGGGTAAGAAGAACAAGGGGGGGAGTAAGAAGAACACAGGGAGGAGGGGGGTAAGAAGAACACAGGGGGGGTGAGAACACACAGAGGGAGGAGTGAGAAGAACAGAGAGGGTGGAGGGGGGATGAGAAGAGTACAGGGAGGGTGGGTGAGTGTGAGAAGAGACCGCTAGGGGAGGGTGGGGGAGAGGAGAGACCACTAAGGGGCAGGGGAGAGCTCTAAGGGACAGCTCTATAGGACAGGGGGCAAGACAGGGAGCTCTTTAACACTACGTGCACACACACACACACACAATGCATCCCTATACATACACAGAAACACACAATGCATCCCTATACATACACAGACACACACAATGCTTCCCTTACACACAGAGAAACACACAATGCATCCATTACACACACACACAATGCAACCCTTACACACAAAGACAATGCATCATTTGCACACATACACAGAAACATACAATGCAAACCCTTACACACACATGCAAACACACACACTGTTTTTCTCACATACACACAGAAACACAATGCATCTCTTACACTCAATGCACACACATACAGACACACACCTTGCATCCCTTATGCATACAAACACAGATTCACACAATGCATCCCTCACACATAACCAGAAACACATAATACATCCCTTATACACAAATACACACTGCTTCCACTACACACAAACACACTGCATCACCTGCACAAACTGGTATCCCTATACACTACATACCATAAGCACACATATTAGATAACACATAACACATCCCCTACACACTCCACTCCCTGTGAGCGAGCTCATGGGTGGGTGGAACATATAAGTGGACTTATGAGTGGGCCTTATGGGCATACTCACCGTCAGGCACTGGGGCCCAGACCTTGAGCTGTGTAAGAGGCCCCCCAAAAATGGAGCTGCTTCCAATTCTCCCAGAACGTTGAATTTTGTGACCACAGTTGCAAACAGCCTCCAGAGGTCCTGTTCTACACCAGACCAGTGGAGCCAAACTGCAGCCCATCATCATCCTCATCTAATTGTAAGTAGGCAATCTAGTATATTATTAGTGACACTAATCTATAATTTACCTCACATTAAAGGGACACTATAGCTTAATGAAGTGGTTCTGGTGTCTATAGCTGGTCCCTGCAGGCTTTTTAATGTAAACACACACTGTGTGCAGCACTGGCGTTAGTTCATATGGCAGATCATATGGGTGGGGCATTGTGATGTCACATGGGGGGGGGGGCGGCAAATTTATATTTTGTCTAGGGCGGCAAAAATCATTGCACCGGCTCTGATCCTGGGCAGGTGCACCAGTCTACTGGTGACCCACAGGAGGGGAGTGCACTGATTGCACTGCACTCTCCTCCTGCCCAGACCCGTCTTGACCGCAGTGCAAGTGCCCTCTGCCCCTAATTTACAGTGGCTCACACTCACAACAAGCAGTGCCTGGAGCCCTTTGCAGAGACGGAAACAAAGAGGTTCTGCGGCAGCTGGCCGTCCTGCAAGCATTACATTAAACAGCTGTTCCCCATGCAGCCACAGGTGGCGTTGTGCTGGGAGACTGTGATTACTCTTCACTTCCTCCCAGCCTACAGAGCAGCGCATGGGGGAGAGAGGAGGAGGCATGATTTAATCTTGAATAAATCCTCTAAGCAAACCTTTATAAATTTGGGGGGATCAGCTCTGTTTCCACAGTTTATTGGTGTTTACTCTCATCTCTGTATTAATATTGAGGGATGTCTAAGTAGTAACATCAGTGTGTGTCAGCAGGGCCAGCCGTTGGGGTGGGCAAGCTGTGCGGTCACGCAGGGTGCCATGACAACAGAGGCGCCCGGCGGCCAACACAGCTCACAAGTTGGGTACACCAGCATATTTAATTTAAACGATTCGCTGGTGGTCCACTGGTGCGCACCAGCAGTAGGTGCAGTCAGATCATATCCTCTCCCTCGTGGTTCCGGCGCTCAGTTAGTGAGTCAGAGCACAGGCTCAGAGATTCTGACAACATTGAAAGTCAGAGCCGTGAAGGAGCGGGTATGGCATAGAGCTACTGATTAGCATAACATCAATATCCGTTATAAAACCAGAAAAAGGTGGGCATGGATGGTGAACTGATTTGGTGGCGCAATGGGCCACTTGACTGGTTTTGCCCCCCAGGCCTAAGGCTGCCAGCCCTCCCCTGGATACGAAACAACAAAGATACTGCTCTAGTGATTGGTTGGCACGTTCAGCAGCTCCATTAGACTGGGGGTGGTAAGCGGAAGAAAACGAGAGATAAATACCCATCTCTGAACAAAAGGCTTTCCAGAATCTGGAAATAAACTGGCTACCCCTATCGGACACGATCGAAGTGGGAATACCATGCAATCGAAACACCTCCCTGGCAAAGACAGAGGCAAGTTCCTTGGATGAGGGCAACTTGACAAGGGACACAAAATGAGCCATCTTAGAAAAACGATCCACTATCATCAGGATGACAGTTTTACCATTCGAAGGGGGCAATTCAACAATAAAATCCATGGATAGATTGGACCAAGGCCTCTCGGGTATGGGCAACAGATGCAACAACCCACAAGGAACTCTGTGGGAGGACTTCATACTGGCACAAGTAGTACAAGCATGTACATAATCGGTGACGTCCTTGCGTAAGGAAGCCCACCAGAAATATCTAGAAACTGCTGATAATGTTTTAGAAATACCAGGGTGTCCAGCAGTTTTTGTGTCATGATACAATGACATAATGTCCCGTCTCTCGGGCACATCAACGAACAGTTTGTCAGCAGGCCTCTCTCCAGGTGCCATGTTTTGTTTACAAATGCAAAAAGAAAAGTCCTGCGCTCAACTCCCATCACTACTGGGCGGCTGCAATGACTACAGTACACATCAGCCCCAATTTATAGTAAAAACCAAAGAAAAACAAGTTACATGCGCTCTCTCCTTTATCCCTATGTATTTTTAAACAAATGGAGGTCTTTTAGTTACCTCCAATGGCCATGAGAGGATGAGCCCACCTGCCAACATCAAGGCAGACCCCCCTAGGTGGGTCCTAACTCTAACCATTCACCTTGCTTCCTTGAGCCTCTGGCAAAAATCTCTAATGCCTTGATGTTGGCAGGTGGGCTCATCCTCTCATGGCCATTGGAGGTAACTAAAAGATCTCCATTTGTTTAAAAATACATAGGGATAAAGGAGAGAGCGCATGTAACTTGTTTTTCTTTCATGTTTTGTTTAGCCTGTATAGCTTGTAAGAGGGAAGAAGAAATAGATAGAACAGTAGTAGCTATTATTCTGTCGGGGGTAATTACAGGGGTAACATCAATTTCTAGTTTGTCAGCAGTTTCGAATTGTCTGGACAGAGCGTCTGCTTTAGTGTTACGATCACCTGGTCTGTATGTGATTATGTAATTGAAACGGGATAAAAACAGTGACCACCTGGCCTGCCTAGAAGACAATCTTTTTGCTTCACTAAGGTAGGAAAGGTTTTTGTGATCCGTAAAAATGAGGATGGGATCCTTAGTACCTTCTAGTACAGGGGTAGGCAACCTACGGCACTAGTGCCATGCACGGCACTCGAGGTGTCTTTCCACGGCACTCAAGGCTGCTAGAGCCAAACAGGCTCTGGCCTATCAGGAGTCTCAGTGAAACTTCAGATATCTGCTAATACGAAGAGGTAGCGAAGGACAATACTCAATTTATGCATTGCAGAGCGTATGGGAAGTAGTTCCTCCAAGCACTTGTGCATGGGAATCCACACTGTAGTAGAGCAGCCTGCAGCTGCTGTTGCAACTCCTGTCCTTGACCTGTACCTGGCCAGCCTGGTCCCTACTGGAACCCAGGGAAGCCACCCACACTGCTAGATATACACAGACCTGCAGAGTAAGCCTCCCCTCATACAAATAATACGAACAGCCCACACACAAACATACACACAATCCCCACAAACGCAACACCACTAACAATCCACATACATGCACACAATCCCACATGCAGCCTCTCACATGCAATACCCCAAACAGCCCCCACACATACACACACACAACCAAACACACAATGTGACATATCCACACACAATTCCACGAGCAGCCCTCATACACAGCCCACATTCATATGTATCATACACAATACCATAAACTACTAATGAACATATACAATATAATAGCCAGTGGCGTACTAAGGGGAGGCGGAGGGGGCGGTCAGCCCCGGGTGCCACTGGGTGGGGGTGCATGACCCTGGTGTGGGGGCTGTGTGAGCAGTGGCCGCACAGTGCCCCATTGTAGTTATGGTGCCGGGCGGCCAGAACAGCTCACACACGCAAGGAGCAGCTGCGCTGGCCGCACAGAAGGAAAGTGGGGGCGGAGCTAAGCTGAATCGGGGGCGGAGTCAAATTGGCAGCGGGGCGGGGCTTAATGGGCCCTTACCCGCTGCTGTTACTGCTGCACATGGAGGTGCAGCAAGAAGGAATCCCTGCTTCTCCACCTAACAGGTTTCAGGAGAACTCCAGTGAATCCACTCCTCCTCCAGCTCCTGTCTGTAAGTAATAGTGTGTGTGTGACTGTGTCTGTAAAACTGTCTTCCTGTAACTGTGTTTGTTTGTGTGTGTGTCTGCATGCCTGTAACTGTGCTTGTGTGTGCGTGTCTGCATGCCTGTAACTGTGTTTGTGTGTGTGTGACTGCATGCCTGTAACTGTGTTTGTGTGTGTGTGTGTGTGTGTGACTGCATGCCTGTAACTGTGTGTGTTTGTCTGCCTGTAACTGTGTGTGTGTCAGTGTGTGTGTGTGACTGCATGCCTGTAACTGTGTGTGTGTGTGTGTGCCTGCATGCCTGTAACTGTGTCTGTGTGTCTGCATGCCTGTAACGGTGCATGTGCCTGTGTGTCTGCATGCCTGTAACTGTGTTTGTGTGTGTGTGTGTCTGCATGCCTGTAACTGTTTGTCTGTGTGTGTCTGCATGCCTGTAACTGTGTGTGTGTGTGTGTGTGCCTGCATGCCTGTAACTATGTTTGTGTGTGTGTGCATGCCTGTAACTGTGTATGTGTGTGTGTGTGTGTGTGCATGCCTGTAACTGTATGTGTGTGTGTGTCTGCATGCCTGTAACTGTGTATGTGTGTATGTGACTGCATGCCTGTAACTGTGTGTGTGTCTGCATGCCTGTAACTGTGTTTGTGTGGGTGTGTCTGCATGCCTGTAACTGTATTTGTGTGTATGTGTCTGCATGCCTGTAACTGTGTTTGTGTGTGACTGCATGCCTGTAACTGTGTGTGTCTGTCTGCCTGTAACTGTGTATGTGTGTGTGTGACTGCATGTCTGTAACTGTGTGTGTGACTGTCTGCCTGTAACTGTGTGTGTGTGTGTGTGTGTGTGTGTGTGTGTGTGTGTGTGTGTGTGTGTGTGTGACTGCATGCCTGTAACTGTGTGTGTGTGACTGCATGCCTGTAACTGTGTGTGTGTGACTGCATGCCTGTAACTGTGTGTGTGTCTGTCTGCCTGTAACTGTGTGTGTGTGTCTGTGTTTGTGACTGCATGCCTGTAACTGTGTGTGTGACTGCATGCCTATAACTGTGTATGTGTGTGTGTGACTGCACGCCTGTAACTGTGTGTGTGTGTGACTGCACGCCTGTAACTGTGTGTGTGTGACTGTCTGCCTGTAACTGTGTGTGTGTGTGTGACTGCATGCCTGTAAGTGTGTGTGTGTGTGTCTGTCTGCCTGTAACGGTGTGTGTGTGTGTCTGCCTGTGACTGTGTGATGTTGCCTGTAACTGTGTGTGTGACTGTAACTGTGTATGTGTGTGTGACTCTCTGCCTGTGACTGTGTGTGTGTGTGCCAAGCCCAGGATCCTTCCCGGGTGCCAAATACTCTAGGTACACCCCTGATAATAGCTCATATACGCACAAATTCAACGATTCAAAGCAATTACAGTATAAATAACACAAGCAGAATACGGCAGAATACACACCTCAATTAAAAAAAATAGGATCGGCATGCTACAGGACATCACAATCCTATATCGGCACAGTACTACTAAAAGGTTGCCTACCCCTGTTCTAGTAGATGTCTCCATTCCTTGAGTGCTAAAATGATAGCAAGGAGTTCGCGATTGCCTACATCATAATTCTTTTCTGCTTTGGACATCTGTCTGGAAAAGAAGCCACAAGGATGCAATGGCTTTTCAGGTGAATCTCTTTGAGACAAGACAGCACCTACCCCTATATCAGAAGCATCAACTTCAAGAATAAAGGGTAAAGAAGGGACAGGATGCTGTAAAATAGGGGCAGAAGCGAATTAACCTTTCAGGAATTCAAAGGCCTCAAGCGCTTCCAGTTTCCAGACATGAGTATTACCATCCTTTTTGGTCATTTTGGTTATAGGTGCTACAATGGCAGAAAACCCTTTAACCCCTTCCCGACTGCGGACGTATCAGGTACGTCTGGCAGAAAACAGTCCATAATGACCTTGAACGTACCTGGTACGTCTGCACCTATTTTGAGCTCTGGAAGCTCTGATAGTATAGCAGTGATGTACTGCATGTGATGAGTGCCTTGAGGGATCCTGGCACTCCGTGCATATAAAATAATATATATAAAAAAATAAATATAAAATAAATAAAATGATCAATATTAACTCCCCCCCCCCCTTTTTTTCTAAAGGCAGTGAATCATGGGGCTTCTGGGGGCGTCCCTAGCATGCCGCATCATAAGGGGCAGGCTGGAGTCATCCAATCACAGCTTGCCCCATTAGCAATTTCATCCCAAGTGTGTTCCCCATTTCTCTGATTAGTGTGGATCTGCCTCCCTCTCTTCACTTGTGTTTTAGTGAGAGAGAGAGAGATCTGTGGTTTAGCTAGAGAGATTTAGGTATTTATAGGTAGGGATTTGTAAAATCTTGAGACCCAAAGGCTCTTTTCAGAGCCATTAACCCCTGTCTTGCCAGTGATCACTATAATCACTGGCTCTTGCACAGCAGATCTTTTCTGCTGTTTGTGCCTTTTTTTTTTTTTTAGGGGTTCATTTTTTGTGATCTTTTTTGAGACCCAAAAGCTCTTTTCAGAACGATTAACCCCTGTCCTGCCAGTGATCACTATACAGATCACAGGCTCTTGCACAGCATCACTTATTTTGCTGTCTGTTCATTTTTTCAGGGGTTATTTTTTTTTTTTTTGTGACAGGTCACTAAGTAAAGCAATTGTGATCATGGCACACGGGTCACGGAAGACAACCTGCGCTGAGCAGTCATATGCCACCCTTGCGCTAGAGTCTGACGCGTCTATGTCAGACTCTGACCCTGATTTTGACCCTGCCAGGTGCTCAGATACATCATCACTCGATACAGTGTCTACTGCTAGTGATGTATCTGATGTTGTACTGTGCCTGCTAGTCCCCCTGCCAGAAGGAGACGTGCTGCTCCAGCTGGCAGAACTGCTGAGGAGTGGGTAGTGCCTCATCGCCAGAGGCCAGACATCCCATCCTTTACTGCAAATCCTGGCATTAATTTGGATGTCACAGGATTTAGCCCTCAGCAGTTTATGGAGGTGTTTCTGGGCGATGATGTATTGGGGAACATTGTCGCCCAAACTAATTTATATGCCCATCAATTCCGAGCTACAAAACCGGACTCTTTTTTGGCAAAGCAGCAATGGGCCCCCATCGATGTGCCAGAATTTAAAAGATTCTGGGCATTGACTATGCTGATGGGCATCATAAAGAAGCCCTCCATCCGCTCCTACTGGAGCAGTAGCCCCATCTGCTCTACCCCCATTTACTCCCAATGTATGTCGAGGAAGAGGTATGAAATGATTCTGCATTTCATGCACTTCAGCGACAACAGCCTGTGTCCTCCTAGGGAGCATCCCCAGTTTGACAGGCTGTATAAAATCCGCCCCCTGATTACCCACTTTGCTGCCAGGTTTGCAGAGGCTTATACACCTGGAAGGAATATATGCGTGGATGAATCCCTGATGAAGTATAAGGGAAGGCTGGGATTCAAGCAGTATGTTCCTTCCAAGCACTCTAGGTATGGTGTAAAGATGTATAAGCTCTGTGATAGCGAGACTGGGTATACTCAGGCCTTCCGGGTGTACGAAGGAAAGGATAGCCACCTTGACCCTCCAGGTTGCACAGAACATATGGGAACCAGTGGCAAGATTGTCTGGGACCTGATATTCCCCCTGCTGAACAAAGGGTACCACTTGTATACTGACAATTTTTATTCAAGTGTCCCTTTGTTCAAGCTACTGTACTGTTTTGATACAGTAGCTTGCGGCACAATTAAAAAGAACAGCACAAGTTTCCCAGGACAACTTGCACGCACCCGGCTACGGAGGGGGGAGACCTCAGCTCTGCGCCAAGAGGAGCTGTTGGCAGTTAAGTATAGAGACAAGAAGGATGTGTACCTTTTTACCACCATCCACACTGAGGGGACTGTGGAGGTCCCTGTACGTGGCAGAGCTGAGAGAACGAGGAAGCCAGTGTGCATCAAGGCCTATAACCGTCATATGGGTGGGGTTGATCTGGCAGATCAGCTGCTGCAGCCCTACCTAGTTATACGAAAGACAAGGGCCTGGTACAAAAAGGTTGCAATCTACCTAATGCAGATTGCAACCCACAACGCTTTTTTGTTGTTCAAAAAAGCAAACCCCGGGACGCAACTGAGATTTTTACAGTTTCAGCTCCAGATCATTTCGGGGATTTTGTACCGTGATGCACCTGCTCCCCGGGCGGTGATGGGAGAGAGCAGAGTTGGGGCTACACATTTTATTTTTAAAATTCCCCCTACTGCGGCAAAACAGAATCCCCAAAAAAGATGCAGGGTCTGTTCTAAGAGGGGGCAGAGAAAAGACAGTGTATATTACTGTCCTGATTGCCCTGGGCAGCCTGGACTCTGCATTGGAGACTGTTTCAAACGATACCACACGCTGGCCCATTTTTTTTTTTTTTTTTTACATTTGCCATTCAGTTTTTTTTTTGGTGTTGTTACATTTACCCCATGCATGGGGGGCATGGGTGTCCTTAGGAGGCCTCGCAGAAAACAACCCGAGGTGTGTTCCACAGTCAAAAAGCGGAGTGCGTGTCTACGTTTCAAGTATGTACCCTTTTGTGGCGATATATAAAACTGGGGTATGTGATAAGCCCCAAGCTAAAGATAGGCCTATCAGAAGACATACTCTCAATTTCAACTCAAATGGCAAGTCATACAATTGTAACCGTACCTTCCCAAAATCCTGGCAGACCTATGCATGGGGGGGCATGGGTGTCCTTAGGAGGCCTCGCAGAAAACAACCCGGGGTGTGTTCTTGCAATAACCAACAGCGGGCTCTCCTAAATCACAGTCAAAAAGCGGTGTGCGTGTGTAAAATTGAGGATTGAACAGTTACCTCCACACACGTTCTTCAACTTGTTTTATCTTTTGTCTGGCTAAAAAAAAGTTGCATCAAAGCACTCCACATACATGCAATACCTCGGGGTGTCTACGTTTCAAGTATGTACCCTTTTGTGGCGATATATAAAACTGGGGTATGTGACAAGCCCCAAGCTAAAGATAGGCCTATCAGAAGACATACTCTCAATTTCAACTCAAATGGCAAGTCATACAATTGTAACCGTACCTTCCCAAAATCCTGGCAGACCTATGCATGGGGGGGCATGGGTGTCCTTAGGAGGCCTCGCAGAAAACAACCCGGGGTGTGTTCTTGCAATAACCAACAGTGGGCTCTCCTAAATCACAGTCAAAAAGCGGTGTGCGTGTGTAAAATTGAGGATTGAACTGTTACCTCCACACACGTTCTTCAACTACTGTGGGGTGTAAACTTTTCAAATATATGCACGCTCATGGCAAGAAAATACATTGGGATATCTGATAAGGCCCTCAAAAGCAAGATGGGCAAACGAGATATATAAAATTTGAAAAACGCATATCAGACATTTCGCTTTGCACCCCCCCAGTGTTATCGCTGTACTCGGGAGATGATGCCAAGTACATATCGGGGTGTCCTTTGGCAGTAACACCTAACAGGAGCTTAGAATCTATGCACAAAGTAGAATGTGTGAGTGAAAAATAACACCACAAAAACGTTTGACAGAGACTGGTGGTAGAATTAGTGAATGTAAAGTGTTGAAATGCCATGTGAAATGCCCTAGGGTGTGTACTTTTCAAAAACATACAGTTTGACGCAGGTGAATTACATTGGTCGGCTTCAGACATGTTCCAACTGGGACATGGGTGCATGTTGGCCAGCTGTGTTTTTTTTTTTTGTTTGTTTGTTTTTTTATCATATTTTACTTTGTTTATTCTAGTAAATTATATGATATGATGAAAATAATGGTATCTTTAGAATGAACATTTAATAGCGAGAAAAATGGTATATAATATGTATGGGTACAGTAAATGTGTAAGAGGCAAATTACATCTAAACACAACCACTGCAGAAATGTAAAAAGAGCCCTGGTCCTTAACGGTAATACAATTGAAAAATGGCCTGGTCACTAAGGGGTTAATAAAGCGCCTATAATAATTAGAAAAACCCAGAAAACGCTGAATGGCTTTCAAACCCTGAGGTAGAGGCCATTCCATGATAGCAGAAAGTTTCTTGGGATCCATACGAAAACCCTTAGCAGAGATTATATAACCCAAGAATTGGACTTCTGATTGATCAAATGAACATTTTTCGAGTTTACAATATAGACCGTTAACAAGAAGAGTCCTCAAAACTAATTTAACATGCATGTGATGAGTATGTAAATCAGGTGAATATATTAATATGTCGTCCAAGTACACTATTACGAATGTGTGTATGTACTCACTTAGGACATCATTCATAAATTCTTGAAAAACTGCTGGAGCGTTACAAAGACCAAAGGGCATCACAGTATATTCGTAATGGCCACTCCTGGTATTGAATGCGGTCTTCCATTCATGATCCTTTTTGATACGTATGAGATTGTAAGCACCCCAAGGTCCAATTTAGTAAACACCGTGGCATGTTTAAGCCTATCAAATAGTTCCGTGATCAAAGGTATGGGGTACGCATTTTTGACGGTGATTTTATTAAGGCCCCTATAGTCGATACAAGGTCTTAAATCGCCATCTTTCTTGGATACAAAGAAGAAACCAGCCCCTGCCGGGGAAGAGGATCTTCTTATAAATCCCTTTTGTAATGATTCTTTAATATATTCCTCCATAACAAGATTCACAAAGGATACACTCTCCCTTTGGAAGGTATAGCACCAGGTAGTAGATTAATAGCACAGTCGTAAGGTCTGTGAGGTGGCAACTTTTCAGCCTCCCTTTTTTATCAAAAACAGATTTAAGAGACAAGTGCTGAGGGGGTATAACAGTAGACACAGGAGGAATATTAGTAGAAGGGGTGATTTTAACAATACAAGACTCTTGGCAAGCATCACTTCAAGATACTATTTGTCCTGACTCCCAGTCAATAGGGGGATTATGTGTACGCAACCAAGGATACCCTAATACGAGGTGAGAGGAAGGGGAAATAATGATCTGAAATCGAATGGTTTCAGAGTGTAACACCCCTGTAGACATATGCAATGGTACAGTTTCATGTGTGATAACTGGAGAGCATAATGGTCTACCATCTATGGCCTCAACGGCCAAGGGTGTCTTCTTCTCTCTAGTGGGTATGTTATTTTCCTTAGCAAAACCGGAATCTATAAAGTTTTCGGCCGCACCGGAATCAACCGGGGCTAGTATATTCCCTGCTATGCAGTTTCTTCCAAGGTGCAGGGAAACAGGGAGAAGCAATTTATTAAGAGGCAAATGTGAGGACTCTGATGTCACACCCAAGGCCTGTCCCCTATACGGTCTTAGGTGCAATAGTTTTCCGGATGCACTGGACATTCTTGTCTCATATGGCCCCTCCTACCACAATAAAGGCAAAGTCCCTCTTTTCTCCTATAAAGTTTTTCGGCATCAGTAAGTTTAGCAACCCCTAACTGCATGGGTTCCTCCTCTGACCCTTTAGATTCCTCTGGAGTTTCAGCTCTAGGTGAAAACAAAGCATCTATTTCTAGACATGGTATATAGCCTGTCACGAATCCTGTTATCTATATCGATGAGATAGTCGATAAGGTCCTCTAAGGGTACAGGAAGATCCTTAGCTGCTACCTCATCCAACATAGTTTCAGATAGGCCTTCCATGAACGCAGTAGTAAGCCCATTGTTAGTCCAATCTACCTGTGAAGCAAGGGTACGGAACTGAATAGCATAATGGGCTACAGACTTAGATCCTTTCTTAATTCTCATTAACGCCCTGGCGGCATTCTTTGACCTTTTAGTCGTGTCAAATGTTCTACGAAAAGCCGTGAGGAAGTGTCAGGGTACCTGCTGTCTCTACCTCTGTGGAGGTGAGACACTTGGACGTTCTTCCTCGCAAAAGGGTTGAATCACTCGTTCCTCGCGGTTCCCGTTTACACGCCGGCCGCGAGGGATCCACTTCCTTTTATGACGCGGCGTTCAGTAGCCGACGTCATGACGACAACCTAACCCGATCTGTCAATCAAGCCCCAAGCACGAATGAGGATTAGTCGGGGGCGTGATTACCTGTTTAGAATCAGGGTATTAAAGAGGGCTTTCTACGTTTGTTCATTGCCCTGTCGTGGTTCTAGCTTCTCTAGTCACTCAGTGCTCTTGTATTCTGTTAGTTTCTTTGGTTTTGACCCGGCTTGTCTGTTCTACCTCGTTTACCTCTATTACCCTTTGACTCGGCTTGTCTCTCGTTTGTATGGGTACAGTAAATGTGTAAGAGGCAAATTACATCTAAACACAACCACTGCAGAAATGTAAAAAGAGCCCTGGTCCTTAACGGTAATACAATTGAAAAATGGCCTGGTCACTAAGGGGTTAATAAAGCGCCTATAATAATTAGAAAAACCCAGAAAACGCTGAATGGCTTTCAAACCCTGAGGTAGAGGCCATTCCATGATAGCAGAAAGTTTCTTGGGATCCATACGAAAACCCTTAGCAGAGATTATATAACCCAAGAATTGGACTTCTGATTGATCAAATGAACATTTTTCGAGTTTACAATATAGACCGTTAACAAGAAGAGTCCTCAAAACTAATTTAACATGCATGTGATGAGTATGTAAATCAGGTGAATATATTAATATGTCGTCCAAGTACACTATTACGAATGTGTGTATGTACTCACTTAGGACATCATTCATAAATTCTTGAAAAACTGCTGGAGCGTTACAAAGACCAAAGGGCATCACAGTATATTCGTAATGGCCACTCCTGGTATTGAATGCGGTCTTCCATTCATGATCCTTTTTGATACGTATGAGATTGTAAGCACCCCAAGGTCCAATTTAGTAAACACCGTGGCATGTTTAAGCCTATCAAATAGTTCCGTGATCAAAGGTATGGGGTACGCATTTTTGACGGTGATTTTATTAAGGCCCCTATAGTCGATACAAGGTCTTAAATCGCCATCTTTCTTGGATACAAAGAAGAAACCAGCCCCTGCCGGGGAAGAGGATCTTCTTATAAATCCCTTTTGTAATGATTCTTTAATATATTCCTCCATAACAAGATTCACAAAGGATACACTCTCCCTTTGGAAGGTATAGCACCAGGTAGTAGATTAATAGCACAGTCGTAAGGTCTGTGAGGTGGCAACTTTTCAGCCTCCCTTTTTTATCAAAAACAGATTTAAGAGACAAGTGCTGAGGGGGTATAACAGTAGACACAGGAGGAATATTAGTAGAAGGGGTGATTTTAACAATACAAGACTCTTGGCAAGCATCACTTCAAGATACTATTTGTCCTGACTCCCAGTCAATAGGGGGATTATGTGTACGCAACCAAGGATACCCTAATACGAGGTGAGAGGAAGGGGAAATAATGATCTGAAATCGAATGGTTTCAGAGTGTAACACCCCTGTAGACATATGCAATGGTACAGTTTCATGTGTGATAACTGGAGAGCATAATGGTCTACCATCTATGGCCTCAACGGCCAAGGGTGTCTTCTTCTCTCTAGTGGGTATGTTATTTTCCTTAGCAAAACCGGAATCTATAAAGTTTTCGGCCGCACCGGAATCAACCGGGGCTAGTATATTCCCTGCTATGCAGTTTCTTCCAAGGTGCAGGGAAACAGGGAGAAGCAATTTATTAAGAGGCAAATGTGAGGACTCTGATGTCACACCCAAGGCCTGTCCCCTATACGGTCTTAGGTGCAATAGTTTTCCGGATGCACTGGACATTCTTGTCTCATATGGCCCCTCCTACCACAATAAAGGCAAAGTCCCTCTTTTCTCCTATAAAGTTTTTCGGCATCAGTAAGTTTAGCAACCCCTAACTGCATGGGTTCCTCCTCTGACCCTTTAGATTCCTCTGGAGTTTCAGCTCTAGGTGAAAACAAAGCATCTATTTCTAGACATGGTATATAGCCTGTCACGAATCCTGTTATCTATATCGATGAGATAGTCGATAAGGTCCTCTAAGGGTACAGGAAGATCCTTAGCTGCTACCTCATCCAACATAGTTTCAGATAGGCCTTCCATGAACGCAGTAGTAAGCCCATTGTTAGTCCAATCTACCTGTGAAGCAAGGGTACGGAACTGAATAGCATAATCGGCTACAGACTTAGATCCTTGCTTAATTCTCATTAACGCCCTGGCGGCATTCTTTGACCTTTTAGTCGTGTCAAATGTTCTACGAAAAGCCGTGAGGAAGTGTCAGGGTACCTGCTGTCTCTACCTCTGTGGAAGTGAGACACTTGGACGTTCTTCCTCGCAAAAGGGTTGAATCACTCGTTCCTCGCGGTTCCCGTTTACACGCCGGCCGCGAGGGATCCACTTCCTTTTATGACGCGGCGTTCAGTAGCCGACGTCATGACGACAACCTAACCCGATCTGTCAATCAAGCCCCAAGCACGAATGAGGATTAGTCGGGGGCGTGATTACCTGTTTAGAATCAGGGTATAAAAGAGGGCTTTCTACGTTTGTTCATTGCCCTGTCGTGGTTCTAGCTTGTCTAGTCACTCAGTGCTCTTGTGTTCTGTTAGTTTCTTTGGTTTTGACCCGGCTTGTCTGTTCTACCTCGTTTACCTCTATTACCCTTTGACTCGGCTTGTCTCTCGTTTTCCTGCTCTCTCGTTCCCTCGACCTCGGCTTGTCTCTAGACCATTCTTTACTACTACTTACGTTAGCCCGGCCATTCTAAGGTCCGGTATACGTACCCTGTACCTGTTTGTACTCTGCGTGTTGGATCCCTGTCCCGATCCTGACAGGAAGCTACCATAGGTCCATTAGCCTCCTAAATAGGATTTGCCCACTCAAGTGCTTTATCAGTAAGCTAAGAAAACCCACCTTAGATCTATCAGTGGGAAATGAACGTGGATACATTTCAAAGTGGAATTCCACTTGATTAAGGAATCCCCTGCATGTCTTAGCATCCCCTCCATACCTAGGTGGAGGGGTTAGATGTGCTGAAGCATTAGGCATATTAGCTGTGTCTGGTACAGGGGTTACAGGAGGCGCTGGTACAGGTACCGGAGCTGTTCTGGATAAAGGTGTCTGGATGGCTTGAGCCATCTGATCCATACGGTGATCCTGTTCTGCAAATCTAGCCTCATGAGTGGCCATCTGTTGTCCTAAACCTGCGGGGTCCATGGCCCTATCGTAATGTCACGGTAATATACCCCCAACACGCAAGAATAGTCCAGATAGTCTAGAGGCAAGAAATCAAGATACGTCTTACCGGACCTTAGAATGGCCGGATTTAGACGAGTACAAGAAAAGACAGAGTCCAGAACAAGCCGAGGTCAAGCGAACAGAGAGACAGCGTAAAGTAGAACAAGCCAAGGACTGGTACACAGGAGAGCAAACCGGCAGACTAGACAAGCTAGGATAAAGAGAAAGCGGAGTCAGGAACAAAGCCAAGGTCAAGCACCAAAAAGCCAACTGAACGATACAAGCACTAAAGGGAACTAAACAGAAACCACGATAGGGCAAGGTACTAAGGGACAGGTGAGTATAAATACCCTAGAGTTCACTTTGATTGGCCCCTGTCATATCCACGCCCCCAAAACGTGAGTGTATGGGGAATGTGGCATGACAGGGGCCAATGGGAGACCGTTTCAAATTTCGGCTCCCACTGTCCCTTTAAGAGCGCGCCCGAGACACGCGGCGCGCTCTTAGAGTCAGGCGGGACACGTGAACGCTTCTCACGGTCACTACCCGCCTTCCTGATTTCGCCGTCGGATGAGCCGCGCGCGGTTCGTGCATAAGCAGGACCGCGCGCGGCGAGAACAGAGGACCCCGGCTGGCCCCTGGAGAGGGTAAGTACCGCTACAATATGTTAGTCACCCAGATCAGGGCTACCAGGGGATACCCAAAGTATTTTTATCACTGCTTGTTTTAGGGTACATCCAGAACTCGGGGGAAACTACAGTATGTGTAATGGGATTAAGTGTCACACTGAGGGGAGGAGATGTGTGGGAGGTAACACTATTGGATACTGTCAGGGGTCAAGTCCTGGGGAAAAAAGTGTGGGAACTCCCCCCCCCCCCCCACCACCCAAAAAAAAACAAAAAAACACTCGTATGCATATATAAACGCGTGCACACACATACTCAGACACTCACACAGTGGTGTATTTTAATTTTGTGCTGCCCTAGGCATTACTATACCTGAGCATCCTAACCTAAATTTACCACCCCTTCCTGTCAAGGGCGCACCGCTTCCTGATTAAGAACCCACCCCTTCCTCTTTAGACTCCACCTTTTCCTGCTCCTTTTAAAGAAATACTATAGTGCCAGGAAAACAAAGCTGTTTTCCTGGCACTATAATTCCCTATAGTGCCCCTCTCCCCCACTCAACACTGAAGGGGTTAAAATCCTATGGGTAATTAGCAGATGCTGGATGTCCTCATGCACAGGGTGGGGACGTCCAGCATCAGTTAGGCGACTTTTGGTCACCTAACCACCCGAAAGTCCCTCTAGTGGCTGTCTGGTAGACAGCCAGTAGAGGTGGAGTTACCCCTCAAGGTAATTATTGCAGTTTCTGAGAAACCGCATTAATTACACTTGCAGGTTTAAGGGGACTGGGACACTGCACCCAGACCACTTCAATGAGCAGAAGTTGTCTGGGTGCCTATAGTGTCCCTTTAAGCACACTCTCTGACAGACACCCACACTGGCAGATACACACTGACAGTAACACACACACTCAATGACAAACACACAGACGTTACTGATTTGACACGCACACATTCACTGACACACACTCATTCATTGACAGAGAGACACACACAAACACACTGACAGACACACACTAATAGTCACACACACACTAAATGACAGACTCTCATTGATTTGACAGACACTTACAAACATACACTAACAGAAGCACACACACACACATGTGCATACACTAACAGAAGCACATACACTCATACGCACACACACGTGCATACACTAACAGAAGCACATACACGCAAACATACACATGCATACACTAACAGAAGCACATACACTCATACATGCATACACTAACAGAAGCACATACACTCATACACACACGTACATACACTAACAGACGTAAGTACACTCATACACACACACTGACACAAACACACACATACACTAACAGACATAAACTAACAGAAATACACACACATACATAGACTAACAAACATACACACACACACACACACACACTAACAGACATACACATACACACTAACAGACATACACATACACACTAACAGACAAACACACACATACACACACACTAACAGACATACACACACATACACTAACAGACACACACAGACATACATATATACAAATTATTAATATTATTAAAATTAACATTGCCCACCCACCCAGCCTCCCTACCTTTTAAGAAACCTGTCATGGGGGGAGCCACCTGATGGACCCCCTCCCCCCCGGCGGGCGGCTCTCTCCCTGTCACACGCGGCGAGGGAGCTGTGTCCTCTCTGCTTCCTCTCGCCGCGTGCCGTTTTCTGATGCAGGGAGACGGAATATGACGTCATATTCCGGCTCCCTGCATTAGAAAATGGCACGCGGCGAGAGGGAGCAGAGAGGACACAGCTCCCTCGCCGCGTGTGACAGGGAAAGAGCCGCCTGCCGGGGGGGAGGGGGTCCATCAGGTGCCCCCCCCATGACAGGGGGAACACAGGGCATTTGGGGGCGGCATTTTTTGCCGCCCCCTGAGTGCCTGCAGGGGGAACGGCGTTCCTCCTGTGAAAAAAGTGCAGGAACGCCGTTCCCACGCGTTCCTGCAGGACTCGAGCCCTGGATACTGTACTGATTAATGTGAATCCCTTCCTGGCATGGGAGAATGCTTTATAAGGAGGCTGTGTGGATTAAAAGTCAGTTCTGCTCCTGATGTTGTGTGTCGTCCAGTCATTGGGATCTGTATGGGGATTTACAGGGAGTGCAGAATTATTAGGCAAGTTGTATTTTTGAGGATTAATTTTATTATTGAACAACAACCATGTTCTCAATGAACCCAAAAAACTCATTAATATCAAAGCTGAATATTTTTGGAAGTAGTTTTTAGTTTGTTTTTAGTTATAGCTATTTTAGGGGGATATCTGTGTGTGCAGGTGACTATTACTGTGCATAATTATTAGGCAACTTAACAAAAAACAAATATATACCCATTTCAATTATTTATTTTTACCAGTGAAACCAATATAACATCTCAACATTCACAAATATACATTTCTGACATTCAAAAACATAACAAAAACAAATCAGTGACCAATATAGCCACCTTTCTTTGCAAGGACACTCAAAAGCCTGCTATCCATGGATTCTGTCAGTGTTTTGATCTGTTCACCATCAACATTGCGTGTACTGTTTTCCCTCCTTGTAAATCTCACATTTGATGATGGACCACAGGTTCTCAATGGGGTTCAGATCAGGTGAACAAGGAGGCCATGTCATTAGATTTTCTTCTTTTATACCCTTTCTTGCCAGCCACGCTGTGGAGTACTTGGACGCGTGTGATGGAGCATTGTCCTGCATGAAAATCATGTTTTTCTTGAAGGATGCAGACTTCTTCCTGTACCACTGCTTGAAGAAGGTGTCTTCCAGAAACTGGGAGTTGAGCTTGACTCCATCCTCAACCCGAAAAGGCCCCACAAGCTCATCTTTGATGATACCAGCCCAAACCAGTACTCCACCTCCACCTTGCTGGCATCTGAGTCGGACTGGAGCTCTCTGCCCTTTACCAATCCATCCATCTGGCCCATCAAGACTCACTCTCATTTCATCAGTCCATAAAACCTTAGAAAAATCAGTCTTGAGATATTTCTTGGCCCAGTCTTGACGTTCCAGCTTGTGTGTCTTGTTCAGTGGTGGTCGTCTTTCAGCCTTTCTTACCTTGGCCATGTCTCTGAGTATTGCACACCTTGTGCTTTTGGGCACTCCAGTGATGTTGCAGCTCTGAAATATGGCCAAACTGGTGGCAAGTGGCATCTTGGCAGCTGCACGCTTGACTTTTCTCAGTTTATGGGCAGTTATTTTGCGCCTTGGTTTCTCCACACGCTTCTTGCGACCCTGTTGACTATTTTGAATGAAACGCTTGATTGTTCGATGATCACGCTTCAGAAGCTTTGCAATTTTAAGAGTGCTGCATCCCTCTGCAAGATATCTCACTATTTTTGACTTTTCTGAGCCTGTCAAGTCCTTCTTTTGACCCATTTTGCCAAAGGAAAGGAGGTTGCCTAATAATTATGCACACCTGATATAGGGTGTTGATGTCATTAGACCACACCCCTTCTCATTACAGAGATGCACATCACCTAATATGCTTAATTGGTAGTAGGCTTTTGAGCCTATACAGCTTGGAGTAAGACAACATGCATAAAGAGGATGATGTGGTCAAAATACTCATTTGCCTAATATTTCTGCACACAGTGTATGGGGTAGATTACTTGGCTTGCGGGAATTATTACTTTAGGGTATTTTTACTACTTGTTCCTGAGCCTCACTGGGATCTTTAGTGGAGTTAACCTGTGGAATACCAGGCCTCCGCTACAATTACCACAATTTCCTTAACCTTCAACAAGGGGACATGGTCTTAAATTAGAGGGGCAAAGGTTTAAAAATAATATCAGGAAGTATTCCTTTACTGAGAGGGTAGTGGATGCATGGAATAGCCTTCCACCTGAAGTGGTAGAGGTTAACACAGTGAAGGAGTTTAAGCATGCGTGGGATAGGCATAAGGCTATCCTAGATAAAAGATAAGGTCAGGGACTAATGAAAGTATTTAAAAAAATTGGGCAGACTAGATGGGCCGAATGGTTCTTATCTGCCGTCACATTCTATGTTTCTATTTTTTTCAAATGGTAAGAAATTCAGCTTTGATAGAAAAGTTAAAAAGGAAAATGACTAGATAACTTGCTTTAAAGTTCAGATTGTCAGGAGAATAAGAATATTAAAATGTAATATGTGAAATCAATTCAAGATAAAAGTATGAGTTTTCAGAGTATCAGATTGTGATGATTCAAGATAGTAATAATTTAAGAGTGAGTGACTGATCCTCTATTCTCCACTACACAATATATATATATATTTTTATCTCGGGTAACTCACACCGATGGATTTAACATTCTCCAATCAGAGTTGGTATGATAATTAAAAATCTGTTATTGATTAATTAAATTCCTTTGGAATGGCACGGAGCAGAATTTGCTTCAATTCAAATTGGACTTAGATCAGTGTGTCCCAAGTATGAAATTCACCTTGGAACATGATAGATCAAGATTACACTTTTTGAATCGAGCAACACACATTCATATAAAATGTAAGTTACTTAGCCTGTCAATGGAATGACAGGAATGAATAAGTAGATAACTCCCTAATTCCCACGGTATTAGGGAGCTATCTACTAAAAGGCTGAAAGACCTAAAGTGGTCTTTCAGCCAAATTTACTAATACTGATTACTTAGTATTAGTAAATTATGCCCCTACTCGCTATACCGTGAGTAGGGGCATGTCTATTAAACAGTAAGCAGGGGTGGGGGCCCTAAAGTAAAATTAGGAAGGTGGGACCTATTGTCCTCCCCCCCCCGGCCCCCACCCCTGAGCGGCAGGTGGGGGCCCTAAAGAATAATAAGGGGGGGACCTATTGTCCTCCCCCTCAGCCCCCACACCTGAGCAGCTGGTGGAGGCCCTAAAGTAAAATAATGGGGGGGACCTATTGTCCTCCCCCTGGCCCCTACCCTGAGCGGCGGGCAGGGGCCCTAAGTTAGAATAAGGAGGGGGCCTATTGTCCTCCCACCTGGCCCCCACCCTGAATGGTGGGTGGTGGCCCTAAATACCAATAAGGGGGACCTATTGTCCTCCCCCCCTTGTCCCCACCCCTGAGCAGTGGGTGGGGGCCCTAAATTAGAATGAGGGGGGGACCTATTGTCCTCCCCCTTGGCCCCCATCCCTGAGCGGCGGGTGGGGGCCCTAAATAAAAACTTAACCCCCCCAGGTGACTAGGGGTCCCCAAACCGGCTGCTCATTGTTTAATAGACATGCCCTTACTCATGGTATAGTCGAGTAGGGGCAAAATTTACTAATACTAAGTCATTTTAACTCCAGTGAGAATTACGGAGTTATCTACTAAGTGGCTGCAAGTGAAGTCCCAAAGTGCCGAAGCCCTGAAGTGCCGAAGTCCCGAAATTCGGAAAATGCCGAAGTTCCGAAGTGTCGAAGTACCTAAGTGCCGAACCGAACAGAGGTGCCGAAGTCCCGAAATTCCGAATTGCCTAAGTCCCGAATTTCGGAATGCCGAACCAAACTGAAAATTTTCCCCATGCACATCCCTATTGGATGTTTTGGTAAGTAACACTGAAGACGAATTAACCTTTAATTTGTTTAGGAAACCAACTGACAAGGTTGCATTCTTACAGGCCAATTCTTTCCATCCGGTCAACATGATTCGAAGCCTACCCTTTAGCTAGTTGCTACGTGTCCATCGGATTGTATCCCAGCAGGAGAACTTCGATACTCAGGCACGTAGGATGATAGATAATTTTCGATCAAGAGGGTATAATGAAACTTCCTTACACCAAGCATTCGAAAAAGTCAAGAACATTGAGAGGACAACCCTACTGCAATCACAGGGTAAGAGAAAAGCAACCAACCAAATTCCTTGTGTGACCACATACTCAACCAAATCTGGCTTTCTTAGACATGTTATTCATAAGAACTAGCACATTTTACAGAGTGATCCATTCATCTGTGATCTCTTCAGTTATAGACCAATCATGGCATATAAAAAATCTATAAATATCAAAGCATTGATATCTCCTCCCAAATCCACCACTCCTTCCATAGTATCTTCTCTCCATAGTATCAATGGTATGCATCGATGTGGTCATTGTGCCAAGTGTAACAATGCGATATCAGGCACTGATCTCACATCCCAGAACAGGCAAAAAAGTCTCTATTCAGGATTTTTTTAATTGCTAGACGGATCGTGTTATTTACTTGATTAAATGTCCATATGGGCTCGGATATGTGGGTCAAATATCCACAGCACTAACTATACGTATTGGTGAACATAAAAGCACCATACGTATGAAGAAACTACATAGATCTTTGGCCAAACATTTTATCGATTCTGGGCATTCAGTGGCCCAACTTTCCAGGCGATACAACCTATCAAAAAAACATTCTCCCTGTGCTCTCTTTCAGGTTCGTTTAAACAGGCTGAACTCCGTTGGATCTACCGACTGGACACACTATTTTCTCATGGATTGAATGAGGAATGTGATTTCAATCCCTTTAGGTAAATGGCTGTCTCTTGATTTATTCAATTGTACTATGGCTGTCACCAAGTGGTGAATTGACTAGTTGATGACACTGCCTGTGAATTTTTATTTATCATTTTGTCATTTATGTTTTCACTTTTCTTTTCACAGTTTTGTGTGATTTCTTTATGGATGTGGCCCTTCAATGTTTGGATTCCTCCACACTCATGGATATGGACATGGATACAGGCTGGTCTGTTGGAAGTTATGGCACGTCGTGACGAGTCCTGGACACCTTCAAGATCTTCTTCTTATTATGTTTCTAGGTGGTGTTTTTTATGCATTAGAGAGATGTCAATGTTGAATGTTTTAATGAATTTGTTATTGAGCACACTAGTGATGGCTTTTTATCATGATGACCATTGACCTATATTGGCATGCTCACAAGATTTGGTATAATTATGGCAAAGTATGATCACAGTAACATTTTCATATTTTTCTCTTTTGTACTTTATTAATATTCATCACTTTGAAATGTTCTAACTATCTCCTATTATATTTTGGTTGGTGTTGTGGTGTCCCTACACGAGGACTAGATTATGTATCAGATATATGCTTATTAATTAGAATAAACATAACCATTAGAAGATGTTGTAATTCTACGTAATGTAGCCTTGATTGTTAGTTATTACTTACTATTTTTTCAGTATCATTCTTCTTTTTCTTTTTCATATTTTTTTTGCTTTTTTTCAGTTTTTATTCCTTATCTAATATTAACATTATTTCCATGAACAATAGGGATTGTGGTTTCATCACACTCCCTATTTCTATTTCAACATCAATGGTCTTATACTTGCTTATTTTTTTTATATTATGTCCTTTCATTCCTAGGGTGTGTCTTCTATTGTTGGACTATTTTTTTCCCCTTATATTCATTTATTTTTTTGCTCATGACTGGTTTTGACTGTGATACTTGTTAAAGTTATCGTTTCACCGATATATTGAATTTCTAATTTCTTCCATTAGGAATCATTTTCCATAGCTGACCGTCGTTGGGTTATAGTGCGCATGCGCGTGCTGATCCCGTTCTTGGGACGAGCGTGGCCTCATTTGGAATGCATTGTGCGCTGCAAATACCGACTATATGGCTATTTGGCAGACGCATGTGCGTATCGCGTTCTTATCTCACTTCCGTTGGATGTATGTCACGAGTGGACCTGTTCTGGATCACAGTGGAACGCACATGCGTTCCACCATCTAATCGCTGTGTTTTTTGGGGGCAATCTTACAGTGCGGACGCATGTGCATCTTGCAATTACATTACATTCTATTTCTGCTGTACACTGGGGTCATTAGGAGACTTCATTCAACTTTGAGTGGAACACATAGGCGTTCCACATGAAATATGGATCATCTTTTGGATCTCTATCCATTTCTGACACAATCCTTCACATTCCAGGTGACAGAACCTCTGGTTTAAGCTTATATTATATTTACATTCCAGTACTTATGATCATGTTTGGATTCATTTTTTTTTTCATATATATTGTGTATATATATATATATATATATATATATATATATGTTCATTTCCTGTTTATTGGTTTCCTTGTCAACCAGAGTGCTAAAAGTAATCCTACATTTTCCGCCCCAAAGGACTTGCTCAGAGACTCTCCAAATGATTTCAGCAACAAATAAAATAAAGCTAAAATAACAAGCAAAGTGACAAGTTAAATAAAACAATCACAATGCAAAAAGCAGTATACTGTCCAATGTTAATGGTTTTAACCGTACTAGTGTCTTGGGAAGGATCAGATTCCTCGTCTCCAATGTCAGAATCAGGATCCGATGGATCCTCCGAATTGTCCATTTAGGAATCCTCCTCAATATCGCTGAGGTCTGACTCAGAATCTAATTGGGCTTTTGCCCTCTTCCATAGCTGAGACGATTTTGCCCGGATAGTGGCTCTTTTGGGCGGTAGCAGATTAATCGCGCCATCTGTGACAGGTGTAATGCTGTCCATCTGTGATATTGATGAGTGCTTAACTTTAGCAAGGGCTTTGCGGCCAGAATGAGGCTGCACAGGAGTCGTCAAAGGCTAAGCCTAGGTAGTAGTCGGCTGAGCCGATCTATGTGCCTGAATCAAGGCTTGTGCAAATGTCTGTGACAGGGAGTAAGACATTACTCCCATAGCTGACATTAGGGCTTTAGTCATGGCTTTTGACATAGAATTGTCAATCAGTGGCTGCATTTCATCAGAAGCATCAAACTCAGCAGAGAAAACCGCTCCATCTCCAGATGCACCTGAAGGCACATCAAAACCAACCTGACTGGGTGCAGTAGACCCAGAGGGTGCTAAAGCATCTTTGGCAGATGGCATTATTATATGTAGAACTGACAAGTGCAATAATACAAAATATAATACAAAACATAACCTAGGTGACAGGTTGATTAACCCAGAAATAGAGGATCTAGTGGAAAGGAAAATTGTTTTACTCACAGGAATTGGAAACAGTAGTAATTATAAGCAGGAAAACCAGAGCCGTCCGACCGCCACTAAAACTAAACCCCAACACCAAGTTCCGGCCGCGGGGGGGGGGCAGTACTAGGGTTAGGACGTGAAAAAAAAAAGAAAATGGCTGCCGCGAACGGAAATGTCGCCACGAACTGTAAAACACACAAAACAAAGTAGAAGAACCAGGAGTGTGTTCGTGGAAACAAACACGAGGCTAATAGAGCGTTCGCGGCATAATATGAATAGCCGTTAGTTTGAGGCGTCCTATGCGTTCGCAGGAAAAAACTCCCGAACGCTGCGTTCCCGAACAGGATAACTATATGAAAGGTGCATGCGCATGTTTGAATCCAGCAAATGTCGGTTGGACAGTTAAAAATTAGGAAAGATGGCGCGAAAGTGCCGAACAGGGCACCAGAACTCCCTGCAGATGTCTCTGAGCCCTATTAATAAATACTGGGCCCAGGGAGGTCAGAAAGAAAAATAAAACAAACTCAAAAGAGAAAATTATATATATGCATATATAACAATCATATTTAATAAGTAAACATAAAATCAGTTTAATACTGTAATAACTAAATAAAATATTACAAATATTAAACTCCACAATATAATACTGCAAGAAATATGTAATAATATTTAAGAATATAAGAATATTACGTGGAAGAAGATCCCACAGTTAAGAAACCATGGGACCTGGTGTTACTTAACTGATTGAGCAGCAAAGAAAGAGGAAACAGTTTATTGGACACCGCTTATTATGCTGGATAGTGGAATCCGATTGGCTGTTCCTGTCGCAAGTAAGATGTACCTCTAAGACTATTTATTGTTTATGTTATATTTTTTCTTTGCTGCTGAGAAAAATAAAGAAAGAGTGCAGCATATTAATAGGAGCCTCCGTGTCTTAATAAAATCCACTCTACTGCACGAATGTAGAAAACTCTATTTATACTGGTCGTTTGATCCTACCAAACGTTAAAGCATGTTGTGATGCGGCTATACTGAGCCTGATCGTACAGGCACAAACAGCAAAACAAGAACTACAATGGAATAATATAGAAAAAAACTGGACTTACTGACCTGGGTACCACAGCACCTAAGACCTCCAAACCGAGATTGGCTACTCACCACAAACCTCATGTTTAAAAGAGTTTAATTACAGAATATGGGAAAGGCACGGGTTCAAATTCCTACACCAAATACATTAATATCAAAAACTTGTATCATTTGACATCTTACAAAAAGAGTCACACTTACCTTCAATAGCCAAATTCTCATTCCTACAAATGCACTCCTGGCTAACAAAGAAAAACCAATGCATACATGAACAAACTGAGAATAACCAATTGACAGACATAGGACAAGTATAGCTTCTCAACAACCGACAAAGCTATTATCCAGGATGTATAAAGCTATGCTTCCGAAAGAAGACTTACGAAAATACTTGTTCATCCAAGCTTGGGAAAAACAAATGGGAAAGACACTCTCAAAAGAACATTGACTAAATATACTTACGTCTCATCAGAAACTTTCCTTATGCACCTCACACAGAGAAATAACAATAAAAATAATATACATATGGTACTTGGTACCCACGCGACTAGCTCAAATAAGCCCAACCAACTCTAGGAACTGATGGAGATGCCACAAAGAACCTGGACCAATGATACACATATGGTGCCAATGCACCAAACTTAATGCCTTTTTGGCTGAAAGTAGCAAGGATAATGAAGAAAAGCACAGGCACAAAACTGCCACATTAATCACAAGAAATAGCCCAATCAGACACTTATTTGATATACCACATTATAATAGAAGCTCTACTATGCATTGCAAGGAATTGGTCCTCACCAAACATACCCTCTATAACAGACTGCATACAAAACTTTACGCAATATGGCAAATATGAAAAAGGTGTCAGGAGACAAACTGAAGCCCAATATAACACTAACCTAAACACCCCAAAAAATTTGGGGAAAAACATGGGATAAATGGGAGACCTATATAACAAGAAGCAAAGAAATGGGATAATAAATATGATATTAAAAAAAAAGCACACTCATGCTTTAAACCAGTCTCTTTAGCTCGAATTCCAAGGTAACACGGAGAGTGCTCCCACTACCTGCAATGACCACGACTAAGGAATATTTAAATCATTAACCTAAACCTCAAGAGAAACAAGCTTACTAAACACATAAAGCCAGCACACACATACTGCACACCTAAAACACTAGCACGATTGACGAAAGCTACCACAAACGCACACAGGACTGCGATGATGAGTGTAACCAGACATGGAGCAGCAGCACCCACCATGGCCTATTATGGGCCAAAAACCAAAATGCACAAAATACACAATATATGAGAAACAAGGCATTCAAACATAAAAAAACAACCCACATTGAAGATAAAGGACACGAAAGGCCATATCAAAGACACCTCAGAAGGCGACATATACATTGCAATGCAGTACATACACATAAGCCACGTCAGCCACAACAAACACATAGGATTCTGCCTCAATAAAGGGTTCATGCAGGCAGGATCCCTTATGACAATTATTGGAGAAGATAAAGGTTTAATGTTAAAACTTATACGATACATACTGTAATTGCTATAAATGTGATGTCATCCACTGTGAGAAAAACTTGATGTACCTCCTTTCCAGACATGTGCAATTTGGATGTTTCCGAATGTATGAATGTCCGAAGTGCCGAACCGAATTGCCGAAGTGCCAAATTTCAGAAGTGTCGAATTTCGGAAGTGCTGAACCGAACCGGATTTCGGAAGTGCCGAAGTGCTTCGGACTTCTGTTTAGTGGCAACATGGATAGGGGTAGGATTGGGGTAGGGCTGGGATAGGGGTTGGGGTATGGTTAGGGGTAGGGTTAGGAGTAGTGTTAGGGGTAGGGGTAGGTTAGGAGTAGGGTTAGGGTTGGGCTAGGAGAAGGGTTAGAGTTAGGGTAGGGTTAGGGGTAGGGTTTGGTTTAGGGTTGGGTAAGGAGTAGGGTTAGGATTAAGAGTAGGGTTAGGGTTGGGTTAGGATTAGGTTAGGAGTAGGGTTTGGTTCGGAGTAAGGTTAGGGTAGGGTAAGGAGTAGGGTTAGGTTTGGGTTAGGAGAAGGGTTAGGGTTGGATTAGAAGTAGGGTTACGTTTATGGTTAGGGTAGGGTTAGGTTTAGGAGTAGGAGTAGGGTTAAGGTATGCCTCTTTATAGCTGTAATAGTTTGCCGTAACAGTTTGCACCTTAACAGAAGAGGGTCTGCTGTGCTGGAGGACACGATGGCTAGGAGGTTGGAGGAGATTTTAAACTTGTGTTGGGGGGGGACAGAAATCTACTAAATTATGTTATTTTTCCCCTTCACTTTTTGACTTCACCCCAACTCTCACCTCTTCTCTACTACTATTTCCCCATTCTTTTCCTTTTTGCTCTATGGCTTGAGTGCAGTGACTGAATGGGACTCCCTTTGGGACTTCACACCATGGACTGGAACCTACATCTTTGCTGTGGCCTGGAATGATGGAAAACACTCTACAGCTCATTATTTTACAAGGTGGTACTCTCTGAGATATTACCTGTGCCATGCGCTACAGTGGAAAGGCAGCAGGAGATTAGAGAGGTCAATGCGTGGCTTAAGTCTTGGTGCAGGAAGGAGGGTTTGGGTTTTTTAGAGCACTGGGCAGACTTTGCGCTTGGGTACAACCTTTATAGTAGCGATGGATTGCACCTAAACGGGAGAGGGTCTGCAGTGCTGGGGGATAGGATGGATAGAAGGTTGGAGGAGATTTTAAACAAGTAGTCGGGGGGAGGGTCATAGCAATCTACAAAATGGAGATAGGACAGAAAGGAGATGGGCTTTAGCTCAGTATAAGGGAGGTGGAGATGGAGGGAGGGGCAAGCTCAGAACAGAAAAGATATGTTATGTTGATAATTCACAAAAAGTACAAGTGACTCATGGTATTAAATGTATGCTTACTAATGCAAGGAGCCTAAATAACAAAATGGGGGAACTAGAGGCAGTAGCATACACTAAACAGTATGATATAATAGGTGTGACAGATCCCTCTGTCTTGGAACTGTGCCTATAACCCGCTGAGTTCGTCTGTTTTTCGGTTAATTGCCTGCCCGTACCCCCCATTAGTTTATTTCCTAAACTCATGAACAAACTGTCGAACGGACGTCCATCCAGCCTGGAAGTGTGCTGCTGGTTAACCTCTTGGCCTAATTAGAACGTTGTGGTTAACCGCAGACACCTCCTAATTATCAAGGGTATGCTGGGTGGTCGTTGTTCGTATGCCGACCACGAGGCGGCGGCCATCTTGGATGCACGAATGATCAGCGGTGTTCGTCAATAATTTCCTGGAACTGAAAACGGACACTATTTCTCCTGAACACCGCTGAAACCGACGACCTCCCTTCTCTGCCTTCTTGCATACGAACGCCAGTCCGTTCAGTACTTTTCTGCACGAAATGACTTACCCCAGATAGCCATCCCATGGAGCCTGTTCGTATACCGAAAGACAATGTGAAATACTTTGGCTCCATGGCGATTGAACTGTGTGTATAGGATCTGAGCGCCATTCGGTAATAATGTGCGCTCAGGTGTAAGTTATCTGGGGATATGTTAAATGTGGTTATTCTATTCATGTAATTTGGAGTTATTGATTTTTATGTATTTTTATTATTATGTAAAAAATTGAGATATCCGTGGAGATAATTGGATTACTTCCATGGTTGCCATGTTTGCATGGCAACCATGATTTAAAACCAAATCTTAAGCAAGTGGAATGCGATGAGGAAAATGTGGAAACTTTATGGGTAAATATCTGCTTGGGGGAAAAGAAGGGAAACCAACTATTGGTTGGGATATGTTATAAACCACCTAATGTTAATATTGACGAGGAACAACAGCTGTTTGAGCAAATTGAGAAAGCTGCAAATCTGGGTAACACTTTAATTATTGGAGATTTTAATTACCCGGACATAAATTGGGACAGAGGGACTAGTAGCTCAACAAAGGGAATTAGGCTTTTAATCTTGTTAAATGACACCTTAATGTCACAACTTGTACAAGCACCAACTAGAAAGGCTGCATGTCTGGACTTGGTTTTAACAAACATCATTGATCTTTCGACCAACATTCAAGTAGGTGAGCACTTGGCAAATAGTGATCACAATATAGTGTCCTTTGAAATAAACTCAAAAAACCAAAAGCACATGGGGTATACTAAAACATATCATTTTAAAATTAGTTAATGAAGACCAGGAAGAGGCAGGAATTTTAAATAACTATTTCTCCTCCGTATATATTAAGGAAGAACCCTTGGCAATAGATGTGCAAATGATTGCTACTAAAAACTTGCAGAATAATTGTAATTGGTTAACTCAAGACAAGGTGCTGCAGCAACTAAAGAATATTAATATAAACAAAGCTCCAGGGTCTGACGGTATCCATCCACGAGTACTTAAGGAACTAAGTGAAGAAATAAGTGAACCTCTGTTTTTAATCTTTCAAGATTCTTTTCTTTCAGGAAGTGTTCCGGAAGATTGGAGGAAGGCAGATGTGGTTCCTATATTCAAAAGGGTTCAAAATCCTTGTCTGGAAATTATAGACCTGTGAGCTTAACTTCTGTGGCTGGGAAAATATTTGATAGGTTATTAAGGGATAATATTCAAGAATTCCTTGAGAAGAACATGGTTATCAGCAAAAATTAGCACGGTTTTATGAAGCACAGGTCATGTGCTAACTTGATTGCGTTCTACGAAGAAGTAAGCAGAAGTATAGATCAGGGTGTTGCAGTTGATGTGATCTATTTGGATTTTGCCAAGGCATTTGATATAGTTCCACACAATAGATTAGTGTTCAAACTCAAGGAAATCGGTCTAGATGAAAATACTTGTTCTTGGGTAGAACATTGGCTTAAAAACAGAGTACAAAGAGTTGTCATTAATGGTAAATTTTCAAGCTGGACAGAGGTGGCAAGTGGTGTCCCTCAGGGGTCTGTTCTGGAACCCCTTCTATTTAACATGTTTATAAATGTTCTTGAAGACAGTATTGAAAGTCATGTTTTAGTGTTTGCAGATGACACAAAACTATGTAAAATAATACAATGTGAGCCAGATATTACTTTGCTGCAGAGGGATTTAGATAGACTGGGGTACTGGGCACTCAAATGGCAGATGAAATGTAATGTTGAAAAATGCAAAGTTATGCACTTCGGCGTAAAGAATACACAAGCAACGTATACCCTTAATGGAAACGAATTAGGGATAACAACACACGAAAAAGACTTGGTAATTGTTATAGACAATAAAGTATGCTACAATGTGCAATGTCAATCAGCAGTGGCCAAGGCCAGTAAGATATTGTCATGCATGAAAAAGGGCATTCGGGGCGGAGCCTGACTACCGAGACGAGCAGTCGCAAGGCCTAAAAGCTCCGCGAGTAAAACGAGGAAAAACGGTGGAAAACCCAGGCTGGGTACCCCCAAATCACCACAAAGACGTAATATACCTCCTATGTGCGACATGGGGCGAAAAAACAAAAAAATACCGACCGAGAAACACACCCCGGGACTCACGATTGGCGATATGTGGAGACAGGCCCGCGGGGCAAGCGGGACCGACATGGCGGCGCTGCATGGCGGATGCTCCGATTTTTCGGATGACCTCTCTGGAGAGGAATATCTGCTGGCACCCAAGTCGGGGAGACCACCACAGCCGACTAACCTGGACCCAGACACCGCTCCGGTGACTTTAGCGGCCCTCACGCGGCTACTCGCAGACCACCACAAGGACCTGCACAACGACATCGCTGCATTGAGGGGTGACCTAAAAGGAGTAACAACCCGCCTAAATATGCTGGAACATACAGCCCGTACCACTACCCAAGACATTGGGGACCTCAGACAAACTGTACAAGACATTCAACGGCAACAGAGACTCCACGAACACCGCATGGCGGAGCTGGAGGATGCTGGGCGGCGTGATAACCTGAAGATAAGAGGGATCTCAGATGGGATCTCCGAGGCTGACCTAGCCCAAGCTGTTGTACGCCTTCTGGCAAATATCTTACCGCCAGCGCGGGTCAACAAGATCGCCCCTGCCAATATATTCCGGATCCCCAAACCGCCAAGGGCACCGACCGGGGCCACTCGGGACGTCATTCTTACCTTCCACACTCGACTAGACAAAACAACAGTCCAGACTGCCTTGAGGGGTAAGACGCCGTTCCACTTTGAAGGGATGACTTTGACCTTCTTCCCCGATCTCTCGAGAGGCACCCTGGCTTGGAGACGTTCCCTCCAGCCTCTGACCACGCTCCTCCGGCAAAGAGACCTCAAGTACCGATGGCAAACGAACCACACACTCACCGTACATCAGGGGATGGACACTCATCAGATCCGAGAGCTGAGCGACGCAACGCCGCTTTTACAGGCACTGGGCCTACCACCAGACTCCCTCGCACAGACAGGACAAGGGAGCGACACATCTCCTCCACACTCATGGGACCCGGCAAAATCCATCCCGTTCGTGCCGGCAGGCCACACACCCGAACCCTACGTGGCACTCACTACCTGAAATGCACATGGGACAGTAATGAGACGACCACTGGGATGGACGCAGAGTATACCAGCATAATAATACAAATAAAAGGACGTTGGACAAATCTATCTAATACAACATATAACACAATCTGCCTGCGAATACACAGGAGAGCTCCTAACCCTTGATTGCTGGACATTTCTCCAGTCATATTGATCTAACGGAGGAAGCTCTAACTATACTCTGGCATACAAAATAGCACTAGTCCTCTTTGACATAACAAGGCAAATTAGGAGTTAATTACCCCCAACCAAGAATAGCCCTGCATGCCGTTCCCTGGATGCTAGTTACGCATCTCAGTCGTGGCCTGCCCATCCGGGCATCTAAAGTCTATTTTACGCCATTGATACAGATATTGGGACTCCCGCCCAACCACGCTCCCATAACTAGACTTAACCTGGGGCTGCTCACAGACACGACATTTTCAGAGAGTTAACAGACCAACACTTTCCTATTGTTCTCCCGGTTACCCCACCCCCAACCATCACTAAGGCCCTGACACACCTGGACAGGCCCCATGGTTTCATCTTTTGCCCCCCGCATATGGCACAGGGCAACCCTTCTGCCTGCAACATCACCACCCCACGCTTCCCGACAGACATTTACTAATTAGTGGTGGAGAGGCGCGACGGGCCCCCGGGTAACCCCATGCACGCAATTCCGCCTTCACTGACCGCTATTACCTAGATGGGCCTGGACGAGCATAGATGACACAGCAATCCCTGACACGGACAGTCATAAGCCCCATCCCTCGCCACGACTCCAGGGGTCATACCCTGCTCAATGCGATAAACTGCCCCCAGATATACCAAACGACTAAATGGCCACAGACGACACAATGAGGTAGCAGTACCGACAAGTGACAGCACTGACACTCTTATATGATACACTATTTTGACGCACGAAAAGCTGCACCCCGAAGAAGTGTCCAGAAGGCACACCACCCACCCGTTTTTTTTTTTTTAGTTTGCCTTTACTACGGACGAGGATGTAGCCGGCAGCCGGCAGACCACTAGTCACTACACTTAAATAGGTACATACCCGTCTCACCCTCCCCACCCCTATACAAGACAACCTACGATCATCATACATTAATTGTATACTGTTAAGCCTCAGATAACAAAGGGATAATTGACTAAACCTGTTGATTAACATACTTCGTTTATGTCCTAACTAATCTCCTCTTATAAGTTAACCTAGGTAAACCCAATATGTTATGTCAATGCATAGTTTGGAAATGCCGATATCTGTAATGTAATAGGTCATAATCTATGTCTCACTAAGCACCATACTTGTATCGTGCCTAACGCGCACCATAGGCGTTTGAACTACCTAAACCTGTTCCTATATACACGTTACACCTATACTTTACCTAAAAATGCACAACCGGGTTAACGTAACCAACATATCTTGCTTAGTAACATGTTATTATTTCTTTTGCCCTACTGCTAATAATCATCATAATTTTTCTAATCGTGTATTTACTAATGCTGACACTTGCATGCCGTTTAACACTAGATAGTCTTACTATGTTTACATAGGTTAAAAATTGTTTAAAAATGTGCTTTCACCTCAATGCCACATACATCTGAATCTATGATATTGCTGTGATTATGTCTGCTGTTGTGGCAACGTATATCTTTTTGTCAAACCATGCACGACAAAAATAAAGAATTCAAAAAAAAAAAAAAGAAAAAGGGCATTCATTCTCGGGACGAGAATATAATTTTGCCTCTTTATAACTCACTGGTAAGACCACATATTGAATATGCTGTGCAATTTTGGGCATCTGTTCTAAAGAAGGATATTATGGCACTAGAAAATGTGCAGAGGCGGGCTACTAAATTAATAAAAGGAATGGAACATATCATCTGTGAAGAAAGGTTAACAAATTTAAACCTATTTAGTTTAGAAAAATGTCTCCTGAGAGGGGATATGATAACATTATACAAATATATTCAGGGCCAATACAAACCATTATGTGGAAATCTATTCACAAACCGGACTTTACATAGGACACGAGGTCATGCGTTTAGACTGGAAGAAAGAAGATTTCGTCTAAGGCAAAGGAAAGGTTTTTTTTTACTGTAAGAACAATAAGGATGTGTAATTCTCTGCCTGAAGAAGTGGTTTTATCAGAGTCCATACAGATGTTCAAACAGCTACTAGATGCATACTTGCAAAAACAGGATATTCAAGGATATAATATTTCAATGTAGGGTAATAACTGCTTGATACAAGGATAAATCTGACTGCCATTCTAGGGTCAAAATTTTTTTTTTCCTAGTTTGTTGCAAAATTGAAAGTGTTTCAAACTGGGTTTTTTTCCTTCTTTTGGATCAACAGCAAAAAACAAATGTGAGGAAAGCTGAACTTGATGGACGCTCTTTTCAGCTATGTAACTATGAAACTATTTTAACGGCCGGATGCTTTTACCCTGACAGGGAGGCAGCCCACTACACACATTTTTACCATGTCCCATTCTGTTGATATGGTTTATTCCAACCTTGATGGCCCCTCTATTTTGTTTTCCATATTTGTTTTTTTCCTGTGAGACTTTTTTTGCCCTTCAAAAATGAATTTCATAACAAAAATAGATAAATGGTTGTTCCCCACTTTTATGGGTCATATATGACCACTACCGTACCAAACCAAGTTTCTTGATGGCTCAGGATTTTTGTGGGGGCCAATTATTATTACTCATCAACATGTACATCCTTTTTATCTTGGACTCTTTGTTACACATTTCTGCCTGAATTACGCTGCTGGTCCCTGGTTCTCAAATGCCCATTCTTCCAACTGCAGGTATTTTTCTACTGACATCTGCTGCTTTGACATGAACATCAGTCGTGAGTGGACATTGTATGGCTTATATGAGTGGTGTCTGCCACCATGTTCGGTGCCTCTTTATTTTCTGCTTGTTAATTGGTTGACCTCTAACACACCAATGTTGTGGCTGTATATATTGTTTATCATTCAAAACAGTTATTTATATGCTGCAACTTATTACACTATAACTTGAAAGGGCAGAAAAGCAGTATTATGCAACAGTAGCTTATATGGCTCCAACCTGATGACTGGTAGCACTGGGGGGAAGGGGATTGGGTTTCTTTAGTCTTATGACCATATTGATATGATGAATTTGTTTTGTGTACAGCTTGGATATTGCTAAGAAAGGGCATTTGGTTTTATTTAACCGTTATATTAGTTTAAGATTTGAGTTGTTGACACTGGCTGAACCCTGAGCTTGAGCCACTGAGCCCTCAAAATATGCACATCCTACAGGTTTAATTCTATGTTAACCTCTTTCCTTAAAATACGGCCATCCTTCCACTGCCAACCTAGTGTTATGTATGTATTTCTACATATATTTCTATACACTAGATACTCTATTGTTTGTTTTTTCCTAAGCGCAATTTCTTTTCGGAATCTTGTATTCTAACAAATGCGTAGACCAAGGTATTGAGAACAACCCGATGACTGCATATTTAAATCTTCCAACCACTGACCCATTAATGCACCCCACGTGGCTTCACTAACATTGTAGTCATCTCCGCATCCCCCTTACTCTGGGGTTCACCCAGAAAGGTCTCCCTGACGTAGGCGTTGGAGCCCCAATTGCCTTAGTCGGAGTCCGAGACCTCTGCCTGCCACTCGTCCAAGATGGAGAGGGAATAGGGCATATCCTTTTCCTCGTCCGAGGAATCATCTCGGGTAAACGTGGGGACCGTAGGCACAGTGCGCTTATTGCGCTTGAGGGATGCCTTACCCTTGTTAGGGACTTTCCTGGAGTCCTCGCCCTTCCAATGGCGTTTCACTGGGCGTGCCCACTCTTTGGAGGAGTCATCGGACTCTTCTGAGTCTTCCCTGCCTTGGGAACGTTTAGGAACCGGCCTGATAGCATCAGAGGCCGCTGGGAGCACTTTAGCCATAGCCTTCTCCAGGGATGCGGCCCCCGCTGCGTTGATCATAGCCTGAAGGTCCATGGGATTCTGGGTATCCTCCATGTTATGGGCTATTTGATATGAAAAAGGCACAGGTAAGAGAGGTAGAGGGACCGGTTGGGAAGGACGTGAAAGAGGCCGTAGGCTGTAATTTACACACAGCCTAATGGCGTGTGGTAAAAGCAGACTCTTATAATCACTGAGGCTCACCCAGGAAATCGGAATTGTAAAAACAGATTCCGTTAAGCAGCACTCTGGGTATTATCCAAATGGGGGCCCACTCCCCAGGGGTTATTACACCAACCTGAACAGGTCCCTGTGAGTATGCACAATTGCACAGCTGGTACTGCACGCTGCAAACTCCAAACGCAGAGCGCCTCTTCGTGATGAGAGTAGAATCCACTATTAAACACACCAACAAAATGGCCGCCGCAGGTCTCTTGAGAACCATCTAAATGGCATAGAAAAAGTCTGCGAAATGCGTTCGCGGGAAACAGACTAACGTTAGGGGAAAGATTAGGCGCGAATGGCAGAATTACGTCAAACGCACCATTCGCAAAGAACAAACTACCGAACGTATACTGAGTATCGAATTCCACAAACGGAGATCCATGAACAGTTAGTTTGTGCGCAAATCCCTGAACATAATGCACAGAATAGGCACGAACGGAAAAACCTTGTCGAGTGGCCCGTTCGTGCCTAAATGCGCAAATCAAGTGAACAAAATCAAGTGAACACCCTGAGCGTTCTGATTGGTTCTTTATTTCAATTGTTTTTTCTTTGCTGCTATGCACATTAGTAAAGAAAAGATGCAAAATATAAAGCCTCCTGTCATGTTGTAAAATTCTAATTTACCGGTTGCATGACCTCATACTAATATGACTAAAATCAATTTATTTTCCTACAGTGACTTTTTTGGTCCTGCCTCTGTTTTAAGGTTTCATTTCTCCATAGGCGATAGTATGGAAGCCGGACGGAAGTGCGTGATTATGTGATCACAACTACAGGAAATGGAAGGTCAACACACATGATTAAATTAGACATAGCATACAGTGCCAAGATGGAGGCTTTCATCATGTAACCGGATGTAACAAGAGTATGGAAGAAAACCAGCATACTTATATAAAGGATGACAAATAACTACAGATATACAATTACTTAAATTCAACAGGGCTGTGAGTTCCCAGAGTCTAACCTCTTGGAGACTTAATAAGCAATTGTTACTGGAAATCATAAAATAATATGACATATGTCCTGTCTTGCCTGGGAGAGTCTAAATGTGTTGTAAATAGAACCAGTTCTCTCCTTAAGCAATATGAAGTATCCTTCAAACTGCACAGTCAGCATTATTTTAACTTTTTGAGATTTTATTGTAACTGCAATAGCAGGCATATCCGTAGATATTAACGGGTACCACTTACAATACACTCTAATATGTTTGATGTTGTCTTCTGTGTCATACCCACATCCACCATCAGGCCTCTTTAGGTATACCTGAAGCCAATGTTCCTATTCTGCATTAGACATTGCATAAATAACTGGAAGAATTCATGACACTTTCAGCCAATGAATTCCAGACAAACAGAGGCAGAATTGATATTGCTAATGCATAAGTGGAATTATTATGCAAAATGTGTTTACTATCCCTTTACCTATAGTGTGTGGTATTACCTATATTGTCAGTTGTTTTTCTGGTTAAAATGATTAATACTACTGGTAATGAACTATATTTACTATTTCATGTTTTTATATGACTCCATGTGTGTCATAACTTAGTACTATTTAATCAGCAGTATCTTAAAGGGCATTTTTACTCACGCTGGACTTGTATGCACTACAACTACTGTCCCTGAGGAAGTACCATTGGAGATGAATCGCGCAGGACGGTGGTGTCACTGCACACTTGTTGTCATTAACTGCTATGTAAGTGAATACATTTTTCCACACTTTACAGTTGCAAGAAAAAGTATGTGCACCCTTTAAAATGATATGGATTTCTGCACAAATTGGTCGTAAAATGTGATCTGATCATCATCCAAGTCACAACAATAGACAATCACAGTCTGCTTAAACTAATAACACACAAAGAATGAAATGTTGCCATGTTTTTATTGAACACACCATGTAAACATTCACAGTGCAGGTGGAAAAAGTATGTGAACCCCTAGACTAATGACATATCCAAGAGCTAATTGGAGTGAGATGTCAGCCAACTGGAGTCCAATCAATGAGATGAGATTGGATGTGTTGGTTACAGCTGCCCTATAAAAAACACACACCAGTTCTGGGTTTGCTTTTCACAAGAAGCATTGCCTGATGTGAATGATGCCTCGCACAAAAGAGCTCTCAGAAAACCTATGATTAAGAATTGTTGACTTGCATAAAGCTGGAAAGGGTTATAAAAGTATCTCCAAAAGCCTTGCTGTTTATCAGTCCACGGTAAGACAAATTGTCTATAAATGGAGAAAGTTCAGCACTGCTGCTACTCTCCCTAGGAGTGGCCGTCCTGTAAAGATGACTTCAAGAGCACAGCACAGACTGCTCGATGAGGTGAAGAAGAATCCTAGAGTGTCAGCTAAAGACTTACAAAAGTCACTGGCAAATGCTAACATCCCTGTTAGCGAATCTACAATACGTAAAACATTAAACAAGAATGGATTTCATGGGAGGATACCACAGAGGAAGCCACTGCTGTCCAAACAAAACATTGCTGCACGTTTACAGTTTGCACAAGAGCACGTGGATGTTCCACAGCAGTACTGGCAAAATATTCTGTGGACAGATGAAACCAAAGTTGAGTTGTTTGGAAGAAACACACAACCCTATGTGTGGCGAAAAAGAGGCACAGCACACCAACATCAAAACCTCATCCCAACTGTGAAGTATGGTGGTGGGGGCATCATGGTTTGGGGCTGCTTTGCTGCGTCAGGGCCTGGACGGATTGCTATCATCAAAGGAAAAATGAATTCCCAAGCTTATCAAGACATTTTGCAGGAGAACTTAGGCCATCTGTCTACCAGCTGAAGCTCAACAGAAGATGGGTATTGCAACAGGACAATGACCCAAAGCATAGAAGTAAATAAACAACAGAATGGCTTAAACAGAAGAAAATACGCCTTCTGAAGTGGCCCAGTCAGAGTCCTGACCTCAACCCGATTGAGATGCTGTGGCATGACCTCAAGAAAGCGATTCACACCAGATATCCCAAGAATATTGCTGAACTGAAACAGTTCTGTAAAGAGGAATGGTCAAGAATTACTCCTGACCGTTGTGCACGTCTGATCTGCAACTACAGGAAACGTTTGGTTGAAGTTATTGCTGCCAAAGGAGGTTCAACCAGTTATTAAATCCAAGGGTTCACATACTTTTTCCACCTGCACTGTGAATGTTTACATGGTGTGTTCAATAAAAACATGGCAACATTTCATTATTTGTGTGTTATTAGTTTAAGCAGACTGTGATTGTCTATTGTTGTGACTTAGATGATGATCAGATCACATTTTATGACCAATTTGTGAAGAAATCCATATCATTCCAAAGGGTTCACATACTTTTTCTTGCAACTGTATTTGGTTTTTACTTTATCTTGTTGCATTATATTTCTATATTGCTTCTAACCAATGTGGTAATTGGAGTCCTGAGGTTATCTATCTGTCACGGGTGGCAGTCCGTAGACCGGACCCCTGTGCCTTATGTAGTTGATTAGGGGTCTTCAGCGTGGTAGTGGACACGTAGGGCCTGGTGCAGGGTAACCGCATGCCCCCTGGTGTTGAGCACCAGCGTTTGTCTGGATAAGTGCTATTAAAATAAATGACAAATTACCAAGTGTAACCCACTCTCCTGGTCATTACCGTACTTAAAGGGACAAAAATGTATCTACTTAAAGGGCACGGTAGGCACTGCTTTAGTAAATGTAATAACAGCATAACTACTCAAGTTAAATTAAATGGTTACGATTCATGGAGTTCCTGGGCACAGGTTTACTGATAAATCTTTTTTTGACTTTATTAAGTAGTCTGCACCTTGGCCTCCTATGACAGCATGGCTTATATGGAGTTACAGTGCGGCCTTAAACCATACCAGCTGAGTCCTTCTCATTCCTGCTCCAATGCCCTGAAGTGTGTATTGAACGTACAATTAATTTGATAATTAAAAATCGCCCCAATGACCCACACTGTAGAACTTAGAACCTGCATGGGTCATTGGTATAGCCAATCACCATTACCATTGGGTTTCTTTAGAATTATTATGGGAAAACCTGTGAACCTAATTTCCCTATTTGCTATGTCTTGCACTGACTGCTGGTGAGTGAGTATACACAATGCCCTGCACTCTGTGCGCTTTATATGAATAGTCCCAATTCTATTCCTGGAATAGAGAAGTTGGGGCAGCACATGCCCTGAACAAACATGGCGGTTAGAGAGTTCCCCATCCTTGGTTCCCGCCTCGTCTGCTCCCAGCCAGCTCTGCGCGATGACGTAAACTCTGCTCCAAAGAGGGAGGGGGCGCGCATCGCTATGGGATGTAGGAATGGAAATGGCGCTCGGCGCGTGATTTTGAACAAACAGCAGGGCTGGTGGTGGTGACTCTGCGAAGTGGAGCGCGGGGGGGAGTGGCTCACGACCTAACACCCCCCCCCCACCCGGCAGGGGAAACAAGAGCGCGCAGCGGCGAGGACGTCTGGAGCACGTGACCAAGCGAGCGTGCGCGAGGTCAGTGCACGTGACTGCTTTGCGCGTCCCCGTGGGTGTTGCTATGGATGTTTATCAATGTTTGAGCTCGGGATTGACATGTCATTGTGAACATAGTCACTGAGCTAGTATTGGATGCATTAAAGTTGTTCTGTCACTTCTGAGAGTTTGGTATTACTGAAGCGCTGTATAAAAGCCGAAGGGTTCTGCTCTTTGTTTCTGAAAGGGACACTATAGGCACCCAGACCACTTCAGCTCAATGAAGTGGTCTGGGTGCCAGGTCCCTCAGGTTTTAACCCTTCTCATGTAAACATAGCAGTTTCTGTTTACATAGCAGGGTTAATCCAACCTCTAGTGACTGTCTTCCTGAAATTCGCATCCAACGTGCAGAACGTCCATGGGAAAGCATTGAGAAATGCTTTCCTATGGAGTGTTTGAATGCGCGTGCGGCACTTGCTGCGCATGCGCATTCAGCTCCACTTGGGAGCTGGCAGGGGAGGAGAGGTGCTGGATTAAGGTAAGCTGCTGGAGTGGTTTTAACCCATTCAGCACTGAGGGTGGGGGCACCCTCAGGGCTTCCTGACACTATAGTGATGCTTTAAAGGGGCAGTGTAGGCACACAGACCACTTCAGTTAATTTAAGTGGTCTGGGTGCTGTTTCTCTTTTGCACCTAGTGCTGCAGTGTTGTGCATTGCAGTTCCAGAGTCTTTAAAGGAACACCATAGTGCCAGGAAAGCAATCTTGTTTTCCTGGCACGATAGGGTTATTAGGTCTGCCCCTCCCTTGGAGTCCCACTATCGCTGAAGGAGTTAAAACCCCCTTCAGTTACTTACATTAATCCAGTGCGGGTGACTTCTCCGCGCGCGCATTCAAACCGCCCATAGGAAAGCATTACTCAATGCCTTCCTATGGACGTAAAGCGTGAGTTCAATGCGATTTTCGCATTGAGGATCGCTGAAGCGGCCTCTAGTGGCTGTCAGGGAGACAGCCACTAGAAACTGGATTAACCCTCAATGTAAACTATGTTTTCAGCTGCAGGTTTAAAACTATTGGGGACCTGGCACCCAGACTACCTAATTGAACTGATGTGGTCTGGGTGCCTATAGTGATCCATTAAGTCTGCCCTCAGTGGCTGTCTACCAAACAGCCACTAGAGGGCTTCCAGAATCAAAACGGACATTTGGTCTAGTATCTGACGCTGGATGTCCTCACACTCTGCATGAGGACCTTCAGCATCCGATTTTCCCCTTGGGAAAGCATTGATGCTTTCCTATGGGGAAATCCTATTGTGAGTGCGGCCATTGCTGTGCATGCGCATTAGGTCTGATGGTGGGGGAGGAGCATGGGTGTAGCCTGACACAGTGCTAATGTCCCTTGGCACTGGATTCAGGTAAGTGACTGGGGGGGCTCCTTAGAAACCTATAGTGCCAAGAAACGTCTTTGTTTTCCTGGCACTATAGCATCCTATTAAAGGGTTACTACAAGTGTCATCATCACTACAGCCCCCTTTGAAACTGACTGACCCGCACAGGCATATCTACTACAAATAACGCCGATGGCAAGGCTGAAATTCAGTCCCTCGCAGACCCTGTACCAACATTTGACACCCATGATCTAGTTAACTTTACCATAAAGTAAGTAAGTGTGTGTGTGTGCGCGCGCGCCTGCCTTATGTGTATGTGATGTGTGTTGTTGTACTCTGTGTAGCCCACTATTGCTTGACTTTCTTCAAGGAAGTTGACCCAGCAGGAGTCAACGTATTAAAGCGGCACTGTCATGCCGAATTCCGTTTTTTTTTTAACCCCCCTCCCGCCTCAACTACATCCAATCGACCCCCTAGTCATCCCCAAATGCCCCTATGCCCCCCACATTACCTATTTTTTATTCTTTATTTTCTGCCCCGATCTATATTCAGGGCGCCGCCATCTTTGTGTGGGTAGGTGAAGTCCCTGTGGGACACGTCATCTACCCACACTACACAGACTGTGAGATTCCCGCACATGCCCAGTGAAACATCTGGACATGCGAACGGGAATTTCACCTATTCATTCATCAGACAGACGAATGAATGAATAGAAAAAAATCAGACGAACAAACTAACACTGTGTATCAGTGTTCGTTTGTTTGTTCGGTTTATTACAAGGAGGGAGCTACCGGCGTGCAGCTCCCTCCTTGCAATATGTAAAGACAGAAGCGGCAGGGAGCAGTGCTCCCCACCACTTCATAAGCCCCCCAGGTCCCCTCCTCACTCTATGGGGGTCAATATGACCCCCATAATAGCACAAGGGAGATTAAAATCTCCCCAATGCCCCTACTCGCTATATCGCCATAATAGTAATAAGGGGGGGGGGGACCTACTGTCCTGCCCCCCCGGCCCCCACCCCTGGGCGGCGGGTGGGGGCCATAATAGTAATAAGGGGGGGGACCTACTGTCCTCCAGCCCCCGGCCCCCACCCCTGGGCGGCGGGTGGGGGCCCTAATGGAAAAAAGGGGGGGGGGACCTACTGTCCTCCCCCCCGCCCCCACCCCTGGGCGGCGGGTGGGGGCCATAATAGTAATAAGGGGGGGGGTCTACTGTCCTCCCCCCCCCCCGCCCCCACCCCTGGGCGGCGGGTGGGGGCCATAACGATAATGGGGGGGGACCTACTGTCCTCCCCCCGCCCCCACCCCTGGGCGGCGGGTGGGTGCACTAAGTAAATTCCCCCCCCCCATCAAGGTGACTAGGGGTGCCCAAGCCCCTAGTCACCCACCCCCCACCCAAATAAAAAATGCCCCTACCTACCCCCCTCACCCTAAAAAATAGTGAGGGGAGAGTAAAATTGCTAACCTGTAAAGTAAAATTAAACTTACCATTCGACGTCTTCTTTTTTCTAAAATCTTCATTTTTCAGCCCCAAAAAAGGCCAAATAAAAAACCATCATAGCCGTCGAACTAAAAATAAAATAAAAAACCCGAGCGCAAAAAAAAAAACCCCGACGAAAAAGAAAAAACCCGAGCGCACAAAAAAATAATCCATCTTCACCCATGGAGGGCTCCGCGCAGACTGAGCTCCGCAGGGCGGGGCAAGGCTTATAAAGCCTTGCCCCGCCCTGCAATTAGCCTAAGAACACTCTGATTGGTGGGTTTAAGCCAATCAGAGTGCTCTTTGTCATTTTACAAGCGTGGGAAAGTTCTTTGGAATTTTCCCACGCTTGTAAAATGACACAGAGCACTGTGATTGGATGGCTTGAAATCCATCCAATCACAGTGCTCTGTGTCATTTTACAAGCGTGGGAAAGTTCTTTGGAACTTTCCCACGCTTGTAAAATGACACAGAGCACTGTGATTGGATGGATGCACAAAAAAATAATCCATCTTCACCCATGGAGGGCTCCGCGCAGACTGAGCTCCGCAGGGCGGGGCAAGACTTATAAAGCCTTGCCCCGCCCTGCAATTAGCCTAAGAACACTCTGATTGGTGGGTTTAAGCCAATCAGAGTGCTCTTTGTCATGTTACAAGCGTGGGAAAGTTCTTTGGAATTTTCCCACGCTTGTAAAATGACACAGAGCACTGTGATTGGATGGCTTGAAATCCATCCAATCACAGTGCTCTGTGTCATTTTACAAGCGTGGGAAAGTTCTTTGGAACTTTCCCACGCTTGTAAAATGACACAGAGCACTGTGATTGGATGGCTTGAAATCCATCCAATCACAGTGCTCTGTGTCATTTTACAAGCGTGGGAAAATTCCAAAGAACTTTCCCACGCTTGTAAAATGACACAGAGCACTGTGATTGGATGGATTTCAAGCCATCCAATCACAGTGCTCTGTGTCATTTTACAAGCGTGGGAAAATTCCAAAGAACTTTCCCACGCTTGTAAAATGACACAGAGCACTGTGATTGGATGGATTTCAAGCCATCCAATCACAGTGCTCTGTGTCATTTTACAAGCGTGGGAAAGTTCTTTGGAACTTTCCCACGCTTGTAAAATGACACAGAGCACTGTGATTGGATGGCTTGAAATCCATCCAATCACAGTGCTCTGTGTCATTTTACAAGCGTGGGAAAGTTCTTTGGAACTTTCCCACGCTTGTAAAATGACACAGAGCACTGTGATTGGATGGATTTCAAGCCATCCAATCACAGTGCTCTGTGTCATTTTACAAGCGTGGGAAAATTCCAAAGAACTTTCCCACGCTTGTAAAATGACACAGAGCACTGTGATTGGATGGATTTCAAGCCATCCAATCACAGTGCTCTGTGTCATTTTACAAGCGTGGGATAATTCCAAAGAACTTTCCCACGCTTGTAAAATGACAAAGAGCACTCTGATTGGCTTAAACCCACTAATCAGAGTGTTCTTAGGCTAATTGCAGGGCGGGGCAAGGCTTTATAAGCCTTGCCCCGCCCTGCGGAGCTCAGTCTGCGCGGAGCCCTCCATGGGTGAAGATGGATTATTTTTTTGTGCGCTCGGGTTTTTTCTTTTTCGTCAGGGTTTTTTTTTGCGCTCGGGTTTTTTATTTTATTTTTAGTTCGACGGCTATGATGGTTTTTTATTTGGCCTTTTTTGGGGCTGAAAAATTAAGATTTTAGAAAAAAGAAGACGTCGAATGGTAAGTTTAATTTTACTTTACAGGTTAGCAATTTTATTCTCCCCTCACTATTTTTTAGGGTGAGGGGGGTAGGTAGGGGCATTTTTTATTTGGGTGGGGGGTGGGTGACTAGGGGCTTGGGCACCCCTAGTCACCTTGATGGGGGGGGGGAATTTACTTAGTGCCCCCACCCGCCGCCGGGGGGGGGCAGTAGGTCTCCCCCCCCTTATTACTATGATGGCCCCCACCCGCCGCCCAGGGGCGGGGGCCGGGGGGGAGAGGACAGTAGGTCCCCCCCCCTCTTATTACTATGATGGCCCCCACCCGCCGCCCAGGGTGGGGGCCGGGGGGGGAGGACAGTAGGTCCCCCCCCCCTCTTATTACCATTATGGTCCCCACCCGCCGCCCAGGGGTGGGGGCCGGGGGGGGGAGGACAGTAGGTCCCCCCCTCTTATTACCATTATGGCCCCCACCCGCCGGCCAGGGGTGGGGGCCGGGGGGGAGGACAGTAGGTCCCCCCCCCCACTACTATTATGGCCCCCACCCGCCGCCCAGGGGTGGGGGCCGGGGGGGAGGACAGTAGGTCCCCCCCCCTACTACTATTATGGCCCCCACCCGCCGCCCAGGGGTGGGGGCCGGGGGGGAGGACAGTAGGTCCCCCCCCTACTACTATTATGGCCCCCACCCGCCGCCCAGGGGTGGGGGCCGGGGGGGGAGGACAGTAGGTCCCCGCCCCTCTTATTACCATTATGGCCCCCACCCGCTGGCCAGGGGTGGGGGCCGGGGGGGAGGACAGTAGGTCCCCCCCCCCACTACTATTATGGCCTCCACCCGCCGCCCAGGGGTGGGGGCCGGGGGGGAGGACAGTAGGTCCCCCCCTTATTACCATTATGGCCCCCACCCGCCGACCAGGGGTGGGGGCCGGGGGGGAGGACAGTAGGTCTCCCTCCCTTATTTTACTTTACGGCCCCCACCCGTCATTTAGGGGTGGGGGGCAATATTTTTTAGTAAGCAGTGAGCAGCCACAGGCTGCTCACTGCTTACTAGACATGCCCCTACTCGCGGTATAGCGAGTAGGGGCATATTATTTACTAATACCAAGTCATTTTTACTTGGTGTTAGTAAATTTGGCTGAAAGACCAATTTAGGTCTTTCAGCCTTTTAGTAGATAGCTCCCTGATACCGTGGGAATTAGGGAGTTATCTACTAAGCGGCTGCAAGATGCAGCCACAGCAATGAATAGGATCGGAGTTTCATTCATTTGAATGAAATTCCGATCCGAACAAAGTACCGAATTGCATCCTAACACCAATGGAGAAACAGTGCTCATTCAGTTAGGATGCAATTCGGCAGTTTTGCCGGCGTTCTGTCTAAGTGACAGGACGTTCGGCAATACTGACAGGAAGCATTGTGGGAACAGGGAGGAAAGCTAGGGATCATGGGAAAATTGCTCTGACCAGCGGAAATGAAGCACACTTTGCTCCTCCGCTGGTCAGAGCTGGTCAAGCGGAGGAATCCTCCATAAGACAGAGTCCCTACTTTGTCTTATGATTTTAAAGAAAACTAAAGAAGAATGGAAGAAATGAATAACAGATCCCGAGAGAGGGGGAGAAGAGGAAGAGATTGAGGAAAGGTAAGTTCGGCATGACAGTGCCGCTTTAACTAGACCTGATGGTGTAATGCAGCTGCTAAGTCCCCAATGGGAGTGTGACATTTTCATCACTGGCAAACCCCTGGGAACATCTGGCAGCTGACCTATGACTTACTAGAGAGCACCCGCAAGGCACACATTACTGAGATCTGTATCAAACCTCATGCTGTCAGCACTGATCTCCCCATAAGGACACTGCCCTTTTCCCTGGTAAAAGGGCAAACCATCTAGCATTTGTTTGAAGTCTTTGGGTTCTTTCCAAGTTCCAAGCCTACTAGCTCCTCTGATGCCCTTCCAGCTTCTGCAGAGCAGTTGCCATTCATTGCCTGAGAGTGTCAGCAGACTGCTCTCAACCAATGAATGGCGCCCTGTGCAAAAAACAAAAATTGCACAGAACTTGTGTGACACTCTGTGTGTGCAAACAGTGTTTCAAAGAGAAAGATTGCTCATAAAGACTCTAGGCACCACGACCACTTTAATTCACTAAAGCAGTGCTTGGAATAACCCTCTAAATTATCAAACTATTTTTTATTTTAACACTTTAGGTGTGTAGGGTTATTTGCTAAAAGCTTAATTGTGATGGAGTGAAATATGAATTACAAGTTAAAATTCAAGCTAAAATATCCAAGGCTTGAATACAGCGAAGTTGGAGATTATTTCCTAATGAACTATTTTTGCCTAAATTTTGCCATCCAGATGCAATTTGCTACAATTCAAAATTTAGTGGTGTTTGGCACAACATGTATGGACTGTAAGTTTATTTGATCCTTGCAGTGATGCACAGATGCAGCTCTAGTGAAGAAATACCTGAGTGCGCATGCTTTAATATAACATTTGTAGGTGCATGAGTGTGCATGCACATGTCCAAGCCATCATGGAGTGGTGATGTCCCCCATAACGAGAATATATTAAATAAGTGTGTTTCTTTTACTTTATTCAACAGTGCATTACAGGGCCGGACTGGGACAAAAATTCAGCCCGGGCAATTAAAGGCAGAGCAGCCCACTATTAGGGGCGGGGCCAGAAAGGGGGCATGTCATGTCACCACCATTGACACGCACCCCCCCTTCCCCCACTCCAAATGAGTATGTTAATGTGACGCTCCTCCAGAGCATCCAGTGCTCCTGGCTAAAATAAATGCCATGATTTTTTTGGGGGGGGGAAGGGGGATTTGAGTTTGTGCTGCGTTTGCTGGCGATTTGTCTCTGGTGTCCTCAATAGTGGGACACCAGAGATCAAAACAGGAACCGGACTGTTAAAGAGTGTTGTGCATGTGTGGGGATGTTCCTTGTGTGTGTGAAGAGGTCTGTTTGTGGCGTACTGCATGTGGCTAGGGGCTGTAGTGTGTGTGTCTCTGGGTTGTAAAGTATGTGTGTTTGTGTGTGTGTATTTATATAGGGCCTGTGGAGTGTGTGCATGTAAGGAGCTGTACTGTGTGTTTGAGTGTATCTAGGGGCTCTAGTGTTTGTATGCATATAGGAGCTGTAGAGCACATGTGTATAGGGGGGATAATGTATGCATAGGTGGTGTAGTGTATACAAGGGGTGCAGAATATGTATTTATAGGGGATATAAATTAGTGTGGGTGCATGCAGGGGGTGTAATGTGTGTGTTTATAAGGGTATAACGTATGAGAGTGCAGGGAGTGTAGTGTAGGTTTATGGGGTATAGAGTGTGTTTAGTGTGTGTATGTGAGTGTCAGGGGAATAGTGTGTATATAAGGGGTATAGAGTGTGTGTAGTGTGTTTGTGTGTAAGTGCAGGAGGTGCAGTGTGGATATAGGGGTATAGAGTGTGTATTGTGTGTTAATGCAGGGGCTGTAGTGTGTATGTAGGGGTATAGAGTGTATGCGGTGTGTTTGTGTGTTAGTGCAGGGGGTGCTGTGTGTGTAGTATGTTAGTGCAGGGGAGCAGTATGTTTGTGTGTTAGTGCAGTAAGTGTTTGTGTGTTAGTGCAGGGGAGCCGTATGTTTGTGTGTTAGTGCAGTGCGTGTTAGTGCAGTGCGTGTTAGTGCAGTGTGTGTTAGTGCAGTGTGTGTTTGTGTGTTACTGCAGTGTGTATTAGTGCAGTGTGTGTTTGTGTGTTACGGCAGTTTGTGTTAGTGCAGTGTGTTAGTGCAGGGGAGCAGAATGTGTGTGTGTTAGTGGTGCAGTGTGTGTTAGTGCAGTGTGTGTTAGTGGTGCAGTGAGTGTTAGTGCAGGGGTGCAGTGTGTGTAGTAAGTTTGTATGTGTGTAATGTGTTTGTGTGTGTATATGGCCTTAAATTATTATTATTACAAAGTAAAAAAAAAATCCATTTATTCCCCCTTTTAACTTTGCGGGGGGGGGGGAGGGAGCATTCACATACCTGGTGGTCCAGTGAGGGGGGGCTATACCACACACCGATCCCTGGTGGTCCAGCGGCAGGTAATTCAGTCTGTACCCCGCAGGGTACAGACCATCTCTCTCTCCCTCTCGCGAGCGCCGTTTTTTCAGAGCGTTGCCGCGGGTTACCATGGCAACGCTCTGATAATCTCGGAGCTCGCGAGAAGAAAAGAAAGGAAGCTGCTCGCCGTGCGCGGAGGGAGACCGGCTCACTTCCCGATCTCCCCTCCGGCCCATGATGGGATAGAACTCCATCTTGGGGCCGGTGCTGCTGCGCATGGGCCTGCTGGAGAGATCTCTTGATCTTTTCCTGCCGGCCTCGGCCCATGGCCATCGCGGCCCACCGGGCATTTGCCCGGTTTGCCCGATGGCCAGTCCGGGCCTGGTGCATTACCATTTATTGTGGTAAGCGAACAAAGAACAGTACCAAAGAAAGAGAGGGAATCGGTAGTGGAAAACTCCACCGCCGATACCCAAAAGGGTTACAGGAGGTATAAGGGGCTTAACCCCAGATACAATAATCAAAAAGAAGAGAAAAAGTGGAATAGGGAACCAACTCGCATTAAGCAGGTGGGAACACAGATCCACTAAGTAATACCTCCTAAAGTAGAGCGTCACATAAATAGTGTAAAAAACCTTTATTAGAAAATTATAGTACACACCAAAATATTGTGTGAAAAAAAGTGAAAACCAACACCTAATAAAAAACTTTGGGCTGGATCTAATAGTAACCTTGAATTACAGATACATGTTGTAATAGGAGCCCGTGATATTATGAAGTAAAACTATACAACTAGAGAGAAATCACTGAATATAGCTCCTGGAAACACAGTATAAGTAACAAGGCTACTGAAAAATTGAATGGACAGGATAATGAATGTATTGCAGTGGTTATGGTATCATAGAAAAGAGACAGTTGGTAAAAAGGTGAGGGGTAGGTAGAGACACAGTGTCCTAATAAGCCTGAACAGGCAAAGGAACAGATATCCTATAGTGTAACATACGCACAGGTACAGAATAGTACTGAGTAATGAAGGTAGAAACCACCTATGAGTAGAGAACTGGAGCCCAGAAATGAGTAAAGTAGGGTAATACCCAGGACCTAATCAACCCTAAGCTAACTGTCTCAAAAGACCACTGCTAGCTGCTGCTTCGAGGCAGCCTACCGATATCCCTCCAAACTTAAATAGTAAGACGCATGGATAGCGTCAAACACAGCCCAAGTTAAATAAAATAAAAAAGAGAGTAGAATCAAATAGAATTCATAGCGTCGGCTATGCCGCTCGACGCGCGTTTCGGCGTGTTACAAACGCCTTTGTCAAGAGCAACCGGCACATACAAAAGGGGCCGCTTATGAAGGGGTGAGTGCCCGCCCATTAGACGTAGAACCGCCAATGGGATTGCCAGGTTCCCGGAGACTGACGTGTACGTCCTCCGGATAGTAGACCAATCACAGGCGGTGGGCGGAGTCATAACTCGTCCGTACTCGTAACTAGCCTAGGGCAGGTACGGAAGTAGAAAGGGGACAAACTAAGTGGCTGAAACATAGGATGTATAATGGTTATTGAGAATCGAGGAGCAACAAAGTAATTAATCAAAGCAGAATGTTGGTTCAATGTAAATAAACAAGTGATACTCTTGAAATAGTAACTTAGAGAAAAGAGTATCAAAATAACATGAGATAACACTGTTAATTAGGCTTACAACGAAACTCAGTAACCAGGCAAAAGTCATCCAGAGGGAGTACCCAGAGGATTGACAGTGATGGATGTATAACAAGCAGTCACAGATAGTAAACACCACATAATAATAATCATAAGGGCCACATTTGAAATTGCCAGAATAAAGTAAATGGAATAAAGGTATATTGCCATGTAATGTATACAGACAGCGATTATTATAGTCAAGATACGGCCACTTAAAGAGACAGGAGAAAAATAAATGAAATAAATAATAATAGTTAATAAAAAATATATATGTGATAAACGGTAAACAGTACCATGGATAAAGAAAGAAATAAATACTGATAAAAGGGGAATGTAACCACTGACATTAAGGTAGAATGAAAGTGGAGAAAACAGAAAATCAAATATAGGGAGAGAAGGAAAAACCTTCATTGAAACCCCTTGGGTTCAATGTATTTAGTTTGTAAATCCATCTGCATTCTCCTTGGCGTAGGATTTTGTCAAAGTCGCCACGTCTTTGTTCTCGTCTGATACACTCCAGACCGCAAAAACGGATGTCTTTTGAGGACCCTCCATGTTGTTCCTTGAGGTGTCTTGAAATGGGGGTATCAAGACGATTTTTGGGGGATCTGACATGCTCCTTTATGCGCTCCTTAAAGGGCCGGAATGTTTTTCCAACATACATTAACTTGCAGCTACAGGTGAGTAGATATACTACCCCTGTAGAGTTACAGTTAAAGAACTGAGTAATTTTGAAGGATTGTTTACCTTCACTGTCGCTTACTGTTTTGGAATCTCTGAGAATATACCTGCAGGCAACACATCTACCACAGGTAAAAGAGCCAGTTGGTATATTGCGTCCAAGCCAGGTGGTGATGGGAGGTTTTTTAATAGCAAAGTGACTAGGTACCAAAATGTCATGAAGATTCTTGCCCCGCCGGGCTGTAATCGTAACATGTGGACCTAGAACTTTGTTGAGGTGAGTATCCTTCAAAAGTATCGGCCAGAATTTTTGAAAGGACTGTTTAACTGTATCCCAGCCAGTATCAAACGTGCCAATCATCCTGATGGTTTTATTGGCATTATGATGTGGTGCAGGGGGGTCTGCCAGAAGGTCAGACCTGTGATGTCAACGCTCTGGAGTAGGCTCTCTTAAGACACTTATTCGGGTAGCCTTTCTCTCTGAATTGCTGTCTCAGAATTTTGGCTTTAATTTTGAAATCCTCAACATCAGTACAGTTACGTTGCGATCTGAGATATTGACCAGTAGGGATACCCTGTTTGAGAGGCCTGGGATGGAAACTGTCCTATTTGAGGAGGGAATTTGTTGCAGAGGGTTTCCTGAATAACGAAGTTTTGAGACAACCATCTTGAGAGATGGAAATAGTGAGATCCAAGAAATTCAAGGAGGATCCACCAAACTCTGCGGTGAACCTGAGGTTGTCCTCATTAATATTGAGGAGTGTCACAAACCTATCAAAATCATCCTTATTGCCCTGCCACACAAGTATAATGTCATCTATATATCTGTACCAAAAAGGGATATTGGACAGAAAAGATGACAAATGGGTAGATGACTTGATATTCACTTCCCACCACCCTAGATGAAGATTAGCGTACGAAGGTGCACAAGCAGTGCCCATTGCCGTACCTTGTATCTGATGGTAGTATTTATTATGGAAGAGAAAGTAGTTGTGGGAAAGGATAAAATGTAACAATTTAAGAGTAAAGGAAGTGTGTGCCTGCAGTCCCAAACCTCTTTTATCCAAAAAATATTTTGCATGTTCAATGCCCCTATGATGTGGAATGGAGGAGTATAGAGCCTCCACATCAAGGCTACACAGGTTAGCCATGGGGTCAACTTTAAGGCTTGATAGGAGAGAAAGTGCCTGTTTAGTGTCTCTAATGTACGAAGGTAGAAGCTCGACAAGTGGTCTCAAAATGTTGTCGATATACAAGCTACCATTTTGGGTTAGGTTTTCAACCCCCGACACTATAGGACGACCAGGTGGATCCACAGGTGGATCCACGTTTGTGGATCTTTGGCAGGCAGTAGAAAGTTGCTGTCCTCGGGTGACGATTCAGAATAAAGAAATATTCCTCGTCAGAGAGAAATCCTCCACTGCGGCCATCGTCCAAGATGGCTTTGTAACTTAAAAAGAAAGTGTCAGTTGGATCAGAGGATAGGACTGTATACGTATCTGTATCTTCAAGTATGTTCAGAACCATACGTTCATAATTAACTGTGTCCATAACTACAACATTACCTCCCTTGTCTGCCTGTTTGATAATAATTTCTTCATTATCCCTTAATGATTTCAAGGCAGTTTGTTCCCTTCTTGATAAATTATCACTGGGAAAGGAGCAGAAAAGTTTAGAGTCAATGCTGTCTATATCACTTTTAACAGCTTCCAGAAAAAGATCAATGTTTCTGAATGCTGCAAAATTCTGAGTGAAACGGCTCTTAGGTTTTAAATTTGTTTGGACAGATAGTGATTGGATTTCACTCTCATCCAGGAGGGAAACCAGTGTGTTAAGACAGTCCATATCCATATTGGAGAGTCCTAAAGAACGTGCTCTTTTTTCTTTGTTTATCTCGTGGAACTTGTGTAGTGCCAATTTACGTACAAACAAATGTAAATACTTAATCCAAGTGAACCTATCAAAGGCTGGAGTAGGTACAAAAGACAACCCTTTTCCCAAGATATTAAGATGGAACTCGTCTAGTTGGCAGGAAGAGAGATTTACAACTTGTAATTTGGGAATGTATGTAGCTTGAGTTGCAGAGTTAATGGTTAGTAACGTCTCCCCCTCCTCCTTTCTCATCCCTTGTTCCTGGATTGAAAGCGTGTCTGGTAATTTGGGAATACCTCCTTGTGGCTCCCCTCTAAAAAATCCACGCCTTTCTTTAGGATACTGCGGGGGTTACTTGGGTTGGGTGGAACTGGTGTTGTGGTTTGTGAATTTAGAGGTACAGTAGTGGACTCAGTATCTGATTAATTGTATTCAGAAGTCAGGTAATTCTCAGAATTCTTTCTCCTGTGATTAGTCTACTAGCCCGAGAACACGTACACGTCAGTCTCCGGGAACCTGGCAATCCCATTGGCGGTTCTACGTCTAATGGGCGGTTCTACGTCTAATGGGCGGGCACTCACCCCTTCATAAGCGGCCGCTTTTGTATGTGCCGGTTGCTCTTGACAAAGGCGTTTGTAACACGCCGAAACGCGCGTCGAGCGGCATAGCAGACGCTATGAATTCTATTTGATTCTACTCTCTTTTTTATTTTATTTAACTTGGGCTGTGTTTGACGCTATCCATGCGTCTTACTATTTAAGTTTGGAGGGATATCGGTAGGCTGCCTCGAAGCAGCAGCTAGCAGTGGTCTTTTGAGACAGTTAGCTTAGGGTTGATTAGGTCCTGGGTATTACCCTACTTTACTCATTTCTGGGCTCCAGTTCTCTACTCATAGGTGGTTTCTACCTTCATTACTCAGTACTATTCTGTACCTGTGCGTATGTTACACTATAGGATATCTGTTCCTTTGCCTGTTCAGGCTTATTAGGACACTGTGTCTCTACCTACCCCTCACCTTTTTACCAACTGTCTCTTTTCTATGGTACCATAACCACTGCAATACATTCATTATCCTGTCCATTCGATTTTTTAGTAGCCTTGTTACTTATACTGTGTTTCCAGGAGCTAAATTCAGTGATTTCTCTCTAGTTGTATAGTTTTACTTCATAATATCACGGGCTCCTATTACAACATTTATCTGTAATTCAAGGTTACTATTAGATCCAGCCCAAAGTTTTTTAATTAGGTGTTGGTTTTCACTTTTTTTCACACAATATTTTGGTGTGTACTATAATTGTCTAATAAAGGTTTTTTACCCTATTTATGTGACGCTCTACTTTAGGAGGTATTACTTAGTGGATCTGTGTTCCCACCTGCTTAATGCGAGTTGGTTCCCTATTCTACTTTTTCCTCTTCTTTTTGAAAGAACAGTACCACTTTAACATTTTTCACCTTGAAATGGGCAAGCAAGGCAAGTATGACAGCTGTTACTTAAAGTTGACAGTATGACAGATTAACTGTTATTCACTAAAGTATGAATTGTTGAAACGTTCTAGCAAATCTACATTTCAAGCCAGAATAGCCATATAAGAAAAAGTCTCCCAAATGTTTCCAGTTAAAGGGGCACTATGGTGTCAGGAACATAAACATGTATTCCTGATACTATGGTTCTAAAACCATCATTTAGGTGGTCGCCCACCCCTCTTTCCTTGCTAAAGGTTTGACTGCTTACCTGGGGACTCCACATCATGCTACCTGTCACTTATACCAGTGAGACGTTCTCTAATTACAAGGTCAGAAGTCAAGTTAATTAATTCAGTTGTTTGACTACTGACTTTGTGGGCACTGTGGCTTTCCTAGCACAATAAAAATTACAGTGCACTTCAAATTTTAGACCAAGAAGTCAGAATTAGAAATATTCTTCATGTCTGTTTTTGAGTTCAGTATTTTGGCCTTAAAGGACCACTATAGGCACCCAGACCACTTTAGCTCAATGAAGTGGTCTGGGTGCCAGGTCCCCCTAGTTTTAACCCTGCAGCTGAAAACATAGCAGTTTCAGAGAAACTGCTATGTTTACACTGAGGGTTAATCCAGCCTCTAGGGCTGTCTCCCTAACAGCCACTAGAGGCCGCTTCCGCGATTTACACGGAGTAAATCACACTTATTTGACGCTGGACAACCTCACGGAGTACAGTGTCCAAAAAGATCCCCATGAAAAGCATTGAGTAATGCAATCGGCTACACTCTGAATTTGACGTCGATGGAAGAGGAGAGGTCACCAGTGCCGAGGGAGCCTGGCGCTTGATTAAGGTAAGCAAATAAATGGTTAATTAACCAATCATAACCATTTACCCGTATATACTAGAGTACAAGTCGACCCGAATGTAAGTCGAGGCCCCTAATTTTACCCCAAAAACTGGGAAAACTTATTGACTTGAGTATAAGCCTAGGGTGGGAAATGCAGCAGCTACTGGTAAATTTCTAAATCAAATTAGATCCCCCCAAAATTACATTAATCGAATATTTATTTACAGTGTGTGTGTGTATATAATGAATGAAGAGTGTATGTGTGTGTGTGTTTGTGTAGTGTGTGTGTGTGTGTATATAATGAATGAAGAGTGTGTGTGTTTGTGTAGTGTGTGTGTGTGTATATAATGAATGCAGTGTGTAGTGTGTGTGTGTGTGTATATAATGAATGCAGTGTGTAGTGTGTGTGTGTGTGTGTGTGTGTGTGTATAATGAATGCCGTGTGTATATAATGCAGTGTGTGTTTGTGTATGTGATGCAGAGTGTGTAACCTTGATGGAAAGAGGGCATTTTTAATATTTTTTATTATTTTAATATTACATTTTATTTATTTTTTTAAAATTATTAAATTTTATCTTATTTTATTATAATATTAAAAATTTTATTTTATTTTTTTCAGCCCCCCCTCCCTGCTTGATACATGGCCAGGGAAGGGGGCTATATTATTCCCTGGTGGTCCAGTGGATGGGCTGTGCAAGAGGTGGGCTGGGATCAAGCTGTTACTTACCTTTCCAGCAGCTCAGCTCCCTTCTCCTCCGTGCCGTTCAGCTCCAGTGTAAATCTCGCGGTCTGCATGCCGCACAGAGCATTGCCACGGTAACCCGTGGCAACGCTCTGATGGCCGCAAGTCTTGCGAGACTTACACTGGAGCTGAACGACACGGAGGAGAAGGGAGCTGACCGGAGCTGCTGTAAAGGTAAGTAACAGCTTGCTCCCAGCCCCTAACAGGACTGCCATAGGAAATTGGCATAATACAGACACTGACTCGAGTATAAGACGAATGGGGCTTTTTCAGCACAAAAAATTTGCAGAAAAACTCGTCATACTCTAGTATATACGGTATTTGTATTCCTAACGCTATAGTGTTCCTTTAAACTTAAAACTCACTTTGAATTCTCAGCAATTCTAACTGTAATGAATTATGCTGACAGCCATAAATATATACTTTTGCATTAGTTGGAAGTAACTGTAAAAGTGTCTCTCTTTGTATTGTGTGTTGTCAAACAATAAATTATTGCCCTTTTCTGTTGTAATGTAGTTATCTTCAGACATTGCACAGTGTATTAATTATTATATAAGTGCAATGCACCAAAATTCTAAATTCGTTTAATGTGGTTGATAGACATGACTGTGGGCAATATTCCTTTTTTATTGCTAAAATTAGAGATTAATTATTGACTTGGGAATTTGTGAACACTTATTGTGGTGGTTATGATATAAAGAAACATTGTCACACATGTTATGAGTAATTTGCCAAAAAAAAGTGGCCTGGAACCTCACCTGCCGATTGATTAAAGGAACAGTTTAGGCATGGTAACAATTTTATCTAACTGAAATTATGGGTCCAGGAGGTCCCTGGAGCCTCCTTACCAATAGGGGTTAAACCATTTTTATTAATGAGGAGATACTGATTGGCTTAGAGCTTTCGGGACCGGCAATAAATTCTTGCGGACCGTTGCCGGTCAGCGAAAGCTTTCTCCTGACTATACCGGTATAGTGTTGCGCAAAATATTTCCCTCATGTGTAACGGATCACCTGGCACCCTGACTGGGTAACTTCCATTGACGGATGCTCCTAGTGCTTTCTGAGGGCTCCAAGCACTCCACTAAACACTATAACCACCGCAGACCCCAGAAACCGCCGCAGCTTGGTTGGGGTCTCGCCGTCTTACACCCACTCTGGACCCAAGACCAGGGTCCAGCTTCAAGTAGGTAGACCTCTCTTGTAATCTAGAGAGCAGGAACAGCTAGTGATTATACTCCGGGGAGTATAGTGATTATAGCAATCCCCAGAGTGAGGTTCTCCAATCCCCCAAACATGAGCCGAGAAGGGTAAAACATGTCTGTTTAATGCAAGCCAGCACTCACAATTTATACAATTCCTCAGGCCAGAGGCACACTACCCCCGGGCCTGATGGAACTCAGGCACTCAAACCAGTCAGAACAATACAACAATGTCTGACCCTCCCACATACAGCACACAAGCCCTCCCCTCTGCCTATGATACAATTAACTAAGACAATGGACTAACTCAATTAACTCTAAGCAGAAAAAAAAACAAATTTTTTTTACAAACCCCAAAAAGTACCCCAAAATACAACATATCCCCTGATAGCCCCGATGTGAGTGAACAACATATCCAAGAATTACCCAGATCTGTTCAGGAATTTCTTGGAAGTCTAATTTTTGCCCCACCGTGCACATAGTTCCATGCCCAAAACAGTTCCATATACTCAATGGCAAGACACTGCTGGACAACTTAAGATGGCCACCGCCACATGTTTGAATCTGTTCCAGTTAAAAGTCCAAGGGGCAGAAACAGTGCCTTTAAAATCCAATATGCTCAAATAGTGTTTTTAAAGGGCAATATATCCCAGGGGCCATAGTCACAGGGCAAGAGGCTGGCTAGCAAGCCTCTCCAAATCCCAGTGATGAAGGTGCTTTCATCACAGTATGATCATATATGACCGGTAACTGTGCCTCACTCTTCCCTGCCGGCTCTGCAGAACCGGAGGGGAGATCAGATATCTCCCTCTCCTGCCCACTAGCACTGTAATGCTGGCAGCCGGCAGGGGAGGGAGGACCAGGGTGGAGCTCTAACCTGCAGCTCTGCAGGGTTCTCCTCTCGCGAGCTCGTAGCATTGCCGCGGTTACCACGCAACGTTCCGAATCTCGCGAGATGGAACTCTAGCCTGAGCTGCTAGAGTTTACTCTGGCCATTTGGACCACCAGGGCTTCTCCACTGGACCACTAGGGATTGCCTTGTACTGTCCCCCCTCGCAAGCATAGGTAAGCAGCGAGGGGGAATATCACATTTTTAATTTTTATAATAAAAAAAAAGAAAATAAATTATATTTATTAATCTACTCCCCCATACACACAGACTGCATCCCTCACACATACCATTGGTCTTTATTTCTGGCTGACGCCGGTCCACAGAGTATTTCTCCTTTTTGCCGGGCCGTGGGTGGTAAAAAGTTGCAGAACACTGGCTTAGAGCATCAGCTGACCATTCTAAGCCAATCAGCGGCACCCTTACCAAGCTTTACATTATGTAGAATTTCAGAAAGCAGTACGTCGGGCTTCATCAGGGGGAGAAACACTACCGACATCACACGTAGACTATTCGAATTAATACATAGGATTAATAAAGATAAATTGGGATCTTTTGTTCTGACCTTCGACACCGAGAAGGCCTTCGACAGAGTCAATTGGAGATTCCTTGACTCTGTTATAAAGGGGCTCGGCATCGTGGGCCAATTTAGAAATGAAGTTATGTTACTTTATACGAACTCTTTAGCAAAAATAATCAATCCTTTTTTGAATCTGATGCTTTTTTAAGGTAAAAAATGGCACTAGACAGGGTTGCCCTTTGGCACCCCTGTTGTAAATTCTTACCATTGAACCATTAGCCAATATTAGACATATTAATATAAAGGGGATTAAGACTCAAAATGGAGAGATTAAAATTTCTCTTTTTGCAGACGATATGCTTCTCACTCTGACGGATCCTTTAATTTCAATTCCATTAGTCCTAAAACCTATAGATTTCTATAGTAAATTTTCAAACTATAAGATTAATATCATAAAAATTTGTCTTCCTTTTTATCTGGGACCCAAGAAGTGCTTTTGGCCTCACAATTTAATTTTTCTTGGAGGAGAAATAACATTGATTATCTGGGTGTTAAAATCTCCCTCGATATAGACAACTCGATACGTGTTAACTATGATATTTTATTAAAGGACCACTCTAGTACCAGGAAAACATACTCGTTTTCCTGGCACTAGAGTGCCCTGAGGGTGCCCCCACCCTCAGGGACCCCCTCCTGCCGGGCTCTGGAAAGGGGAAAGTGTTTAAAATGTACCTTTTTCCAGCGGTGGGCGGAGAGCTCTCCTCCTCCGATCCTCCTCTTCTCCTCCCCGTCGGCTGAATGCGCACGCGCGGCATGAGCTGTGCGCGCATTCAGCCGGTCACATAGGAAAGCATTCATAATGCTTTCCTTTGGACGCTTGCGTGCTCTCACTGTGAAAATCACAGTGAGAATCACGCAAGCGCCTCTAGCGGCTGTCAATGAGACAGCCACTAGAGGAAATAGGGGAAGGCTTAACCCATTCACAAACATAGCAGTTTCTCTGAAACTGCTATGTTTATGAAAAAAATGGGTTAACCCTAGAAGGACCTGGCACCCAGACCACTTCATTAAGCTGAAGTGGTCTGGGTGCCTAGAGTGGTCCTTTAAGGAAATTTCAAATACAATTAGACAAATGGAGAAAGACGCTTCTTGGATAGGCAGATTAAATATGACCAAAGCATTTCTAGTATCAAAGATATTGTATTATTTTAGGACTATACCCTACAGAGTATGGAAGGGTATTCTTGGTCAGTTTCAAAAGCTACTTTTCAAATTTATATGGTTAGATAGGCCGCCTAGGATATCTCAATCTATTTTTGCGGAAAAGCTATATAAAAGGAGGTATAGCCTTCCGAGCTGTCTTCAAACTTCACAAAGTGAGTATGTTATCACATTTATTGTGGTTGAATTCACAAAATGAAAATCAATCATGGTCCATTTTAGAACAGGAAGACAGTCTCATTCTAAAAATGTAGATGTTGGATATTGATGTTTTTTTTTTTATAAAATCCATATAGATATCTTGGATACAGCTAGAATTTGTAGTAGAAAATAAAAACTACAGGATAAATTAGTTCTTAATACCTCAATAGAGATGCTACAGTATGTAATGAAGGATATAAATGTTCAAATATGGACTCAACATGGCATCATGAATATCTCCAATATATGCTATAAGAATAGTTTTATTTAATTCGCTCTGTTACAGATAAAATATAATCTTCCTTCTAAGGAACTCTTTCAATACCTGAGAATTAAAAATGTCATTTCAATCAAAATAATATTATATAAGCACAATATAGACCCTTTTATAACTCTACTTAAAGGGACACTCCAGGCACCCAGACCACTTCTGCCCATTGGAGTGGTCTGGGTGCCAACTCCCACTACCCTTAACCCTGCAAGTGTAATTATTGCAGTTTTAGATTGCAGGGTTAACTCCTCCTCTAGTGGCTGTCTACTAGACAGCCACTAGAGGGCACTTCCGGGATTCTAGCACTGGACGTCCTCACGCTGTGTGAGGACCTCCAGTGCTGCTAAAATCCCCATAGGAAAGCATTTGCCGCGCATGCGCATTAGGTCTCTGCCGGCAGGCGTGATCGGTCTCCCCCGCCGGATGACGTCTTGACGGGGAGGAGCGTGGGCGGACCCAGAAGCAGCGCCGAGGGACATCGGCGCTGCCTCAGGTAAGTCACTGAAGGGGTTTTGACCACTTCAGCAACCGGAGGTGGGAGGGAGAGGGGACCTGCAATGCCAGGAAAACAATTTGACTTCCTGGCACTGGAGAGTCCCTTTAAAATCAAAGGATTGATTTCTAGATCTATTAAATTGTTAGATTCAATGGAACAAGGGTCCCAGATAGCCCCATTTATGAAATGGAAACGTGATCTTGGGAAAACGCTTCCTCTTTTGGTTTGGACTAAAGCTACGAGGTTAGTCAATCGATGCATACATAATATATTGCTTTGCAAACTACATCTGAAGATAATATATAGGTGGTACATGGTCCCAGCCAGATTGCATAACATTTCATCTGTTTATCCTAATGAGTGCTGGAAATGCGGTCAGGAAGTGGGATCCATGTAACATGTTTGGTGGGAGTGTATAGGCTTGACGAACATTAAAACTCAATTACTTAACTTTCTAAGCTCCCTATTTTCGGGGATAAATGAAATCTCCCTTTTATTTTTTTTGACAATCTTTATTTTTATTTTGTGTTGGATAGCATAGCAAGAGGTATTACAACCATAGCAAGTAAAAACATGACATGAGTACAGTTCACCAAACTTATAACGGGTGTACATCAGAAAGTCCAGGGTAGGAAGATTTAGTTAATGGGAGACTTCATAAGATATTACGTGTGCCATATACGCACTGCTGCTTATACATAACTTGTTAACCCCTAGTACAGTCAAGGTGGTAGGGCTTTCGTAGAGCTTTTGCCGGAGTCCCCTGCGAGATATTCCAGGCTATTAGGGTGTCTGCGCAATGTTAGTGATACAAAGTTATAACAAGCAAGAACAGAACATGAGTACACTTCACCAGTCTTAGAACAGGGGTATGTCGGAAATTCCAAGGGTAGGAAGTTTTAGTTAATAGGGGACAGCATAAGATATTGAATGCGCGATATATTCACGGCTGTTTATACATAGCTTGCTAACCCCTAGTACAGTCAAGATGGTTGGGTTTTTGTAGAGCTCTTGCCGGAATTCCCTGCGAAGTATTTCAGGCTATCTGGGTTTCTATGCAAGGTTTATGATACAATGTTATACCGTTATGAAGCCGCATGCGGCTCTCAGCCTATTTCACTTTGATTCGGTGTCACAATTCGCACCAGTAGTTCCCCCCAGTAACATGTGGGACTATCCGTGTATCTGTAGTCAATCTACGTGCCAGCTTCACAGTGACATGGGGCCATCATGAAGATGAGCGTCAGAAGGGTATCTTTATCCGGTCCATGGGGGCTGAAACATGACAGTAAGTGGTAGTAAGTCAAGTCGGTGGGGGTGAGGATGTCTACACATTGACGTGTCTGTGAGTCCGTCCCTCGGGACGGTCGAGAGCGCTTATAGTTCATACCAAGTATGGTACAATATGGTGCGGCAATCAAGGGGGTAGTCTCTACGGGGGAGTTAAGGAGTCTGACTGTCGGGGCTAAGGGGATGGGAGGATGGAGAGAGGGAGGGTGAGGGTAGGGAGGGTCGGGATGCCTGTCTCCCGCTCCCCGCACCGGCGGCCGATAAATGCCACAGCCATGGCGTCCAGACTTGAGTACATTTTTCTTGTCTCTCCTGTAGGGCCGCCGTAAGGGACTCCATCGTATATATATCCCCCACCCTGTCCATCCACTGCCGGAGTGTAGGCGCATCCCGCTGCTTCCACATTGTGGGGATCAGTGATGTGGCTGCCGTTAGCAAGTGTTTTATCAGGGATTTTTTATAGGCAGCAAGCGTCATGTCTGTGTGGTGAAGGAGCATGGAGAGGGGTTGGAGCGGTAGTGTAATATCCGTGATCTGTTGAATGGAATCCCTGACCGCTGACCAAAAGGGTATAATCTCGGGGCAGCTCCACCAAATGTGCAGGTAGGAGCCGTCTGAGGCTCCGCACCTCCAACAGTCTCCGGGAATCTCTGCGTCCATGCGGTGCAGAGTGTCCGGTGTCCTGTACCAGTGCGTAAGGATCTTAAAGTTCGTCTCTTGGAATTTGGAGCTGATGGAGCACTTATGTGACAGTATGAAAATCTTTTCCCACTCCTGGTCAGTGAGTGTGGTCCCCGTATCCCTTTCCCATCTGGTGACATATCTCGGGTGTGACTGGTGTTCGCTAGCTAGAAGATGGGCGTAGAGCCTAGATACCCCCTTAACTGGGTGTGACCTGGCTGAGCAGAGAGTTTCAAATTGTGTGAGGGCTCTGTGTAGGCATTGTTTGACTGGGAAAGTCTTGTAATATGCTCGAATTTGCATGTAATGGAAGGTGTCTAGTCCCGTGGGTACCTTGTCCCCTAAAATGTCAGCCAAGGGTTTAAGTCGGTTCCCTAGTGTGAGATGCTGAAAGCTGAGCCAGTCGGTGTCGGTGTATGTGCTAAGGTCTGCGGGCGTTAGTCCCCCACCTACTCCCGGGTTGTGCGTTATGGGCGTGTGAGGACTGTCCGTGGTCGTAAGTTGGTGTGAGTATCGCAATGTGCACCAGATTTGCAGTGTGGCGTCAATCAGGGGGTTGCCAGTTCGCAAGGCTCCCAGAGTTAGGGTGCTTAACCATAGGCGTGAGGGAAGAACGCCACCCGTCTGCTCGAGTTCCATGGGGACCCACAGCTTGGTGGTTGGGCGGGCATGCCAGTCCACTAGCCTGAGTAGATGGGCTGCTTGATAGTATCTTAGGAATGACGGGAGCCCTGCGCCTCCTCTCGTTTTTGGGCGTTCTAATATAGCCTTGCTGACCCTACTCTTTCTCCCGTTCCAAACAAATTCTCTCACCGCCGCTGAGATCGTTTGAAAAAAGGATCTTGGCAGCGAAACGGGGATGGCTTGGAACAAAAATAGCAGGCGGGGCAGCACATTCATTTTAATCACGTTGATCCGGCCGAACCAAGAGACATAAAGGCCCCTCCAGCGGCGGAGGTCGTTCAGTAAAGCCGTAAGGATGGGGAGGAAGTTTAACTGGTACAATAGGGTCAAATCAGTAGGTAGCCAGATCCCTAGGTATTTGAGCTTGTCGGGACACCATGAAAAGCGGAATTGTGAGTGCAGGTGAGCGATCCCCGCCGCTGGGAGTGAGATTGGCAGGGCCTCCGATTTAGTCATGTTTAGCTTGAGATTGGAGATGCCCCCAAACTCCCTGAAGGCCCGAAGCAAGTTGGGGAATGACACTATGGGGTTGTCTATAAAAAACAGCATGTCGTCGGCGTATGCCGCCACCTTATGCTCCACTCGATGCATGCTGTACCCCGTAATACCCCCGTCCCGTCTGACCGCCTCCAGGAAGGGCTCCAGGGTGAGGGCGAACAGGAGGGGGGACAGGGGACAGCCTTGCCTGGTGCCGTTGCGTATGTTGAATGGGGCCGAGAGCGCTCCGTTAATCCGGATTCGAGCCGTGGGGTTAGTGTACAAAGCTAAGACCCATGCGCGGATATTGGGCCCGAACTGCATATGGCGCAGGGTGGCTTCCAGGTACTTCCAATCCACCCGGTCAAAGGCCTTCTCTGCGTCCGTGGAGACCAGTACCAAATTTTTGCCGGTCGACCGGGCGGAGTGGATCAGATTGAGGGCTCGGATGGTATTGTCCCGCGCCTCCCTACCGGGGACAAAGCCCACCTGGTCCGGGTGTATCAGCGCGGGGAGTATGCGGGAGAGTCTCAGGGCCATGGTCTTGGCAAATAATTTTAGATCCGCGTTGAGTAGCGATATCGGTCTATAACTCCCGCAGTCAGAGGGGTCCTTACCGTCCTTGGGTATTACCGTCACCGTCGCGTGTAATGTGTCAACAGGGAACCTGCCACCATCTATCAGGGAGTTGAGACCCTGTAGCAAATGAGGCAGCAGTATATTTTTGAATTTGCGTAGGTACGAGGTCGGTAGGCCATCAGGGCCTGGCGCTTTGTTGGACTTAGATTGTTTAAGGGCTGCGGCTAGTTCCTCCTCAGTTATCGGGCGGTCCAAGTCCTCGGCTACATCCGCCGGGACCTTGCACCCCACGTACTCAGAGAGGAACGTCTCTATCCTATGTTGATGTAGGGAGGTGTCCGCGCGGTGTGAGGATGCGTCGATATTGTACAGATCTGCGTAAAAATGCCTAAATGCTTGTAGGATGTCCGGGGGTGCCCGTTTCACCGTCCCATCCCTGCCCCTTATCTGGTGCACATGCTGCTGTCTATGCCTCTGTGTCAGGGTGCGGGCCAACATTTTCCCGCATTTGTTGGAGAATTCGTAAAAGTGTCTATTAGACTTCCGTATTGTATGTAACAGATTCTGTGAGAGCAAGTCCCTGAGTTGTCTACGTTGGTCGGTGAGAAGGCGGTAGGCATCGTCCGTGTGGTCTTGTTTGTGTTGCGTCTCCAAGTCCGCTATTGTTCGTGTCAGTGTCTGTATCCGTGTGGCATGGTCTTTCTTGCGTTGGGTGCAAAGTTTGATAAGCTGTCCCCTTATCACACATTTATGTGCTTCCCACACCGTGAGGGGGGCCACGTCGGTGTCGTCGTTGTCAGTAAAATAATGTGTCAAGGTCTGTGCTATTTGAGTGGTGAAGGTAGTGTCTCCCAGTACACTTTCATTGAGTTTCCAACAGCGTTCCCTGGGTTTGAAGAGTGGGGATTTAAGTGTGATGAGAACTGGGGCATGGTCCGAGTCTCGTTGTATTCCGATGTCGGATGCGAGGAGGAAGGGGAGGTATTCTTGGGCAAGGAAGACATAGTCTATCCGGCTATATCTATTGTGTACTGCGGAGTAGCATGTGTAATCTTTAGCGTCGGGATGCGCCACCCTCCAACAGTCGACTAGGCCCGATTTACCCAGAGCTTGTTTGGCTTGCCTTAAGCAGTGTGCGGGAATGGTACTGGTGCCCACGGACGTATCCATCCGGGGGTCCAGCGGAATATTAAGATCGCCGGCTAGTATCAGGGTTCCCTCTCGGAACCTCTCCAGTTGTGCCAATGTTTTCATCAGAAATCGATGCTGTCCCTTATTGGGGCAATAGATCGTGGCGAATGTGTACCTATGTGCTGCAATTGCCCCCTTCACAAATAAAAACCTCCCCTGGGGGTCAGCTTGTGAGGTAGTGTCCTCGATCGGGACATTATTAGCGAAAACAATGGCCACGCCTGCGCGTTTGGCGTCTGGGTTGTTAGCGTAAAATCCCAGCGGGTACCGTCTATCCCGTATCTGGGGGGCCTCGTTGCCTTTAAGGTGCGTTTCCTGCAGAAACGCTATCGAGGCCCTATGTGACCACAAAGTTCTCAGTAATTGTCGCCGTTTTTCGGGGGCATTAAGACCTCGAATATTATGTGAGAACAGTGTCAGGGAGGCGGGGGTGAAAGTGGTCGCCATGGCTGTTCGGGGCGGGGTGGGGAGAAGGAAGGGAGTAGGGGAGGGAAAGGTAGGGGTACTGTCCCTGTCCGTGGGTTCGGGCCCGTCTAGGGCTACGGGGGGTTAGGCAACTAAGACCCTAGGTCGTGTAAGGGTGACCTGATCTACAGGTGGGTCGGTTGCAGGGGGGTGAGAAAGTCCGGTAGGATAAGTTCGTTCAGAGAGAGCGGTGTCCGCTCTCCCTCGACCCACGTTGTGGGGCGTATGTCTCGGCTATTAGTCGTCGGGGGAGTGTGAAGCACGTGGCGGAGCGCCAGGGCCAACCCGGGAACCGGGCAGGGGGTGTGGTACCGTCCTGGTGGGGAGTCTGGGTACCCGTTGTGAAAGCGGTGTCACCTCGCGTCATCAGCATACCCCGAAAACCCTATGCAGGTTGCTTACATCAAGGTTATCTATAACGTAATAAAACTACAAGGAACCAAACATAACTGTTGGAATACATCATAACTGTCGACAGCCATTAACCGCTAAGGGCCCTGTGAGTCGGGGGGGAGCGACCCCGGGGCCGCACCCCAAACCGCCCGCCACGGCGTGGTAGGGAGACCACATACAGTTTAATTGTGGGGAAAGCACGTGGTGCGAGCGATTCAGCGCGGCCCCCGGGCCGCACCAGCCGTAATAAACACAAGACCAATCCAGGTTGTCGTTCCGTACCGCCAGACTGCAGGCGCCGGCCTAGCGGCCTACCGCCCGCCGTGGGGCGGCACGAGCTACTAAGTCAGATAAGGCGACACATCATGGTACAGTACCAGCCCCCCGCCCTCCAACAATATACATAAATTGCCCAAGTACATTTACAGCAAGACTCTTCTGCCCCGTGGATGCCCCTTTGCCAAATATGTGCCAATAGTTCAGGCTGGCCGGCCCCCGTAGGCAGCGCATAGGGGTGGTTCTCAAACTGGTCCTGCAACTGCTGCCATAGGGTAAATTGGCCGCTCCCCAGGCGGAGTAGTATTATCAGTCGTGCTGGGCCGGCCCGCATAGGGTGTCAGGGTGTATGGAGTCCCAAATGTCCCAAAAAACAAGAAGGAGATGGCATTTACCCATACCCCACCCAAATTCGGCAAGGGCCTAAATGTGGCTTTGGGGAAACCGCCACTGTTCACATCGCAACAAGTGTGTAGGGGGGCCCTGCCGGCGGTTAGTCCCGGTTCCCACCCATATTACAAGCTAAGTGTGCAAGTGTAAAAATAGTCAAGTCAACTTATCTGTTAGCGAAGTCGCCTGGGGAGGCCTCCTCAGGCCGTCTCCTGCTGCCACGGGACCAAGACGGCAATATGCTTATCTAGGGACCGAGTGTTATTCTTCGGGGCCTTCCGGGCCCCCCCAGCGGGCGGGTTGCGCATCTCTCCTAGGTTGGTTACGGAGAGCCTCAGGGACCTCGGGGTGAGCTGGTCGCGGTGGAGGCTGGTCCAGGATCCAGTTGCGGACCGTGACTGGCGGTAGATCGAGGGCCCTCAGAAAGCCGGGTATATCGTTAGGCCAACGTAGGGAGCACCACGTGTTGCCCTTCTTAGCCTGCAGGCTAAAGGGGAAGCCCCACTTGTATGGGATGCGCTTTTCCTGTAGGATGCCTGTCAAGGGTCGTAGGGCTCTTCGTGCATCTAAAGTGAGGGCAGAGAGGTCTTGGTATAAGGAAATCGGGGCGTCCAGATAGGTGACTGTCTGTGTGCGGGCTGCCCTCATAATGGCTTCTTTGAGCTGAAAGGAGAGGAGGCAGCAGATCACATCTCGGGGCAGGCCATCCCTTCTCGGGGGCCGCAGGGCCCTGTGTGCACGTTCAATGTGGTAGTCATCTTGAGCACCGTCGCCCAGTATACGGGTGAAAAGCTGTGCGAGGGCAGTACCCAGGTCCTCAGATTCAGCCTCGGGCATGCCCCTGATCCTGATATTATTCCGCCTGCCCCTGTTGTCCAGATCCTCCACCTGTCTGCGGAGGTCTAGGAGTACTGAGCCCTGCCTGGCCGTGGCATGGTCAGCTGCCTGGGAGTGTTGAATCGCCTGCAAGTTTTCATGCTCTAGCTCTGTGACACGCTCTTCCAAGGCCGAGAGGTCCCTGCGCACCTCCAGAATCTCCTCACGGATCGCCGCCCTCAGTTCCGCTACCATGGCAGTCTTATCTTGCTTGGTGAGCATATTAGCAGATATGGCTGTCAGTTCCGCCGTGATTTGTGTCAAAGTTTCCCCTCTGGCTGGGCTTGGCTCCGAGCCCGCTCCGCTCTCAGTACTAGGGGATGCAGCCGCCATTTTGTCTGCCTGCCTCGTGGCACGGTAAGCGTCTGGCGTGGAGAGAAAATCATCCATCGGGCCGGCCTGTTTTCTCGATGGGCTAGTGCCCGATGGTCCAGGGGTGCCCTGGCGCTTAGTTCTCCCCATTTCGCCTGCGTGGTTCTGCTAATAATAGGGGCTATGTGGGTCGAGTTCGCGGAGCTCCGAAAAACACGTCTCACTCCATGCACCGGCAAGCCACGCCCCGAAATCTCCCTTTTAATGTTTCTTTCTAACATGGAATTTCCATCTCAAGACAGGTGTAAAAAATATTTTCTCACCCATATATTGTTTGCAGTTAAAATTTGTATAGCAAGGGCATGGAAAAGTACTACTCCCATCACATGAAAGGAGATTATGGAACAAATGGAACATAATTTTGTTTCCAATACAGGTTTGTGGATGTCTTATGATAATATGTGGTTACCCTGGACAATATATAGAGATAATTATCATGGCTCTACTGATGTTTAAACTGGCCTCATGTCGACTCTCAACTTCAGTAAATTTTCTACTTTTCTTTTTTGTGTGTCTGTTTTTGTTCTTGTCTGGAATTGGATAGAGTGGTAATGAGAAGTACTAAGAAGGAACGAGATTACTGGGACTATATATACAAGAGATCTTGATGCTCCTCATGTTTACCCTCCTATCTCGCTATTAATGTTTAGGTATACAATTCTCTATACTAGTATTATTATTATTTTTTTTTTTTCTCTCTACTGTAATTTTATCTAAAAGATTAGAATATGTATATACATTTTATCCCAACTAAACTTATACATTCTATATGTTCTATAAGAATGTCTACTGTCTTTGTATAAAATGAAAACTTAATGTTTAAAAAAAAAAAAAAAAAGAAAAAAGTCTTAAAATCTGTAAAGGGTTGGCGAAGTCAGGGTTATGTATAGGACAAAGTTCTAAGATAAGCAGTGTACATGAAAACAAGTGCTTCTGTTTTATGCCATTGGTTTTCATATGACTAACAATCCTTCTTTTTTTTTTTTTAAACTTTGTCCCACAGCTGTACTACTTTTTCTCTGGGAAACTTAGCCTGTAATTTTTTAAGAGGGGGAAAGGTATAGTCTAGGCTTTTCAGTTTACATTTTAATAACTATTGTATTATAGCTTAAGTATAAAAGTGCATTCTGGGGCGGAGCTTACCTGCCGAGCAAACCAGACGTGCCTGCTAAGAGCTCCCGAGCCTGAGGCCAAGATTCGGGTTTTAACGCCCGACCACCCGAGCGTACCAGCTGTGGACAACGTTATTCCTGACCAGAAGGCAATGCTGCATCGGGGGATACCAGATCTGAGACCCCCCATGGCTGAACCATCCACATCGAAGCCCGCGGCCTACACGGGTGGGAGCCGAGGAGAGACGGCCGCTTTCCCGGTTCTCTGGCTGAAGAGGGAGCACTCTCACGGTCCCCCCCCCCCCCGTGGACCGGTGGGGGATATCCCGGTCCCTGCCGATTTGGGAGACCGCGGCCCTGGACAAATCAGTGGAAGCGGTGACACACTCAGGCAGAACAAGAGCGGCTGCACCCAAGATGGTGGACGCGGCTAGCTCCACTACATGCGGCATGCAAATGTTGCAATCTGAGGCAGCAGGCCCTAATTCCAATGCGACCGACACAATTGAGGAGATATTTAACACATTTTGGGCAAAGCTGGCACACAGAGCAGAGCAAACTGCATCTACACAAGAGTCACCCATGGGTGAACGCAAAGGCAGCAGGAGGAGGTGCGGGAAACTCCTGGAAGGCGGGAAGATGTCCCAAGCTCATACAACAAGCAGATGCTACCCACCCGGGCGGAGAGTACAGATGGCCCTAATCGGCAAGTACAAACTACCCCCACAGAGGGCTGCAACATACAAACAACAGCCTAAACCGAGAGCATGCAATGCCCACCCAAACGGGAAGATCACAGACCCCAGAAGACCCCAAGGTCATCACCAAGAGGTACCAACTCCTCCAAGACCCCTGGGCAGAACTGACACCTCGTTTCCACACCATCACACTACTTGCCACTCGGACAGAGGCAGGGAACAGAGGAGTACCTGCCAGAGGGGCTACAACAGGACCCACCCAGTACCAACCCAACATGGCACACTTACTAGGGAACACAAGCAGGGAACTGGGCTCAGCACGCAGCCTCTCCTACCTCTGAGTGAGGCACGCCTGCCGGACAAGAAGTCTGCTGGCCTCCACTGGCCCACCTGTGGGATCGTATGAAAGACTACCCTGAAATGTCCTACCATACCGCTGCGGGGACATTTGCTCACCACAGGGCGCTTTAGTACCCAGCAGCTAAGTACCAGAGATACCGTTGATTATTGCATAGCATGCAACACCATTTTTATTTTGTCGCCTCACCCTGCCTATATCGACACAATCTATTTACACGATCCTAAAGGTGCACTTCTCTACTTGCTGGCTAGCTCGAAGAGGGACTCATATCTGGGGGACCCCAGAGGACTTTAGCATAGTATCCACTTATCATAATTTGGTATATACAGCTGCTGTATCACTGTACTGTTAACCATTCCAGTTTTATTTGTATTTTTTCTCCAGGCACTAGCACACCCATGTTAGATGATGTCCTATCTGTTTAGTTGTTACTTAAGCAATTCACCTAGCCATGTAGCAGACCTGCACCAGTCCTTACAACCCAACGCAGCATGATCAGCCAGAATTTAATATGTCTAGCAGTCCACCACTCTTGACTATCACTCAGTTAGTAAACACATGATATATCTCACACCCTATAGCTACCTACTACACTGCCCACGAATATGTAGACAATTACATGCCTGCCTGATAGTAGTTTAGTAATCCAGACCCTGTCAGTCAATATGGCTTGCATACCACATCGACATGCTTTACTTGCTGACCAACATTTATGAATCCAAGTTATGGTACCTAATCAGTAACCTCACTAACAAAAATGTACTACCAAATGTTAGTAATACTCGCTGCATATACTTAGCAAGTATACTTACCTCTACACTACTAGTTTATACCCTAGCCGCGGACACCCCGCAATATTTTGTACCTTCTCACCCTGCTCAGTTGTTCACCTTAAGTTAAGCAACAACCAGATTAAGCACAAGCCCTAGTGGGCGAGCCAGGCAGTTACCAGAAAGCACCTTATGTGACCCAGCACCTGCACGGTCTCCCTGGTAAATTCAACCTTACTTGACCCATCAAAATTCATAGTACAAATGCCGATGTGCCCATTGTCAACCAACGACTATCACATCTTATGTTATATTGATCAATATTACTCTGGCTTGTATCTTACATGAAACAGGAGAGCATGAATGTTTGTTAAAGTATTGCTTTCACATATTATGTGTAACCCTGCCTACCAAAGCTGTCAGGATGCTACAGGCATATTTAATCTTAACTAAGTGGTCATTGTTCAGACATACCTATGTAACTAATATTACCTTTAAAAATGTGCAAGTTCTCAGAGCCATTGCCCAACATGTCTATGTTTCCATATTATTCTACGCTGTTGTGACGTATGACTATGTTTTGTACTCACCTGCACAATAAAAATAAAGAATTAAAAAAAAAAAAGTGCATTCTAAGTACAGTAATTTGAGTCCTCCTTTTCGAACCACTGATTTAGATGTACATGCAGTGATATTAATTTTCTGTTTAATTTTTTTTTACATTTTAGAGTAAATTGATCTAATTTAAATCTATATTTCTTTTTTCAAACATGCCTTTAATGCCCTGACATGTTGTGAAGTCCTTTAGACAAACCATGCTGTAGAAGAAGCTGCAGACTGCAATGCACATTTTTGCACAGTTGTAAAAGATAATCTGATGAGGAAAGAAACTGACAAATAATGAGTCACCTGACAGCAACAGCTGATTGTCTAAAGAGACAGGCTCAGGGAGCAGTGAAAATGAAAATAAGTGTTGGAAGCTGTCTGCAAATCACAGTACAGCTCCCCAGCCTAACCAGCCTGTCCTGAGGCAAAGCTGACACAGGGTGATGTTACCTGTTAGGCAGCCAAAACAGTGTGTGTTGTGGTGGGGAAAAAAGTGTGGATGAAAACCCCTTCCACCTGAAGTAAGTGGATAGTTAATACATTGCTAAATACACATACACACACCAGTCATGCCATAAGACTTGCTTTTCCCACAGAAATCTCACTTTAACAGTGCTCTCACTCAGTGGCGTACACACAATCCATGGGGCCCCGGTGCGAAACTGATCCATGGGCACTCCCCCTCCGACACACACACATAGAGAGACACATACACCAAAGACTATGACACTGAATGTAGGAGAATTCTCAATGATCCCCTAACGTATAAATCAATCAAGGGAGACCCCACGCTGGATACCAAACTACGTTTGTTCAATATACTGGAGAGGGGGAAATTTTTAAATATATTAACCAAGAAAGAACTGGAGTTTGTTATGGTTACACATCCGAAAAAAACTGTATTTTATCAGTTACCAAAGATACACAAAAGCCTCTCAAATCCTCCAGATAGACCCATTATCTCTGGGATAGGATCTCTTACCTGCAATTTATCCCAGTACATAGATGCAATATTGCAACCACTAGTTAAAAAAGCTAGATCCTATCTAAAAGATAGTGGAGACCTCCTAAGACATATAGAAGGTCTAAAATGGGATCAGGATTATTTTATGGTAACTTGCGACGTTACATCGTTATATACAGTTATTAAACACAACTTGGGGTTAGAGGCAATAAGAAAAACGCTATATGAAGAACCTACGATGTTAATGGAACAAGCAGAATTTTTAGTTGAATGCATTGATTTTATATTGAACAACAATTTCTTTTGGTATGGCAGTGACATATACCTACAAACCAACGGTAACGCTATGGGGACCAGGTTCGCCCCTAGCTATGCTAACATTTTTATGGCTCACTGGGAAAATATGTTTGTCTGGCAAGGACACCAGTGGGGGGCGAACCTGGTCTTCTATAGACGGTACATCGACGATTGTTTCTTTGTGTGGAAAGGGAAGGAGGTGGATCTCATTGATTTTTTAACGTACATCAATACCAACACATACAACTTATCGTTCACACATAAATATAGTACCACAGAGATAGACTTTTTGGATCTGGTTCTCTATATTGATGCGCAGAACACACTAAAGTCTAAAACTTTTTTTAAGAGTGTGGACGTAAACAGTTACATCTGGACCTCAAGCTGTCATTATCCATCGTGGCTGTCGAGTGTCCCATTTGGACAATTTTTAAGGGTAAAAAAAAATGTACAGATCCCAAGATATATGAAGTACAATCACAAAAAGTCAAACAACTGTTTATGGAGAAGGACTGCAACAAAGAAACATTGGAATTAGCTCTCCAGAAAGTTAAAACCATAGAACGTACTACCCTTATACAATTGAAACAGGAGAAAGCCAAAGGGGACAAGGATACGGAAAACATGTGCCCTGTAGTGTTTAATTATAGTGCCCAAGCTCACTATTTGAAAAAAAGTATATTAAAACACTGGCACCTACTTCGGCAGGATCCGGCTCTAGCCACGCTTATACCTACACTACTGAGGGTAATATTTAGGGGGGCTCGCACACTGCAGGATAGACTAGTACATAGCTATAGTAAACCCACAAGACCAAACCATTTTTTAAATGGGCAAAAGGGATTCTACAGATGTGGAAATTGCAATATATGCAAATTGAGCTCCAGAGGGAAAAACTATACCACCTTTCAGTCTACGGCCACAAAAGAAGTATTCGACATTAAGAACTGCATCACTTGTAACACCAAACAAGTTATATACAAATTGGAGTGCCCTTGTGGCCTCCAGTACGTGGGCCAAACCAAAAGGACACTCAAGGTTAGACTCAGGGAACATGCCTATAACATCAAAAGGGGTTTCGAGAAACACTCCCTCTCCAATCACTTTAGAACACATCACAATGGTGATCCAACCCTCCTCGCATATTGTGGAATAGAAAAGGTGGAAATACCATGGAGGGGAGGAGAATTAAGTAAAACCTTAACGTACCGGGAAATGTTCTGGATCTATACCCTTAAGACTCTGATACCTTTTGGCCTCAATGCAGAGCTAGAATTAGCCAATATACTATAATATAAAATCAGAACCTCCTTCAGTTCATAATAGATATAATTTTTGGCGAATTACATTAACCCTTCAGCATTTAGAGAGTAATAGGGATCTATATCCCCTAGCAATTGAGAACCCCGGACAAATAGCGTTCGACCATTATACACACAAAGATAATCGTTTATCCATCTTTTAGATTAATATATGTCACTATTTAAGTTGTATTTTGGAAGTTTAGAATTGTTATGTTTTATAAATATGACTACTATGAGCGTTGGTAATATTTTTGTACCATACAGAGATTCCAAGTTCAAGACTTATGTCGATTTTGTACTACTGACATATTTCCCCTTTTTTATATAGAGATCATCATGCTTTGAGATATAGGTTGTTAGGAGGTCTCTGTCCTGATGGGAAGACCTCGAACATATCTATATACCGTATAGCTACTAGTTTACCACTTCTATTTATTAGGAGGAAGCACGTCAGTCTTGATATTTATATTATTTGAATGTTTGCTATGTGCTATTAATGATATAACACCTATAAGTGACTGTATGTGACCGTGGGGGGGGATGTCGGCAGCAATCACAATCTTTGTGACTGCTTTACACTGCACCTTTGAAGCCAATGGTCCTAGCTATCATTAGAATCATTTCATGTTTTATGTTTATGTACATTGCTAATGTACAAAGTTAAATCTATACAACATCCATCTTATACTACAGTATAGATGTATGATTTAATTTGTACCTGTTTCCATGAGCTTGTCATATTTTTATATATTTTTATATTTTTTATCTATATGTTTTAAAAAATAGGGTATACACCTTTAAGAGATCTAAATTATTTATACTACATCCAATCCATAACATAGTTTAGGTGCATGATTCTATTTGCACCTGTTTCCATGAGTTTGTTACATTTTTTATTCATATGGTTTTTAAAAAGGGTATGCACCTTTAAGAAATTTGAATTATTTTTGCCCGGCAAGTTATAAAACTGCCAAACAGGACTTTAACCCCTTAAGGACCAAACTTCTGGAATAAAAGGGAATCATGACATGTCACACATGTCATGTGTCCTTAAGGGGTTAAGCACCTATCTTGAAAAAGCCCTCGGCAGAAGGGCGAAACGCGTTGATAGGGTGCTATTCTTTTTTCTACCAACATCTATTTGAAGTAAGAGTGCTCAGCAGAAGTCGGACTTGCAGCTTTGCAGCCAGCGTTCTCCACACAAAGATCAACAGACAGCCTTCCCGAGTGCACAGGAGAGGAGCTGTCACTGGAGGACACATAAGTGGCTGCTAAAGACTCTGTTCTGCACCATTATATACGATGAGTAAAAGATTTATTACAATGTAAGAGTTTTAAGTTGGGGGGGGGGGGGGGGGACTTTACCTGTTCCTGTCTTTTAGATAATAAATTGTGATACAGAATTACGCTATGTATCTCTCTTTTTGTTTCTTTTTTAAGGGATTTCTACATTTCTCTGAGCTCCTACATATCACTACGTTATCTGGACTTCCCTTTTCTCAGGACTTTGTTACAGAACTGTATACACATTACTTTTTTCATATTTTTTGGATACTTTGTTATATGACTTTTCTATTTTGCCATATAAATGCACCTTTTTTAATTTTAAGGGGATTATTCACTAAGCGCTGAAACTTATATGCATATTTGTTTTTTAGAATTGGGAAAATTCTTTTTCTGTTTTAGCAGCTATTATTGTTTGAGTACCTGAGGTACTACATTTATTATATTATCTTGATTGGCTATTGACTTGTTACGTCGGCCGTTTATTTTTAACTTGCGCTCTCTTTATAACTATATTTGAGACACATACATGCACACATACATACATGCATACATATACAGACAGGCACACATAACACATATACTATATAATAATATATATTAGTCACCCTCCTGTTTCCTACCTTTTAGGTGCAGGAGGGTGACTTTCCCTGGGGTCCAGTGGTGGCTCAGGTTGATGGGAGTCAGAGTTCCCACTGACTCCATCCTCTGCTTCCTCCCTTGCAGGCTCTGTGTGATTGCTGGGAGGAGTGACTGGGCAGTTAATTCCTCCCAGCAGTGTTGTCATCAAAGGGGGCCTGGTTGCGCTGTTAAAGCGCCCAGCGCAGACCGGGCCCCCTGAAAATCTATCTCCATCGGGTGGCCCTAGCAGCATGGACCATCTGATGGACCCCTTGAACGGTAGCCCCGGCGGTTTGCTGCAAGGGCCTGGGCCACAAAACATGGTGGCTGGTACCCGGTCGCAGGGGTCCACAGGGCGGCCGCCCCCCCTGGAGTGACGGGCCCGGTCGCAGCTGCGACACCTATATGTACGCCAGTGCTCTCACCACATTTTTGCCTCCTCATTCCACTTACATGGATTCCTTGGAGTATGTGTCTGCTATATACAAAAGCTTTGAAACACAACTCAGGAAGAGAAGCGAAGCCAGTGAGCCACTCATGGAAAGCTGTTTTGTTGTTAATGCAACTCATCAGCATGAGGTTGTGGTGGGGAAAAAGGTGTTGATGAAAACCCATTCCACCTGAAGTAAGTAGATAGTTCCGCCAAGTATGTGTATGTATGTATGTATGTATGTGTGTGTGTATATATATATATATATATATATATATATATATATATATATATATATTAGATGGATATATAGATTGAGATAAAAGTTAAGGGCATGCTGGAGTCAAGGATTACAGAAAAGAACAAGGTGGATGGAGGAGCATGCCAAAGGTAAAGGAGTACAGGAATCAGTATAAACAATAAACAGAGCTTAGTCAAAACCAGAATCTTCACAATCATAAACAGGAAACTATCTCTGGTAAGAAAGACCACAACGGGGCAAAGAGCTATCCAAGTCATTGCCTTATATAGTCCTGGTATTGATGCCATTGGATAGAGGCAAATGCTGCAAAGATGTATGCGCACAGAAAAAAATGTCCAGGTAGGCTTGCATGTAAGATGCTTACATACTGCCCGGAGATAACAGGTTGACATCTATACCACCATAGTTGACCGCATTTGAGTGGCGGTGCTATATACCGCATATGCTCACCCTCTATCTCTAGTAAGGAGCTGTGATACTCATCTCTATGTGCAATATAACACTAGCTTTTTACTATATTTCTTTTAAAATTGTGTTTAAATTTAATTTTTTAGCCCTTTGGATTTTTCTATATTGTTGCCATTATTTGGTAATATACTTACCTTGGTGTGTGTTAGGGGCTTGATCCCCTGGCTGTAGACACTAAAGTGTGTAGCAGCTCATTAATATTTATTCATCATCAAATATTTGCAATAAGTTATTACAACAAATAATTCAGGAGACCTTAGTTAGTGTTGGCAAAGGGGAGTCTTCGATTAGGCATGATGTCTATAGAACTCTATCGCAGGATCTCAATGTGTTTCAATACCATAGAGAAGATGTCACTCCACTGTTTCATAGTTATAATCTTTATGAAATACCAATTTAGAATGTGTTGGTATTTTACAGAATTCTAGCGCAATCCAAATTTATGATAAGACAAAGTAGGGACTACTTTGTTTCATGAAAAAGCCTGAGGTTAAAGGACCACTATAGGCACCCAGACCACTTCAGCTTAATGAAGTGGTCTGGGTGCCTGGTCCAGCTGGGTTTAACCCTTTTTTCTATAAACATAGCAGTTTCAGAGAAACTGCTATGTTTATAAATGGGTTAATCCAGCCTCTAGTGGCTGTCTCATTGACAGCCGCTAGAGGCGCTTCCGCGCTTCTCACTGTGATTTTCACAGTGAGAAGACGCCAGCGTCCTGTCAGGATCGGGACAGGAATCCAACACGCAGAGTACAAACAGTAGCCAGATACGTATACCGGACCTTAGAATGGCCGGACTAACGTAAGTAGTACCGTATAGAATGGTCAAAGACAAGCCGAGGTCGAGGGTAACAGAAGACAGGTAAGCGAGAGACAAGCCGAATCAAGGGTAACAGAGATAAGCAGAGTAAGGTAAACAAGCCAGGTCAAAACCAAAAGGGAAAATAGAATACACAAGCACTGAGTGACTAGAACAAGCTAGAACCACGACAGGGCAATGAGCTAATGAAGGAAGCTCTGTTAAATACCCTGTTCAGAGCAGTAACCACACCTCCGAGACGTCCTGATTGGTCCTGCAGCAATTGACTGACAGGTCGATCCGGGGGAGTGTCCTGATGATGACTTCCTGCCTAGATGGTGTAAAAGGCAGTCACTCCCTCGCGGCCGGCCTTGCATGACCGGATAGACCGCGGGGAAGGGAGTCATCAGACCGTCTGGATGGTGGAACAGCTAAGTCTCTACCTCTTTTGGAGGTAGAGACCACAGGTACCCTGACAGTACCCCCCCTCTCAGATACGCCCACCGGGCGGAATGAACCGGGACGAGATGGGAAGCGAGAGTGATACGCCCTGCGGAGACGGGGAGCATGAACATCCTCCTGAGGTACCCAACTCCTCTCCTCAGGACCATATCCCTTCCAATCAACCAGATATTGTACTCTCCCCCGGGAGATTCGAGAATCAATAATAGAGTTGACCTCATACTCCTCCTGACCCTCCACCTGAACGGAGCGAGGAGGGGCTATTGTGGAGGAAAATCTGTTACATATGAGTGGTTTCAGCAATGAAACGTGAAACGAGTTCGGAATGCGTAAGGTATTAGGAAGAGCTAAACGATACGCAACCGGATTGATACGGGTCAGCACCCTGTAGGGTCCAATATACCGAGGAGCGAACTTCATGGAGGGCACTTTTAAACGGATGTTCCTCGTGCTCAGCCATACCCTATCACCTGGAACAAAGACCGGAGCCGCCCTTCTACGTTTATCAGCGTGTTTCTTGACCAACATAGAGTTGTGCACAAGGATTTGTCGAGTTTGATCCCACAACTTCCTCAAATTGGCAACATGAACATCAACCGACGGCACCCCCTGGGAAGGAGAATCCGAAGGAAGAATAGACGGATGAAAACCATAATTCATGAAGAAGGGGCTTGAATGAGTAGAATCGCAAACGAGATTGTTGTGTGCAAACTCCGCCCAAGGAATCAAACCGACCCAATCATCCTGGTGTTCAGAAACAAAGCATCGTAAATATTGTTCAATTTTCTGGTTGGTACGTTCAGCAGCTCCGTTAGACTGAGGATGATAGGCAGAGGAAAAGTTTAATTTAATACCAAGTTGAGAGCAGAAGGACCTCCAAAAACGGGAAACAAATTGGGAGCCTCTGTCCGATACAATTTGAGAGGGTATCCCATGTAGGCGAAAAATCTCCTTGGCGAATATCTCTGCCAATTCGGGAGAAGACGGAAGTTTAGGCAGGGGAATGAAGTGTGCCATCCTAGTAAACCTGTCAACCACGGTGAGGATAACAGTCTGTCTTTTAGAGATAGGTAGATCGACAATAAAGTCCATGGCCAAACAGGACCATGGTTTCTCTGGAACCTCCAAGGGTTGCAGGAGTCCACATGGAAGCGTATGGGGTTGTTTGGTTTTAGTACAAACTTCACATGCAGCGATGAACTCCTCAACATCCCTCCGTAAAGTAGACCACCAGAAGTCCTTAGAGATCAAGGCGTAAGTTTTGCGAATACCAGGATGTCCCGCCATCTTGCTATTATGTAAACACTGTAAAAGTTCCAGTTGAAAAGCAGGAGGAACGAAATGACGACCCGCAGGGGTCTGTTTAGGTGCGAGATGTTGCAACTTAATGATCTCGGCCAGTAATGGAGAATGAATCCTGAGATTCGTATTAGCAATGATATTGCACTTCGGAACTATAGAAGAAAGAACTGGTTCAGGTACAGTAGAAGGTTCATTTTGGCGAGATAATGCATCGGCTTTAGAGTTTTTAGAACCAGGTCTGTAAGTCAGTACATAATTGAAGTGTCAGGAATAAGGACCAACGAGCTTGTCTAGAGGATAAGCGCTTAGCCTCCCCAATATATGACAAGTTTTTGTGGTCTGTCAAAATCGTAATAGGGTGTAGGGTCCCCTCCAACAAATGTCTCCACTCCTTTAAGGCTTTAATGACTGCTAACAGTTCCCTGTCTCCAATGTCATATCTGCTCTCAGCCCCAGAAAGTTTCCTGGAAAAAAACCACACGGGTGTAATGGTTTATCTACCGCTAATCTTTGTGACAGAACCGCACCTACTCCTGTCTCAGAGGCATCGACCTCGAGTAGAAACGGCAAAGTCGTATCAGGATGGACTAATATTGGAGCAGAAGCAAAAAGTTCTTTGAGCCTCTTGAAAGCAGCGAGAGCTTCAGGAGACCACGTCTTAGTTTCTGCCCCCTGTTTGGTCATATTGGTAATGGGCGCAATAATAGACGAGTAACCCTTAATGAAGCGCCTATAATAATTGGAGAAACCAATAAACCTCTGAATAGCCTTGAGTCCCTTAGGTAATGGCCAATCTAAAATAGACTGGAGTTTGTCAGGGTCCATCTTAAAACCTTCCCCAGAAATCACGTAACCAAGAAAATCTATCTGAGACTGATCAAAGCTGCATTTTTCCAATTTACAGTATAGACCATGTTGCAGAAGTTTCTGTAATACCGCTCTGACCTGTCTATGGTGAGTTTCAATCTCCCTAGAGTGTATCAGTATGTCGTCTAGGTAGACAATGACACAATCATGTTGAAACTCCCTAAGTACCTCATTAATCAGATCCTGAAATACTGCAGGAGCATTGCAAAGTCCAAACGGCATAACTGTGTATTCATAGTGACCGTACCGAGTATTGAACGCCGTCATCCACTCGTGTCCCTGCTGGACTCTCACCAAATTATATGCCCCTCTGAGATCTAACTTGGTGAAGATTTTGGAGCCCTTAAGACGATCAAATAACTCGGTAATAAGTGGAATAGGATAGGCATTTCTGACAGTTATTTTATTCAAGCCTCGGTAATCGATACAAGGTCTCAGCGTGCCATCCTTTTTCTTAACGAAAAAGAACCCAGCCCCGGCCGGGGAAGAAGACCTCCTAATGAATCCCTTTTCTAAGTTCTCCCGAATATACTCCTCTAGAACCAAGTTTTCCTGAACAGACAAAGGATATACATGGCCCCTCGGAGGCATAGTCCCAGGTAGGAGCTTAATTTTACAATCAAATGGCCTGTGTGGCGGCAAAGAATCGGCATTCTTCTTGTCAAATACTGCCTTTAAGTCTAGGTAAAGGTCTGGTATCTGTCTTTCTGTGGACTGAATAGGAGTCTCAGGTATGTTAACATTAGCTAATGGAGAAACCTTGCATAAACACCTATCCTGGCAACCCTGGCCCCACGAGAGTATCTCCCCTAACTCCCAATCGATAATAGGGTTATGTTTCTTCAACCATGGGTACCCCAGAACTATGGGAACGGAAGGGGATGAAATGAGCAAAAGAGATAAATTCTCCACGTGTAGGATACCAACATTTAAACTAATGGGTATGGTTTCACGAAAGATAACAGGGTCTAGTAGTGGTCTACCATCTATGGCCTCAACGGCCAAGGGTGTCTCCCTTAGCTGGGATGGGAAATTGTTTTAATAGCAAAGGCTTGGTCGATAAAATTCTCATCAGCACCGGAATCTATCAATGCCATAGCCCTTACTACTTCCTTCTCCCAAGTTAAGGAAACTGGTAGCAGAAGCCTGTGATCTTAATAATTAGGAGTAGAGGACAAAATAGAAACACCCAAGGCTTGTCCTCTAGAGAGACTTAGGTGCGAGCGTTTCCCGGACGGTTAGGACAGTTCGAGAGTAAATGACCCTTGGCTCCACAATACATACACAAACCCTCTCTTCTCCTGTACTGTCTTTCCTCCTCAGAGAGGCGGGTATAACCTATCTGTATAGGTTCAGGAAGCAAAGATACCGTGGAGTCAGGACTTGGAAAAGCGGGGGCTAACCTAAAAGAAGGTCTCCGGTTCCTCTCTCGAGTGTTCTGTCTCTCTCTTAAACGTTCATCTATACGAGAGATGAACGAAATTAAATCTTCTAAATTCTCAGGGAGTTCTCTGGTAGCAACCTCATCAAGGATTACTTCAGATAGGCCATTCAAAAATACATCCATATACGCCTGCTCATTCCACTTGACTTCTGACGCCAGAGACCTGAACTCTAGTGCATAATCCACCAGTGTTCGGTTCTCCTGTCTCAGGCGCAACAGTAATCTGGCTGCATTAACCTTTCTACCTGGAGGATCAAATGTTCTTCTAAAAGCAGCTACAAATGCGTTATAGTTATACACTAATGGGTTATCGTTCTCCCATAGTGGGTTGGCCCATCTCAGAGCTTTCTCAATAAGTAGGGTGATAATAAATCCTACCTTTGCCCTATCTGTAGGATAAGAGCGGGGTTGCAATTCAAAGTGGATACTAATTTGGTTTAAAAAACCACGACACTTCTCAGGAGTCCCACCATAGCGTACTGGGGGGGTAATGCGAGAAGAAGCACCCACTGTGGCTACCTCTAGACCTAAACTGACAGGAGAAACAGGGGTATTACGTATCTCCTCTGGTGGGTTATTGGCACGAGATAATAGAGCCTGTAGCGCAAGCGCCATCTGATCCATTCTGTGATCCATGGCTTCAACCCTAGGATCAGGAGAAGCCAGCTGACTGTTTGTACTTGCAGGATCCATTGGCCCTGTCGTAATGTCAGGATCGGGACAGGGATCCAACACGCAGAGTACAAACAGTAGCCAGATACGTATACCGGACCTTAGAATGGCCGGACTAACGTAAGTAGTACCGTATAGAATGGTCAAAGACAAGCCGAGGTCGAGGGTAACAGAAGACAGGTAAGCGAGAGACAAGCCAAATCAAGGGTAACAGAGATAAGCAGAGTAAGGTAAACAAGCCAGGTCAAAACCAAAAGGGAAAATAGAATACACAAGCACTGAGTGACTAGAAGAAGCTAGAACCACGACAGGGCAATGAGCTAATGAAGGAAGCTCTGTTAAATACCCTGTTCAGAGCAGTAACCACACCTCCGAGACGTCCTGATTGGTCCTGCAGCAATTGACTGACAGGTCGATCCGGGGGAGTGTCCTGATGATGACTTCCTGCCTAGATGGTGTAAAAGGCAGTCACTCCCTCGCGGCCGGCCTTGCATGACCGGATAGACCGCGGGGAAGGGAGTCATCAGACCGTCTGGATGGTGGAACAGCTAAGTCTCTACCTCTTTTGGAGGTAGAGACCACAGGTACCCTGACACGTCCATAGGAAAGCATTGAGTAATGCTTTCCTATGGACTGGCTGAATGCGCGCGCGGTTCGTGCCGTGCATGCGCATTCAGCCAATGAGGAGGAGAGTCCCCCCCGCCCCGGCGCTAGAGAAAGAGGCAAGTTTAACCCCTTCCACCCCCTAGAGCCCGGAGGGAGGGGGACCCTGAGGGTGGGGGCACCCTCAGGGCACTATAGTGCCAGGAAAACAAGTGTTTTCCTGGCACTATAGTGCTCCTCTGTCAACTTTTTTTGTCCAATCCCAGCAGCCATCACAAATGATGGCTGTGAGAATCAGGCTTTATATATGGAGGATCCCGTGGTCAATTACCCAGACTATCTGCCTTGCAAAAAAAATATTTTTAGTATTGGGAAGTCTGTTATTGGGCAGCCACAGAATGTCTGACAAGTGTTGGAACCTTTAGCCTTCCAGATGTTGCTGGCCTACAACTCCTCGACTTCTGTGAATGCAATAGACAGCCAGAGAAACATGGGAGTTAATTGCATGATTTTGCTATTACATGACGAAAAGTCATGATTTTATTAAAGACACGGAGGCGAGTATTGCATATCCCTTTCTTTACTGTCCACCAATAGCAGCAAAGAATACAAACAGAATGAAAAAATAATGAACATACATTAACATAGGCCCCTCCCCGCTCAGGTCCCAGTATAATGGGCAGCACTTCCCTTCCATTTCCCTCTTTCTGCAGATGCGACCGTAGTAACAATGTCCAACCAAAACCGGTAATAAAGTCCAATAAGTAGAAAACTTATAACTGAAGAGGATAATTCAACAACAACAGGGAAGCACGACCGGATGAACCGTAGGACCAGAGAGTATCAGCGGGGGGAGTCCTCTCAAGCTGGATAACGGCATGCTATCTTGTCAGATCAGGCTGGGAAAACATAAAGGAACAGGAGCCGAAAGGTTAAAGTCGATAATTGCAACTAGTGTCAAGTTTCAAAATTAGGAAAAATACCACATATATACAGTCCCACACTACAGGGTGATTAGCAAGTAACCAACATGAACTTACCATTACGACACGGCCCCACTTACCGTACCAAAATATTCGATGTGAACTCGTGGTAACATTCGACAACCGGGTGGGTAATTATATAACATTAGTAATAGAACGTGGGTGGGACAATACTCGCCTCCGTGTCTTTAATAAAATTATGACTTTTCGTCATGTAATAGCAAAGTCATGCAATTTTATAACAAGACACGGAGGCTCATATTGCAAGTTTAAAGCTGGTCAACTACTGCAGCAAATGTATGGGGGGCCGGGCGAAAGTAAAATTCCCGGAAAGTAGACTCCCTAGACCAGTCGGCTGTTTTCATAAGGTCCTCCAGACGTGCACCTGCAGTCATCATCGAGGAGGCCGAGGCCCCCCGGACCGAATGAGCGCCAAAGACCACGGTATCAATGCCCGCCTGGGCCAATAACCATTTCACCCAGCGTGATAATGTGGTGCTAGAGACCGGGCGGAAAGGAGGATGAAAGGATAAGAATAGCTGTGGGGATACAGCTGAACGGTGAAGTTTGGTGCGATTTTCATATTCACGTAGGCAAGCCACTGGGCACAATGCTGGAGAGGTAGGGAAACTCGGATAGGACAGCGATTTGATAGAGGTCTTCGTCCGTCGACTGATGTTGAACGTTACCCCATCCGGGGTGTATGACCTGGCATCGAAGTCCAGAGCTCTGACATCCGAGACCCTCTTGCATGATACAAGGCAGAGCAGGCAAACCAACTTGGCAGATAGTTGTTTCAAGGAGAGTGCTGGGTTAGCGGGCCAGGATGAGATGAAGGACAACACAACGGAGACATCCCAGGTCGTGGAGTAACGAGGCCTGGGTGGTCGGGAGAATCGAGAGCCCTTGGGGAGTCGGCCTACTAAGTGGTGTTGCCCCGCAGGGCATCCGTCAAAGCCTTGATGAATCGCAGAGATGGCCGACTGATAGAGGTTGATAGTCCTGTAAGCCTTCCCCGCCTCAAAGAGGGAAGTCAGGAATTGCAGGACCATGGTTACAGGGGCCGAAACGGGATCCGCGTCCCTAGCCAGGCACCAGCCAGCCCAAGCTCTCCAAGCTGACCCATATGCCTGTCTAGTTCCGGGAGCCCATGCTTCCGCCAACAGGCATCTAGTCGCGTCCGAAACTCCTTGGATATCCCAGGGTCCCCGGAGATCGGCCACGCCAGGAGTGGAAGGGAGCCATCCAGCTGGAGTGGGTGACCTCGTCCCATCGGATCCAGCAGTAAGTCGTGGAACGACGGCATTAGTCGGGGATAGTCCATCGCCATCTCGAGTATTTGAGGGAACCATGACTGCGTTTCCCAGAAGGGGGTCACCAGAACCAACTCTGCCTGGTGTCTGCGGGTCTGCAGGAGGGAGCGCGATCATGGAAAACTGGGGGGAAAGCATATAGGGGACCCCCGCTCCATTCTTGCAGGAAGGCGTCTACCGCCTCCGCCATCGGGTCTGGCCTCCAGCTGAAGAAGCGAGACAGTTGGGTGTTGAGTCGGGAAGCGAAGAGGTCGATAGTGAAGGGACCCCAAAGAGATGATAAACTGGAGAACACCTCCGTGTCCAACTTCCAGTAGCTGGTGTCTGAAAGATAACGTGACCCCCAGTCCGCTTGAACGTTGTGCAGACCAGGTAAGTATTCCGCGTGGACCATCATGTTCCGTTCTAGGCAGAATTCCCAAAAATCTTTCGCTAAGGTGGCCAACACTGCCGACTGCGTACCACCCAGGTGGTTGACATACCTCACCGCTGAGACGTTGTCCATGCGGAGACGGATGCAAGTCAAGGCTCGGTCCTTCGCGAAGCTGCGGATGGTGAAGGAACCCGCTAGGAGTTCCAGCGCGTTGATGTGTAGCCGGGACTCAGCTGCCGACCAACGGCCGCCCGTTGAAATTCCTTCGCAATGGGCCCCCCAGCCGTGGAGGCTGGCATCTGAGTCGATCGGTAGGGAGCCGAAGATCGCTTTGCTGTTCCATGCGGACAGGTTGATAATCCACCATCGCAGTTCGTCCTTCGTTTCGCTGTCCAGCGACACCAGGTCTGCATAGGATGCACCGGCTCTCAGGTGTGCAATCTTCAGGCGTTGCAGTGCTCGGTAGTGGAGCGGGCCCGGGAATACCGCCTGTATCGATGAGGCCAGGAGGCTGATTAGCCGTGCAAGCTGTCGCAAAGTGAGCTGGGGCCGATTGAGGGCTCTGCGTAGCTCTTTGCGGATGGAACGGATCTTGGATTTCGGCAGGCTCAGAGTCGCCTCTCCTGAGTCCACGAGGAATCCTAGGAATTCCATGCGAGTGGCGGGGATTAGGCACGACTTTTCCCAGTTGATAACGAAACCCAAGCGGGAAAGGAGGCTTATGGCCAGTCGGAGGTGGGTAAGGAGAGTGGAGCGATCTTGGGCCATGAGGAGGATGTCATCTAGGTATACGATTAGACGAACTCCCCGACTGCGTAACCAGGCCATCACAGGACGTAGTAGCTTCGTGAAGCACCACGGTGCTGAGGAGAGGCCGAAAGGTAGGCAGGTAAAGCGCCAAGTCTCGTGTTGCCAATGAAAGCGTAGGAGGTCTTGAGAACTCAACGCAATCGGTACCGTTAGGTATGCGTCCTTGAGATCTAGCTTCACTAGCCAGTCTCCGTGAAGGAGACGATCCCGTAACAGGTGAATACCTTCCATCTTGAAATGACGGTACCGGACTATGGCATTGAGGGGGCGCAGATTTATGACGGGTCTCAATTGACCTCCTTTCTTTTCCACTAGGAAAATGTTGCTTATGACCCCTGCAGGGTTGAGGGGCGCCCGTTCTATAGCCTCTTTGGTAAGAAGGGTGGAGAGTTCCTCGTCGATCCGTCTGCGATCCTGGAGTGAAAAGCAGATCGGTCGAGGGGGGGGGGGGATGTGTATAAGGTGTTCTATGTGAAAACCCTGAATAGTGTCCAGCACCCAGGGGTCTGATGTGATTTGTGACCAAGCTGAGAAAAAATGTCGGAGTCTGCCCCCTACACAAACAGGAGAAGAAATATGTGGTAACTGAGGTAACTCACCTAGGGTCGTCTGGAACTGGAGTGCCCTCGGAAGCCTCTGGATCCCCACGGGCGTCCGCGAGATGGGAAGAAGGAGAGACGGGTGTTAGTCTCCTGGTACTGTGTTCGCTGTTGAAAAGAGCCTCATCCCGTGCCTCGGGATTGGAAATAATTACAGCCGGACAGACTGCTCCTGGATATCTGCCGGCCCTGGTGGAGACCCGCCCCTGGAAAACTCGCCTTATCCAGGGCAGTAAATGCCCCAACAAAACGCCCCACATCTTTGATAAAGGAGTCGCCGAAGAGAAGACCTTGGGCGTCCTTACCGGCTTCTGTGAGGGCGAGATTGGCCAGTTTTGGTTCTATCTTAAATAAAATGGCTTTACGTCGTTCAATCGAGAGGGAGGTGTTAACACTCCCAGCAATACAGATTGCTCTCTGGACCCAACCATGTAGGCCTTCAGGGTCAACCAAGCGGTTCTCCGCTCTGGCGTCTTCCGCCAAATCAAATAACTTTGCCAATGGGCCGAATATATCCAGGTGTTTATCCTGGCAGGATTTTAAGGCAGATTCAAGCCCTTTTATGGGGGTTCCAGCCTAGTTTCGTAAGAAATTGAGTCATCTTGGGGTCTACCTCGGGAGTGTCGCAAACTTTATTAGGCACCACAGGCCTTGGACACTCCACCCTCAATTTGTTGTGGGCCACTTTGCTAAGTGGGCGTCGCACCCAATTCTCCAGAAACGTGGTCAGCCGGGAGCCACTCTGCCGATCTCGGATGGTGTAAGTCATCCGATTCTTAGAGTGGAACGCCTGACGGATCCACGAGGGTGGACCCCGCAGTTGCGGAGTGCCTAGTCCCTGGCTCGCCTCTGGACTTCTCTGCCGAAGCAGAGGAAAGGAGGTCAAAGCCTGTATCAGCAGCATCCACCTCAGAGTCGCTGTCCGACTCAATCTTAGCCTCCTCACTTGACCCGATTTTTGAGTCTGAGTCGCTCTCTACCTGTGCTCTGGCACATTTCCATAGCCGTGCCCGTTCTGCCTGGCGCGGAAAGGCTCTTTTGCGTGGGTGTGACATGCTTTCTGGGGCGACCGTAGGTACGCCAGTCATGGTGTTTTTGGAGGCAGAGGGATGTTTAGATTTATGGGTAGCCTTCTTGGATATTTCTCCCTGTGGGTCCACAGGAGGACGCGACAGAGGCGTCATGGAGCCCGAGTAGTGCTCGTCCAAAGGACATGGCAGGAGGGCCTGAGAAATGGTGTGGGAGAGGGTAGATGACATGGACCCCATGGCTGCCATAATGGCGTCTGTCACCGAGCGCTGTAGCGCTAAGAACTGTGCCCCATCAGAGTGGGTAGTTCTATCTGAGCGAGCGGGTGAATTACCCGAGGTGACAGGGGCTTCACTCCTACTGAGTGGGGTATCAGACTCCCCAGAGGGAGGGGAACCAGAAGTTAGTCTGGGTTTAGGCATGATATAATACAGTAGGGTGTTAGGGATAACAGTAAATTAATCCCAGTAAGCTGTCAAGAATAGTGTGGGTTAGTCAACCAAACAGGTAGCAACAAAGCAAAAAACGATCTCACCAGGGCCCAGACCAGTGGCACACTCTGACAGAGGGTAGGGAAGAAGACAGGAAGTCAGAAAATGGCCGCCATTAATCTCGCGAGATTCGCGGCAAAAAATGTGAAGTTTGGTAGTGATAGAAGAAACGTTCGGCAGGTAAAAGAGACGAATTCGTGGATACAATAGGTAGGTATAGGAAAATACGTAAAATTGGCGAATGGGCTGTTCGCGAAAATTAAGTGAATGCGGTAAACAGACGAATAGCCCTATCTGCCGAATGGTGAGCGGTATGTGTGGGCTACGAATCATCTGAATGGGCTTAATTCGTATGCGCACACAGCCGAAAACCGGGGAAAAACGTGCCCAAAATGGCGCTGAGGGTTTCAAGGAAAAGAGAATTAGAAGGAATAAGAGGTAAACGGAGGCAAAAAGCCACAGAACATGACAGGGGAGGTCTGGACCCTGGAAACAGTAAGCAAATATAAAGTATGCAACAAGGAATTCTAATTAAAACAGAATAAGCAATAGATAAGGTGATATAAAAATATAATACCATTAATAAATAAAATAAAGAAAATGAAGCTATATAGTACAATAGCAACTAGAATGATAAATATTAATAATAATAAAATCAATAAGGAATGATAGTATTAAACAAATGTCAATAGGAAATAATATGACAAAAGTGACATGTGTCGAGCAGCAAAGAAAGAGGGAAATGGAAGGGATTTGCTGCCTATTATACTGGGACCTGAGCGGGGAGGGGCCTATGTTAATGTATGTTCATTATTTTTTCATTCTGTTTGTATTCTTTGCTGCTATTGGTGGACAGTAAAGAAAGGGATATGCAATATGAGCCTCCGTGTCTTTAATAAAATCATGACTTTTCGTCATGTAATAGCAAAATCATGCAATTAACTCCCATGATTCTCTGGCTGTCTATTGCATTCACAGAAGTCGAGGAGTTGTAGGCCAGCAACATCTGGAAGGCTAAAGGTTCCAACACTTGTCAGACATTCTGTGGCTGCCCAATAACAGACTTCCCAATACTAAAAATATTTTTTTTGCAAGGCAGATAGTCTGGGTAATTGACCACGGGATCCTCCATATATAAAGCCTGATTCTCACAGCCATCATTTGTGATGGCTGCTGGGATTGGACAAAAAAAGTTGACAGAGGAGCACTATAGTGCCAGGAAAACACTTGTTTTCCTGGCACTATAGTGCCCTGAGGGTGCCCCCACCCTCAGGGTCCCCCTCCCTCCGGGCTCTAGGGGGTGGAAGGGGTTAAACTTGCCTCTTTCTCTAGCGCCGGGGCGGGGGGGACTCTCCTCCTCATCGGCTGAATGCGCATGCGCGGCACGAACCGCGCGCGCATTCAGCCAGTCCATAGGAAAGCATTACTCAATGCTTTCCTATGGACGCTGGCGTCTTCTCACTGTGAAAATCACAGTGAGAAGCGCGGAAGCGCCTCTAGCGGCTGTCAATGAGACAGCCACTAGAGGCTGGATTAACCCATTTATAAACATAGCAGTTTCTCTGAAACTGCTATGTTTATAGAAAAAAGGGTTAAACCCAGCTGGACCAGGCACCCAGACCACTTCATTAAGCTGAAGTGGTCTGGGTGCCTATAGTGGTCCTTTAACCTCAGGCTTTTTCATGAAACAAAGTAGTCCCTACTTTGTCTTATCATAAATTTGGATTGCGCTAGAATTCTGTAAAATACCAACACATTCTAAATTGGTATTTCATAAAGATTATAACTATGAAACAGTGGAAAGTAAACAAATGTCAATAGGAAATAATATGACAAAAGTGACGTGTCGAGCAGCAAAGAAAGAGGGAAATGGAAGGGATTTGCTGCCTATTATACTGGGACCTGAGCGGGGAGGGGCCTATGTTAATGTATGCTCATTATTTTTTCATTCTGTTTGTATTCTTTGCTGCTATTGGTGGACAGTAAAGAAAGGGATATGCAATATGAGCCTCCGTGTCTTGTTATAAAATTAATACGGTATTTGGGAAGGAAGGAGGGGGTGCTATTTCAGTGGGTCCCAGATGTTTTAAAGCAGGCACATCACATTCATCTGACCTGACCTCAAGCGTTTGGCCAAGAAGTATTTTGCTATTGCAGTGTCACTAGTGGTGCTGTAGCGAACCCTCTGGCATTTAAAAAAAAATAAAATTAAATGTGTTCTGCAAAACTAATTTTGTTAGATGCAGCTGAAGAATTGGCAACTGAGCTAATTTTAGAACCCAAGAATGAGTAGCCAAGCAATGTAATGTGTGTCCCTGTTAAAAAGTAAATAACTGTTAAATATTGCGTCTGCATTGTACACTTGTTTCTCTTTACTTGCAATGTCTAGCCACTTATACTGGAATGCAATGATAAAAATGTTCCCTGTTTTGCAAAAAGATTCGAATCCAGTTATTTCTATGGCTTTATTTGGCGATGCCAACACAAACACTGGTAGTGTGAGAGTCTTGTTGCCAGACCTCCTTTTGTGTGTTTGGTCTAAGCATTGTGGGTGTTGTTCCCTATTGTTTGTGATACAGTGTGTATTTTGTGTGTGCCGCTTCGGCCTCCTCCCTCCAAACTTCCTCCTCCTTCCGGTGTGTTGGATTGGTGCTGCACGGTGTGTCACGGCGGAGGGGGAGGGAAGCTGATGGCACTGAGGGGAGGAGGTTGATCAGGATGACGAGGTGAAAATGGCGGATCTTTCGAAATACAATCCCGGCCCCTGACATTCCGGGAGAGTCTGCAGAAATCTCCAAAGCTCTCTGTGCATCCCTTACATCGGTGGCCTGGCACCCCCCTACTCCGATCCCACCACCGCTAGATTCCCACTGGGCTCACGTCCATACTGTGTCCCGGCGGGAGACCTGAGCGGGCTAGATCAGCTGGATGCAGGGAGCGATCCCCACCCGGTATAGTTAATAGCATTGTGCGCTGAGGAAGTGCGACAGAACCGCATCGCAAGCTTTGAGGAGGTGAGAGAATGCCTTAGCACTGGGATATGACAATTCGTCGTGTTTGGGGAGGGGTGAGGGGGGGTCACTGACACAGCAACGATGAGCTGTCTGCTCCCAGGGCCTCCCACTGCCTATCTATGCAGCAATGTTTTTATGGAACTGACCACAGAATGCTTGGAACGTTCTGAAGGTTCGATCTGCATTCTAGTGCTTCTTCAGCGTTTCAAGTCATGGTTGGCATGAGTATGGTTTTGTTTACATAATCTTTGTTGTAGCCGTTTGTTTCCCATTATATGTTGCTTATACGTTGGGGGTCAGCGAAATTGGAGAAGGGGGAAAAAAAAAACCAATAACAATATGTATGTCATTTTAGCCTCTACAATTGATTTGTGCAGTTCTTGAGTTGAATGTGATTTGTTGTTTGGAAACTTGTTAGAGGCAGCTAGGCGATACTGACAATCCAGTTTATTTATGATTCCCTTTAACAGTTGCTAATGACACATTTGCTGACCAAAATGTATTGGTGTCAGAATGACCAAAAGGCAAATCCTCAGCTGTTGACACTACAGTAATCAAAACCACTACAGCTTAAAGGACCACTCTAGTGCCAGGAAAGCATACTCGTTTTCCTGGCACTAGAGTGCCCTGAGGGTGCCCCCACCCTCAGGGACCCCCTCCCGCCCGGCTCTGGAAAGGGGAAAGGGGTTAAATCTTACCTTTTTCCAGCGCTGGGCGGAGAGATTTCCTCCTGCTCTCCTCCTCCGATCCTCCCCGTCGGCTGAATGCGCACGCGCGGCAAGAGCTGCGCGCGCATTCAGCCGGTCACATAGGAAAGCATTCATAATGCTTTCCTATGGACGCTGGCGTGCTCTCACTGTGAAAATCACAGTGAGAAGCACGCAAGCGCCTCTAGCGGCTGTCAATGAGACAGCCACTAGAGGACATAGGGGGAAGGCTTAACCCATTCATAAACATAGCAGTTTCTCTGAAACTGCTATGTTTCTGAAAAAATGGGTTAACCCTAGAAGGACCTGGCACCCAGACCACTTCATTAAGCTGAAGTGGTCTGGGTGCCTAGAGTGGTCCTTTAATGTAGTTGTTCTGGTGTCTACAGCCTGTCCCTGCAAGCATTTTAATGTAAACACTGCCTTTTCAGAGAAATGGAGGTGTTGACATTGCTGCCTTGGGACACCTCCAGTGGCAGTCACTGGAGTGTCATCAGCCATCCCAGAATTAGTGTTCTGGTTTTCTTTGCAACTTTCACTGCACAGAATATCAGTTATTGGCTCAGATTGGTAAGCTGACGTTCTCAGTCAATGAATGGCGATAGCAGTGGCTTCTGTGGCTCTGCATAAGCAGTCCAGTGAGGATCCAAGTAAGAGGGCAAACCGTTTAGCAATTGAAAACTGCACCATTATACCGTAAATGTGCGGTAGTGTGCCCTTTTAAGCCTTTAAAGGGCAGCTGTCATGCCCCAAACAACTTGTGCTACTTAGACTGAGCATTACATTTTATATATACATTGTGCAAGCAGTTCTGCTATCTAATGTATAGATTAGGAGAAAAACCCATTTGAATTTTTTTTTTTTCTCCCAGCAGTCAGGCACCGACTGATTCACAAAGGAGGGCAAAAAAGACCACTCACAGGAGGTCCCTCTGCTGTCCTCCCACATAGCATTGTGGTTGCTAAAGTAACTTCCTAGCCAGCACTTCTAGCACTGGAGTGAAATGTCGTCACTCCATTCCGATGCCGGCACGCTGGCAATGAAGCCAGTGTGCCAATGTCACTGATAAGGTTTGCCATGCAGGGGGGTAAAGTCCCCAACAGAGCAAATCAAAGAACAGAGGCGGCCTTTAAGTGGGTGTTACAGAACAGAGTAGGCTCCTTGCTGCAGCCAGATCAATCATCTATAAAGTCATCAATATTTATTACTTTTTCAATCAAATGCTTTCTAGAGAAACATCTGGACGTATGGCACAAATTTACGACAAACAATGCAGTCTGCCAATCCAATGCTTCTCATAGAGAAGTACTGGACAGATACCCTGTGTCAGCATAATTTAAATGTTTAAGCTAGACGTAGAATAGATTCAGTTATTACATTTATTTTAGCCAGACGCTCTTAGCGGCTGTTTAAATGTCAACCACTAGATGAGAGAAAATTGCAAAATGTAAACTGTGCTGTTTGTCTGAAATGGCACTATTTTCATATGCAAGACTGTAGTCGAAACATCTATATCCCATGGAGTGATTTGGTGCTTACAGCAGCAGTCATAATTTCCACTCACTACTAGCCATTGACAAGTCAAAATTGAGCCCTGGAGAGTAGAATTCATGATGAGTATGCTGTGGCAAGTCATTTTAAAAGCCTAACAAGTAGTGCTTATAGTGTTACTTTTGAATTCATGGCCTACCTGTGAGACTCTATATTGAAACATAGACAGGTGTTTCCTCCTATGTTTATGAAAAGGATAACTTTTTGATTTTTAATGAATTTGAAACTTGTGTTAAATTATGCAAAACATGATAGAATATATCATAAACAGAACTCTAACATAGTGTTATTTTAATATGTAATTCCAACAAAACATAAGCATACAATGTAATTGTTTTTCTTAAACAGCCTTTACTACTGTGAATAAACTGATATTAAATATGTGTAGTTTAAATCATGAGCCGACTAATGAAGATTCCTTTGAATTTTATTTATTTCATTGTACCTCTGGTGCCATTGCTACAGACTACTGCAGTTTTATTTCATATTTTTACTTTGCTTGCAGTTTGCAATCCCCATCATGCTCAGGCAGATATTACGTTTGATAGAAGTTAAGTATGCAGCAGCTTGAGTGGCAGATATTTTAACCTTTTCCTCCAATTCCCTTGTACACATAATTTAAACAATGCAATGCTATTAAAGCAACACCCTACACACCATAACTACTGCAGCTCTCTGGGGTGGTTATGGGCCTTGGCACCTCCAGTGTAAGAAATCAACACCTGTTTTTGAACAGGTTTACTTTTTACCTGGGTTCTGTCAAGTAACAGTTATGGGCTTGCAGGGCTGGGCTGAAATAGTAGCAATGGCGGCATACTCTGAGTGGGTCAGAGTGTCTCTGCCTAGGACTCCCTTTCCCTCAGTGATTATAGCTCATAGTCTATAGCTTATGGATTATAGCGATTTCACCCAAGCACTAGCCGATAAGTGTAGGGTGAAATATAACTGACTTTATACCTGCGTCCCAAAAAGGAGGTCACCGCAAGAACAATAAACATTGCGACATAGCTAGTGCCTAGGTTTCTGTACCTGGTCAAGTAATTTAATTAGAGGACACCTCAGCGCTAGTTAACATTTTTTATAATAAAAACAGGGTTCCCAAACAAAATCTTTGAATGTCCATTCTGTCTAAAAAGCACTATGATCTTAGGTATCTAGCCTGGGGTAGCTGGAAGTTAAGTTGTGACCAAGCCTCAACCGTCCTCCTATCTGGCACAGAGTTCCACAGTACTGGGTGGGAAATGCTGGTCACTTAGTCATTGGTATTGTTTCATGGCTCTCCACCTCCTCTGCCACCCCTCCAAATAGAGAGTTGGGTAACTCTGGGACTGAGCGCCCTGGCCAAAGTTTTACCAGACCACGGCAACTCCGCAATCTGATTAGGAGTTCCAGAGAGTATGTGGGTTGCTCCAGGTCAGGCACGCCATGCCTTTATGGGTTTCCTGCCAGTCCGTGATGACTCCTGGGCTTCTGGAAAGGGACGCTATTCTGGGAGGCATGGGCTGGAGGTGGAAATGTAGTGATTATGGGAATTATGTACCAGTCTCGGATGACCGGGTGGTCTGTCACATTAGCTGATTGCTCTCAATCAATGAGCTAAGCTCTGCATCTCCAGGTTCAGCTCAGAGTAGAGCGCTTCCAGCTGTCAGAGAGGCAGTGACTGACACCTGGCAAAATCCAGAGAAGGAAGTCAAACTGTTACAAGGTAGACTTTGGCATCAATGGGTCTTTCATTTTTAAATATGATGGTTGAAAGTATTTTGTATGTTCTAGTTAAACAATATTTATTCACAAAAGTGGTATTGTGGCCCCCAACAATTTCTATCTTTCTATGGAAAGGTGGAAGGGGTTTTCAATCACAATTTTTCCCCACTGTAACCTATTTGGATTTTGCTTACCAAGCCTCAATAAGCAAACCAGTAACCAACCTCATGCTGATGAGTTGCACAGCTGTCCATGAGTGGTTCACTGGTTTTGCATCTTTTCCTAAATTGTGTTCCAAGCAGTTGTATACTGCAAACACAGATTAAAAGGGATCCATGTTTAAAATGGAATGAGGCAAAAATGTGATTCTTTGTTAAACTAATTTGCATATGCCCACCCAGAATCCTTTGCGGTTGTAACATCACTGCAGATTTGGGATTTCTGTGGGAAAAGCAAGTCTTATGGCTTGACTGGTGTGCAGATTTTTGTTTAACATTGTATTAACTATCCACAGACTTCAGGTGGAAGGGGGTTTTCAATCACAATTTTTCCCCACCATAACCTATTTGGATTTTTCTCCCTATGGAATATACACATAGATGACATGATACATAATTAAAAACACTGATATAATTGTTTTTTCTTTACCTCAATTAGCCAGCAAAAGACATTCTTGATGGCAATATATTTTTTTTCCCTTGTAAGCTGATCTTGTTTACAGTGAGTTGCTCATTGCTGCTTGAGAAGGGGTCTCTGTAAACTATCATGATGACTTATGTTGGTAGAATCTCCCCTTGCATGCATATTGAATTTGCTTGTGTGCTAGTGACATCCGTATTCAGTGATTGACGGCTGATGAAAATAAGGTAAAGACTTTCAGAATGTTCTGCAGCCTTTAGAAAGATTGTATTCATCAAAAAAAAATTATACTTTTGTAAGGTCGCTTCCAGTCCCTTCTTCCTTCACTATTGCAGTGAAATAGGATTAATAGACGATATGCTTAGTAAAAAGCTTACCTGCCTCTGCTGCATTTTCATGTTTTGTGGCTTCACTGCCTCATGTTGCCTTGATCACGCATGCTTGGGCATCTGATAGAGAAATTCTGCGCTTGTCTGCTCGAACTTCTCTATCACAGTAAATGGCACTGCTAGAGTTAACTAATTTACTTTGCCAGGCCTTGGCCAGCAAAGTAAGTTTAAAAAAAAGTAAGTGAGAAAAGATAATGTTAACATTTAACACAACCAATAACTGCTGTTAAAAGTAGGGACTTGACAAATTCTCTTTTTTATTATTATTTATATAGTGCCAGCAAAATTCCATAGCACTGTACAATGGGTAGACTAACACATGTAATTGTAACCAGACAAATGGACGCACAGAGGGGTTGAGGGCCCTGCTCAATATGCTTACATTCTAGAGGGAGTGGGGTATAGTGACACAAAGGGTATAAGTTTAAAGAGCATAACATTTTGTTTCTACATGGTGCTAGCCTAATTGATAATATATTTTATATATATATATATATTTATTTTTATATATAAACTTATTATTTTATTTAATTTGACCTTCCTGGACTGCTGATTTACCATCACCATACTGTGACCAAAGCTGTAAAAAGGCACCCTGGGTCTGCCCACACCAATAGAATATCCACAGAAATAAACAAAAGCTTTAGTATTCATCCAAGATGTGTTCCTTTAATAGGAAACTCACAGGTAAAACAAACAAGCAGTGCTTCAACCCCATAAAGATCTCGTAAGGTCAAAATGTTGCCTGATCTACCTGTAAGCAACTGATCATGTGGGAATGCATTTCTAAAGTGTGCTGGTTTCTTTTGTTTAAAAGTATGGCAGTAAAGACCTAAAATAAGGGTTCTGCCACCAAATCACACAATCATGTCCAACTACTTTCAGCTAACACTATTGAGACAGGACGCCATGACCTAAACTACAATCCTGCATCTAGGGGTTTACCATTCAACTTCAGCCGGTATCATGCGACCGTTATTACAATCAAAATGTCGCAAACTTATTTTTATGCCAAAATCAGAAGCTTCTGTCTTAAAACCAGGCCTAAACCGTAATTACATTGTTAAAGGGTTACTCCACTCACATTAGACATTCTTTTTATAGTGTCTTTAATTAAACTATTAATCAGTGTCTTAAGGCCTCCATTTTTTTCAGCTCTGCTTTAGTATCTTTTTTTTCTTTTTTTCGTAAGGGGGTTGATTTAGAATTCAGTGCGGACAATATGAACAATGAGACAATTCTAATTGGTTAAGTAAACTCAAATGGTCTTAGAACTGCAGTTACCAGATCTGCGCATAGCCTGGTTCAATGTACAGTAACCTGGGCTATGTGTAAACGGATGGCAAACATGGTATGGCTGCTGTCAGGCTACATAAGAGCCCCACTAATGCTGTGCGATGAGTTGAACGGTCCTTAGGGCAAGAAAACTACTTCTCCATAAACTTCTGACAGCAGAGGTTTGTGGGATAAGAGCAGGCCTCCTAGACAAGAATGAGACGCTCCTCACTGGAGCACCATTCCTGTTTAGTATTAGTCCTGTAGTTGCTGGCAGACCCACTAAACATTGTTATGCTTGGAATTTGAAAAGGTATATTTATTTCCATTTGGTTTTGCATTGTATAAATGTTCCCTGTAGTCTCCCCTTAAGTCCAAAGAAAATAGTTTTACTTTAGGGATTACTATATTTAACTGACTGATGGAAGTACAATTTTGCTGACATAGTATTTTCACTGAATGCAACTGGACTGGTTTTCTTTTGAGTATCCTCTAACTCTAAATTGACTTTTGGCCTCGCCCCTGGCCTGCCTCTTTGTGTATCTCAGCCAATCCAATGCTTTTCCTATGGGAAAGAATTAAAATGGGCTGAGCTTATCGATTCTGATGTCAGCCAAGGAGGAGGATCGGGGGCAGAGCCAAATACCAGTATTTGAAATAAGGTGAGTGTTCACCCTATTTAAAAGAGCACTATAGTGCCTGGTTAACAACTCGTTTTCCTGGCACTATAGGGTCATTAGGGTCCCCCCTCCTGCTGGGCTGAAGGGGTTAAAACCCCTTCAGCCACTTACCTTTCTCCAGCCCTGGGCTCCCTTGGCGCTGGTGACCTCTCCTTCCCCTGCCGACATCAGCTCCGAATGCGCAAGAGCCGCACGCGCATTCAAACCGCCCATAGGAAAGCATTACTCAATGCTTTCCTATGGACGTCCAGCGTCTTCTAACTGTGATTTCCACAGTGAGAATCGCGGAAGCGCCTCTAGCCACAATAGGGTCAGGAATACACATTTGTGTGTCTGATCCTATAGTATTCCTTTCACTCCTAAATGGCAGTGAAACTTCAGAGGCATGATCTATACACCAAAACTGCTTCATTAAGCGAACGTTTTCTTGGTGACTATAGTGTCGCTTTAACAAAGTATGGATCATGCAATTCTGTCTCGGAACAAGCCTGAATTCGGTGTAGATTTCAGCCAGATTGTACGCTGATGGGTAGCTGAAATCCAGACCCAAAAAGCTTCAAGTTTGGCATTGGGCAACATGTTTATGTTTAGGCTGGCAAGGAATCCTAGGAGTTGTAAGAGATGTGGGTATACCTTTTGGCCACCCTTGCCTTAACCTGTACATTAACCCTGTAGCAGAGGTTAAAGACCTTAAAGGGACACTATAGTCACCTGAATAACTTTAGCTTAATGAAGCAGTTTTGGTGTATAGAACATGCCCCTGCAGCCACACTGCTCAATCCTCTGCCATTTAGGAGTTAAATCCCTTTGTTTATGAACCCTAGTCACACCTCCCTGCATGTGACTTGCACAGCCTTCCATAAACACTTCCTGTAAACAGAGCCCTATTTAGGCTTTCTTTATTGCAAGTTCTGTTTAATTAAGATTTTCTTATCCCCTGCTATGTTAATAGCTTGCTTGACCATGCAAGAGCCTCCTGTATGTGATTAAAGTTCAATTTAGAGATTGAGATACAATTATTTAAGGTAAATTATGTTTGAAAGTGAAACCAGTTTTTTTTTCATGCAGGCTCTGTCAATCATAGCCAGGGGAGGAGTGGCTAGGGCTGCATAAACAGAAACAAAGTGATTTAACTCCTAAATGACAGTGAATTGAGCAGTGAAATTGCAGGGGAATGATCTATACACTAAAACTGCTTTATTTAGCTAAAGTAATTTAGGTGACTATAGTGTTCCTTTAACCCCTTAAGGACACATGACATGTGTGACATGTCATGATTCCCTTTTATTCCAGAAGTTTGGTCCTTAACCCCTTAAGGACCAAACTTCTGGAATAAAATGGAATCATGACGTGTCAGACATGTCATGTGTCCTTAAGGGGTTAATCGCTTCCTCATTTGCATACCCCCGAATTGTACATTCTATAAGACTGCAGGTCTGCAGACTTGGCTGGCACACATAGTTTTGCTTAAACAATGCTATTCTGACTAGACTTCCTTTAGACACTCTGAATGCTGAAAAGCCTGTTGGGGATACTAGAATATATTTGTCCTTTCACTCCTTTTGTTATATCTAAAGATCTTATGTCCAGCTGTTGCCATTCAGCTTTCCCAGCCTTTTGATGTCAGAACAGAAGCAATGATAAACAGAGCAGAATAAAGAGGAATGTCTTGTTCTGTATAATGAAAACAGATGGCATGATAGGAAAAGAACAGTATAGAATATTATTGTCTTGAAGGTCAATTATTTACAGGTTATATCATTTGTAGCAATGTTGTGTGTGATTTTTCTTTTTTTTTTTTTTTCTTCTAATATTGTTTATGCAACAGGTTACCAGAAAGCATACATTAAGCTTTGTCTTGATTTTTCAAGGAATACTATAGCATTAGAATTACATATATGTATTCCTAGCCCCCCTGTAAAGAGTGAAAATGCCATTTTACTTGCCTCTTCCCCCTCAAAGCGCCGTTCACCACGCTGTCCTTCCGGTTCTTTGGCTGCAATTATAGGGATCAATGAGCTCAACAGATCCAATGTTTCCTATAGGAAAGCATTGGCAGGCTGCGTCTTGCAGAATGGTAGTGTTTTACATTGCAGGGTGGGACATAGCACCCTGTTCACTACAGATAGAGTGTGGATGCCTGTATAGTGTCCCTCACGTATGTCTCTTGTTCGTTGTTTTTTTTTTTTTTTTTTGCATGCTCAAATCTTTTTATCAAAAGTAGTATTTGTGCCCGTAGTGTCCCTTTAAGTAGGTCATCCTGAGATATTTTTTTTTCTTTAGAACTTCAATAGCATTACATTCTAAGACTTGGGTACCTGTTTTATTTTAGTGATGTAGTAATCATGATGATACATGCATGCATCCTTATTGTTAATTTGCTTCATGTTTTCAAGGAGTAGTTTTGAAGATTAGTGCAATGTGACACGTATGTGTTTGCCTATATGTGTATTTTTATATTCTTGACCCTGTTTATCATGTGCTCCTTCTTCAAATTCTTCAGTCCCTCGGTCTCTGTGACATTGTACTCTCTCTTCCAACTTTCATTCAGTGTCTCCTTATCTAATGATACTTCCTCCCCTCATCATGTCTCAGTTGCCCTCAAGGGTCTGTTCTTGGTCCATATTTTGCTTTCTCTTTTAATACTGCCTCTCTTCGAAAACATGTTAATTCTTTTGGATTCCTCTACCACCTGTATGCTGATGACACCCCGATAAATCTCTCCTCCCTGATCTCTTCCCCTGCTGTCCTAGAACGCATTACCACTTGCCTATCTTTCATCTCTGATTGGATGTTCTTCTACTTTCTGAAGGAGCTTGTTCATGCTCTAGTAATTTCTTTAAAGGGACACTGTAGTTGTTCTGGTGACTATTGCTTATTGAATTTGTTGTGGTGAGTAGAATCATTACCTTCAGGCTTTTTTGCTGTAAACATTGTCTTTTCAGAGAAACTGCAGTGTTTACATTACAGCCTAGTGATAACTTCACTGCCCACTCCTCAGATAGCTGTTAGAGATCCTTCCTGGGTCATGGCTGCCTAAAATGCATCCAAGCATTCAGTATCTCCTCCCTCTGCATGCAGACACTGAACTTTCCTCATAGAGATTCATTGATTCAATTAATCTCTGAGGAGTTGCTGATTTGGCCAGGGCTGTTTGAATTGTGCTGGCTCTGCCCCTGGTCTGCCTCTTTGTCAGTCTCAGCCAATCCTATGGGGAAGCATTGTGATTGGATCAGACCACCACTTCTGATGATGTCCGCAGGCAGTGGGCAGGTCTAAAGGAAACAGAGCCAGAGTTAGCAGCTCCAGACTTGAAAACAAGTAAGATTTTGCTATTTTTAGGGAGGCATGAGAGGAGCAGGTGGACTAGATGGTGGTTTTAACCCTGTAGGGTCAGAAATGCATGTTTGTGTTTCTGACCTTATAGTGCTCCTTTAATTACTGTAATTTTCTCCTAAATGGTTTCCTCAGAAAACTTGCTACCTCTCTACTGCCTGTAAAGAATGCAGCCGCTAGCCTGATTTTTCTCTCCTAGTGCTTCTCTCACACCTTGCCCTTCTTTAAATCCTTACATTGGCTTCATTTACCCTACAGTAGTCAATTCAAAATACTAACCCTAACCTACAAAGCTCTAAACAACTGGCCCCTGTTTTGTATTTCTCCACTAATTCGTAGGTATGCCCATTCTTGGTCTCTGCGCTCTGCAGGTGACCTTCTCCTCTCTGCCAAAGTCAGAGCAACTGCACCAATACATTTTATGATTCCCTATCTCCAGCTCTGGTGATGATTATCTAGTTGTTTTATGGCTTGGGCCTGGTGTAAGATCAAAGCCTACAATAAATGTTATCCCAACATGTACAAAAACAACTAGTAACATATATCAAATGCCAACTCATGCTTTGGCATGACACTGTACTTCTCGCAGGTGGTCCCATTTGTTTGGAACAGTCTATCTACCCCAACTCAAACTCTCCTCTTGTCTTCAATCATGTAAGAAGTACATCAGAATCTCCTCAGGAAAAACATATGGCCTCCAAGAGTAACTTCTATTTCACAAACCTATATCTCTTTGAAAAGGTCACGCACCACTCCCACCTTCCACCACCCTCGATTCCCTTCCTATTGTGTTTTCATAACCCACCTCCTCTAGATTGTAAGCTCTTTTGAGCAGGGTCCACCTACTGTTTCTGTAACATTTTGTCTCACTAATTGTTAACTTTCTTCCTTTTATAATATTGTAAAGTTCTGCAGAACAAGTTGATGCTATATAAATGCCAATAATAATAATAGTGCAGGGCTTGACAAATTCACAAATCTCGGGAGCCCATGAAGAAACCTTTACATTACAATAACAAATCCATGGTATAATTAAAGGAACACTATTGTGTCAGGAATACATTGTACTGCTGGTGAAGCTGTTTAGGTCCCCAGCAGATGACTCTGAAAAGGTGTTTCTACTTACCTTGTCTCCCACCCCAGTCTCCACCTCTTAGACAGCCACTGGAGGCAATTCCTGCATTTACACGAAGTTTAACTTTGTGAAACAACACTTTGTAGGCGGACTTCTAAATCCACATAGGCAAGGATTGAGTCAATCCTTTCCTATGGGAAAGGCTTAATGCGCCATGCATGCGCACTAGGTTCCCCTGATAGGTTCACGCTGTTGTTGTCGGAACTTGGTGCTGGAATTAAGTTTTTGAAGGGTTATTTATCCCTTTCATGGATGGGGGAGGGGAACTAGGGGGATAGGGTCACGGAGACAGAGGGACTGTTTGTATACCTGTTTATATAATGTTCCTATAAGTTCAATTATCTTGGATCAATGAAATTCATTGACCAAAAATGTAAGCCTAGAGCTTCATGCTACATACGGTAATTATCCAATACTTAAAGGGACACTCCAGGCACCCAGACCACGTCTATCAGACAGCCACTAGAGGGGCTTTTGGGTTCTTAAACGACTTTTTGGTTTGCTTTCCTATGGGGAGGTCGATTGCGCACGCGGCCATTGCCGCGCATGCGCATTAGGTCTCCACTGCTGGCGCACATCAGCGGGGAAGGAGCATTTGGTTCTGGATTCAGGAAAGTGTCTCAAGGGGTCTTAACCCCTTCAGAAACATGGGATGGGGGGCACTGTAGGATTTTCTAGTGCCAGGAATATGGGTTTGTTTTCCTGCCACTGGAGAGTCCCTTTAACCTCTTAACGACGCTTGACGGAATTTTTTCCGTCAAGGCAGACCTACCGTTAAGGACGCATGATGGAAAATTTCCGTAGTTTACTAAAGTTAACACCAGATAGCGGGGTTAACACTCAGACCAGGAGCACCCGATCGCGAGGTCCCTGCAGCTGTGATCACTCTCTGAAAGGCTGTAGGGACTTCTGATCCGCCTCCCTGTGCTTCCGTGTGCAGGGAGACAGATTAGCAGTGATCTTCTCCCTGTGTGAAAAAATTGTTAGTTTAAAATCCAACCCCCCCTTTACCCCCTATAAATTAAAAAAATTAACCCCCTTCCCTGCCAATTGATCACAGACTTCAGTGAGCCTTGTCTCTTATATGGCATTGTAGCTTCACAGAATAGTGCAGAAGGCATACAATGGGGGTATCGTTATAGTCAGCAGATGTAGCTGAACACAATATGGGGCGCAGGAATAGTACACACCAGCTTTACGAAATAAACATTACAAAAACCTTGTTATGTGTATATGCCAAAATAGAGAAAAGAAAAAAAAAAATGTTACTCCAATATTTAGCAGAGATTGGCAATGAAATGGCTACGTAAAAAGTGTCAAAATAACCTTAGGTAAATAGCCGATGATGTCTACTTAATATACATACCGTATATACTCGAGTATAAGCCGACCCGAATATAAGCCGAGGCCCCTAATTTTACCCCAAAAAACTGGGAAAACTTATTGACTCGAGTATAAGACTAGGGTGGGAAATGCAGCAGCTACTGGTAAATTTCGAAATAAAATTAGATCCTAAAAAAATTATATTAATTGAATATTGATTTACAGTGTGTGTGTATATAATGAATGCAGTGTGTGTGTGAGTGCGGTGTGTGTGTGAGCGCGGTGTGTGTGTGATGCAGAGCATTGGAGGGGGGTGGCATTTTTATTATTTTTTTTGTTGTATTATATTTTATTTAATAAATATTTTATTTTATTATAATTTTTTTTTTTTCGTCCCCCCTCCCTGCTTGATACATGGCGCTGGTCCATGCAGCTCTTCTGTCAGCTCACACTGTAAGTCTCGCGAGAGCCGCACTATGACCCCGCGGCTCTCGCGAGACTTACACTGGGAGCTGACCGAGGTGCTGAACGGACCGGCGCGGAGGAGAAGGGAGCTGACAGGAGCTGCAGGAGAGGTAAGTAAACGCTCTGCAGCTCCCACAGCCCCCTGTCTGTATTATGGCAATGCAAATTGAGTATAAGCCGAGTTGGGGTTTTTCAGCACAAAAAATGTGCTGAAAAACTCGGCTTATACTCGAGTATATACTTTTGTGTGGCAATTTTGTTTTCATTGATGGATACTAAACCTACAAAACAAACATACCAACTTCTAAAATTGTTTTACATTGAAATGTTATTTTAGTCTAGTCCTTTTATTTAGTTACCTGTAACTTTCAAAATAAGCTGAAATACTATACATATTATGTACTTTATAAATCAAGACACATAAATGAATTTATTTTGAATTACTTTTTCTAAGCTGGACATATTATGCACATGCCATTATTGCCAAAACTGTGAAAAAAGTTTTTGGGTCCCCCCCCATTTGTTGGCATTTGTTTTATAATTAATGAGAATTTATCTATGTATATGTGACATCAAATTAATGCCCCTTTTGCCCTCTAAAAAACTGTATATAATATGTGTTTGGTGCAATAAATGACAGAGATGCAAATTGCGTCTGAACACAAACAGCAAAAATGGCCTTAAGGGTAATTCCAGTTTTTGAAGCTGTGTCCTTAAGGGGTTAATGCTGAATAACATTTGCACTATAATGCACCTTAAATAGAAACCTATCTTTAGAGTTTTCTTGTAAAAGCAAAGAAAAAAAAAATCAGAAAAAGGGGATTTTTTTTTATTTAAAAAAATAAAGTAATAATAAAATATATACATCACCCCACCCCCCCTCAAAATTATTACTTTAGGGTGAAAAGGTAAATCAACTTATTCACCCTGCTGCCTGCCTAGTACATGTCCAGGGCTTATACATTCCTTACTCCTGTATTCTTTTTGTATTGATGCAGGTTTCTGAAACTTTTGACTCATGGAAAAAACACTTCTGTTATGTTTCATTCTTTTGTTGTTTATACTACTGCAGATAAAAACTTTAAATGTCTTTAGAGTGACCAACGATATTTGTGCAAATAAATAGAGGAACATTGCTATTTGCAACTCTGTAGGTATGCTCCAACCAAAAAAACTGTAGTTTTTGGGTTTTTTTTTGCTATAGAAATTTTGCCTATCTTGTCACTCCTCACACCCAAAAGGGAAAAAAATAGCTTAAAGGGACACTATAGTCACCTGAACAACTACAGCTTAATGTAGTTGTTCAGGTATTATCTATAGCTCCCTGCAGGCAATCTAATGTAAACACTGTATTTTCAGAGACAATACAGTGTTTACATTGATTGATAGGAATACCTCCAGTGGCCGTCACTCAGACGGCCACTAGAGGGACTTCCTATCACACAGGGCCCTAAAAAGGCCCTGGACACGTCAGACGTATTAAAATACGTCTGACATGTTCAGGAGAGAGAAGGCACTGTGTGCGCGCCTTCTCTCTCCAGCCTGTCAGCGGAGGAGGGGGGCGGGGAAAGACCGCGAGCTGAGCTGTCGCTCAGCTCGCGGCCACGCACACCGAGCGCTTGCGCGGCAGTGCGCTCAGGACTTCAGAGGGCGGCATGAATGCCGCCCTCTGAAGTATGTGCGCATGTGTGGCGAAGCCGCGCATGCGCACAAGGGAGCAATGACGCTTCCAAATGGAAGCGTCTGATTGCTCCCTGCTCGCGCCCGCCTATTTCGTCATTTTGACGAAATAGGGGGCGCGGCTTCACGAGGCTCCCGGCGCTGGAACCAGGTAAGTAAAATCTCCTCCCTGGAGAGTCCCTTTAACTCATCCCGAGGCCAAGTTCTCTCTGCACACCGATCTTTCTCCATTGGTATTACTCTCCCTTTCCAGAGAGGTACTGATGTTGTGGAGACCACAGGCAGCATGGAGATTGGGGTCGTACCTCCATTGGCTCTCTGTTCTCGGCGTATTGTACATGGTGATGACAGTTGCAAGAAATGTACAGAATTCTTATTAGCCAGTCTGGCAGAACTGTTATTCCGGGATGGCTTATGATGCCCCAATGACACTGTAAATTTCAAAACTGTGCTGGTTATTTGTTGTAAAGACGAGGTGAGAGTGGAATGCTTAGGGGGTCAGGTTAAACTTGTATTTTTGTTGTTTTCACTTATGTATCCAAAATGTAGGCTTTATTCTCACTTGGATTTTTTTCTCTTTGTTTATTGCGGCTTTAGCATTAGCTATTGAAGGTCTAGAATGGATGCGGTATCTACAGAACTCAACAATGTCCTTCCTGATGAAATCATGGAATCTGAAATGTCCTTGGCCGATGATGATTGCATTGAAGCAATCACGATATCCTCTCCTATGGTTGATGATGTTCCAATGGAAACCGAAATGGATGAAATTGTGGAAATTAACAGTAGTGGGGAATGTGTAACTACATCTTTTCCTAAGGAGGGAATTACAACAACGAGCAACCACTCAAGTCATCTTGCGGTGGTGAGTGTTTCTTCCAAGCCTGATTCTGGACCATCTGCAGCAGCTATAAAAACAGTTTATCAGACTGGTGTGCACAAACGTGGTACACCAATCTCTGGACAAATGATTCTTAATAAGACTTCTGAGCTTACACCTAGCAGCCATTTGGTGAAGCATGAAGGGCAGAAGCTTATAGTGACAACTCTTGGGAAGGCCAGCCATCCTTTATTCTTGACACTTCCTCAAGGTACACAAAAGAATGCCACTCATATCCAGCATCTGGATTCTAAAGGCAATCCGCAGCAGATCAAATTGGTCACTATTGGTGGAACTAGACCTGAGGTGAAACCTGTCATTGGTGGTATGTCTTTAAGCTCTGCCCATCTCATCGGTTCCTCTGTCAAGTCCGCTGGATTTGTGGGGCCTGCATCGCAGACTTTGCAGGTAATAATATGCATGGTGGTTTTATTTGTTTAGTTTTTATTTCTGTTTTGAATGATGTGTATGTTTGACAGGGGCCAGAAATTATGGAGTGATAAAGTATTTGTGCACCAACATTTTGTATATAATAAAGACTTATTTGCCCAATATGCCCTTCATATAGACATTTAAAAAATGCAGCTGCAAATTTGCTTACAACAGGAGGATATAGGAAATCTAACATGTTCTCATGATACTTAAATTTTTGTATTTATTTATTTTATTTTATTTTTAACTAAAATTTAATACAGTGGATTTACATTTTCTTGTGAGTGGTGCATTGACTGAATCCCACCACACATACTGAAGTGTAAGTAAAAAGAATTAAGAAAAAAAGTTAGTTTTTTGTAGGTGATGCATTGAATCATTGCACCTCTACGAGGAAAGTTTATTTTCTCCATGCAGCGGGCTGAGACACTGAATGTCAGTCACACTGTGCATCACTGCCCAAGGAAACACCTCTAGCAGCCATGTGAGAAGTGGCCAGTTGAAGTATCGCTAGGCTGTAATGTAAACACTGCATTTTCTCTGAAAAGACCGTGTTTACTGCAAAAAGCCTTAAGAGAATGATTATACTAACCAGAACAAATACAGTATACTGTAGTTGTTCTGGTGACTAGTGTCCCTTTACCTCTGTATGTGCAGATTTTCATATTGAAAAATTGAGAACTTCACTGGTCCAGTCATGCTTTGTGGAAACCTCAAAGGCAGAATATTCTTGAAATTTTGAGCCCTACTAGTAAAAAATGTAAAGCCTTGAGACTGCAGGACCTTCCATTGACAATCTTGTTCATTAGGACAGTGGTTCTCAACAGTTTTTTACACCAAAGGACCACATTCCCACCAGTACACATTTAACAGCTTAGTGACTAAATTAATATCTATAAATGTTGACCAATGAAGGAATAGGCCTATATTCAATAATGAGAAAGATATGAAAGGGCTGCGCCAAATGAGGGTAGATAGTCCAGTAAAATATTGCTAGGGTACCAGTAGATGGTCTGGGATACTTGATAGAGTTTCTTTGTGGAGGTAGGTGCGTCTGGTGTTGACCGTTCAGTATATGCAAATACAAGAGAGGTAGAGGCGACCAATGGTATAGTATGTAAAGTTCAGGGTGCAATAAATAACAGAAGTAGAGAACTCACATTCAGGAGAGCTATGGCCAGCTCTGGTGTGGATTGCGTACATCGGTATAATCCCTGCTTATGGGATATGTAGGGAGGGGGTCTCCGTCAGCACCGTCTGGTAGTCCAAAACTCGGAAAAGAAAGTAGAAGGCAACAATAGTGCTCTCAATTTTGATGGGGTTCAATGTACAATAGGTAGAGAAAGATAAAGAACTCACATTTGAGGGAGCTATGGCCAGCTCTGGTGTGGATAGCGTACAGCGGTATAATCTCCGCTTATGGGATATGTAGTGGCAGTACGTCCGTCAGCACCGTCTGGTAATCCAAAGCTCCAAGATAGAAGGATAAAAAGCAACGATAATGCTCTCAATTGTGATGGGTTAAGAGAGTAAAATAGAATATAAAATAATACTCACAAAGATAGAGCAGAAGTACTGCTCTATGAATAGGCATTGGTGGTATTACCCCCACCTAGGATTTCTTGGAGTACTGGAACAGTAAGATTGCCAGTGGAAGTAAAAGTAACCAGGAACGTTTAAAATGCCAGGAATAAGTAAAAAAGTTTAAAGTGCATAGAGAGTGCAATAAAAAGAGGATTGGTACAGTAAAGTCGCCAAAAAACATTTATTGTTCTAAAATACACAGTAAAATACAAGATTAAATAACCATACGCGTTTCACCATAAGTGGCTTCTTCAGAATGTACCAATCCAGAACTGTACCAATCCTCTTTTTATTGCACTATTGCAAGGTAAGTATGATAAAATTCCTAAGCACTTCTTCTGCTGAAGAATCAGCCACACTTCTAAACCTGCAATAACATATCTGCTTGTGAATAGGAAAGGAAAAGGTAATCATGCTGACCTACATAGTTCTAGATGTGCCAAAATTGTAGATTTCTCTTATTAACCCTAAAGAAAAAAATTAATCAGATGCAACATTCAAATATACATTATTTGTGTATAAGACTTTTTGTAATTGCCTCATTTATTGTTACATTTCCCCCTGTTTAGTATTGTAATTTTTTGCAGCATATGTTGGCGCTATATAAATGATGATGATAATTGACTTTTCTGGCAAATTGCTGTACACTTTCATGTTTGTAATTTTGTTTTACATTTGTTTTTGTAGTGCAAGTGTAGGTAGGGTAAAGGGTGAAACACTGTGTGGATACATTTCCAAATATTTAGCAGATGAAAGTTCGACACACAATCACTGCTTTGTTAGTTCAGCTTTTTTTTGGTCCAGTTATCTGGCTTTTTGACATGGCTGTTCATGTCATCAGCCCTTCACTCTGTACAGAAATGCACAGTCTTCAAGAGGGTGCATATATTTATTTTTTGTCCCCCTTTAAAATTACTATTAAGGCCTTATTATAGATAGATATATATTTAGTTAATACAATGTTAAACAAAAATCTGCACACCGGTCAAGCCATAAGAATTGCTTTTCCCACAGAAATCACAAATCAGCAGTGATGTTACAACCGCAAAGGATACTGGATGGGTATATGCAAATTAGTTTAACAAAGAATCACATTTTTGCTTCATTCCATTTTAAACATGGATTCCTTTTGAGTCTGTGTTTGCTGTATACAACAGCTTTGAAACACAACTTAGGAAAAGCCATCATCACCAGAATTTCTTCAAAAGGTTGTCTCCTATTTTTTACCCATGGCCTATGCTCTCTACCTACTTGTTTTGTTTACCCAATAAATAATCAAGATAAGATTCTCTTGCTTGCATTAACTTCCTGAGATCTCTCAGAATTGTGTCCTCTGCGGGACCCATAGGAGGTGCAGTGGGACAGTCTTTTTTCCTAATTATTAATATCAAAGGATGAGCAAGGAAAATATATCCTCAGGAATTCTCAATATTGTTTTTATATATAGAATATATATAATGAGCATGTGCAAGAATGATGATGATAAAAAAAAGTAAACATCTTATTTTCTTGTCTTTTTTTTCTTTCTTTTTTTATAAGATTATTTAGAAGTTACTGATTTCCCTTTTCTTCACTTACACTTCATGCACTGTTCATCTACCAATCAATGCTAGGAGATATCAGCGCTCTGTTAATGATGTGTGCATGCGGATTACAGCACATTTGTTGAGTCTTGGGGCTTGCTTTCATGAGTGACAGTTGGGTGTCTGCCAGTTCATTACAATGTTCAGTCAAAAGTAGGTAAGGGCTGAGTTTGAGAGGAATTAACAGTACTTTCCTAGCTGTCTTCTGCATGTGGGATGGCTAAATGAATCTTCCCAACCAGTCTGTTTGCTCAATGGTTAAAAGGGCCAGTCTGCATCTAAAGCCTGAACCTCTAGTGGTCACTGTCAGATGTTCACTAGATTAAAAATGTTTTTTTTTTGTTTTTGTTTTTATGGCCACGATAATATTGAGGATAGTAGGTACTGCAGTGCCTTCAAATATAAATATTCCTACCGTGCTGCTGTCACCCCCAGACCACAGAAAAAATGAGGACAGTGCTGCAAAGATGTAAAAAAAAATTCAGAATGCTATAAATGATTATTGATTGAACTCATGGATGTGGTCTGCAGTCAGCTTGACGTCTGTCGTGGGTGGTCCGCAGTAGGCTTGACGTCACTGGAGGAGGAGACTGAGCCAGCACCAAGGTACCTCAGTGCTGCGACTGGCTCAGTCTCCTCCTCCAGGGACTAAAAGCCAACTGCGGACCTAACGCGCAGGTGTGGTGAGAGCATTAGATCTTCCCCTTAGGAAAGCATTGGATCAATGCTTTCCTATAGGAATTTTGAAGACGCTGGGTGTCCTCGTGCAAAGTAGGACATCTAACATTGTTTCAAACGTTTCCGTTAAAATTCAGAAAGCACCTCTGGTGGCTGTCTTAAACATAGAATGTGACGGCAGATAAGAACCACTTGGCCCATCTAGTCTGCCAAATTTTCACTTTCCTCAAATATTTTGTACTCTGTCCTTGGGTTTTTATGTCCAAGATGCATTATCTACTTACCCACATTAAATGTCAGCTGCCACAACTCTGACCATTTTTCTAGTTTACAAAATGATCTGCCGTTTGGCTTATCCTTCCTGGAACATCAACCCTGTGACATATCTTAGTATAATCAGCAAAAAGACAAACCTTACCATCAAGACCTTCTGCAATATCAATAATAAAAATATTAAAGAGAATGGGTCCAAGTACATTCCTCTTAAAAAGCAGTGTTTTACCTTGCAGGTATAAGAGGACAGAGACCATGCACCCAGACCACTGCAATGAGTTGAAGTGGTCTGTGTGCCTATAGTATCACTTTAAGCTGCTTTGCACTAAATCTTCCATCATGTGCCAGTAGTTATTGTTTGACTTCACACGTTACATTTAATAAATGCCAGGAATGAGATGAAAGGTTCTAATATCAATTGCTTACCATGGAAATAGTCGCTATTGTATAAGAAAATGAGGGTAATTTCTTATATTAGAAAATTTTATTAGGAGCAATTGCCCAATGTAGTTTTTTTAACAAATTTTATTCTAAGCGCAGCCACTCACTATTTACAAATATAATTTTTCAATCTTTATACAATGTTGCAAGTGACCAGTCCACAGCAGCAATTGAACCACTTACAAAGATCACAGGCTTCCAAAACATTACTTTATAACTCCTTGATGTGTCCTTTAGAGTTAAAAGGACACTATTGTCACCAAAACAAGACTTCTTCATAAGAAAAATCCTCAATTCCAGTTAGAATTGTTTTTTTAGTCTGTCTACTTTTTTCCGGTTCCTCGATATCGTTCAGGAGTCTTAAACTGCACTGCATATTAGAGGAACACTCTAAGCCCCATAACTAATTTGAGGTCTTACAATGAGGGAGTGCCATAGCACTCCTTTCACCACAACCACTATAGTGCACTGAGTGATGTTATTCATTGTTGTCTATAACTTACTCTTAAGTTCTTTATATATATATTTTTTAAATTCTTTATTTTTGGTATGCAATTAAACAGCACATTTTGATTATTATATCATGCTTCATTATCATGCTATACATGAAAAGTGTATTAATGCAAGAACTACGCTGCTATACAGTAGATTTCAGACTGATCCATTATAAGTTTTGCTTATGAACTTTGAGCTGAAACAAAATGGTTCAAATCTGACTGTGGTTTTCAAAAAATAAATCATAAAGCAACTATAACAATTGTGAGGTAGTATACGCATGTGTGTGAAATACACAAACTATAGCATAAAACTGCTTTGTCCTTTAAATGAAATTATAGCAAGAGTAACACAAAAGAAATAGACATTTATGTGAGAAACATTAAGGGTGGTCGACAGATATACTTGTGCTGGTGTCCGTTTGGGGTCGGCAGTTAGGCAGGGTCAACCAATGCCTCTGGTAGGCCACCCCGAGCAGTTCTTTTCTAGTCCAGCTTTAAGGCTTACATGATGGGAGGGATCTCCGTGAGCTCCATATCCCTCCATCGCTCTCCCTCTCCAACCCAGGTCGGCTTTTCGTGCAGCATGAAGGCTGGTACCTGGTGGTGTCAGGGAGCTCTGTTTGGTGTTGTAGCCTGGGCTATACGTCTCCCTGTGGGGCTGTTGGATTCCTCTTTTGAAAGGGGGTCTCTGCGGGGGAGCTCTGTGAGCCGATTTACCCCCTGGAGTCGACCTGTGTTGCAGCCTCTGTATTGGGCGTTTATGGAGTGAAGTCTTGCCTGCTCTCTGCCTGTGTGGGCTAGGTACTTGCGGCTGGGGTGTTTGGCGGTTGCTAATGCTGGATGGAGCCCTGCGCACCTCCACATTGTTACGCTTCTGTTTCCCAGAGTGTGGGCTGTGGGTTTGTGCTTGAATCTTTGCAGGAGGGGGGCCTTGATGGAGTGGAGCTCTGTCTATGGGTAGCTCCATAGGTGCGGGCGTCTCATGTGGCTTTCGCCGTTCCTCCCAGCCTCTCCAATACCGCCGGCACATATTGTCGAAGTTTAGTATGAAGCTTGCTGCCCAGTTGCTATTGTGCAGGTTTGTCGGCGGCCATTTTAGGGAAGGCCACTTGTGTGGCTTTGTCCCTGTTGTCGTCTGATTGCTTTGCCGAGGTGATTAGTCGTCTGGTGGAGGCCGGGATATCCCCCACTGGCCCAGAGGGGGGGGGAGTACGGGGCGAAGACTGACCGCTGGTCTGAGTGTCCAGGTCGCCCCCGACATAGAGACCGGCCGCATCTCCCGCCGGGTCGGCACCAGGCCGCAAAAAGGTGGATGTCGCAGCTGTTCTCTTGCACGGGTGGAGAGGATGTAATCCTCCCCGAGGTTGTTCCCGCAGTGCAGGTTGAGGTTGTTCATGATTGTTTAGCGAGGTTTTGGGGTGTTTTACCCCCTTTGGAAGTCTTTTTTCATAGATTTAGGAAGGAACCCACTCTGCCTGCGACCGTCCAGGATGGCGTCCAAGCCCCGCAAGTTCTTTATATTTAAATCCGCCCCACTTCGGCTATAATGTATGTGTGTGTGTGTGTGTGTGTGTGTGTGTGTGTGTGTTTGTCATGCAAAAATGCATAATATTGCATTTATTATTTATAAAGCAAATTCTAAACCAATGTACAATGGGTGGACTAACATACACATACTTGTAACAAGACAAGTTGGATGCATAGGAACAGAGGGGTTGAGGGCCCGCCTCAACGACCTTACATGCTAGAGAGAGTGGAGTATAGTGACACAAAGGATAGGGTAGGAAAGTAGGTTGTTACAAAATTATTCATTGCGTTTTTTTGTTTTTTTTTGTGTGTTGACAGTTGCAGGAGAGGAATCTGGGTGCGGGAAGGGAAAGCTGTTAACAGTTTAATTAATTGATGCACTTTCCTGAAGAAGTGAGTTTTAAATGATTTTTCTATGGAATGGAGACTGGCTGAAAGTCTAATGGAGAAGGGGAGGGAGTTCCACAGGAACAGTGCAGCTTTAGAGAAGTTTTGTGACTGTGACAGGGCAAGTTGGGAACACGTAAGACCAGTGAGAAGTGGATTGCAGTAGTCAAGGCGAGAGAGGTCAAGGACCATCACCTTGACCGTCACCGTGAGCCTGGAGAAGTCATAAGTTGTATTTTCAGTCGAATTTTGGGAAACCAAATTTCTTGTGTTGAGCTATTGTGCTTTTGTTTGATTTTTTCATTGCAAATAGCAGTAAGTCTGTAAATCTTGACCATGGAGGTTGACTAATTTTGATTACAACTGTACTTATCAGCAGTAAGTGTGGTGGAAATAGTGAAAACTGGTTAGAATGGGTTTCTGCATAGTTTTATGTGCTAATAGGAGGAACTCTCAGATGATCATTTATTGTAGAATACAATCATGCAATAGAAGTGCATATTTATTTTCTGTGTGAGAAGTGAACCAGTGTGAAGTGACTGAATCTGTTAGTTGTGGGAGTATCTTTGAGTGTACATGTAGATTTGGGAACGATTTTCACATTTTAAAATCTTAGGCTGAAATAGCTGGTTTGGAAATGTGGCTTTTTTTTAGCCTAATTATTTGCAATTTGACTTTTAATTCATTACAGTTCATTGTTCTGTACGCCTCAATATCTTGTCTGAGTTGAGTCTGACTGTTACATATGAAAGGATAAAAATATGGAATAGTGGACCTGCTATGTTTAGGAAAAGTTGCATAATTTTCTTTGTGTAAACCTATATAATGCAACCCCCTAAGCATGAAAGTCACTTCATCTTCAAGAGTTAATCCAACCAAAAAACATTTTCATGAAACTTAGCTCTATTTCAGTGCCAAGGCCAAGTTCTCCCTGCAGCCCAAACTTCCTCTGTCGACGTCACTCCCCTGCTCACCGGGGTAACTTTATGTCCTGGGCATCCAGCGATAGGAATTCCTCACCACTGATGCATGCATTCATACTTTATTTTGTCTGTTAAACTTGGCCCGACATGATGTTGGTTTAGCAAAATCAGGCTCTCCCCTTTCCTAAGTAATTGGACAACACTACACTTCAAAATCAATCCACTTAGATTTTGTAGTAAAGATATGCATTACTACTTGTGAAGAAAATACTTATTTTCTGCATTTTCTTCTGTTTATTTGTGACTTTAAGCTGTATTCGTTTATTTGGGATTTTATTGGTTCGGTAGATTAAACTAAATTACCGAACACCGACCACCCTCCTGGCTCATTACCTTCAAAGGGAACCATCTATTAAGCGCTCTCTGGGCGGCCCCCGTTCAGATATGCGAATGCCACGTGGAAGAGAAAACGGCGGCCATCTTGTTTGTACGAAAGGAGGCAGCGGGACTTGGTCGTCGAGTGTCTGGAACTAAAATCGGACACTTGACTTCCCGAACCACCGCTGAAACATACGAACGCCTGCTTCCTTTACAATAAAGCACTTCTTTAATTGCAACTCCACGGGTGTGATTTATCTTCTCACATGTAGTTGCAAACTAATGTATGTGGGTAAGACCTTCTGAGCTTTCAAGGAGCGCATAAAAGAACATGCGAGGTGCACAAAAAAAACGTATGGAGACACCTTAAAGACTCTGGACACCTTAAAGAAAAACATGGGGGTGTATCCAGGGATATACGGTTCTGCGGGTTAGAACTGGTTAAACGAGAACAGAGACGGGGGGACTTTGACAAAATCCTGCGTCAAAAGGAATGCAGGTGGATTCACAAATTGAAGACCCTCAATCCTAAGGGTCTCAATGAGGGCTTCTCATTTTCCCCTTTTATCTGAATGATAAGTCCCCCACTGTATATGTCCTTTGTTTCCTAAACTAGTCCTGCGCATTGAATATACACAATATTAATTTACTTTATCACTCGGTAACTAATATTCCCCACTCCATCTTTAATTGAATGGTTGCATTGAGGACATAATACCTAATTCTGTTGAGTGATGAGTCTATGCCTATCTGACATAGACACTCTACTCTCTACTGATATCTCTCGCCCTATCCTTGTTTATTCTGCATTTCATTTAATACAGAATACCCGTCAAACTAACGTACATTGAGTACTTATGTGAATTTATGTACACATTATTCTTGGGGGGCTCCGTTCACACTCCCCCCCCCCCCCCTTCCTTTCCAGTGAACTGATGACTGACCCTGCCCATTCGGCCCCCTACTCCCATAATCGGAGAATATACTTCACCATTAAGAGCACCCACAATATATTCAATATAAAACAAAAGACAATAAATAAAGGTAAAAAATAAAAAATAAAAAATAAAAATTAAAAATAATAAATAATAAATAAATAAAAATTAAAATAAAACAAATAAAATAAAAATATAAAAATAACAAATAGTTTATTTATTATTTGGTGATACAATGTCCGTACAATAATCCGTAATTTGCATTCTATCAAAACCTGTATATCTCTCCCCCCTCGGTCTATCAAACAATATACGTACTGCACATACTGTTTATAGTCAACTTGCATTAACAGACCCCTATATGTTACACTTTGAGCGATATAGCTAACCTACAATGGGTCTTTGCGTGTATTAAAACCCTTGACTGACGGAAAAGGAGTTATACAAATAATATACTTTATTCTCAATATTTTAGCCTATCATGCCTTTGTGTGTATTTACTGTTTGGGGGAAATCAGTACAACCACATTGATGTTTCGTATACTTGTATAGCTCCCCTATACAATATGAAAACCGATACTGTTGCCACTTGCATTTTTACCCGTAATGGGTTACGATCTTACAGTGCGGCACACAAAGGGTGACTACTCCCCTTCCCCTCTCTGATTGGATGGCACTATATGGGAGGAGCCCACGAGTCCCACGTGGTCTCCGGGAAACAGCCCCTGCATGCAGATTGGTGGCTGTCCCGTAATGGGAGGTCTCTCTATCCTTTATAACCGGCAATCAGTCCAGTCACTGTCCAGCTCTTGACAAAGGCGTATCGAAACGCCGAAACGCGCGTCGAGCGAATTTTGAGCCGATGCAATTTATCTTCACTTTTCTTTTTTTGATTTAATCCATATTTCTTTTTTGGTTGGGTTGTTATTTTTATTTTCTGTTCATGCATTGTCTGCTGAGCGGATGGGGAATGCTTTCATTTAGCACCTTGGTTTGATAAATCTATGGGGAGATAGGGAAAGGTTGAGGCTGCCTCGAAGTAGCAGATAAATTCCTCTCTCACATATGTGAGCTAGACAGCTAGTCCAGGGCATACTTAGGATTTTGGTGTGGCACTCAAGTGAGGAACGGTTACTGCTTTGCAGCATTAAACCGGAATACCCCCTGACATTGGAGTAATACCCTCTAACCTGCACAAATTTTATGCAGGAATACTAGAGAACACTAAGGGGTTTTCCTACATATGTATATGCTCCATATCCCTTCAGGACAAGTGCACCATTTAGTTTTGCCATTTATAGCGACTCCCTGTGCTACTTTTAACTCTACTCTCCCCTCTTATTATCTCTCCTCCCATCCACTAGCTATCCAGGCATTTGTATCCTGGACACACTTGTCACTCCATGAACAGAAATATGCTGATTATGCTCTACCTACCCACCTTTTAGGTCTTATTACTCATTGGTAAACGATTTGCCAATTTTTATTATACCTAATTTTTGTACTAAATAAAGGTTTAAACAAAAAACCCTCCCCCCCTCTCTACATGTGACATTTACAATTGGAGGTATATAACTGAGAACGAGATTGGATTACACCCACTGAGTGGGACTGTTTTCTCTATTTCAGTTCTCATTTTTTCTTTTTGCCTGCTTCCTTTAGTTGCCGAACAGCCAGGAGAGCGCCATTCGGTAGTTTGGTTCATACGAACACGGGGAACAATCGCTCCTATGAGCTAGGAAGCTCCATTCGTGCTTTTATTCGGTTTTATGCTGTTTTCTGAATTGACCGACTCTGGGTGACCAACATATTCAAATTTCACCCAGGTCGGTTCAGTGGTTCTCAAAAAGTATGGAAGTCTTAGTTCACCGACCGCACACGAGGCTCCTGCCCAAAACAGTTCCACGAATTCAGCGTGTGCGGTCGGTGAACTAAGACTTCCATACTTTTTGAGAACCCCTGAACCGATCTGGGTGAAATTTGAATATGTTGGTCACCCAGATTGGGGCTATCAGGGGACATGTCATTTGAGGGGATACCTTGTGTGTAAAGGGATGTTCAACGTTTTGGCGAAATAGTTTGTCCTCTGCCTGGAGATAATTGGTTTATTCCTTAACTTATCTCAGAATCTCTCAGGCAGAGGAAGGGAGGGTTTTTACTGTAAAACAGTATTATGATTGGTTGTTCCTTTTGTTTACTGTGGGAGGTCCTCTTGCAGGAGGATTTCCATAAAAGCCAGTGTGACGTCAATAAAGCTCATTCCTGTTGTACCCTTCATGAAGTCTATGCTCATGCTTGGGAAATATTTTACTTGCTGGGGAGAATCTTCTTGAAAGCTGCATTCATCTACACTATTCCTCTACACCCTACCTGCAGTTATAATCACTTATGCTCAGCTATTGGGAAAGGAATAGAAGACCTCAGTACCATAGCCACTGAAGGTCTTAACACTACTACATCCAGTTTTTAATGATTTGGAATTTCTGTGCTTCTCCCTTCATGCAGTCTTTGTCACTCCGTCTCCAAGTCACATAGTCATTGTAGTGATCTGGTTTCACTGTCCCCTTAACCTTGCAGCTGCATAATTTGCGGTTTTGGAGAAACTGCAACGTTTACATTGCAGGGCTAAGACTGCACATCTTATTCAGGCCTAATACAGTTTTGTATTCCTAACACTATAGTGTTACTTTAAATTATGATCTGCTTTACCAATATACTGATGACACCTGGCAATAATCGCTATAGTAGTTCATCATGTAAATTAGGTCACAGTTTTAGTACTTGCTTTTAAATGTACAGTCTCAAAAAATTATCAGTCTAATTCCTGTGCTAAATCAAAATAGATGCACTGTTATAATGGTTTTCATTCTGTAAAACACTTTCTTTCTGTCGCTGTGAAGAAACCATCAGAAAATGTATTTGCGTTTTTTTTTTTTTTTTTTTAGTATGTTTTATGACGTATATTTTGCAAGTCTGTACATATTTGATGCTTGATTATCCTTGAATTATTAGACTGTGCTCATTCCGGAGGGCGAGCAATCTATAACATGTCTGACTTTACAAATCCTGTGAGCTACAGTTCACAGAACTCATTGCTGCTGGTGCCTAATTTTTATTTGTGACTCTTATTACAATATATATTTTAGTCGGTGATGAGCAACAAAGAAGTTTCTGTAGACTGCAAGTGTCACATTCTCTCCTGTTTGATTTCTACAGATCGCCAAGAAGAATCCTGCTTCCTCCTCTGGAGCAGTCATTACCAAGCTGATCATTGCAAAGCCGCTGACTAGCAAACCTATCACTACAGGACAGACTACCCAAGTGTCATCAATCTTTTCAGGTGCTTGATAATATGCTTTTTATTTGGATAGAGAATTTATTAGATCTGTAGAAAAATATTTGATTTCATCATTCACTTACTATATAGAAGGTAAATAGTAAGTGTGATAGACTGTGTGGTTTTTATTTTAATTTTTAAATTTACATTTTTCTATGCAATAAAATAAGTTAAGGGGTTGTGATTGTAAAATTAGTAGTGCAGAGACTACCCTCCACCAACTCTCAGCTTTGATAGTGACTCAGAACTGCAGTGATTTGTAATTCACGATGCGTGCGTGGTAGTATGGCAGATATCCGTTTCCAGAGCAGTTCCACGTATTCTATGTGGTGAGTGGAACTGTGATCCTGCTCTGCTAGACAGTCTTATGGGTAAGATTAGACCCAGAGGCCAGAATGAAACATAGCTCATTAGTGAATTGAATTATATATCGCTTTTTTTCTAGTGTAGTTTTTATGGACTACATTTTCAGTTCTGCTCAAGCAGAAGTTGATGAGTGAACTGCCTAATGCCAGAGCATAATAAGAATTATGAAGGGAAAAAAAAGACCATTGGAACTAAACTGTCTATTGTGTACATGTATAATGATGCTCAGTAGGTCAGGAAGCATCGTGAAAAATAAAAGACCACAAATATCACTGTCTGCAATTGTTCATTCCAAGCTGGTATGTAGTTGGGGCTGGAGACACCGCTCTGCCAATGTCCACTTCCTCCTCCTATGTGTGATGAATCTCTGTGCCGTAAGCGGGTATAAAACTCCATAGCTAGATTATAAGTTTGTTTGACAAGTTTCCCAGTTGAAGTCCTAGTTTTGTAGTCACATAGTAAAAAATGTAGGCTAGAAAAAATGTTTTAACCCCTTAAGGACACATGACGACATGTGTGACATGTCATGATTCCCTTTTATTCCAGAAGTCTGGTTTTTAAGGGGTTAAAGAAACCCTATAGTGTTGGGAATACAAATAGGTTACTGGTCCCCTCTTGTAAGTAGTAAAAGAGATATATTTTACTTGCCTTCTTTCAGTCGCAGCGCTTGTTTATGTGTTGCTGACCCGCCTCCTTGGCTGAGACCTTTGAGAATGATGATCTCCACCAATCCAATGCTTTCTCATAGTAAAGCATTGGGAGACTAGTGTGCATGTGCAGAAAACTCTGCTCAATGCCAATCCGATTAGTCTCTAAGAACTTTCTCTCTGCTATTTCGTGGGCAATTTTTCTAGTGACAGCCACTAAAGACAATTTAAACTCTGCAATGAAAATGTTTTCACTTGCAAAGATAAAATGGGGCAGCCCATGGCACCCAGTCCACTTCTTTTAGATTAAGTGGTCTGGGTGCCGATAATAGCATTCTTTTTTTATTAGTTCAGCTTTTCTCATATCAACCGTAGAATCATTTTGAAGCAACATCAATTTTTTCAAGAAAATTGGGGGGTGGGGATTCCTTGACTCTAAAATTTGGGTTATTCTTGGATCAAGAACTTAAAATTGCAAGTCCTACGCTACTAGCCAGGCCTTAAAAGTTACCCGCTACAGCAAGTCTGAAGGGTGCATGGCCTCACCAGGGTTGAATTGTCACTTGGCAATGGCTAATGACAAGTGGAAATGTTGAGCCCTTCTGTCAACATTGTTTTGTGTGCTAATTACTTGCTGTTATATATCCTCACAATATAACTGTGGAATAAGCTCGCACTATGCAGATGGAAAGGACAGATTATTGCTTAACTTCTTTGATCCTTAAAGGAAAACTCTGCACTCTAAATATAAAAAATCATTGTACAATAGATATACCCCCAGTGAATAAATGTATGTATTCATTGGAGGTATATGTTACAATGGCTTGCAAAACTAGCAGATTTTATGAACTGCAGCCTTTCCAAGCCCTGCATTTTTTACCCAGAAGAGACTCTCAGAAGGTTTCCCTTGGTATGTGCATGTGCACTTAAAGCATTCTGATTGGACGTGTGCAGGAGAAGAAGTAGGCATGCTCAAGTCAAGCTTGCCTGACACTACCGTTCACTCTGGGGAGCTAACGGAAAAAGGAAGAAACTTCCCAGGTATGGGCGTCCGGAGGGGGGGGGGATCAAGGGGGGGGCACTTGACACCCCATGGAAATTTCAATTTGCCCTTCTCCACAGGTACCCATGCAGGATAACCGGAAGTGGGTACTTTGTTTAATAGCTTAAAAAAAAAAAAAAAAAAGGCTGCACTTAGTTTGTGGTCAGCCATACTCCACATAAAGCAGCCCGAGTGTTCGTTCCCGAGAGTGGGCTGCAATAGAGAGCAGGGATAGACTGTTATCACTGCTCCCTCCTACCTGCAGGTGGAACCAAACTGAGCTGAGCTGTATGGTAGGACTACCAGTCCCAAGCCACACTACACCAGAGCATGTAGGGAGAGAATTACTATACAATTGGGAATGAATAGACGGGGAGAATATATGGAGAAAGGGACAGAATTAGGGTTGGGAGAGTGGGGAATATGGAGAAATGTGAAGGTGGGTATAGAGTTGTTAGAAAATGGACACATGAAGAATATGAAGAAAGGTTAAGGTGTGTATGGAGAGGATATGAGAGAACAGGGCACCGGTTGGGTGGGGGGGATATGAAGAAAGTTGAATGTGTGTCTGGAGGGGATATAAGAGAAGGGGCACAAGTTGGTGGGGGCCCAAGTTGTTTTTTTGTTTTTTCTTTAGTAGTAGTAGTAGTACTGGCATTCATAAGGTGCGGGAAGTGTTAGAAGTGCAATCTGGTACTGTCGGTACTTTTTGGTGCTGTGAGTGTCTCTTAGTTCTGTAGTAACCACTGTGTATGCTACCTTCTTATGTGGCAATAGCTTTGTGTGCAGTCTGGTACTGTGGGTGCAATCCTTTGCTGTACATGCCACCTGTTGCTGTGGCCAAATGTAACGCGAAATGTAGATTACACAATTTTATTTTTTTTAATTTAGTGATAGTGCCTTGATCATGGGTATACTAATGGGGTGCATTGAGTAGTGTTAATATTAAAACAAATTAGACATTAGACATAAATCAGACCATGTCAACTTGATTCTTCTAATAAGATTTTGCATCAGGTTTCTTACATAGTTACATAGCTGAAAAGAGACTTGCGTCCATCAAGTTCAGCCTTCCTCACATATGTTTTTTGCTGTTGATCCAAAAGAAGGCAAAAAAAAACCCAGTTTGAAGCACTTCCAATTTTGCAACAAGCTAGGAAAACAATTCCTTCTTGACCCCAGAATGGCAGTCAGATTTATCCTTGGATCAAGCAGTTATTACCCTACATTGACAGATTATATCCTTGAATATTCTGTTTTTGCAAGTATGCATCTAGTAGCTGTTTGAACATCTGTATGGACTCTGATAAAACCACTTCTTCAGGCAGAGAATTCCACATCCTGATTGTTCTTGCAGTAAAAAAAATCTTTCCTTTGCCTTAGACGAAATCTTCTTTCTTCTAGTCTAAACGCATGACCTCGTGTCCTATGTAAAGTCCGGTTTGTGAATAGATTTCCACACAATGGTTTGTATTGGCCTCGAATATATTTGTGTAATGTTATCATATCCCCTCTCAGGCGACGTTTTTCTAAACTAAATAGGTTTAAATTTGTTAACCTTTCTTCATAGCTGATATGTTCCATTCCTTTTATTAATTTTGTAGCCCGTCTCTGCACTTTTTCTAGTGCCATAATATCCTTCTTTAGAACAGGTGCCCAAAATTGCACAGCATATTCAATGTGTGGTCTTACCAGTGATTTATAAAGAGGCAAAATGATATTCTCGTCCCGGGAATGAATGCCCTTTTTCATGCATGACAATACCCTACTGGCCTTGGCCACTGCTGATTGACATTGCACATTGTTGCATAGTTTGTTGTCTATAACAATTCCCAAGTCCTTTTCGTGTGTTGTTGTCCCTAATTCGCTTCCATTAAGGGTATACGTTGCTTGTGTATTCTTTACGCCGAAGTGCATAACTTTGCATTTTTCAACATTAAATTTCATCTGCCATTTGAGTGCCCAGTCCTCCAGTCTATCTAAATCCCTCTGCAGCAAAGTAATATCTTGCTCACATTGTATTATTTTTCTTAACTCTTTGCCTGCTTGCGCTTCATGTGATAATGACTATGCCCCTCCCATAATGACACTGTCAAAATAGGGCCGAGCATGGAGAAAATATTCCTACAGATGCCCACGTTCCCAGGCTATATAATTGGATGTTTAATTACTTATAAAAGTGCTGATTTCTCTTAGAAATTGTTGCTTTTACAAATTGTCATAATGAGGCACTCCTCACCCATAAAGCTCTTCAGCTGGAGTGGTCCTTTTAAGGTGTTAAACATTCCATATTGGGAAAGGATTACATTAGCTTTTTTAATTAATATTTTACAGTTTGTGCTAAATAAGTGGTGATGTTACTAAATTAATTACAGCCTAATTGTATCTGTGCTTCCCTACATGGTAATGTTAGAGTGCTCTTCAGTCTGACTGAAGGATTTCCTGAAGCCATGCTATGTTCTACAAAGGTGGACTTTGATTTGGATAGGCTTTGTTAATTATTTGTACAGAAATTCTCTATCCAGATCTAGGTCCTTACGGCACCTGAAATGCCTCTAATTATAAGGCATATAGAGTGCAGCTTAGTATGTTGAATATTAAAGGGACTCTCCAGGCAGTCTTTTACTCACCTCGTTCAAGCGCCGGGAGCCTCGTGAAGCCGCACCCCCTATTTCGTCAAAATGACGAAATAGGCGGGCGCGAGCAGGGAGCAATCAGACGCTTCCATTTGGAAGCGTCATTGCTCCCTTGTGCGCATGCGCGGCTTCGCCGCACATGCGCACAGACTTCAGAGGGTGGCATTCATGCCGCCCTCTGAAGTCCTGAGTGCACTACCGCGCATGCCCGCGGTGTGCGCGGCCGCGAGCTGAGCTGACTGACAGCTCAGCTCGCGGTCTTTGCCTGCACCCCTCCTCTGCTGCAGGCTGGAGAGAGAAGGCGCGCACACAGTGCCTTCTCTCTCCTGCACACGTCAGACGCATTTTAATACGTCTGACGTGTACAGAGCCTTTTTAGGGCCCTGCATGATAGGAAGTCCCTCTGGTGGCCGTCTGAGTGACGGCCACTGGAGGTATTCCTATCAATCAATCAATGTAAACACTGTATTTTCTCTGAAAATACAGTGTTTACATTAGATTGCCTGCAGGGAGCTATAGATCTCACCTGAACAAATACATTAAGCTGTAGTTGTTCAGGTGACTATAGTGTCCCTTTAATGTAATTTCTTTCCCCTAACTATTTATATTCTTTATGGTTCAGCTTACATATTTTGCAAGTTAAAGCACTATTTCTGTATTAATTGGGTAAATATACACCCGATCACAGCTCTGTAAATTATGGGGCTCCTTGCTGCTTACTGTTTAGTAGAGGGAGGGCATAAGGGAGGTTTTACAACTTGCTTTTACTAATATGGAAGTCTTATTTACGCCTGTAAGCTTCATTAATTTAATTTAAGTAGTTTTTTTATGTTTTTTTTTTCGTTGTTCTAAACTAGTCTGCTACTAGCAGGCAAATAGTACTTCAAATCATCATTTGCTTGTCTAAAAGCATGTGATTGGTAATTTGCAACTGTGCATCCTGCAAGATGCATTTGGTGCTTGTTGTATTTTAAATCGGTGCTTTGATTGATTTGTGTTTTGTCCAAGAAACACATTGGAAAGACGGGGAAGAAAAAACATTTGGAACTATTCTAGATTCCCACACATTATGAATGCTAGTATGTTAGGTTAGAAAAAGGAGTTGCTATTATATGTTCATCTAAGCTTAAATTTGAACAAATCCATATAGAAAAAGATACAGCAGGAAGATTTTTAATTCTTATCTGTAAACTGAATGATATTACCTATACTAAATATATATGCTCACGAATATTTTATAGGAAACTTTTTGGAAAGATCGAAATAATAATAAAAAAAAAAAAAGGGTGGGGGGGTGGGGGGTGGAATTGGAACATCATCCAAAACCCACCAATAGAAGATCCAAAGATCTCAAACAATTGAAATATTCTCATAAAACATGATATACTTGGTTCCAGGATCTTCTTGTTGAACTTGGATTATTTGATACATGGAGGGTACAACACCCGAATTAAAGAGATTTTATTTTTTTTATCTAAAGACCATTTAAGTTATTCTAGAGTTGATTTGTCAAACTTGAGGAAATTTGTAAAATCTGTGAATGGACCTATTGTCTGGTCCGATCATGCCCCTATTAGTGTAGAACTCGAAAATAATCCAGAATATAATCTTAGACCCCAATGGCGATTTAGATGAATCAATCATTACCTCTGAAAAAAATAGGAAGCGTCTTGAAAATATGGCAAATGAATTTGTCAAAATTAATGATAATGGACAAGTCTCTAGCGAAACTCTATGGCTAACTTTCAAATGTAAAAAAACAAATTATAGAGAGCGCAAGTAAATACCGTATTTATTTTTTCTCCCTGAAAATAGGGGGCAAATGATGTGTGCGTGTTATACGCCAATATACATATTTTTCGCTCCATAAGACGCACTTTTTTCCCCCTCAAAAGTGAGGGGAAATGTCTGTGCGTCTTATGGAGCGAATGTGAAGGTTTACTTACCTGTCTTGAAGCGTGGGCCGGTGTTCAGCGCGCACCGCGGTACTGGAACTTCAATTTCAGGTTCCGGTTTCTGGCGGGACTGAAAGGAAGTGCGCACTCAGTGTGCACACTTCCTTTCAGTCCCGCCGGAAACCGGAACCTGAAATTTAAGTTCCTGTACCGCGGTGCGCGCTGTGAAGCCGGCCCACGCTTCAAGACAGGTAAGTAATTATGGGACAAGGGGAGGGAAAGTGCACTATGGGACGAGGGGAGGGGGGGACACTATGAGATGAGGGTGGGGAACACTATGGGAGGGGGGGAAATTTCCTTCTTAAAATGAGGTGCGTGTTATACGCCGATAAATACGGTATCAATTACGTAGTGAATTTTCTAAGCAAGTGTTTCAAATTGCAATCATCCACAAGAAAAATTTATATAAAGCTGCTTAATACTTTAAAAACCTTCCCAAGATTTAAAACCTCTTTCACGACACAAAATTAAAAATAAAAACAGTATCAGCGCTTAGTTGATATACCCCTATTGTACCCTTAGGGGGTCAACAAAAAAGATATATGATAAAGAGTCCCGGTTTTAATCTTTATGTGGGTGCTTTCAAGTGTCCGCAGGGATTTGATAGTTGTAACAGTAGTGAATAAACTTTGTCTTTATATGTATCCGACCTTTAATAGAAAAGATACTGACATAGCGTGATGCAGTTACAAAGTTTTATTTCCCATACGAAAACCCCCCCCCATAAGAGGAACTCTTACAGTGTAAAATGGTGAAACTTATTTCTAAGATTCACTATCAAAGCATGGTAATACAGAGTATTGGTTAGTGGGTAGATGGTTACCGCTCCGTTGATCTTTAGTTCCAGACTGGTCCTGTGCACTCGGGTTGGTCCTTACAGAGACGCCAAATAACCGGTACTGCTGCAATTACTCCAAATTCAAAAGTCCCGCCAGAAACACGATCTACGCGTTTCGCTTGTTCCAACGAGCTTTCTCAAGATACAGTGTACTGGGGGACTGTGCTTACATATATATCAATCAATTATAAAATCATTCAATTGAAAAATCATTCAATTAAAAAATCATCTCATACATATAAATCTTCTGTGTGTCTCCACATTCTATGAACCTCATAATCTTTTTAATCTTATGACCACATATAAGTATTTCGTTAAAACGTAAATTTCAAATGTGTCATGAGGGGGAACTTAATACACTTGGCGGCAAAAACTAGGGAAACTAGAGGGGAGAATTTAGCAGACCTTTATATGAAATTGTACAAGCTGGAACAAAGAAAATCCAAATTTCCTAATAGCCATACAAATCAAAACCTTCCAACATCAAATAAAAACAATTCAGGAAAATAAAATTAAAAATTCAATTATATCGTTGAATCAAAGATGGTATAGCAGCAACAACAGAGTAGGGAAGCTTATGTCATGAAAAATTAAACCAGACCAGATAAAATCTTCAATAAAAAAAAAATATTCAAAGTATAGTATTAAGAAGTGGAGCGATATCAAACTATAATAAGCCCCTCCCGCACATGCAACAGAGCAAAGGAAATGAAAATACTTATACTTCTCACTGGATGGTGTTCCAATTTGTGCTCAGCATGTAAGAGAAAAATATAAAGAGATCATAGAACAGATCTGTATAGATTAACTGGCACTTCTTAAATAGTGCTATATGTACATATAATTACTAAATCAGCTGGATATAAAACAATTTATTACCAATTTAACACCAGTATAAAACAATATCATATATAAAACAAACTAAAAAAAATGGATTGTAAAAACACAAGTATAAAGCATGTCACTGCTTAGTTAACAAACATAAAGCAGGTCATTGCTTAATATGCAGACACAGAGCAGATCACTGCTAGATGTACAGAATATAAAACAGGTTACTGCTTACTAGATCGAATGGTGGGTAAACGGTATGTGTTCCCGTTACCCACAACCAGGCTTTCCCACACTGGGAGATGTCTCCTGCGTTAAGGGGTCAGTGGAGTTCCTTTTGGTGCAGTCCGAGTAATGCGTGAAATCGCCCCACTTCTTAATACTATACTTTGAATACTTTATATGTGTTGAAGGGATCACTTTGAAGTGTGGTAGCTAGTATCCATTAAATATTTGAGAATTGATATAGCCTATAAATAGCTCTATTTTTGCTCCTATAGAGTTTTTATATACTAAGCGCTCCAGTATTGTATATTTTATTTTATAAAAAAAAATATTGATGGAGACAAAATGTGTCTATCTCCTCATAATATAGGTCAGGCCTTTGCAAAATACTACTCTTCACTTTATAATCTAAAAGAAAATAAATTTTCTCAAATGGAACTAAATACGTTCCTTTTAAAGCTCAATCTTCCTAAATTAAAGCCTGATAAACTGACTACGGTAATTTAAATAAACCTATTGAATCGGATGAAATAAAGAGAACAATTGCCAAACTCACTAATGGGAAAGCACCCGGGCTGGATGCTTTTACAGCGTATTTTTATAAATCCTTTGAGATCGTGATAACTCCTAGATTATTAAAAGCATTCCTTGATATAACCACTTCTAAAAGCTTTTCCTCTGAAATGCTAAAAGCTACATTCTCCCCAATTTTAAAACCTGGGAAAGACTAACACTATATATCTAATTACTGTCCGATCTCTTATTAATTTGGACATAAAAATCTTTTAAAAAATCTTAGTGGATAGATTGACTCAGATAATATCTGAGTTAATTCATTTAGATCAATTGGGATTTATAAGAGGAAGATCAGCCAGTGATAACATTCGTAAGATTCTGAATATGCCAATATAAGTTTCAGCTCTTAGTGGATAATCCCCTTATGGATAATAAGGGTGCCTTTATAGGCAGAAAGTGTTTGTGATATTAGGTAAAAAAATAAATAAACAAGGTGAAAAAATAAAAATATAAACAACTAAAGTTCAAAATAATGGTGGAAAATACCACACACAAAGTCCAGAGTCTGCAAAATCAATATGTAAGTCCTGCCGAAAAGAGTCCAGTAATGTAATAGAAGGTGGAGGTCCAAATGTATGTGGAGATATCTTGGGTAAAGAGAAACAAAAGAGTATATAGTGTAACTCTATAATAAATGTATTGCCCCGGGTATGAAAGGTCCCCCCGAACATAAAAACTCGTACACGAATAAAAATATAAAACTCATCGTAGTGCAGGAAAAAAAAAACGTGCTAGCTCGTTTCAAGTTCAGACTGAAAGTCCGTTTTTTTTTTTCCTGCACTACGATGAGTATTATATTTTTATTTGTGTAAGAGTTTTTATGTTGGGGGGGGGGGAGGGGGGGGGAGGACCTTTTATACCCTTATAAATTTTGAAGACTTAAAACCCTTCGATAAGGAGATCATCTCAAGAGCATATTTATTTAGATCTTAATGGTTAAAGAATAATAGAATTCACTAAAATTAAATGTCATATAATATTGAAATATATCATGTTGTTGGATCTGAACTGAAAGATGAAATTGCACTTAAATATGTAATTGTTTAATGTTTGTTAAAATTTGTAAAATTACAATAAAAATTAATTGGAAAAAAACAAACAAATCGGTGCTTTGCCCCTCTGCCCTCTGCCCTCTCCCCTCTCCCCTCTCCCCTCTGCCCTCTCCCCTCGCATTCAAATTAGTATAACATGTTTTGTTTTTCAGGCAAAGTGCTTTCTCACGCTAACCCTGGAACTCCAAACAGAGCAATAACAATTAGCGAGAGCACAGTCATCGGGACATCTCTGGCCTCCACAACACAAACATCCAACAAAATTGCTATATCCCCACTGAAATCTCCTCCTAGCAAGGTAAATGCTTATTGTGTGTTTTTAAACGTGAAGCCATTGTATGTTAAAAGGTTTTATATGCTTACAGAGTTGGTGAGAGTAAATAAATGGTGATAGTTTCAGGTATATAGAGAACCTTCTACTATAATGTAATTTGTATGGGATTTGGTGAACCAGAGCTTGTAAGACTTTATGCTCTAGAATTGAAAAAGGTGGACTAAGGGAACATTTATTAAATAAAAATTTGAACCATTTAGTAGAAATACCTGAATGATAACACATGCATTTATTCAGCATTTTTACTTTGGGGATATCTAAAAACATCTTGCAAAAGCTGTCAGATTGTTTGTAAACCTTTGCAAATACACACTTTATTTATTTATTTTTAACCTGCAACAGCCGTTCACTTAAGCAGCCTCTGATTGAGTTTCAAGCCTGCGAACGTGTAGTTTGCATTGAGCTGTAATTCATACCCTAGCCAGACGAGCGCCCTTGAATGCGTGTGCATTATTGGAGAGCTGTGTGGTACAATGCACGACTCTCCGATGATGGCTGCCTACCCTGCCTCATCAATTCCAAAGTTTGTTTCAGCAACTTGGTGGGGAAGGCATGAAGTGGGTAAGAAATGTTTGCTGAAGTTAAAATGACCCTTTTCACTTATTCACCAGGTAAGACAGCACCTCTCTTTGCCCTTATTACAATCCTTGTCCCTTAGGAAAGATTGTCCCTTGTCTGGGTTTGGGTAGAGAACCATCCCTTGAATGTTGGGTGGGCAGCGATATTCCTGGTAACTGAATTTATCAAGTGACGTCCAGCAAAAAAAGACTAATAGTCATCTTAGCCATCCGCTAGCTTTAGATTTTCACTTGAAAAGTTATTTGTATGGCAATAACAAGACAACCAGCAATAAAAAAAATGCAAAAAATTTTTTTGCAAATGGCAAGGAATGGCGTTTCCCATATCTTCAAAAGATAGCTGTCCATGAAAGGAAGGGCTTGATGTAGACCAAAAAAATACATAAAAAAAAAATAAGAACATGCAGGTAAGGAAACCCAGTCCTTGGCATTGTCTCAAACGACCCTTTACCTTGGTAACCCTAGCATTTTCCTTAAGATGTAATAATTAAACTAAAGGTGGACATAAATCTTGACAGAACTTGTCATCTCTGTGTTTTGTACGTCTTAGGGATAATCTAACTTCTCTATTTCACTCTGCAGCTTACAGTGGTTTCTGTTGCTCCTCAGCCTCCCAACTCTCCTCAGAAGGCAGTTGGTGTTCCCATAACTGTAGCCCTTGGTCAGCAGCTTCTGACTGTACAGCAATCAACTGCTTCTCCAGCCAAAGCCATCACTAATAGTACAGCTACAAAGGTACTGAACATTACATCAGTTATGTGTATTTTTACAGAAGCAGGATGGTGTAGTAGGATAATGGTCTGAGTGAGTGCTTCTGGTGGAATGTCCTATAGATAAATAGCCAGTAATCTTCTTTCCTGCTCTGCAGAGTGTAAAGCCCGGAGTCCAGACGATAGCTGTTGGAGGAGTGAACCCACCACAGTTCAAAACAATCATCCCTCTTGCTGCTGCTCCAAATGTCCAACAGATCCAGGTTCCTGGTAGCAAGTTTCACTATGTCCGGCTTGTTACTGCCTCTACAGCCAACACCTCAACATCTTCCAGTCAGAACCCCAGCACCAGCACGCAGCCTCTCCAGCAAGGTATATTACCGTTTGTACTATGTTTTTTTTTTTTTTTTTTTTTTTTTTGCAGGCTGAATTCTTGTCTTATTCTACTGGTTGCAGAAAAACTGATAGAGTATTATTAAAGTGACTATTTTGTTGTGTCTCCTGCAATCTACATTTAAGAGGTACAAACTGTGTGTATAATGCTCAGCCATACAGGAGCCCTCGCGGAAACCTAACCACTTCAATGTATCATCGATGTAAGACATCCATAGATGCTGGGTTCCGCATCACTGCTGAACAATTTACTTGCTGTTTAGCAGAAATGCTTGGTCCTGGTAGCCCCAGTCTGGCCACCAATTATAATATGGTAGAGGCTTTTTTTTTTTTCTTCTTTATTTTGATTTAATGAACGGTCCCATCCCTTAACATTTCCAATTTCACTGTGCTCCACCTCTTTATTTTAAAAGTAGTCTGGTTAGTAATAGTGACAGATGTGTTTTTGACCTAGTCTTAATCCTGATCAAGCTATAATACAAGCTTGACAATCCTACATTTATCCTATGGTCGTGTTTATTTCTTTCATGTGTACAGAGAATCTTTATCCTTGAATAACTAGTCAACTCTTAAATGAATAGTGTATTAGAAGAAAAAGTACATTAATAAAAAAAATAATATATATATATATATATATATATATATATATATATATATATATCTATATCATGTATTTAATAAGGAAACGGGTTGGCCCATGCAATTATCTTAATATAACTAGACAGAGAGGGGGTAACCCTCAAAAGTTGAAAATGAAAAAAGAGAGAAGAAACTGTCCTGAAAGATGAAAACACAATAGTAAATATTGGTATCACAAAAGACGTTCCTAACAAAAGGTGTCACAATCGTCAAAATATAATGTGCTCTAGAAAATAAAACGTTAAAAGTCAATACTTTAATGAGTAACAAAAAACGTTCCTAAAGTAAACTGTCCCCAGTGTTTAAATCCAGTATATCATGGCTAACTGTTGGCTAGCAGCCAGAGTAGTGGATATAACAACTATAGAGGCGTTTGCCTAGGGGGTAAGGAGGGGAAAAATAGGAGGGGAAGGGGCAAAGAGACAAGAGGTATAACCAAAATAGTATTAACACAATTGGTTTAATCCACCAAAACAGTATTGCCAAAATAGTTTAATCTGTCACTAAATTGGTAAGTTATGGTGAATAACGACAAAAGAGTCTAATCATGCATATGATTCATCGGTTCCAGTGAAAGTAATCTAGATGAACCGGGGTGAGGGTGTTCCTCTGAGAATCCCTGTGGTCCATACAATGTAGCCAATCTGTTTGCCAGTGTTCAAAACTCAGTAGAGAATCACTTGGTGGGTCTATAACACTACAATTGTTAATAAAGTTATCCTAAATGGTAACTGTTATTATGTATCGCTTATAGGTACTATGTTACAATGAGGATGATCCGTATGAGTGAATCTGATGGTCTCATCAGTTTTACAAGTGCAACGATAGGCAGTAAAATTGTTCCTAGGAATGGTCAGTGTTGGAGATATTAACTGACTCAGACCTGGATATTATATTGAGCCGGGAAACCACATCACTGTGTATGTGAGGCTGCCCAGTCATTTATAATTATTGAGCACGCTGAGAGGTAATGTGGCCGATATCGGGATGTCCTATAGCCACCGGTATGAAGTAAGACCGCTGGCTAGGTCCCAGATATTGGCACCACTCCAAGATGCTCTGGGAGGTCCGTTTAGAAGGATAACTACTAAATAGATCATAGAAATCCTATTGGACCTAATGATTCTAAATGCTATATGATTGCTGGCTAGATTCAGGATATGGTTACCTATAACCCAGCCCAAAATTGTAGCTTAGAGAACACCATAGGAATGCTGATAGCAGCCTTAGTTTACTAAGAAGTGGGGAAAAAATGCCTTCATGGGCATTAGTAATAGGAAAGAGAGGGTTTGAAAGAGTTGCTGGTGTAAAGAGTGAGTACTGGCAAAAGTGGCTAGTATACTGAATGGTTTAGTCGTGGCACCACGGTCGGTAAGAGGCTCAATCCTGCTCGTCACTTAGCTAATACTGCTCGTCACATAGCTGTATTTATGTGGTTCTGAAAGAGCAGTCATCAGGTGAGTATGCTGACGAAAATGCCGAGAGCTTTGTCAGAATGTGTATAAAACCTCGGTCGGAATAACGCTCGATACTACTCGTCACTTCGCTGCCTTCTCGGTATCACGGTCAGTAATGCAAACAAGTTAATTTGCTCTAATTCCGAAGAGGCAGTCATAGGTGAGTATGCTGACGAAAGTACAAGGAGCTTGTCAGAGTGTGTAGAAACCCGACGCGCGTTTCGCCCTGTTTAGGGGCTCGTCAGTGTTTTCATCTTTCAGGACAGTTTCTTCTCTCTTTTTTCATATCATGTATTTAATTAAACTTTTGTTTGTTTTTGTCTCTTTCCATAGCCAAACCCGTACTAGTTAATGCAACATCTGTACGGATGTCTGTTCCCATTGTCTCGGCACAGACTGTCAAACAAGTGAGTGTAGTATTTGCTTGTATTCTTACACAACGATTACATTAATACATAGTGTAGTGTACTTACACTTCATATCATGTTTGTCTCTTGAGGTGGCCCCAAAACCATTAAGTTCATCTTCACAGATTGTCACAACAAGTCAACCGCAGCAGAGACTGCTAATGCCAGCTACTCCTCTGGCACAAATCCAGCCAAACCTCACCAATCTTCCCCCGGGTACTGTGCTCGCGCCTGCTCCGGGAACAGGAAACGTTGGATACGCTGTCCTCCCTGCTCAATATGTCACTCAGGTGAGCTCAAGTTAACATTGTTAACCAAATTTAAAAACAATGTGTTTTATATTTTTAAACACCGTGATCATGAGTTCCTGATATTTATGCTGTACTCCCAGAATTCAATGATGCAATATGGAGATTAGCACAGTTTCTATGGGTTTCCTTAGCAGTGGCTGAGATAAGGTGTGTGTCAGTAAGGTTTTGCGTGTATCACTGAGCTTATTAAGTGTTAATTTAATGTAAAAATATATAAATTACTTTAATTTATAAGGCTCATAACTGTCATCTCATCGGACTACAGAAGTTCACACACTTGTTTTCCCCCCCAAAAAACTGTGTTGCTAAGATTTGTAGACCGTAACAGAGAGGTAGATGTAAATCGGCCAAAAATTAGTCCTTGTTGAAACTTTGTAAAATTAAAAAAAAATATGATTTTTGATTGTGTGTGGCTCTTTTTCTCTATGCAGTTGCAACAATCCTCTTATGTGTCCATTGCAAGCAATGCAGGATTATCGGGAACCCCCAGTACACAGAGCCAGCCCAGAGTGCCACTCAATGGGTAGGTGTTACAGCAGTTCCTGTTCCTTTTACCTACGAAAGTAGGGGCTTATGGCTAATGTTACAATAAGAAACCTGATCAAAGTCTAAAGAGAAATCTCTTTTAATAAACTGGAAATTTAGAGAATGCTAATTTATGTCTGTATTTATGTCTTTATTTATAGCTGGGATGAGAAAATAGCAATATTGACCTAAAATGTGTTTTTGTTTTGTTTTTGTTTTTTACAAATTTTCAGTTCTGCAAACAGCCTTTTAAAAAAGATTTCATGAGCGATATTGAATGCACTCTTTCAAGGGGCGCCCCAACAAGATAACTGCTAAAGCCCTTTTAGCTGATTATTGTTCCAGCAGATCCCTGACTTTTTAACTGTTTATCATACTACTTTGGAGCATTATGAACTATGCAGAGGGCCACTCAGGCACTAACTGCTTAGCTTCTCACTTGCCATATAGCTATTGCAGAAGTGTCACTTCTGTTCTCCTCTGTGCTGCGTTCATTGGCTGAGCATTCAAGTACTGCAATATGGTAGGGCCCTTCGTTTTGTGTCAGAACATTTGAAAATGGCTATATACAGAAGCAGGAAATGGTGGTAGGGGTATGCTGGCACCATCACTACAGAGGACTGTATTGGCATGGTGCTTAGAGTGCCGATTTGCTGCATAAAGCAAAATATTTAAAAATCTTGCAGAGTCTATGTTTTTAGGACTGAATACATAATTGTAAGTGGTGTATTATGGTGGAATAATACCATCAAGGGTTCTGGAGACAAAAGAAACTACAAAACTAAATTAAATATTTATTTTTAAATGTCTCCAGAAGTCTAAGATGGCATGATTTTCTCCTTGTACACACATCAAAGGTTTGCATCTTTTTATACAACATGGTATTTATAGGTTAGGGTTTGGAGTATTAAGCATTAGAAGTAATATTTAGTGTTGGGGTAGCATAGGTGTTCATATTTTGTGTAGGGTAGGGGTTAAATTACTGTAAGGTCAGCATCTGTAGGGCAAGGATGTCGAACTCTGCCCCCTGGATGTGGTTAACCTACAACTCCCAGAATTCTTTGCTTGCAGTAGAATGCCAGAGGATCCTAGGAGTTGTAGTTCTGAAACCTCTAAGGGACTGATGTTGTAGTTACCTGCTCTTTGGACAGTTCAAGAGATATCAATCTTTTGCAGCTCGATAGATTTGCTCAGCATTTCAGGTGTTTGAGTATTTCCAGTTACTCTACATTGTCACCTTGTCTTTATTTTCAGAATCATTTCTTCAGAATCGACTAGTCGTCCAAGAAAACCATGTAACTGTACCAAGTCTTTGTGTTTGAAACTGTAAGTAGCATTTAATTCCTTCATTTACAGATACATTATCTTACCTTAAACCGACTCAAGGCACCTGTTCTCAACTTTAAACAACTACCTGCCTCTTTTCTGTGTTCACCATGTCCAAATACTAATGTCCTTAAAACCTCTCCATTTTCTTTGGACCTCTTCAGGTTGTTCCTGATTACAAAATATACTTTCAGCACTGCATTAAATCTGGATCCCAACATTCAAGCTGATTGCTTGGGTGCTATGTCCATAACACCAGACCTTTTGCATTGAAGTACCTGGTCATATCCTTCCCTCACATTTATGCTTCACCGCCTTGAGGTTATTGAGAACTAACAGAGCCATTATGGTGGTATGTCCTAAAAGGGACACGATAGGCACCCAGATCACTTCATCTAATTGAAGTGGTCTCGGTGCAGTGTCCCTGTCCCACTAGTCCTGCAATGTAAAACATTGCAGTTATTAAGAAACCGCAATAATATTCTTAAGGACTAAGACTGCCTCTAGTGACTGTCTATCAGACCGCCACTAGAGGCGCTTCTGGGATTCTAACGGACTCTGAGTCCCTTAACCAACACTGGACATCCTCCTCTGCATGAGAACATCCAGCGCCATTTAAATAACCTTAGCAAAGCATTGAGGCAATGTTTCATTATGGGGAGTGCCTAATGCGCTCACAGTGCATGCCCATTGAATAACGTTGGAGGCGTTGTGCCGACCCATCGCCTATGGGACACAAATTATTTTTTAACCCTTTGTGTACCGGGGATTGTGGGGTCTGTGAGAGAGGGGGAACAATGGGCCCTAGTGTTAGGATTACAGATTTGTATTTCTGACATTGTAGAATCCCTTTAATGTAATCAGCAGATTTTCATGTGTGAAAGAGACATTGTTGAATTGTGTACTAGAAAAAAAACACGAGCCATGTGTGTTCAGTTATTTTCGTGTTGGACTCTTCACTTAATTTTTTTTGTCTCCAAAATTTCAGGTACTGTGACTGCTTTGCCAATGGAGAGTTTTGCAACAACTGCAATTGTACAAACTGCTACAACAACCTTGAGCATGAGAATGAAAGACAGAAAGCAATCAAGGTAAGACTTGTTCTCATTTCTCTTGTGTATTGAATTTTCTTGTATCTGCTATATGTTGTCTCCATTGAAGTGAGATTTATTTCCAAATAGAGCTGTTTGTGTATTTTTTTGTTTAATTTCTATAGATTGCGCTTATAACTTTTAAGGATGATTTGCAGAGCAACTGTCTCATCAGTTATTTTTTTTTTTTTTTTCTTTAGTTTAGCACATAACACTATGATGATATTAATGTTAATATTGTTCTTGTTTGTTTACCAGCAATTCTTCACATTTCTAGGACCACTCAGCTTGTGAGTCCAGTTTGTGGGAAATGGGAATATTCTGCAGCAAACTCGCAAAGGAAACTATATATTTATGTTGACCAATTTTCTAGTAATTTATTACTCTGGCATAAGTAATACCTCATTTTACTTGCTGGAGTCAAAAGCTTTAAATTCCAGACACAATTTATGCTAAGCACACTTGGTGTAATAAAGCAAGAGATACCGGTCTGTTATATGTATTTACCTATCTAGCTGTTGCTTGTATTTGTTGTTCTATCTATCTACATACATGTTTATTAATTGTTGTGCATTATTAAAATGGGTTGCGAATTTCTTCCTAGTGTAAACAATATTTATTTATTCATAAAACATTTTACCAGGAAGGATACATTGGGATTTCTTTTGTTTTTTAAGTATGCCCAGTGCCCACAAACATTGCATTCCTACAATAGGGTACAAAGTAACATTAAAAAAAGTAATATAAAAATACACAATATAATATTAAAATTAGTTATCTTAAAATACACATACATTTAACCAAGAACTAGTAAGAAATATAAAGCAAGACTGTGTTGTAGCGTAACCTGTTAAAGGAGAAAGTCGGTTGAGGTGCGCTAGAACCGACGTTGCAGTAGGCCAGTAAATAAGTGGGCTCACTCTAGTAGAATATAAGTTAATAAAGGGAGTGGAGGGGGGCATGCAAACCGCCAGACCATTAATGGTAGGGTAGGAAAGGGGGGAGTTTCTTATGTAGGTCACACAAGCCCCTCCCACAACTCCAGGTAAAGCCTTTGCCTTTGTATTCGGGGCAACATCGATATGGTTAATGCAAGACTGTTGTAGCGTAACCTATTACAGGATAAAGTCGGTTGAGGTGTGCCCGGAACCGACGTTGCGGTAGGCCAGTAGATAAAAATGGGCAAAGAGGAAGAAATACAATGCCGCTGTAGATTTGAGATAATGAACATAATGCAAAGTAAATTGCATTACGATTATATTTTAACGAAAGCCTTCCGCTTGACTAGATAGGAACTTTTAAGGCAATCGTGGGAGTTGTTTCTGTTGTTGATGGTAAATTCCCATGTCCTAAGAAACCCATAAAACGCCAGGTAAATAGCGGTATTGATGACTGCTAGTGATGTGTTCAAAAGGGGCTGAGTCTAGTAAGTCGGACATGTCTTTGAATAATTGCTTATGGATTGGCAACCTTTGTTGTGTGGTTGGACCACTGGCTTTAGATATGCTTTTGAGTATAGTTTTGATTGGATAAGATGAAAAGAAAATTGGTATTATTTGGAAAAGTAGAGAACGTGATGTATGATGTTGGATGCCAGTGAGGTATAACTTGATGCTATTGTAAGATAGCCTTAACTTAAGGTGGCAAGAAGTTGCGAATGCTACCAGAGATGTAATATCAAACATTTTATTTATGTTGTGTTCCGCTATGAAACTCTTGTATAATGCGAAGGCCCTGTCATAGGATTGACTAGTGTTAGTTGATAGCGCCATTTTAGTTAAGACTTGGCTATGGTTTAATAACCAATTTAGTCCATGATTAGATTTTGGAACGGTGGGGCAGCTGTGGCTAGGTGTGAGGCTGTAGGAAGAGTTTCTCAGAATGCCTGGAATTGAAAACAAGATAATTGGTCAGCTGCTGTATTGAAAATTCCAGGCACATGACAACAAACTAAATAAAAATGATGGCTGCTAACCAAGTCCGTTTTTTTGATGAATCTCATAATAGTCAAAGAGGATGAACACCCTTTATTTACGATGTGGCAAATTGCTTGATTGTCAGAAAAACTGAGGAGTGTGGTGTCGAGAGGTCTATGATCAGTCTTTGTTTTGAAGAGCTTTTCCCGGTAACTAACCCAATTGAGGATCCTGAAAAGGCCTTAATAAAAACCCTTGACTCAATTTTTGCTGTAACAGTACTGCTACGCCTTCGGTAAGCTGATTGTATGTTGTTGCATTCTATAATCCCTGCTGGCATGTGAATAATGCCTGTATGAAAACCTTGTGTAAAACCTGCTATTTTAAATTAACTGGGTGTGTGGATAGAAGGCTAGCTAGCGCACAAACATTTACAGAGGTCAAATAATACATTTTATTGGGGCACATGGATTTCTCATGTGCTCTGTAACAGTGAGAACAAACATGTAATAAGCGGCAAGCGCTATAACCACACATACCTTTGTTGAAATTAGTCTCGGGTCCCTGGATTTTAGTACAACTGATATATCCTCATATGCGTACGTGCGATTCTCAACATCTTGGGAGGCAATCAGAAGAGAGACAAGATTAACGTCTTTGCCTTCCAGGATGTCTTTTTTTTTTTTTTTTTTTTTTTTATAAGATTTGCTGGCACCATGTGGGCTGGGTTAATAACGTGAGATCCCGACCCTAGGGATACACCATTACCCGATTGTGTCTGGGACGGGCCTGTTGACGGTATGGCAAGACTGAAAGCTTCTAGCATTTCCAGTCTGTCATTTATTTTCTCCATACATGACACGAGTGCCGATATCGAGTGGAGATCGGTGTTACTTGAGCTTACTTGTGCCTTCTCCAGCATCTGCATTGTCCGGGTTGGTCCGCATGAGCCTGAACAGCTCCGCTATCCTGCCCGTTGCTATGAAAGGAATGTTGTGTTTGCGTAGTTCTGCTGTTATGCGAGAAATGGTCCATGACCTGATAGAAGCAGTGCTATTGGCCTCACCTTTACGTGTAGATGTAGTGGACCGTACTGGGGATTGACATGTCGTCCGCACGCCTTCTTTGGGGATTTGAGACATGCTGAAAATCTATAGCAATATTTAGCTTAGAACGGGATTGTTTTACAAGCTGGCTAGCTAGTGCCAAGTGGCAAAACAATTCACTAGGTTGGTGACGTGAGACCCTGCTAGTTGTCAAGTGGCGTGAGAGGCTCTATCTATGCGTTGGCGAGAGGGGATTTGTGGCCACCGTACGTTGTGGCAGGGTGTTGGCCTCTCGGTGACTCTTATAGCACATGATAGATTGGATGTGACAAGTGAGGACCTCTCTATGCAACTGTGCAAGGCGGCTATCTATGTGTTGGCCCGTGGGGCGTATTACCATGTGTGGAGGATTGGTGTTAGCCTCGCGGGACCACTAACTCTAAGGCGGAGATGCCAGAAAATATAATTTCTATTGGCCACCTGGATCCCTATAATCCAGTAAAACCTTCTAATTAATGGCATGTATTACTGTGGAGCTAACGTGGCTAATGACGTACTTGGAGTTAATTCTCGTGCTTGTAAGTTCTGTACAGTATGGTTGTAACCTAATAAAGGAATGAGACAAGTTGTAGTTGATGCGTTCTGGTAATAGTGATTTTTTTATATATATATATATATATATATATATATATATATATATATATATATATATATATATATATATATATATATATATATATATATATATATATATATATATATATATATATATATATATATATATAATACTTACCTGATTCCCCCTCCCAGGTGTCTGCTTCCCCCTCTGTGTCTCATTGACCCCCCCCCCCCAAGCCCCTCCATGTGTCCCATTCCCTCCTACACCGAAGTGCATAACTTTGCATTTTTCAAAATTAAATTTAATCTGCCATTTGAGTGCCCAGTCCCCCAGCATATCTAAATCCCTCTGCAGCAAATTAATATCTTGCTTACATTGTACTACTTTACAGAATTTTGAGCATCTGCAAACACCGAAACATGACTTTCAACGCTTTTTTTATTTTTATGTAAACGTAACAAATTTTTAAACAGGTCTACAAATGAACACACAAAAGGCATATTTACATAGGACACTATTTAACCTACAATGTTCTAGAATGTTCTCGGAACGGGTTGGATACAGCTTCGCTTAATTTCAGTGACAGGAAGCAGAGACGTTCTTGGATGGAGTATAATTGGCATGCATCAAGCAGAGAAAACATCTAAGGATTTAAAATCCTGATTGAGCAATGGAAGAAGGTCATGTGGTCTGATGAGTACAGATTTACCCTGTTCTACAGTGATGGGCGCATCAGAGTAAGAAGAGAGTCAGATGAAGTGATGCACCCATCATGCCTAGTGCCTACTGTACAAGCTTCTGGGTGCAATGCTTTCATCTGGGGTTGCTGCAGTTGGTCAGGTCTAGGTTTAGCAACATTATGTGCCTAAAGAATAAGGTTAGCTCACTACCTGAATATACTCAATGTCCAGTTTATTCCATCAATGGATTTTTTCTTCCCTGATGGCACGGGCATATTTCAAGATGACAATGCCGGGGATTCATCGGGCTCAAATTGTGAAAGAGTGGTTCAGGGAGCATGAGACATTTTCACATGAACCACTCTGTGCCATTCCCCCTCTCCCAGCCCCATCCATGTGTGCCATTCCCCCTCTCCCAGCCCCATCCATGTGTGCCATTCCCCCCCTCCCAGCCCCATCCATGTATGCCATTCCCCCTCTCCCAGCCCCATCCATGTGTCCCATTTCCCCTCCTAGCCCCATCCATGTGTCCCATTTACCCCCTTCCTTCCATGTCCATGTATCTATCCTCCCTCCCCTATTGTACAATCACTCCCTTCCTACCAATCACCATCATTGTTACTTACCTTCCTCTTCTCCTGGCCACAAACTCTGCTCCTCGGTCTGCATCCACTGAGCGCCGCCGGCACAATATGGTGGCAAAATAAAATGGCGGGTCCGTGGAGCGTTCGTAAAGGTGGGAGTACGTAAAGCGGGAAATGCCTGTACCTAAAAATAACAAAGACTGGTATACAAATTTATTAAACATGAAAGCTAAGGAGATCCTAACTGTAATAACCCCACATAACAAAACCTCTACTTACTAAAATTTGATTCGAGGTCTGAAGCGCAACTGCTGCTCTGAATTGACAATCTCGTAATCTGTAAAAGAATATGACTTATCTGAAAACGGATGTAAGCTGGTCCGTAGACAGAGCAGAAAAGTGCATATGTGAAATTTGCATAGTGTTCCTAGTGAGATCCACTACCATATCTTTTTTTTCAACATTTTAAGCTAAAATGTCGTTTACAGAAAACACTTAGAACCATTTAAATGATTTATGTAAAGGAAAAAACGAAATTACTTAACCTTAACAAAGGAGAATCAACAGTCATAAGAAACCTAACTAAATAATGATCTATGTATGATTGATACCCGAAAATGCATACATAAATAGTACCTATTTAAAAAAATTAAAATAAATAATCGTCCTTTCTGCAATAAATCCATCTTATTCTAACCAGTAATTACTGTGATAATAAGCATTGGACACTAGAGGGCCACAAGCAAAAGATCTATCTAAGCAGTTCATACGAAACCAGAAGGATTTAGTATTGTATAGTGAGTACTAAGACAAGTGTTCGTAAGAAAAAAGGCGCAAACTTATGTTATTCGTATAGATTAAGCTTGTGGCCCTCGCAGGGATTCGTTTTTAAAATAAATTAATTCCACCGCCAAAACCCCCCAATCTATGCGAATGAAATTTTAAGGACACGAACGCTCTATACGGCCATAGAGCTTTCGTGCCCACATAACCTAATTTGAAGCATGCAAACTCATTCGTGCATCTAAGCCTAAGAGAACAGTTCGTATGGAAAGAGCCTAACTGGTTGGTATCCATGCAGACGTATAGCCTGAAAGCTTTCCATGAAAGGAGGCTTGCGTTCGAAAGGTTGAAAACCACAAATTAAGCCGAAAAAACAAGTATACACTAATGCATGATAATGAATAAAATCAAACCGTGATGATGCTGTGGGAGGGCACCGGCGCGACTGCTTTTCCACAGGATCGGAAGGTCAGCAGGAAATTCCGGGTCAATTGGGCCGCACGGATGGCAGACAGAGGAGCAGAGAATCAATGCAGCAACGGAGCCTGTACTGGAGGGGGGTCCAGATGGTATTAACACCGCCGAGCCGAACTCGGTCACAGCAGAGCAGGAGACAGTAGAAGTTCCACGGACAGGTAAGTAGTGAGATGGCAGTCTGCATGTACCGGAAGTAGCAGCATGCAGATCGCCAAACCATTAACGGTAGGGTAGTAAAGGGTACCTTATGTAGGTCACCTAAGCCCCTCCCACAACTCCAGGCAAAGCTTTAATATATATATATATATATATATATATATATATATATATATATATATATATATTCACCAATGAAGAGGAGCACTCAGAAGGACTAAACAATCGTGAATTTATTATTCAAGTAGTTTTACAACAGCATGTAAATCCTGTGATTCAACGTTTCGACCCCTCAGGGTCTTTTTCAAGAACAATTTACAAGTGAACTAAACATGTAATATATAGGCATGAAAACAGTGCACTCACCAATCTCGTGTGTGTAGCCGCCCATTCGAACCCGGAAGTGTCACGAAACCCGCCCCACGTGGTTTCCATAGCGTGCATCAATACGTGCGACGTAATTAACGTCGTTGCTAGGTGATATCATATCAACAATATGTTATATTCGTGTATACTAGCAACCAGAATAGACAATGTGTTCTGAAAGAGTGTGAGATGTCTAATCGCTAAGGAAGAGAACCCTAAATATCGAATAAATCTTAAGTAAGAGGGTCTCAAGAAATGAGTGAGTGTCAGTCTGAGGCATGAGACTGAAGTGCCAGATGTGCTAAATAGTGCAAAATACAAGGCAAAAAGTGTACTACTGCATATAGTGCCAAACAGAAAAAATTAAAACATACGGCAACATCAATCTCAAATATTGCAAATTAAAAACAAAGAAGGCAAGAATTTCCTGAGTGTCGAGACTAAATATACAATGATATAAGTGATATTATGCAAACACTTAGTAAGACTATTGTATGTTATATTATCTTAGCTGATAGCGAATAATTAAAAAGGTTAACAAGCGGGATGATGATCTGAGAACCAAACATATTCTTATTGGAACGACATATGGTTTGCGTCCAGGTGATGTTTAGCAGAACATAGAGAATGAGATACATTCATTGAGTCCCTTGGGCATAACTGTGTCAAGTCGATGTATCCAATACGTTTCTCGTTGGAGTAGTGCTCTGGATCTGTCACCACCTCTTGGATTCTGTGGAACATGGTCTATGGCAATGAATCGTAAAGTGGGCAACCTATGATTGGCTTGAAGAAAGTGTTTGGCCACTGGCTTATCCGATTTTTGATCCCTGAATGCCGTATTGATGGTTGATCTATGGCCTCTAATCCTGTCCCTGAGCGTGAGATCTGTTTTCCCCACGTATGAGAGACCACAGGGGCAAGTGATGAGGTATATCACATGGTCGGTGGTGCATGTGATATAATGTGTAATGGGGATCCGAATTCCACTGTGTGGGTGGACAAATGAGGTATTGCTATTCATGTGACTACATGTCACACAGCCGCTACATCTGTAGCAACCTTTTTTGGTGGGTCCTCTTGATTTTTGGTAACATGTGATTGGATCGCTTTTCACCAATAGGTCTCTCAGATTTTTATTTCTTTTTAAACTAATCGTGGGTTGCTGTTGGAAAATTGGTGGCAGATTCTTGTCCGAACGTAAAATACCCCAGTATTTATTTACAGATCTTTGGATCTGTGTGGTTCCTGTGTGTAACGTTAAGGGTAGGTACATTTTTGTTGTTTGAGAGGCCCTGTTAGCAGGGGATGTCATCCGTTTTATGGCTTTCTCTTTCGCCTTAGCTAGTATGTCTAAATTGTATCCTCTCTGTTGGAATCTGTCCGTCATTTCATGCAATTGTTGCTCACGTTTCTCTGGGTCGCTGTTATATCTCAATACCCGCATGTATTGTGATATCGGGAGGGATTCTTTCAGTTTATGAGGATGGTAGCTATTGAACTGAAGTAGCGTATTCCTGGCCGTTTCCTTGCGATATAAGGTGTACCCTAATCTGCCGTTGTCTTTATAGATGGAGACGTCCAAAAATTGGATCTCTTGGGTGCTTGATGATAGCGTCAATTTTACTGGGCAATCGGCTTCATTCAAGTCGGAGACCATGGTGTCTAGGTCAGAGCTAGTTCCTGTCCAAATTAGGAAAATGTCGTCCACGAAGCGATGATATGTGAGTATCTGTTCACTATATCTTTCCAGAATGGATTGGGTTTCGTATATTGACATATAGGCATTGGCATATGAGGGTGCCATAGCCGCCCCCATGGAAGTGCCCGTCAGTTGAAGGTAAAAGTGCTCTTCGAATTTAAAATAGTTACATGTAAGGGCTATAGATAGCAGCTCCATGATAAATTCCACGGGCGGTCCGCAATATTTTGAAGAGTTGCTCAGAGTGTGTCGTAGTGCTTGTATACCATCTATGTGTGGTATAATGGTATACAGATTTTTTACGTCCAATGTAGCTAATATGTATCTCTCTTCTATTGAAGTGAGGTTCTTAATGTGCTCCAAGAAATCATTGGTATCTCGTAGACACGTTGGAAGATCCATGACAGTCGTTTTGATGTGATAATCGATATATTTCGTGATTGGTTCAAGTAGACTGTCTCTGGCTGAGACAATTGGTCTCCCTGGTGGATGTTGTATATCCTTATGAATTTTCGGTAGTGTGTATAACACCGGATGTTTCGGGTAGTCAACGGTTAGGAATTTAGCCATATATGTATCTATGAACCCCATTTGTATGCCAATGGTGATGGTACTTTTTATCCGGTTCTGGAATTTTTTCACGGGATCGAATGTTAATCTCTGATAGGTGTTTCTATCGGATAGTTGGTTACAGATTTCCTCCTTGTACTTCACGTATGACATAACTACTATCGCTCCTCCTTTGTCGGCGGGTCGGATAATAATGCTCGCGTCAGTCATCAGGTCTTGTAGAGCCATCTTCTCGGCTTTGGACAAATTCTGTCTGTTGTCAGTTGGGTTTTGTAACATCTTGTGTGACTCGGTTTTCACCGACTGCATGAACGTTTTGATGGACATATTGGCGGTTTTCTGGTCTGCTGTGTTTTTGACTCTCAACGGGTTCTTGGGTAAAGTAGTGTTGTCAGGCATAGTCGGTTTCTCTTTCCATCGTTCATGTTTGGTCAAGATCTGTTGTATTTTGAAATACTGTTGTATTCTGTTATATTTTTCAAGCCAATCATAGGTTGCCCACTTTACGATTCATTGCCATAGACCATGTTCCACAGAATCCAAGAGGTGGTGACAGATCCAGAGCACTACTCCAACGAGAAACGTATTGGATACATCGACTTGACACAGTTATGCCCAAGGGACTCAATGAATGTATCTCATTCTCTATGTTCTGCTAAACATCACCTGGACGCAAACCATATGTCGTTCCAATAAGAATATGTTTGGTTCTCAGATCATCATCCCGCTTGTTAACCTTTTTAATTATTCGCTATCAGCTTAGATAATATAACATACAATAGTCTTACTAAGTGTTTGCATAATATCACTTATATCATTGTATATTTAGTCTCGACACTCAGGAAATTCTTGCCTTCTTTGTTTTTAATTTGCAATATTTGAGATTGATGTTGCCGTATGTTTTAATTTTTTCTGTTTGGCACTATATGCAGTAGTACACTTTTTGCCTTGTATTTTGCACTATTTAGCACATCTGGCACTTCAGTCTCATGCCTCAGACTGACACTCACTCATTTCTTGAGACCCTCTTACTTAAGATTTATTCGATATTTAGGGTTCTCTTCCTTAGCGATTAGACATCTCACACTCTTTCAGAACACATTGTCTATTCTGGTTGCTAGTATACACGAATATAACATATTGTTGATATGATATCACCTAGCAACGACGTTAATTACGTCGCACGTATTGATGCACGCTATGGAAACCACGTGGGGCGGGTTTCGTGACACTTCCGGGTTCGAATGGGCGGCTACACACACGAGATTGGTGAGTGCACTGTTTTCATGCCTATATATTACATGTTTAGTTCACTTGTAAATTGTTCTTGAAAAAGACCCTGAGGGGTCGAAACGTTGAATCACAGGATTTACATGCTGTTGTAAAACTACTTGAATAATAAATTCACGATTGTTTAGTCCTTCTGAGTGCTCCTCTTCATTGGTGAATATATATACGACGCTGGAAGCACCGGAGGCAAGTTTTATCTACATACCATTCAGGGGTGAGTGCCTGAAGGATTATTTTTTGTTTATATATTTATGGTGGCGTCACACCATTTTGGGCACCCCCGAAGTTGAAACCCAATTGTTTTTGTATTCCCTTACTGTGCGTTTAGGCACACCTTCAAGCCAGTCACGATGGATGATTTCCTAGTGCGAGCGGGTGGGATGGCTGATACTGCTGAAACCCTGTCTATCTCGGAAGATCAGGCCCAAGCGATTCTATGGTCTAGAACAGCTAAAGATTTGTCACACTCGAATACCGTTAAAGATTTATACAATGATCTAATTAAATTGAAACGAAGAGAGGTAGATTTGGATCTACACGGCATTTTTATCTCCGATTACCATAGAGCCAAGCGGATCCCTAGGGGATTTAGAGTTCGCAACTCTCCAACCATAGGCAGACAAAATCCTGATTTCTGTCGGAAATGGATGAATATCGCCAACAAATGCTCTCTGGATTGGATGGTGATCGTGGTGGAGGAAGTCGGCAAGGAACTGATTGGAGTCAAGCATTCGATACAAGAGGTCGAAAATACCAATACAGATATCCTACACTCAGCAGCTGCTACAGAACATATGCTGAAATTACAGGATGACATAAACAAATATAAGAACGAACTGGTTCGGTTTAAGAGACAGAAACTGGACAAAGTTAACTACGATTACAAATGCCACCAGGTATATAGATGGCTAAGCGGAATGCAGACACCCAGCAGGGAATCATTCCCCAAATACAAATATCGGATCAGAAAGCCGACGTTCCAAACCATTGACAACAGTTCCGGTGAATCAGCCTCCGATGCGGAAAATAAGGATGTGATGGATACACAGGTGCAACAGCCTTTTTTAGAGGCCAGTATACGACCCCACGAATCTCCAGGAACCTCACAAACGCAGACCAGAGGAGGAAAAAGAACACAGTCACCAGAAGAGGACAGAAGGGGCACCAGAAACACAGGAGTAAAGGGCAAACCCCCAAGAGGGAAGAGACATTAGTATTTAACCTATCCGAAAAAAACCTTACTGAACACCATATATCCGTGCTATCAAAAGGGTTGACTTTCGTTCCTGTATCCAAACCGGCACCTCTCCAAACTGATATTGAATTTTTCAAAATACAACAGATCTTGACCAAACATGAACGATGGAAAGAGAAACCGACTATGCCTGACAACACTACTTTACCCAAGAACCCGTTGAGAGTCAAAAACACAGCAGACCAGAAAACCGCCAATATGTCCATCAAAACGTTCATGCAGTCGGTGAAAACCGAGTCACACAAGATGTTACAAAACCCAACTGACAACAGACAGAATTTGTCCAAAGCCGAGAAGATGGCTCTACAAGACCTGATGACTGACGCGAGCATTATTATCCGACCCGCCGACAAAGGAGGAGCGATAGTAGTTATGTCATACGTGAAGTACAAGGAGGAAATCTGTAACCAACTATCCGATAGAAACACCTATCAGAGATTAACATTCGATCCCGTGAAAAAATTCCAGAACCGGATAAAAAGTACCATCACCATTGGCATACAAATGGGGTTCATAGATACATATATGGCTAAATTCCTAACCGTTGACTACCCGAAACATCCGGTGTTATACACACTACCGAAAATTCATAAGGATATACAACATCCACCAGGGAGACCAATTGTCTCAGCCAGAGACAGTCTACTTGAACCAATCACGAAATATATCGATTATCACATCAAAACGACTGTCATGGATCTTCCAACGTGTCTACGAGATACCAATGATTTCTTGGAGCACATTAAGAACCTCACTTCAATAGAAGAGAGATACATATTAGCTACATTGGACGTAAAAAATCTGTATACCATTATACCACACATAGATGGTATACAAGCACTACGACACACTCTGAGCAACTCTTCAAAATATTGCGGACCGCCCGTGGAATTTATCATGGAGCTGCTATCTATAGCCCTTACATGTAACTATTTTAAATTCGAAGAGCACTTTTACCTTCAACTGACGGGCACTTCCATGGGGGCGGCTATGGCACCCTCATATGCCAATGCCTATATGTCAATATACGAAACCCAATCCATTCTGGAAAGATATAGTGAACAGATACTCACATATCATCGCTTCGTGGACGACATTTTCCTAATTTGGACAGGAACTAGCTCTGACCTAGACACCATGGTCTCCGACTTGAATGAAGCCGATTGCCCAGTAAAATTGACGCTATCATCAAGCACCCAAGAGATCCAATTTTTGGACGTCTCCATCTATAAAGACAACGGCAGATTAGGGTACACCTTATATCGCAAGGAAACGGCCAGGAATACGCTACTTCAGTTCAATAGCTACCATCCTCATAAACTGAAAGAATCCCTCCCGATATCACAATACATGCGGGTATTGAGATATAACAGCGACCCAGAGAAACGTGAGCAACAATTGCATGAAATGACGGACAGATTCCAACAGAGAGGATACAATTTAGACATACTAGCTAAGGCGAAAGAGAAAGCCATAAAACGGATGACATCCCCTGCTAACAGGGCCTCTCAAACAACAAAAATGTACCTACCCTTAACGTTACACACAGGAACCACACAGATCCAAAGATCTGTAAATAAATACTGGGGTATTTTACGTTCGGATAAGAATCTGCCACCAATTTTCCAACAGCAACCCACGATTAGTTTAAAAAGAAATAAAAATCTGAGAGACCTATTGGTGAAAAGCGATCCAATCACATGTTACCAAAAATCAAGAGGACCCACCAAAAAAGGTTGCTACAGATGTAGCGGCTGTGTGACATGTAGTCACATGAATAGCAATACCTCATTTGTCCACCCACACAGTGGAATTCGGATCCCCATTACACATTATATCACATGCACCACCGACCATGTGATATACCTCATCACTTGCCCCTGTGGTCTCTCATACGTGGGGAAAACAGATCTCACGCTCAGGGACAGGATTAGAGGCCATAGATCAACCATCAATACGGCATTCAGGGATCAAAAATCGGATAAGCCAGTGGCCAAACACTTTCTTCAAGCCAATCATAGGTTGCCCACTTTACGATTCATTGCCATAGACCATGTTCCACAGAATCCAAGAGGTGGTGACAGATCCAGAGCACTACTCCAACGAGAAACGTATTGGATACATCGACTTGACACAGTTATGCCCAAGGGACTCAATGAATGTATCTCATTCTCTATGTTCTGCTAAACATCACCTGGACGCAAACCATATGTCGTTCCAATAAGAATATGTTTGGTTCTCAGATCATCATCCCGCTTGTTAACCTTTTTAATTATTCGCTATCAGCTAAGATAATATAACATACAATAGTCTTACTAAGTGTTTGCATAATATCACTTATATCATTGTATATTTAGTCTCGACACTCAGGAAATTCTTGCCTTCTTTGTTTTTAATTTGCAATATTTGAGATTGATGTTGCCGTATGTTTTAATTTTTTCTGTTTGGCACTATATGCAGTAGTACACTTTTTGCCTTGTATTTTGCACTATTTAGCACATCTGGCACTTCAGTCTCATGCCTCAGACTGACACTCACTCATTTCTTGAGACCCTCTTACTTAAGATTTATTCGATATTTAGGGTTCTCTTCCTTAGCGATTAGACATCTCACACTCTTTCAGAACACATTGTCTATTCTGGTTGCTAGTATACACGAATATAACATATTGTTGATATGATATCACCTAGCAACGACGTTAATTACGTCGCACGTATTGATGCACGCTATGGAAACCACGTGGGGCGGGCTTCGTGACACTTCCGGGTTCGAATGGGCGGCTACACACACGAGATTGGTGAGTGCACTGTTTTCATGCCTATATATTACATGTTTAGTTCACTTGTAAATTGTTCTTGAAAAAGACCCTGAGGGGTCGAAACGTTGAATCACAGGATTTACATGCTGTTGTAAAACTACTTGAATAATAAATTCACGATTGTTTAGTCCTTCTGAGTGCTCCTCTTCATTGGTGAATATATATACGACGCTGGAAGCACCGGAGGCAAGTTTTATCTACATACCATTCAGGGGTGAGTGCCTGAAGGATTATTTTTTGTTTATATATATATATATATATATATATATATATATATATATATATATATATCTATATCTATATCTATATCTATATCTATCAGACCAGACTCTGGCACTCAACCCCAAAAGAGAGTACATACAATGTATATTACCAGGGTGCCTCCAGGCCAATAGATAAAAGGTGAGAATCAGGAGCACTCGCTTGGATTTTTCAAAAGTGAATAAAGTGTTTAATCACAACTTCAGCATCAACGTTTCGACCCTTCAGGGTCTTTATCAAGATAGTGATAATGCACATAAAATACAAATATATACAAAATAATAGATGATTAACTTACCCCACCTGTGTGAAGTGATTCCGGAAGTAAAACTAGCCGGACGGAGTGTGTGTATAGAAATGAGAACGTCCGCATCATGACGTTCATACGTGCGTGCGTGATGACGTGCATGCGGTAGGGTAGGAAAGGGTACCTTATGTAGGTCACCTAAGCCCCTCCCACAACTCCAGGCAAAGCTTTAATATATTAATATATATATATATATATATATATATATATATATATATACACACTGCCTTGCTAAAATAAAGTAGTCACAAAAAAAAAGGGTTCTCACACTAATATTTTGTTGGACCGCCTTTGTCTTTGATTACGGCACGCATTCACTGTGGTATTGTTTCAATAAGATTCTGCAATGTCACAAGATTTATTTCCGTCCAGTGTTACATTAAAGGAGCACTATAGGGTCTTAAAGGAGCACTGTAGGGTCAGGAACACAAACATGTATTCCTGACCCTATAGGGTTAAAACCACCATCTAGCCACCCTGGTCCCCTCTTGTCTCCCTAAAAAATAGTAAAATCTTACTTGTATTCAAGTCTGTAGCTGCTCACATGTCCCTGTTTTCTTTAGACCTGCCCACTGCCTGCTGACATCAGCAGAAGTGATAGCCTGATCCAATAACAATACTTGCCCATGGGATTGGCTGAGACTGACAAGGAGTCAGATCAAGGGCAGAGCCAGCACAATTCAAACACAGCCCTGGCCAATCAGCATCTCCTCATAGAGATGAATTGAATCAATGAATCGCTATGAGGATAGTTCAGTGTCTGCATGCAGAGGGTGGAGACACTGAATGTTTGGATGCATTTTAGGCAGCTATGACCCAGGAAGTATCTCTAACGGCTATCCGAGGAGTTGCCAGTGAAGTTATCACTAGGCTGTAATGTAAACACTGCATTTTCTATGAAAAGACAGTGTTTACAGCAAAAGGCCTGAAGGTAATGATTCTACTTACCAGAACAAATTCAATAAGCTGTAGTTGTTCTGGTGACTATAGTGTCCCTTTCATTTTTCACCAAGATTTGTATTGATGATGGGAGAGTCGTACCACTGCACAAAGCTTTCTCCAGCACATCCCAAAGATTCTCAATGGGGTTAAGTTCTGGACTCTGTGGTGGCCAATCCATGTGTGAAAATGTCTCATGCTCCCTGAACCACTCTTTCACAATTTGAGCCCGATGAATCCCCGGCATTGTCATCTTGAAATATGCCCGTGCCATCAGGGAAGAAAAAATCCATTGATGGAATAAACTGGACATGGAGTATATTCAGGTAGTGAGCTAACCTTATTCTTTAGGCACATAATGTTGCTAAACCTAGACCTGACCAACTGCAGCAACCCCAGATGAAAGCACTGCCCCCAGAAGCTTGTACAGTAGGCACTAGGCATGATGGGTGCATCACTTCATCTGACTCTCTTCTTACTCTGATGCGCCCATCACTCTAGAACAGGGTAAATCTGGACTCATCAGACCACATGACCTTCCATTGCTCAATCAGGATTTTAAATCCTTAGATGTTTTCTCTGCTTGATGCATGCCAATTATACTCCATCCAAGAACGTCTCTGCTTCCTGTCACTGAAATTAAGCGAAGCTGTATCCAACCCGTTCCGAGAACATTCTAGAACATTGTAGGTTAAATAGTGTCCTATGTAAATATGCCTTTTGTGTGTTCATTTGTAGACCTGTTTAAAAATTTGTTGCGTTTACATAAAAATAAAAAAAGCGTTGAAAGTCATGTTTCGGTGTTTGCAGATGCTCAAAACTCTGTAAAGTAGTACAATGTAAGCAAGATATTAATTTGCTGCAGAGGGATTTAGATATGCTGGGGGACTGGGCACTCAAATGGCAGATTAAATTTAATTTTGAAAAATGCAAAGTTATGCACTTCGGTGTAGGAGGGAATGGGACACATGGAGTGGCTTGGGGGGGGGGGGTCAATGAGACACAGAGGGGGAAGCAGACACCTGGGAGGGGGAATCAGGTAAGTATTATATATATATATATATATATATATATAAAAAAATCACTATTACCAGAACGCATCAACTACAACTTGTCTCATTCCTTTATTAGGTTACAACCATACTGTACAGAACTTACAAGCACGAGAATTAACTCCAAGTACGTCATTAGCCACGTTAGCTCCACAGTAATACATGCCATTAATTAGAAGGTTTTACTGGATTATAGGGATCCAGGTGGCCAATAGAAATTATATTTTCTGGCATAAAAATAAAAAAAGCGTTGAAAGTCATGTTTCGGTGTTTGCAGATGCTCAAAACTCTGTAAAGTAGTACAATGTAAGCAAGATATTAATTTGCTGCAGAGGGATTTAGATATGCTGGGGGACTGGGCACTCAAATGGCAGATGAAATTTAATTTTGAAAAATGCAAAGTTATGCACTTCGGTGTAAAGAATGCACAAGCAATTTATACCCTTAATAGAAGCGAATTAGGGAGAACAACACACGAAAAGGACTTGGGAATTGTTATACAAACTATGCAACAATGTGCAATGTCAATCAGCAGTGGCTAAGGCCAGGAAGGTATTGTCATGCATGAAAAAGGACATTAAAGGACCACTGTAGGCACCCAGACCACTTCAGCTTAATGAAGTGGTCTGGGTGCCTGGTCCAGCTAGGATTAACCCTTTTTTCTGTAAACATAGCAGTTTCAGAGAAACTGCTTTGTTTACCTATGGGTTAATCCAGCCTCTAGTGGCTGTCTCATTGACAGCCGCTAGAGGCGCTTCCGCGCTTCTCACTGTGATTTTCACAGTGAGAAGACGCCAGCGTCCATAGGAAAGCATTGATAATGCTTTCCTATGAGACTGGCTGAATGTGCACGCGGCTCTTGCCGCGCATGCGCATTCAGCTGGTGACGGAAGAAGAGGGAGGAGAGGAGGAGGAGAGCTCCCCACCCGGCGCTGGAGAAAGAGGTTAGTTTAACCCCTTCCACCCCCTAGAGCCCGGCGGAAGGGAGGCGGCACTATAGTGCCAGGAAAACGAGTATGTTTTCCTGGCACTATAGTGGTCCTTTAATTCTTGGAATGAGAATATAATTTTGCCTCTTTATAAATCACTGGTAAGACCACATCTTGAATATGCTGTGCAATTTTGGGCACCTGTTGTAAAGAAAGATATCATGGCACTAGAAAAAGTGCACAGGCAGGCTACAAAATTAATAAAAGGAAGGGTACATTTCAGCTATGAAGAAAGGTTAACGAATGTAAACCTCTTTAGTTTAGAAAAACTTTGGCTCAGAGGGGATATGATAATATACAAATATATCCAGGGCCAATACAATCCATTGTGTGGAAATCTTTTCACAAACCGGACCACCCTGCAACTAAAGAAACCACACGCGGCTAATCTGGTCACGCACACGTGGAACCCAGCAACAGCCACTGCATTCGTCCCTTGGAAGGCCTTCTCGGACACCTATGCGGCTGCCACAACCTGAGGCCTCTTGGCACTTATTGGGACCATCCCCTCGTTACTTCATGTAACATCATTGACCGGGACTGTATATAGTTACATAGCTGTATTGTTCATGTTACCTTATGGAGTCCCTACATAACCATGATCTTGCTTTTATACTTCTTTTATTTATTTTATTTTTTTTCTCCTCTTTTTATATATCTCTCAACTGACTGTCTCCTATTTCTATTTTTATTGTTACTCTTTTGTTCCTCGTATCCCACTCTCATAGCCAAGGGGTTGACACTAGGAGGACATATAGTACAGCCAACACTAGTTGAACCACTCAGTAGAGGGCCGGATCACAGAGCGACATCTACCTCTCCTCCTCCTCCTGAGCTCGGGGATACAGAGCACTATACACAGCATACATTGACAGCTACTAACTCTAGGAACCTTCAACACTACAGACATGCACCTTACCCTTCTAGATTTAAAATGTCAGTTTTATATAGGTTAGTTCAGTTGTTTTTTTTTTTTCTTGCATAATTCAAAAAACAAAAATGGGCACAACATACATATCACTTATGCGAACCTTGACTTTATGATTGTAAACTATAACCTATTGCAACTGCATGAACCTTATGCCCGCAAAAATAAAGAATTTTAAAAAATAATAAAAAAAAAATCTGCATCCAAACCAAATCGTCACAGAATAAAATAATTTTGATTTGTATATGGACGAAACACATTTTCTCACAGGTCTATACTGCTGTTTTTTTTTTTTTATATATATATAATTTTTTTCGCTTTATTTATGTAGGCTTGCCTGGATAGGAACCCAGAAGCTTTTAAACCTAAAATTGGAAAGGGCAAGGAAGGAGAATCTGACAGGCGACACAGTAAAGGCTGCAACTGCAAGCGTTCAGGATGTCTTAAAAACTATTGTGAATGCTATGAGGTAAGAGGATTATGTTTGTTTGATTATGTTTGTGTAGATGGGCTCTGGGAGAGTCTGGTCATTAAGCACTTTGCAAAGCCATTTCCTTCTGTCATTAAATGGTTGTCATGACCCTAAGAAAAACGGTTATTGATTACATATTTATGTATTAGCGTATCCCTTTGGGCCTTTATCTCTTTACTGTCATGATAGCGTATGTCTCTGCTAACAATCAACTTTTTTTTTTTTTTTTTTTTAAAGGCTAAAATCATGTGCTCCTCTATATGCAAGTGCATAGGCTGTAAAAATTTTGAAGAGAGCCCAGAACGCAAAACATTAATGCATCTGGCAGATGCAGCAGAAGTGAGAGTCCAGCAGCAAACTGCAGCCAAGACAAAGTTGTCTTCACAGATATCTGATCTGCTCACAAGGCCTTCTCCTTCACTAAGCAGTGGAGGTGGAAAGTAAGTGATCTTTGGATGAATGGTTATCTATACAGTGTTTGCTATATTTATATGTAGGATTTATAAATTCTAGCAATGCAACATGCTGTGTCCCAGGAAACCTTGGAAATTCATTTATTGAAAATTATTTATTTAAGGCTCCCAGCAAGTCTTCTAGGAACACCCCCAAAGATCCACTTGAACCAACTTCATAGATAAATTCTATCATACTTCATAAATGAACTCAAACCTGCTTCTCCAAAAAATATGTAACTGTTCTCACTCTAACTAAACAGATGGTCAGATTATTCCAGCCTTCAAGCGGATCTGCCTTGTTCCATCACAAGAGTTGAATCAATGCATCTCTATGGGGAGTGTTCAGCGTCTCCATGCAGAGTGTGGAGACGCTGAATGTCCGTGCTGCACACTGTGCAGCAGTGACCCAGAAAGCACCTCTACTGGCCATCTGAGTGATTGCCACTAGAGGTGTCACTAGTAATGTAAACACTGCTCTTTCTCTGACGAGGCAGAGATGTGCATTAAAAAGCCTGCAGGGACACTGTAATTTAAGCCTCATGTTACATATTACCACCCTCACACGTATGCTCACGCGAACACAACACCGACTTGATACTGTCTGTTATGTTTGTGTTAAAAAAAAAAAAAGTGTGCGATGTTCTCAAAAGCCAAGTACCTGATACCCAATGTTCTACAATAATCTTTCTGTATACCTCTGCTTGGTCAAAATGCCTTTACTGTTATCGAATGCACTGCAAAAATAATAATAAAAAAAAAAAAGCCTGCAGGGACATGCCATAGACAAGAGAACATTTACATTAAGCTGTAGTTCTGGTGACTAAAGTGTCTTTTTAACTTCTGATTGAAAGTAAAACTATTTCATGATGCAGAAGAACCAGAAGAATGAGTAGTATACCAATGTAGGGGTACAGGGAGCGTATAAATGGAATTATGGATTTAGATACCAATAGAGGCTGAGAATACCAATCATAGATAAATGATTGAAAAATCTGACGAGCCAGGTCGGGTGAAACGCGCGCGTCAAGGGAATTACCTTGCGGCTCATCGTACCTTAAATACTTATTCCTAAGTTTGCACTCTATCCTTTTTGTACATTTTACCAGGGGGGTTGGATCTAGGTGCCCTTGAAGGCACAGGGGGTTTATTTACGGACTATTTACCTAGTAGCTTTGGCTCCTTATTATCTCTTTCTCTATTTACTTTTATTTACTTATTTTTTCCCCCCTGCCTCCCTATGAATAGTTTATAAGTGTGGATCTCTCGGCATCCTGTGTTCGTGGCTATTCTCTCAGTCCCAATATCGAGCTAATCCAGTACTCCGGTTATAGTTCCAATTCTCCACATTCACCAAGATACTACAACACCTTATTATACTGCCCAGCATTTTCAAAATCATATGGGGTAATCCAACAGGTTTTTCGTATCTTGCAGCTACAGTTATCCATCACTTGTCTGCCTCTACAGCAAACAGACAGGATCCCTGATAGCATGATGTATTGTGGGCTTATTGTGCCCAGGAGTCACTGAGATTTACGGCCAACTCACATGAACCGTGAACAAACAGGACATATGATTGCCACACACTTATTTTGAATTGTAATATCTGCTAAAGCTCTTAGTGTGTTTTTTTTCCTGTATTCTGGGTTCCAACGGCATTTTTCGTTGCCGCATTATCTTGCCAACCCAGCACTCTGACTGTAGATTAAATTTTCCACATTTACTTAAGAGACTTCAATACTTTATCATATTGCCCAGTATTTTTGCAATCATTTGGGGCAAGGTGACAGGTTTCTCGTACCTTGTAGCCACAGCAGTCCATTACTAGTCTGTTTTTGTAACGAACAGACAGGACTACTGATAGCATGCATTGATGCACTGTCTCTGCGTATATGAAATTGGGAATTGTAACAACTTCAAAGTGCTTAGAGGTTACCCAGGTTCACGGCTAGCCTATATACACCGTGAACACACAGGACGTTTGATTGATAACACTCTTTTATGAATTATTATGTCCAAAATACATGTTAATCCATTGAACCTGCTACTTACAGTGCTGGCTATTTGCATAGATACTTACTACCAGTTCGTATACACAACGAACAGACTGTGTGCAACATTGGCAACTGTTTCTTATATATAGTTACATCTCCACACGCATGTCAATCTTCTGAGCCTGTTGTGCACAGACTTTGTATAAAGGTTTCCTTATTGACCAAGGTTACCGTTGTTACTATATATGCACAGGCTCTGCCAATTTTCCACACCACTTTAACTTACCCTTTCCCCTCCCTATACTTCACACTTATCATTACTTTTTTGTAACACAGACGTGTGTTCTACATACATCTATTAGAGTGCAACTTTGGAATTTCTTGAATTCTGAGTTATCAACCTGTTTCCTTTTATTCATTATTATTTTCATTTCAATTATTTTAGGGTTTCTCACTTTATGTATTCGTGTGGGACACTGCGGGTGATTGCCAAATTGTTAGGCAATTTTTAACATATACCTTTTTTCAATAAATTATTTTTTATTTTTTATTTTTCAATCATTTTTCTCTGATTGGTATTCTCAGCCTCTATTGGTATCTAAATCCATAATACCATTTATACGCTCCCTGTACCCCTACATTGGTATACTATTCATTCTTCTGGTTCTTCTATTTTCTACCAAGGGTTACCCCCTTTCTCTGTAGTATACTTAGGAAGCTGTACCCAATTAGTTTGTATTTCATGATGCAGGCTGTCAATCATAGCCAGGGGATCTGTGTTTAGGGCTGCATCAACAGAAACAAAAGTGATTTGACTCATAACTGGCAGGGAATTGAGCAGTTAGTCTACAGCGGCATGATTTGTACACCAAAACTGCTTCATTAAGCTAAAGTTGTTTTGATGTCTATAGATACTACAGCTACAACGTTAGCTTAATGAAGCTGTTTTGCTTTAAGCTAAAGTTGTTTGGATGCCTATAGTATTCCTTTAACAAAGGATGCAGAGCTTGATTAACGGTCCTCCCTTTGTTAACCTACAGGTTCCCTACTTTTCCTTGTATATAACTTTCAAATAGTCATTATTTTACAAAAACATGACAGTCCAGGGGAACAAATGCATAATTTAAAGGGACACTCCAATGCCCTAAAGCACTTTAGCTTGCTGAAAAGCTTTGTGTAAAGGGTGTGTTATCTGTATTTCATTTTGCAAAAAGTACAGATTTAAAAAAAAAAAAAACTAACCTGGTTATACCCCCTTGGTTTTTAATCAGACAACAGGTCCTGTTACTTCCTGGTTTGGTTATCTCAGTGGAACTAAATTCAAGAGGCCACAATAGCCCAGAGCACCTGCCTTGCAAAAACATTCATTAAAGGACCACTATAGTGCCCTGAGGGTGCCCCCACCCTCAGGGTCCCCCTCCCGCCGGGCTGGATGGAGAGGAAAGGGTTAAAACTTACCTTTATTCCAGCACCGGGCGGGGAGCTCTCCGCCTCCGATCCTCCCTTCCGGTTGAATGCGCATGCGCGGCAAGAGGTGCGCGCGCATTCAGCCGGTCTGGTAGGAAAGCATTATCAATGCTTTCCTATGGATGCTTGCGTGCTCTCACTGTGATTTTCACAGTGAGAATCACGCAAGCACCTCTAGCGGCTGTCAGTGAGACAGCCACTAGAGGATTTGGAGGCTGGATTAACCCTATTATAAACATAGCAGTTTCTCTGAAACTGCTAGGTTTATAAAAAAAAAAAAGGGTTAATCCTAGAGGGACCAGGCACCCAGACCACTTCATTAAGCTGAAGTGGTCTGGGTGCCTAGAGTGGTCCTTTAAGCTGAATTGGGAAGTCTGTGATTGGACAACTACAGAAAGTCTGGAAAGGGTTTGAAGGGGAGAGATTGCCAAGGCAGAATTGCAACTCTTACAAATTGTTTTTAGATATTCTTCAATGAAAAAATACATAATTACATGCATGCAAGTTTTTATTTGGGGTATAGCTACTAAACAGTGATTTTTATTTATTTTGTATTTGAACAATGGAGTGTCCCTTTAAATGACAACAAAATTATATATATTTAGATCCATGGGAATAATATTGGGATTTTAAAATGTCCAATTACTATCCAACATATTCACATAACTCCTGCATTTGGTACGTGTGTATTAGTCAGTCTAACATTAAAGGGAAACTCCAGTGCCAGAAAAACGATCCGTTTTTCTGGCACTGGAGGGTCCCTCTCCCACCCACCCACCAATCCCCGGTTACTGAAGGGGTGAAAACCCCTTCAGTCACTTACCTGGGACAGCGGTGATGTCCCTCGCCGCTGTCTCCGCCTCCGCGACGCTCCTCCCAGTGATTGCGTCGGCCGGTGGGCGAGACTAATCTCGCGAACCGGCCGAGGAGACTTAATGCGCATGCGCGGAAATGCCGCGCATGCGCATTACGTCTCCCCATAGGAAAGCATTGAAAAATCATTTCAATGCTTTCCTATGGGGTTTTGAGCGACGCTGGAGGTCCTCACACAGCGTGAGGATGTCCAGCGACGAACCCAGGAAGTGACCTCTAGTGGCTGTCTAGTAGACAGCCACTAGAGGTGGAGTTAACCCTGCAATGTAATTATTGCAGTTTATGAAAAACTGCAATAATTACACTTGCAGGGTTAAGGGTAGTGGGAGTTGGCACCCAGACCACTCCAATGAGCAGAAGTGGTCTGGGTGCCTGGAGTGTCCCTTTAAGGTTTTAAAGTTTTAAGCATGATTTTTTTACCTGGTTAGTTCAAAATGCAATTCAATAGTAATACTAGACTTGTAATTTTTTCTATATACATTAATTTGAACAAATGTTTTGGGGTTTTTTTTAGGCTCCCCTTCACATTCATCACAAAGGAAGTTGCTGAAGCCACTTGTGAATGCCTCCTCGCCCAAGCCGAACAGGCAGAGAAACAATCTAAAACCCCGGCCGCAACTGAAAGAATGATCCTAGAGGAGTTTGGACGCTGTCTAATGCGAGTGATTAATTCTGCCGGCAAAGCAAAAAGTGACCCTTGCCCAATGAGTTGCTAAGTGTAACTTTCAGCACGGAAAAACAGGAAAAAAAATCAGAACTTCTTTTGGCTATGCAGGTGGCATGGGATTTAATGCATAGACTTACTGCCAGAGATGAATTGAGGACTCCAGCCTTTACTCTGTCCAGAAGATGTCACAGAATTACTAAATGGTGCTGGTTTTAAAGTGACTTTCTACATTGTACATAAGATAGAAGATGTAATTTTATGGAAAATTACCTTTTAAATTCAATAGTTAACACACTCCCAAATCCTGTACATATGACGATACCTTAACGGTGAATTTATATTTTGGGGTTTTGTGTTCACCTCCCGCTTTGCTTGTTGTGTAGTTGTAATATTTTATTTATTTCTCCCCAGTTTTTCGTTCTAGTCTGGCCATTATTAATTTTGTGCATTTGTCTAGTTAGGGAGACACAAAATATACCTTTGGAGGTTTTGTATAAAGAAAAAAAAGGCATTGTGCATAACTTTGATCTCCAGATAATTTAGTGATGTAAAGAGGTGTGTTTTTTTTTTTTTTTTTTTTAATTATTTTTGTTTATTTAAATGGAAGATTTTAATACGGGCTATTTTAAGTAGGATACTAAACTCCTGAAACTTATCAAATAAGTTAAAAAAATAATCACATGTAGAATATGTGAAAGGACATATATTTTTAAAATGTAGGCAAGTGCGAACAGGAACCCCTTTTTTTAACCAGAGGTCGCCGACTTCTCGGTTGGTCGTTTCACTGCCCTTGCATGTCCGCTTCTTACTAGCAATCTGTTTTGTATTATTGTTCCTGATCATATTCCAATCCGGGCTTAGCAAACTAAAAATATGTGAACTTGTTTTTGTTTTAGTGACTATATAAATATAAAAAAATATATTTTTTTACAGAGGTTACTAAAATTGCAAATAACATAGGAGGACATAGATATTGCGATGGTATGTCTCAGACAGTTTTCTAATAATTATTCTATGGGAATGGATATCTGAAAATAATATTTCTGGGTCACTCATACCGTGGTTTGCATCTCATTTCTTCAGTGATCTGTTTTACTGTCCTTGTAAGCGATTAGGTGGACATATATGGTTATCATTTCAGCCTGATAAATTGGGGGGGGGAGGGGGGGTTAAACCAGTTCTATAGGTTAAACCAGTGGCTCCCAAACTTTTTAGGTTCAAGGCGCCCTTAATATTTCAATATTTTTCCAAGGCGTCCCTAGTAAAAAAAAAAACATTTAAATAAATGTCTAGGTTGTATACATGTACAGCGCTGCGGCATTACACTGCTAGCGGGCCAGTGAGGGAGATCCGGTCCTGCTGAGCCTGCAGGGGAGAGGGAGGCACAGATCCCGGTGCTTTGATTATAGCACCGGGAAAATATCTTGCCGCGCCACAGGGCACCGCGACACAGTTTGGGAACCACTGGGTTAAACTATACTTAGCCCAACGTGGGGAGGATAATGTTCTAATCACATTGTGTAAATGATCTTTTCTTGAATATTTTCCCACTTTTAAGTTTTTATAAAACCCCTATAGAGTGTGCTTATCTTTTATTCATCTCTTAATCAGGTTTTGTGTATATACATAATAAATATAGCCAACATGGACTTCCTCTGGGTACTCGGCAATGTCAGGGAGTTAGACATTTGATCTTCTCAACTTTTTGGCATTTAAAACATTGAGTTAATCAATTTGATGAAATTCCTGACTTTGGCTACTGGCATGATATGTTTTGAGCAGCAACTTGTCCCCTTCTCATCCTAGCCTGGCATCCTCATCCCTAAAATATGTTGAGATACTAAAGTCATAACTAAAGATAACTTTACTGTGTCTTATGCATACATTTAATATAATTTTAAACTTAATTATATAAAGAGAATGGCAGGCAACAGTCACTTTAAATGTATATTAAAACACAGTTGCTTAAAGAAATGATGCAGCTTTTCATGCAATGGAAAATATATTGGTTTATTTACTTCCCATTTCGTCTAGTCCATACTTGGACTTTCATCTTCAAAAACCGCAATACAGATAATACTTTGGCCTTTTCTTCCTGGTCCATGCACCCAAATCTGTTTTACTGGCACTGATCTATTGCATCCTTAATATACAGAATTAATAGAACTTCACCGTATAACAGCACATTAGTGATTTTAAAGTGTGGCATATTCTGGTTACAGAATTGTAAAAAATGGTTGAAATTCACTATATGCTCAGATAAAAAGTAAATGGTTTCTTTACAGCTCCAGCAAGATTTTAAATGTAAAAACTGGGTGGAAAATGAATGTCCTTTTCAAAAATAGAAACCTTTTAACAGTAGTTGGTCAGTTTTAGATTTCACCATTTAAAAATGCTTTCTGACAAATCTTGGGCATGTGGAAGAAGCTTCTCTTAATGAAGATTCCCCATCTTGAGCTGGGTTGGACTGTAAGCTATTGTCAGGAATGGGAGTTGAACTTCATTCAGGAGGGGGTACAGTTTGACCTATAAAGGTATTTTGGAGTCCTGGTATACAATTTAACTTCTTTAATATACATACTCTTGGATTCTTCCAGATGTTTGGCAAACACTCTTCTTGTTGACTAATCTTTCCTTGCAGCAAGAAGGCTTACTGAGAAGGTGATTTTCTGAGATCAGAGAATTTGACATCCTAAGATTTCCACATTACTGCTTCCTCACGTTGTGTTCAATGTTTGGTATAGTGGGTTCTAGGATAGAACTTTATTTCCAGGATTCCACTAGACCAGGCATAGGCAACCTTCGGCACTCCAGATGTTTTGGAATACACCACCCACGATGCTTAGCCAGCATTATGGTGTATTTAGTCCACAACATCTGGAGTGCCGAAGGTTGCTTGTCCCTGCACTAGACTGTGATCATGTACATCACACCAAGCTGCAATATGGAGATCTAAATTCCCCACCACACTCCATCAGATCAGAGCCCCTAACCACAGCTGGGTCCCTGTTCTTAAAACCAGCACTTTATGTAACCCAATTCTTAAAGAAGCATTTGTTTTGGGTTTTTTTGCATGTACTTACTAAAGCAAATAACATGCCTAATGTTAAAATGTTAGGTGTCAAAAATTGCCTTTGAGGCAAACTGGCCTTACTGCACTCTCTCGGCAAACATCAATCAGCCTGTTTAAAAGGGAATTGGCGCAGTTAGAATAAAAAACCTTTTTAATATGTTTTCAGTGCAGTAACTTGTATATAGTGTTCACTGTCCAGTAATAATGTATAAATGTAAATTAGTCAAAGTAGACAAAATCGAATTACGTAATTTCTGTAGTCCAATTTCAAAGTTTGTGTACTCCCCCACCACCACCACCACTTTTACGTTTTGGTGAATAGGAGCTGTCGATGTTGTACATATTGCTTTGCTATTCTTTTGCACCTTTTTGTGATGTGTATTTATATTTTTGTGCAGGAAAATGTGAATTTTTGTCTTCAATTGTAGATTATGTACAATGAAACTAAAACTCTGTTCTGGCTTGTAAAAACGAAAGAAATTGGGGGGAAAAAAAGGTGCAATGAAATGGCTTTCCCAAGGTTTCAAGATTGAAAAAATATATATTAATAATCTACAATTCATCAAGCTGTTGCTGCTGTGATATAGTCTGAAAATTGCATTTGGAGGGGCAGTGTTTACCAGGACAACAGAATCTTTGCTCTAGGGGCAGTGCAGTTTGATGAGTTACATCTTTTAAAGTATTAAGCTTGCTTTTTTTTTATGTAATGTAAGCAGTCTATTTTGTATGCATTTGCATCAAACCGCTGAATGAGAATTGTGGGTTTGTGGATTTGAGTTTGTTCAACCTAATTTTTTTTTTATATTTTTATTTTTATTAAAATGCTTGGGTGACAGTGATTTTATTTTTTCCCCTAGATCCGTTTACATCTAAAAGTAGAATAACAGACAAAATTTATATTTACTAGGACTATTAAAAGATTCTTTCTATATTGTACAAAGTCAGATAAATCAGAAGAAATAAACATTTATACTATTCTATAGTAATGTTTTCTTGTATTCTTGTACACGTCCAATTATTGATCATAAATGGTGATTTCAGTGTTATTGCTACAAAATGGTTGGATGCTTGGGGTTTGCCTTTGGGATCGCTGTTTTTATTTTTTTGCAAATGCCGGCTTATCCAGCACCGTCGTTTTACTAACTGAACATTGAAGCCAAAAATGGCTAGAATTCTGCATTAAGAATTTGGCAAACCTGACTGATCAATTTGGTATTCAGATGGTAAGAAGTTAATCAGAATCTCAAGCTTAGGTTCAACCCTTGTTTGTCATAATTGCAGTTTGTCCTTTTCTCTATCATTTGTAAACAATTGCTTACTGTCAAGATTTGTATTGTCAGTTTGGCATGTTGATAAATTAAAAGGGTATCCCTTTTTATGACAAATACAACTTAATTTTAAAATATAGAAAATCGACCCGGGAAAATTTAACGACTGGCCCACACCCCCTCACCCTTAATCGGCAGGAAAGGTCCCCGAGACTACATGGGACGAAAAAAAAAAAAAACTGTACCGGGCAAGCCCACCCCAGGGCTAACGATCGGGGAAATGTGGCGGCAAGCAAGCTACGCCTGTGGGCCCAACATGGCGGCTCTCCATGGCGGTTGCTCCGACTTTTCGGAGGACCTGTCTGAGGACGCAGATGAGGAACACCTACCTGCTCCTGCCCCAATGCAAACACCTAAACATAACAAAAAGGGAGCAGATTCTGAGCCGGTAACCACGGCAATCCTCAAGACACTTTTAGCGGACCTGCAGAGAAATATCCTCGCGGATGTAACGGCCCTGCGAAACGACTTACAGGGTCTGACAGGCCGCATCGGCACGCTTGAGGGATCCACACAAGCTCAAGCACAGAGCATCACAGCGTTGCAACAGGCAGTGCACGACCTCCAAATACAGACCCAGAAACTAGAAAACCGCTCCGCAGCACAAGAGGACTCCAGACGAAGACACAACCTGAAGATTAGAGGGGTCTCTGAGGCAGTGCCGGACAATGAGCTGCCACAAGTCATAAAACGCCTGATTACAACCATCCTGCCGACCAGGCAAGCCAAAGAGATCAACCCTGCAGACCTCTTTCGGATTCCCAAGCCCGCAAAGGCACCAGCCACAGCCACCAGGGACGTCATACTAACGTTCCGAAATGGCCGAGAAAAAGCTACAATACTCACGGCTCTGCGAGGAAAAACGCCTCTCCTATTTGAATCCATGGAGCTAACGTTCTTCGCGGACTTATCCAGTGGCACCTTAGCCTGGCGTCGGTCGCTCCGACCGCTAACTTCCCTGCTTCAACGCCACAAGGTTGGGTACCGCTGGCGGCTACCTCGAACTCTCCTAATTCAACAGGGGGCAGACACACACCAACTGTCCTCCCCCCGGACCCCACCCCTGAGCAGTGGGTGGGGGCCCTAGATAAGAATGGTGGGGGGGGACCTACCGTCCTCCCCCCGGCCCCCACCCCTGAGCGGCGGGTGGGAACCCTAAATGAAATCCCCCCCCCCCAATCAAGGTGACTAGGGGTCCCAAGCCCCTAGTCACCCCCCCACCCAAAACAAACTATTCCCTACCTACCCCCCTCACCCTAAAAATAGTGAGGGGGGAATAAAATAACTAACCTGTAAAAAAAAAAAAAATCTTCATTTTTCAGCCCCCAAAAAAGGCCAAATAAAAAGCCATCATACCCGTTGAACTTAAAATAAAATATAAAACCCGAGCGCAAAAAAAAACCTTACGAAAAAGAAAAAACCCGAATCTTCACCGATGGAGGGTTCCGCGCAGACTGAGCTACGCAGGGCGGGGGGAAAACTTTCCCACGCTGTGTAAAATGACACAGAACACTGTGATTGTATGGTTTTCAAGCCATCCAATCACAGTGCTGTGTGTCATTTTACACAGCGTGGGAAAATTCCAAAGAACTTTCCCACGCTGTGTAAAATGACAAAGAGCACTCTGATTGGCTTAAACACACCAATCAGAGTGTTCTTAGCCTAATTGCATAGCTCAGTCTGTGCGGAGCCCTCCATGGGTGAAGATGGATTATTTTTTTGCGCTCTGGTTTTTTATTTTATTTTTGGTTCGTCGGATATGATGGCTTTTTATTTGGCCTTTTTTGGGGCTTAAAAATGAAGATTTTAGAAAAAAGAAGACGACAAATGGTAAGTTTAATTTTTTTTTTACAGGTTAGTTATTTTATTCCCCCCTCACTATTTTTATGTGAGGGGAGTAGGTAGGGGATAGTTTGATTTGGGTCGGGGGGCGACTAGGGGCTTGGGACCCCTAGTCACCTTGACTGGGGGGGGATTTTCATTTAGGGCCCCCACCCGACGCTCAGGGGTGGGGGCCGGGGGCAGTAGGTCCCCCCTTATTGTTTATTTAGGGCCCCCACCCACCGCTCAGTAGTGGGGGCCGGGGGGAGGACGGTAGGTCCCCCCCACCCACTGCTTAGGGGTGGGGGCCGGGGAGAGGACAGTAGGTCCCCCCCCTCTTTATTTAGGGCCCCCACCCACCGCTCAGGGGTGGGGGCCAGGGGAGGAGGACAGTAGGTCCCCCCCCTTATTGATTTTTTTTAGGGCCCCCACCCACCGCTCAGGGGTGGGGGACGGGGGGGAGGACGGTAGGTCCCCCCCACCATTCTTATTTAGGGCCCCCACCCACCGCTCAGGGGGGGAAGACAGTAGGTCCTCCCCTCTTATTGTTTTTTTTTTAGGGCCCCCACCCACCGCTCAGGGGTGAGGGCCGGGGGGGAGGACAGTAGGTCCCCCCCCACCATTCTTATCTAGGTCCCCCCCCCCACACCGCTCAGGGGTGGGGGCCGGGGGGGATAGTAGGTACCCCCCTTATTGTTTTTTTAGGGCCCCCACCCACCGCTCAGGGGTGGGGGCCGGGGGGAGGACGGTAGGTCCGCCCCCAACCATTCTTATCTGGGGCCCCCACCCACCGCTCAGGGGGGGGAGGACATGCATCAACTATGTCATTTTCCATGGGAGTTTTGCCATGGATCCCCCTCCGGCATGCCACAGTCCAGGTGTTAGTCCCCTTGAAACAACTTTTCCATCACTATTGTGGCCAGAAAGAGTCCCTGTGGGTTTTAAAATTTGCCTGCCTATTGAAGTCTATGGCGGTTCGCCTGTTCGCGAACATTTGCGGAAGTTCGCGTTCGCGAACCAAAAATGTTATGTTCGCGACATCACTTATTGAGGGGAAACGAAGGCATCCATTCTGTTCAGCACAGATTAACCACTGGCTGGTAAAGCACAGAAACGCCATGTGTAAGTTTCCACCATAGCAACCACACCTCGCTGGTAAAAACAACTCATCCTGAGCATAACTTACCCTGTGATAAACAGAAAATTGCAACAGTGTCTACAATGTATTGAATTGTGAGTTTGTGCGGTGCCAGGTAAATACAGTAACTGAATTTTATATAAACAACCCACACAGAGCAAAAAATACAAACACTTTACTTTTGGATTTATATCCCATATCTAGTCTTTCCTTTCATTGTATTGCATTTTAATATGGTGTGAGATGCTTTTATATATGCCCTTAAGGAAAATGTATAACTCTTTTAACGCTTTTAACTCTGCAGCTGAAAATATTGCTGTTGTGCAAGAAGAGCCACGTTTTCTTTGCACCAAATATGACAGCCAACAGAGGCGTTTCAATGAAATAGTGAAATTCCACTTTTTCTACCAAGAGGCCTCCGAGGTACCATCTGATGCAGTGCGGTATTTTGCCACTCATGCATATTAAATACCCAATGCTTTTTTTCATCAATGATCTCGGTCTTGGAGTTGGGGACATAGCAGTGCAGCATGGAAAATAAGTTAACTCTCGAGGCGTTAATTTTTAACTTTTGCATGGGTTCACTATTCACCTAAATGGTGACTAGGGCACTATAGATTTAAGAATACACATATGTCTTCCTCATACTAATTTTTCTTATAAATGTTGTATTGTTATTGTCATGTAGGATGTATAGGGATTTAGCTTTAGTTATTGACTTCTTTGACATTATTTTATAGATCATTAAAGGGATTCTACAGTGTGAGGAATACAATGTCTTATTACAACACTATAGTGCCTCCTAATAAGAGTCTTTGGACTGATAGGGAGGACATATGTTTATAATGCCACAAAGGAAAATGGCACGGCAATAAAGATGTCCTGAACGGTTTGCTGGCGAATATCGCGTGTTCGCATCCGCCGCGGACGGCGAACATATGCGATGTTCGGTCCTCCCCCTATTCGTCATCATTGAGTAAACTTTGACCCTGTACCTCACAGTCAGCAGACACATTCCAGCCAATCAGCAGCAGACCCTCCCTCCTCCTGGACAGCATCCATTTTAGATTCATTTGGAAGCTGCATACATTTTTTTTTATTTTTTATTATTTTTCTATTTTATTTTTTTTATTCTTTATTCTTGTAGTTCATGGAGGTATAACAATGTGGTACCCCAACGGCATTCCTCATGCTTTTCAAGTAACAATTGTAACAATAGGGTATATGTTATTACCCTAGTCTGCACGGAGCCCTCCATGGGTGAAGATGGATTAATTTTTTTTTGCGCTCAGGTTTTTTATTTTATTTTTAAGTTTGACGGGTATGATGGCTTTTTATTTGGCCTTTTTTGGGGCTGAAAAATGAAGATTTTAGAGAAAAGAAGACGTTGAATTTTACTTTACAGGGTAGTAATTTTATTCCCCCCCCTCACTATTTTTTAGGGTGAGGGGGTAAGTAGGAGCTTTTTTTTTTATTTGGGTGGGGGGGTGGGTGTCTAGGGGCTTGGGGACCCCCAGTCACCTTTGATGGAGGGGGGGGAGGATTTTCATGTAGGGCCCCCACCCGCCGCTCAGGGGTGGGGGCCGGGGGGAGAACAGTAGGTCCCCCCCTTATTGTAACTTAGGGCCCCCACCCGCCGCGCAGGGGTGGGGGCCGGGGGGGAGCACAGTAGGTCCCCCCATTATTCTTTTATAGGGCCCCCACCCGCCACTCAGGGGTGGGGGCCGGGGGGGACTGTAGGTCCCCCCCTATTGTTTTTTAGGGCCCCCACCCACCGCATAGGGGGGGGAGGACAGTAGGTTCCCCCCCCATTATTCTTTTATAGGGTCCCCACCCGCAGCTCAGGAGCCATGTTACTCTGTATATAAAGGTAGCCATGTTTACACGGTATATAGAGGGGAGCCATGTTACTCTGTATATAGAGGGAGCCATGTTTACACGGTATATAGAGGGGAGCCATGTTTACACTGTATATAGAGGGGAGCCATGTTTACACGGTATATAGAGGGAAGCCATGTTACTCTGTATATAGAGAGGAGCCATGTTTACACTGTAAATAGAGGGGAGCCATGTTACTCTGTATATAGAGGGGAGCCATGTTACTCTGTATATAGAGAGGAGCCATGTTTACACTGTATATAGAGGGAGCCATGTTACTATCTGAGGTGGTTAACTTTGATTGACCCTGGCATGTTTGTTAGTCTGGCTTGAATGGTTGTCTGGCATGAATAAAAGTAGCATGTTTCAATTATATTAGTAGTTAGACTAGTTTGCACTAAAACATGGAAGACATCCTAGTATGAATCGTGATCAACCGCTCTGAGACTATGCATTGTTGACTGTCTATAGACGAAGTGGCTTTAGCTACACTTTAAGGATCACCAGTCTGTGGGTGCTGTATCTCTGCGACTGCTATTCAGGAGCCATAGATTGCCGGGTATTGTTGCCAATGCTATTCAGGAGCCATAGATTGCCGGGTATTGTTGCCAATGCTATTCAGTGGGTGAGTCCTGTAGCCTCCTGGTGGGCTAGAGTCCATAAAGCCCGGTGCTGGCCCTCCAAAGTCATGGTACTGCCCAGTCATCCTATGCCCGTTCGGGGCCTGGGTCTGAGGTGGGCACATGGAGCAGCACTGCAGTGCTTGGTAAGGATGCCGGTCCGGTCTCGTACCTGCAGAAGGGGCTGTAGCATCCTGTGAGGGGTTTGTAGTCCGACAGGGCTCTGGGTCGGCCCTGGCGTTTTCGGCTGCTGGGCCTGGTCGGTCCGTCTTGCGGGTCCGGTCCAGTGCCTCTCGTCTCTCTGCATGTGCCTCAGGGGCCTTTTGACATCTGACAGCTGGCTTGTCTGAACTCTTAGCCCGGTAGCTTTTACCATACACGCTGGTGGAGTCTGAGGCGTTCCAAAAATTTGTGAGAGGCAACGCAGAGAGAGGAGGAAGATGGCTTTGAGGAGGTGGAAGACCAAACAGCAGGCTTGTTGTCACCTTTCGGGGACCCTTGGTGTTGTACGTGGCTGGGTGGAGGAAGAGACCTTCAATGACATCAGTGAGGATAAGGAACGGGACATGGCTAGCTTGGTATCCAGCCTTGTGCAAATGGGGAGTTTGCGGTTGTTTGTGGTGTGTTAAACGGGGAGTTTGGTCTGTCACTGTGAAGCGCGCGTAACCCTTACACTACCTGATCGATACAACATCATACCTGATGTTTTAAAGCACGTTATTCCGAACAATTTAGAAATGTTAGGTGATTTATGCCCTTTATGGATTAAAACCAGACTCTGCATCAACTATGTAATTTTCCATGGGAGTTTTGCCATGGATCCCCCTCCGGCATGCCACAGTCCAGGTGTTAGTCCCCTTGAAACAACTTTTCCATCACTATTGTGGCCAAAAAGAGTCCCTGTGGGTTTTAAAATTCGCCTGCCTATTGAAGTCTATGGCGGTTTGCCCGGTTCGCGAACATTTGCGGAAGTTCGCGTTCGCCGTTCGCGAACGGAAAATTTCATGTTCGCGACATCACTACTGAGAGACCAACACCTTGCCCCAACGTTCGGTTGCCCATGCGTGGTCCAAATCATAGGTAGAGCATCTCCATCCTGGTTTGTCGGTAAATTTGCCACCTGGCAAGAGTTAGATCAGTTCCACTATAACATAAATATACAAAGAGAAAGGTTTGTCTCTAATCTAATTCACACTATAATCTGACATTTATTTATTCGTAGTATGTCACCCATATCAGAACAAGGAGATGAGTTGTCTCTCCCCCACACTCCAGCCAGACCCCTGGTAGACCTAGTACCCTGAAGAAATTCAGGAACCTGCTACACCGGGTTCACTGAGGTCTTGGACTATCTAAAAAATAGCAGCGGAACTCAGACGCAGAGGTATTCCTTTCTCCTCTACTGTAAGAAAGGCAGAACTATAGCGGCTGATGATATCTCAACCAGGCATGCCCAGGCCTAGCACCAGCTCACAACGAAACAGCCAGGACAGCCTTATGGAGATGCATACCATGATGACATCTATAATGTCATCAATCCAGTCAATAAATGATAGACTCACAAAGTACACAATACTAAACCCCACCCAAGCAAACTCCCAGAGTAATATTTCATCTTGTAAAATAATAACTCCATCCCATCGAATCCCCCCTGTAGTCAGGAAAGACATCATAGAAGGGAAAGATGTAAACCTCGTGTCCATATTAATATGTATACAAAACTTAATTGATAACTCCGAGGGGGCCTGGCGCTCCCTGACTTTGAAAAATACTATCATGCAGCACACCTTACACGAGTCATCAGCTGGACGGTAGCCAGCGGCACAAAACCATGGACCCAACTGGAATCCGATACCATCAACTGTGACCTCCGGACACTGCCTTGGATACCCGCGGCGGCGTACATACGCAAACGCATCACCAACCCCTTCGTGGCAGCAACCATGAGGATCTGGCACAGACAGGGCCCAAAACAATACCTGACTACAGATCCAGGCCCGCTGCTGCCACTAAGAGGCAACCCAGACTCCCCAGCGGGAGACCACACTGGGCCCAGCAATTCCTCGCATGGTAGACATCCTCGTGCACCCGTTCGACATTCGTCCGTTAACAGAACTCTTCCCGGACAGACCACTCACTTTTTCACACACACTGGCTAGAGCACAAATCTCCCAATACGCCAGATCCATCCCTGTTGAGTGAAACTACACAATTCGAACACCTTTGTATGCAAGACACGGAAACACCCCAAGCCATCTCACAGATATACACAATACTGGTCACCAGTAGGTACCTATTGGCACCGCCCTGCATAAGGAACTGGGAAGAAGACCTTGACGAGACCATGTCAGAAGCGGACTGGGACAAGTGCATCACCCCGGTACAAAAAACACCAAGCTCAGCACGCCTGCAAGAACACTCTTACAAGATACTCACCAGATGGTATCTGACACCGACGGCACTTCACGTCAGGAACCCAGACATACCAGACACCTGCTGGAGATGCGGGGAGGAAACAGGCACATTTCTACATATCTGGTGGGCATGCTCACGGCTCAGGCCCTTCTGGGACACAGTTAGAGACATAATACACGATTTAACGGACGAGATGCTCCCAGCCGTCTTTCTCCTCCATCACACCAGCATGGCCACGCAGACATACATTAGATCCGTAATACCGCGGTTGCTGAACGCAGCCAAAGCGATCATCCCCATCTATTGGAAGCAGGCAAACATACCCCCGATATCGAGATGGGTGGAAGAGGTAGAAACATACGAAGATATAAAGGCAAACACTCCGAAACACAGGGACCGAATAACCACATCAAATGACTTTCAACGACACCTGGCCCCGCAGTAGCCAGAAAGGACGGGAGAAAAGAGATGGTGATCGGGGAACCGGGCGGGGGACAGAGGGGTGCGGCGGACGGGGGCAGCGGCAGGGGGTGGAAACACATAGGCCCCCACTCCCCAACCAAACTCATTAACACACCTCAAAGGACAGACACAGAAGCTAAACAAGACCGAAAGACCTTAACAGGACACCCCCACTTAACATGACTAACAGGAGACACTGTATGAACGATACAGCCCTACACAGCGCCACCAGAAACCCGACCCAAAATAGACTCATGGACAGTTGAGACACAGAGTTGGGCAACACCGCAGTCAGCATAGGAGGGAAGAACACACACAGGAGACACAAAACCAAAAGTTTGCAATGCCACACACACACACACACACACACACCTAACCAAGACCCTTCAAACCAGACACAAAGAGATGACAAGAAAAAAAAAAAAAAAAAAACAGGCACCACACACCGAACACCCATCAGAACACGATGTCAACACAACCAAACAGGAAAAAACACACAGGAACTGAATTAACCACACTAATAGACGAGCCACACCATGGTATCACCATGGGCTGAAACAGTATGCCTTAGTGGCAGAGATACAAATTCGGCACACACGCGCAATGAAAACCAGACCTCCAAGCAGGCTACAACGCAGCAGAACCTAGAGATACTCAACGCCAAGTGCACACGAACCATTGAGATACTCTATACCACACACTGGCGCACCCCAGGTAAGTAAACCTAAAAACCACACCTATGACAATGACAAATACGGTACACAAATAGACGCGCACGACCATAACACACCAAGCTACACAAGGCAACGGACACTTAGAAGCACAGGTAATATACAGGTATACGTACCAGAGCAAAACAGGACGAGGTTAAAAGTCAGATATATGCCCCCCAGAGGAGACACAAATAGAGAGCTAACAGACCGAATGCTAACAGTAGAGAAGCAAGATACGATCAGCACACTGCTACGGCACCCCTGGTATAGATAAGACGCAACGCACCAGCAAAAAGACACAGGGCCCACAAAAAATGTATATGCACTGGGTTGAAACACTCAAAACCATATTCGCTTGTGTAATCACGATAAAGGTACACTACAAGTCTTACAGATGTCAAATGCGAGCAACTAAATATGCATATATCTACTGTATCACACCTGCAATAACCAACTAGCCTCTGCGTAGGCGACGAAATGCAAACAAATGTATGTACCGAAACCATGCGCCCCTGCGTGGGCGACCTTTGCTTTATTATTCACAAAGATGCTACCTGCATATATGTTACGACAACAATAAAAATATTCAAAACAAAACTTAATTGAGAATAAGTCTTATTGCTATAGAAACGTATCTGTGATCCTCAAAGCTAGAGACCCTAGACTAAATTTTAAAAATGAACTATATCAGAATTCGTGCTCGCCTTTGGTATCTACAGGGATGTAACTTGTTCCTCATTCCCACACTAGACCTGTACTTACACAAATTGGTGGATTTGGGACATAAATACATTCTTCACATTCTATGATTATCCCAAATCTTTTCCAGCAGCTCTCTCAGTTTAACATTCGTACAGTTTGGAGCCAATTAGACACTGAGCTATTCTGCAGTCACTTTGTGGGCCAAAAGCTCTGTCATTTACCATATACGCATCAAATTCTCATACCACCAATTTGTGCCTAAATTAAGCTGACTCACCTACCACAAGACAAATCTCTAATTCCACCCAAAATCCAGAACAAAAATGTCTCAGAGAAAAACTAGGCAGACCTTTTGTGTTTCATAAAGGGACACTATAGGCACCCAGACCACTTCTGCCCATTGGAGTGGTCTAGGTGCCAACTCCCACTACTCCTAACCCTGCAAATGTAATTATTGCAGTTTTCTATAAACTGCAATAATTACCTTGCAGGGTTAACTCCACCTCTATTGGCTGTCTACTAGACAGCCACTTCCTCCTTCATAGCACAGGAAACCTGTGCTAGAGCGTCGCTGGACGTCCTCACGCTGTGTGAGGATCTCCAGCGTCGCTCATTTCCCCATAGGAAAGCATTGAAATTGTTTTTCAATGCTTTCCTATGGGGAGACGTAATGCGCATGCGTGGCATTGCCGTGCATGCGTATTAGGTCTCCTCGGCCGGTGGGTGGGATCAGTCTCGCCCACCAGCCGACGCAATACAGAGGAGCGGCACGGAGGAGGAGACGGCGCGGAGGTAACTGGGGATTGGTGGGTGGGACCCTTCAGTGCCAGGAAAACGGATTGTTTTCCTGGCACTGGAGTTTCCCTTTAAGTGTGTAATAACTTTAATGCTGGCTGTTGTGGTTTCAGCACGGATGGCTACATGTATGTTTTGTCATGTTTCAAAGCGCATGCTAAGACTAGGAAAATTTGGCATACTATTTAACCTCTCACCCCTCCATTTATTTAGTGAATTTTCTCACCAATGATTTCTCACAAGACTTTCACGTAGGTCTCATATCATTCCCTAGAGGCACCTTTGAATGCAATAATCTACAGTCTGCCTTACACTAACCACTTACAGTAGATTTACTACTACAAAAAGAAATATAGACAATGGTTTCATGCTGGGTCCCTTTAATCACCACCTTTTGCATTTTGACAAACGAATTTATTGGAATAGATAGGCATATTCAGTAACAAAAAGAGGATTCTTTCCACATTCAGTAGCCACACCCAGCATGAATTCATTAATTCCATCAGAAGAATTTTCACTCCATTGTATAGCCGTGGATAAGGCCATACAGGACATTTTAAAAGCAGGAAAGTCAGCATGCCTTAGTAAAACCGATCTCTAACGTTTTCACACTGCTTCCTAAACACCCATCTCTATGGCATTTACATGGTGCTAAGTGGAGAAGAAAAAAAAAAAAACTATTTTTAAACCAAACTAACATTCTAAAAGCAGCACCAAAATATTTCACATATTTGCTGAAACACTTTGTTGGCTTCTGCTTAACATCACTATATGCCCGGACTTCTTATCAATAGAAGTTCATATTTCACCAGTGTTCCCAGCATCACAGCCCTGTTTTCAAAATTAGGGGTCCCCATATCCAAAGATAAAATGATAGGCCCCCTCCGTTAATCTTGTCTTTTTGATGGATTCCATATTAATGCAATTGAGTCTCCAAAAAGACAAGTCTTGGATACTCTAGTGTCTCCCTTTAAGTCAATGACCCTACCATCAGCTCTACCTCAAAAGGCTCACTTCCTAGGTGTTCTCTTTGGCTCCAATCTCTTAAAGCCGTCTTGTCCAATCACACCAAAATCTGCTACTTCCATCTCAAACATAGCTTGCATAATGCATGCTGCTAAGGTGGTCAATGCTGCTCTCATCGATCACCTTGACTACTGCAATCTGCTTGTGCATTCCCAGCTTGTCTCTAGTCTATATTGCGGTGGTGAGGCTAATCTTCCTTTTCACCTGCACTTATCATGCCTCCACATTGTCACTCCTTACACTGGCCTCCCATAAGATTTATGGCTCAATTTAAATTTCTGGTGCTTGCTTACAAGTCTCTACATAAGGCTTCTCCTGTCCTCATTAACTCACCAGTATATCCCGCCGAGGCCCCTACTCTCTGCTTAAGAGCTGCACCTATTCCTCCCTGCACGTTGGTAACCCACTCTGCTTCTTCTCCTGAAAAGGTCTTCCTAAAATCCTACCCTTTATTCCAGGGCTCCCCATACAGTCTCAATGGCAACATAGTTCCAGCAAACCAATCCGGCAAATGTAAATTTATAAAACCTGCAGACGGCAAGTTTTTTGACCCTATAACTTTCCAAAAAACAAAACCTGTGGGGCAATGTTGAACTCTGAGATCACAGCATAAAAGTGCACTTTTATAAAGTGTCATAACACCAGCCAGATAAAGCTGTTCTGAATGATGAACTGCTTTGTCTGAAGCGAAAAAGCAGTACTTTATGTCCTACATTTGTTTCCTGATGTTCTGGAAGTTGTTTTAAGGCAGGGGTGCTCAAAATGTAAATCCCGGATGTTTTAAAGCTACCCCTACCATGATGCTTTGTCATTTTAAATGTAAGCAAAGAATCAGGAGTCGTTCTTTAACATTTGGGATCTACTTTTGGGCACCACTGTGTTAAGGTAATAAAGGGTCAGAAATATGTATGTTTGTATTCCTGACCCTATAGTGTTCCTTTAAATTCTCACTTTAGTGATTAACCTTGAAAGAAAAAAAAAAATGGAGAAGCACTTCATTGGCCTGAGATCATCCATCCACAACCTTAGGTGGAGGAGCAGCAACATGGATGGAAAGAGTTTTAACTTCATAAAGAGGGGGAAAAAAACAAAACAAAAAAAACAGGCAACTTTTATACACAATTTTTTCCTTTATTATGTTCATGCATAAAAATAATACTTGATACAATTAGTATACAAGACAAAAAAAAAGTTAAGTCACCATCTCATGAGCCACAGCAGATTTAAATGCATTTTAAACAGTATATTTCAAGCTATTGCAAAACCTCTATTTCAGAATCCTTCCTAAATGGAGAAAATAAAAAAACAACAATTATTTTATCAAGTAAATATTCAAGTTAAAAAAACGTTGTGGACAACAAAAGCATAATAGATAATTTAAGGGTCAACACATTACCACGAATGACATGCATTATGTAGTATTACCTGTAAATGAACGCAGATGTCACTTGATTAGCCTTGACCATCTAACCTAGTACAAGAAATACAAAATGTCATTGTTTTGGTTGTGGAGAGAAAAAAAAATGTTTAAACAAAAATCATGTCCTCATACAAGAAAAAAAAAGTGTAATCAAAGAGTATCATAATGTGAACAGCAATAATAAGGTTAATCCTTGGACATAATCATAGCCAAGAGTTGTTACATTTAAGTCTGCAAAATGTTTTACCAAGTTACCTTTTAACATGGGATTGATCCTGTAAATGCTTCATGTGGATGCCATCAAGCTAGCAAATACAGCTTAGTGGAACGATTAGGTATTTCACCTGGAACAAATGGTATATGTTAATACATGTCCAATAGCAAGTATAAAAAACAAAAATGAAAGAGCCCCTCCAAAAAAAATAGACCCACCAAACTTATTTTGTTAAAATCAGTTATAACTGTTCAGCATGGATGAATGGATATATAAATACGTAAATCTAAAAGACACTTTGCACTGAGGAAAAAATTTTGTTTTTAAACATTTGCAAAGAATACGGATATTACAATTATTAAATAAAATCGTAGTCTTGTAAAACAGGATTAAAAACGCTAATTACAATGACTGACAGATTCTTTGCAGTGCGTGTGGTTGTTAAGGGATAGTGAGACTGAAGTTTAGGATTGGGTCTGAGAGGGGAGCATCTTTTTAGTTTTAATATATATATTTATAAATATAGTGTTCCTGTGGCGCTCTAGGTAGGGGGTCTCAATCTTCACCTCCGCCGAGTGAATGCACTTCCTGCAAGTCCCGGCACTACGTGAAATAGTGAGTGTTGCTGTGGTCTCCTCTGCAATTGTCCCCCTCATGGAACCGCCACTGCATCCCACTCACACAAAAGCAGAGTAAGTGCCTTCTGTTTTGGGCATACTCTGCATTGCCACCGCCTTGCGGGCCTAAGGCTGTCGGCCGGCATCCTATGGCTGCGTGCCCACAGAGGGCTCGGGTGCCATAGGTTCGCCATTGCTGCAATAGTATGTCTAGAGCAGTGTTTCCCGACCCAGTCCTCCAGGCACACCTACCAGTCCAGGATTTAGGGGTGACCCAGTTGTGTCTAAGGTGTTTTTTTTCTTCTAAAAACACCTTAGACAAAACTGGGTAATCCTTAAATCCTGGACTGGTAGGTGTGCCTTGAGGACTGGGTTGGGAAACACTGGTCTAGAGCAACCACTAGAGGCACTACCTGCTGTGTAGCTAGACTTCTACAGATCCTCATAGGGAGGCATTGATTCAATTGTTTATGGGGAAGGCCTAATGCCCATGCAGCGCTCGCCATGCATGTGCATTAGTTTCCCCCTCACGATGGCGCCTGAAGTGGTTAAAGTAGAACTTCTATTTTTACTCCATTCCGATCCTGCATTAAAAGCAGCTGCAATAAAGCATTCTTGCAGATTCTCTCCATGCTGCTGCTCACAGTGTGCCCATCTACAATCTCCTTAGGCTGACAGACAAGCATTGCTTTCCCTTTTGCTGAATTCAAGCAGTAGGCCTGACCAGAGGACTGTTTCCCTGAAGACATACAGATCATAGCATTCTTATCTCTGATCACATGCACACATTTGCCAAATAATTAACTAATTGAGAGGAGGGGAAATTCTTTTTAACCACAAGGCAGTTAAGTTTTATGCTAAACATTACCTAGTTTGAAGAACTCCTGTCTTAAATCCATGCTCAGATTATTCACATCATCCTGAGGGAACAAGAGAAATTGTTTAAATGTTTATATAAAAATAAAGTATTGGGTTTCACATATGAAAATTACATTTTCTACAATAATTTTTTTTTAATTTACGTTAAGCGAGAGTGCATTATAAATGCAACACCATCCATAGTCCTCGGCTAAGATACATTAATCACTTTATATCATGATGTGAACAGCAGTAAAATGCTTTCTTCATCGGACAAATGGTGGCAATGCAATACCTTTTTAGAAACTCCTACAGTTTGCTGCTTGCATTAAGAGACAACTCAAACTATTACCTGGCTTCAGTCGAGCACTTGTCACCAAGTGGTTTTTCATATCTGTTAAGATCAAAAGTAGGAAGAACACCATAATTGACAACGGTCTTGAAAACACACAGAGCTTGGAACACCGTTTGTCCAGGCATTAAGATGGCCTGGTTCTTCCACCGAGAACCTGAAAATGGAAGTCAAACATCAGAAAATGCTATGTGGCACAATATTTAAAGATTTGATAAAATACATAGTTTCATTATGCATGACCAAGAATTCTTACGTCCTCATAAACATAAAAGTGTCTTAATCACAGACATTCATGATGTGAACAGCAATAAGATTTAATCATTGGACGCAGAGTTATATTAAAAATAAAATGAAACTCACAGATATGGCGTGGCATCAGATTATGTGTGGAAACGAAGCAAGGAAGACCTCGCCCAGCACTAGATTCAAGGTAAATCTTAATCTATTTAGCAAGCTTTTAAAATAAGGGCCCTTGTGGACAAGATCAACAGGATAAGAGATAAAAACACATTGGCACAAAAGGGTTATAATAACCCTTTAAGCACACACCCCATAAATAACGAATTGACTAAACAGTTTAAAATTAGTGTTAACCAGACTTCAGGTAATTTGAACAGCTATTACACACTTTGCTGAAATAAGCCTTTAATCCAATTTAGTAATCATAAAAAAAATTGTACTCAAGTACAAGTGTGGTGTTGGTGTGATTGTATCAAGAACTCCAAATTCTTCAGACAATATAATAACTGGTTTAAAAGAATAGGCTTACACATCAAACGAAATAACACCTCCACGCTCTAGTCTAGACCATATCAATTTGTGGCATGTAAAGCTTTTATTACATTGGAATTCCAACAGTTGTCCATCTTTAACATTTAAAAATAAAAAATTGCTTTGAGATAGTAATAAAAAAAATATATATCTATTTTGATGTATCAGGACAGCACTTAGGAAGTTCATGACTTTAACCAACACTACCGGTTATATAAAAGGGATATAGAGTAGGAAAATCAGGATTTGAGCCAGCAAGCTAGGAATTAGTAGTTTATACCTATAGACAACTAAAGCACATTCTCATGGTTTTAATTAAGACACTTAAAAAGCCACCAAGCAGATTTAATATGGCCACTATATACACAGATGTAAAAATACCATGCAAGCATGTCATTACCTGCACCGACCTACACACAGTCCACAGTCTGTGCCGCCTCAATCCAAATGGCCGCAGATCCCCTCGCCACGCGCTCTTGTATAGAACGTTAGTGTATGTCACGTGATATACCCAGAACTAGCAGCAGCCACAACCGGAAGCTTCCAATTAGCCATTTTAAAACCTGGCAAAAAAACAAAACCAAATAAATAAAAAAACTAATTACGCGAAGGCCGCATAAAGAATGCATTTAATTAAAAAAATATATATACCGCTTCCAATAAATGTGTAACAACTCCCCAAAGGAATTGGTCATAAAAAATAAAATAAAAATTAAAGTTCACGCTCATCTCTTATATAGACACACTGTTTACAGCCCCACAGACCTTTCACCTTGTGGACTTTGTCACTTCCATTCATTTTAAATGTAGAATATTTTTTAAAAGGGAGGGGCGGTGACGCCGTGCGTACCTGACGTCATGGCGGTGCGTGCCAGCGTGGTTCCGCGTCTCCCTCTTCTCGTGCCCACACCAAGATGGCGGCCCTGGGTGGGCGGGGCCTGTGTTGCCACGTTGAGTCTGGACGTGGCCCGGGGGAGGAGCGGCGCACGGAGCTTGGAGAAGCCGGGCAGGAAGGCCGGGGCAGGCAGGCAGCGCGAGCCGCACAACGTTGCAGTCCCAGGGCGAGCCGCACTCCACAACGAGAAAGGCCGACCGTCAGCAGGAAGTTCTGATCCGTGTAGTCGGTTACGGCCAGCTGCTGTCACCCTGCATGCCCCTCACTGGCCATATCGCTGCCATACACAGACACCGCTCGCATTAAATCCACAGACAGTCACCTCCACCTTCAGTCCGCCCGGTGGGGTAACGGAGAGCGCCGAGGTGAGTCAGGGTGGCCGAAACGTAGAGCTCCCCTAGCTGTTAGAGAACTACAACTCCCTCAATGCATCATGGGAGTTGTAGTTTTACAAAGCAGCTATGTGCAATGTATTGTGCTCTTCCTGTCTGAGAGGTTAGAAAGCCATGGCCTGTGGGTGAGAGCCTTCTATCTGATTATCTGGGTGCACACAGTGACTCCTCTATGGCTGGGCATGCACTGGCATCCCCTAATAATAATACAGCATGGGAGGCTGGGAAGGAGTTCACTGGCTGCTGCACAACTACAACTACTTTCAATGCTCTGTCAGTAAGGCAGAGAGATCCCCAGCTCCTATCATTATGCCCTGACAGCCTTACAGCTGGTGGTAGTCCTGCTACAGCTGGAGAGCTCTCCTTTGGCACCCCTGTGCTAATGGGAATGCTAATGGTCAACTGATCTCCTGCTAATGAGGAGATAGAAATACCCCTTCTGTCTCTGGAAGCTACAACTTCTGCAATACCTCTTGCAAAAGAACAATGTTGCTCATCAATGTCCTCCTTATATTTGTCATCCAATACAGGGGATTTCTTTTAAATAAGATTTGGACAACTCTGCTTTCCTAGAGGTCCCAACGTGCAGGCTGTATATAGTTTAAAAATGACTCTTGTAGACCTTTTGATTGTTAGGATCTAGCCACCTCCTGTGCTGTAATCAAACTTTGCTTGTTGTAACTCCTTGTGTCTCTTGTTCACCCGTTGTTCAGCACTGCAGAATATGTTGGCACTTTTATATGTCAAAGTAATAATGGATGAGCTTCATACAGGCCTGACTGATCACATCATTGTATGAATGGACTTTGGACTTGACATCAGTGAGTGGTTGCACTGAATGCATTAGTATATGTTTGTATCCACAGAACCTGATGTTTAAATGAAATGTGCAGGTCTGTGCTCCCTTAAAGTGTTATCCAAATCTAAATAAGGTTTTCCTGTTGAGTTTGTGCCATCTGGCGGTCTGAATAGTTGCAAGTCCATTGATATCAGATGCATTGCTGAGTGAACTTGTTAATATGGGTTAGAGAGGCCCAAAACATGTCTTTGAGTAATAAATGAGTTTTCAGCAATATTGATACACTTTTGAACCCAGAATCTGGCCTGTTCCTTTTTCTTATTGGTTAATTATTTGAGTAGCTTCGACCAAATACCTCTAAAGTTCACAGAGACATGGCATTGAGTACCTACGTCTAAAGCACACGTAATGTGCAGAACTACCAGTGAGTTTTTGATAACTTCTGTTTGTCTGTTAAAATGGTTATTATAGGAACTTTATCTTTAATGAATGACACAATTGTGGGTAAAAAGTTATTCTGCTACATGCAGCTTTATGACTTGCAATTATATTTTCTTCCTTATGAATGAGTCTACTTAATGTAAACATATTAATGCATTTATTTGACTACTTCCCTTTTGAAACATCTTTATATATGGTATTTTATATCATTATAAGAGTCCAAGCATTAAGCTCTGATGTGCTTAGCCTTACAGTTTTATTTAAAGGGTTACTCCAATCACCATGACTACTTCAGTGTTTTGAAGTGGACATAGGACTTACAGTTTGCATGTGCAGCGTTTGAAATGCTGCACATACAGAGACATTTTAGATTGTTGCTAGTTGTGTAACTCCAACATTAGCGGCAAAAGCTAATGTTGATTCTGTGCGTATTCTTTGCAGTCATTCATTGGCTGAGAATGCCCAGCCGAAGCTCCTAGCCAATAAATGACCAGCCATATCGACACCCTTCTTCTGCAGCTTTGCACAAGCCAGACACATGTTAGTTGATATCAGAGTAGCCTCAACTTTCCCGATGAGATCAAGGTAAGAGGGCAGACTGTTGCAAAATGTTTTTGCCACATTAGCGAGGAATGGTGCTAGGGTAGCATCTTAACTTCTTCAGTGGTCTGTAGTAGCTTTTATGTAGGGATTGACCGATATTGATAACCAATAACTTACCGATATTCTGTACATTTACCGTTTGAGAAAAAAAAAACAATTTCTACACAAATCTACTGTTAACTGAACATGTTATGGTGCCAGCTGTCCCAAAGTAAGCCATTAAACCGTTTACCTTGCTATGTTAGGCTCTCACAAACGTTGGTCCATACTTTGGCATAAGCAATATCAATTATGTGCTGCAATAATGTGCAAATGTGTGTGTGGTTTTGCTGCTTAGAGTAGCTCTTTTGGACTGGTGTAAAGAGCCAAATTACCCATGACGATAATAAGCTTTCCTGAAGAGAAGAGTTTTTTTACAAAATTATGTGAAGGACTGTAGACTTGGGAGACCTCTGATTGGATGAGGTGGCACATTCCATATGAATGGTGCGACCCATGACACATCCTGTAGCTAGGAATTAGAAAAGCAAGTGTAAACAAAGAGAAGATTACTAACAGAGTGGAGTCACTTAAGGGTGGCATTGCTGACATTATGTATAATGTTGCCGTTCCTTTTCAGCACTACAATCACACATTCAAGGAAAGAAAAAAATCTATATATTTTGAGACAGATGATCAACTTTATTTTTTTTTTTTTAATTCGTTATTTTGGGTGTGCACGAAATGAACAAATTGCCGTTGTCCGCCACAACAGCGAACATTTGTATTACATGTCATGGCATTCGATATACAGGCACATTTCTATGATATTAATATGATCTCTAGTACAGTAGTTTAGTTTCACGTTTGGTTTTAAGTATGTTAGCATAATGCACATGTCACTGAGAAATAGAGAAGAGACGAAAAGAGGAAAGCATGGCTTATGCAGAGAGTGTACATTTAAGATTATCCTGAAATTGTATAAGATATAACTGGCTAGGTATGAGCAGGTAAAACTGTTAATCTATGCATGCTTAGTTGTATGATTGTTATATAGTTATTGAATTACAGGCTATGCATAACAGCAGGTACAGATTTCTATACACTGATGAATGGTTAACCACCAGGAAGACAGTGGAGCGCTGGGCTTGCCGGGTGGGTATACATGTGTGCTCAGACATTTTAAGTGCTTTCTGTGGGGCGCTGCGGAGGTGGTGAGTAATGGTGACAGTATAATGTCAAATAGAGGATGTACAGTCCTATGTTTATGTTTAGCAGCCTCTTGGTTGTTCCTGCAGCAGTGTTGGATCAGCCGGCGTTATGGCTATGAGTAAGTCCCTTGTGGTTCACGCTAAAATCTTATTCGCTTGGGTACTTGTCGGTCAGGAGTGCGTCTGTTCCTGTGTGTCTGCCGGAGCCTGCCTCAGATAGGGAGTAGTGTTTGTGCCCCATGTCCGCTGCTTCCCCATGTTTAGGGTCAGAGTCCTGCTAGGGTCCCCACAGGCCCGCCGGTAACAGTGGGAGATGATGCCTCGGGTGATAGGAGTATGCTCTTAGTACTGAGCCGAGCCTCCTTGGTAAGTATGCGCCCTTTGCAGTTATCCGTTGTGCGGGGGGAGTTCGCCGTTTGTCTGCAGATGTTCTATTCAGCACCAGTTCCCAGACTGTGCCCAGCCGTTGCTCTGCCGCTACCGCCTCTTTTCTCTGGCTTATGGTAGGCGCCCCGGCCATCTTGAGTTTTGCCATGCGGTCTCCGGTTTCTCTTACTGCTGTTCAAACGGCTTAAAGGGTCACCGCATCTCAGGTGGGGTCCGGGATAACCCCCCCCGGCCCACGGGGGGGAGAGCGGGGCCCTTGGTAGGCTTGAGGGAGGTCCCGCCGGACTAAGCGTAGGAGATCGTCCGTTTCTCCCGCCAGAGCCTCACAGCAGGCTGCAATCCCATCCGCCAGTTGATTGGCATCGCCGGTAGGACGGGAGCCGACGGCTACCCCAAGGGTTGTTGCTTGGGTCCCCTTTACCTTCTTGCCTTAGCTGGTTATTATTTAGGTGAAATAGGGTAATTTTGGGCTGTTTATTCAGGTTTCGCCGGGGAGCCGAGGTGCTCCATGTCCGTCCAGCTCCCAGGTTACTTCATTGAGCTGAAGTGGTCTGGGTGACTATAGTGTCCTTTTAAGAATGTGCCCTAAACTTTACTGCTAAAAAAGAAATCACTTGATTGAGTTCTTAATTGGTTCTTGAGTTTCTTTCCCAAGTTAATATTTGCCCTCTGGCTACTCCACATTTGGAAGCATCATTGGGTGTCAATGGCTAGCCTGGAATCTTGTTCCAGGCTAGTTCATGTCCGTTGTGTGCATATTTCATTGCACAAATGCCATTCACTGACTGAGAGCAATGGGTTTACCAGGGGACGACGGCCAAGGTACTCCTACCATCATAACCACTTCAGTGGGCTGTAGTGCATGTGATGAGTGGAGTAACCCTTTAACTTTCATGTGGATGTCTGGGATGTGAGCGGAAGAAGATGGGTCTATTGCTGAACTCCTCTCTGGTAATAGGAGATCCTTGTGACTCCGATTTACTTCAGTTTATTTATTTCCTTTATAACAATTTAACCTTTTACTGCTTGCATATCCACTGGAAGACTTATGTAGTTTCACCTTCAAAAGCAAGACAATTTATTCTGTGAATACACCTTTATTGATGTTTTATAAATATCCTAGTATTGTACTTTGTTTAGGATATGGGCCTATTCTCTTCAGTTTTTTTAGCTGACCTTAAAGGATCACTATAGGGTCAGGAACACAAACATGTATTCCTGACCCTATAGTGTTAAAACCACCATCTGGAACCCTCATGCCTCCATAAATATAGTAAAAATCTTACTGTATTCAAGCCTGAAGCTGTAGATCTGCATGCTGTTTGCCTAAAAAAAAAAACCCAAGCAGTCTGCTGACATCATCAGAAGTGGTAGCCTGATCCAATCACAGTGCTTCTCCATAGGATTGGCTGAGACTGACGAGGAGGCAAATCAGGGGCAGAGTTCAGCTCAATTCAAACGCAGCCCTGGCCAATCAGCATCTCCTCATAGAAATGAATTGAATCAATGCATCTCTATGAGGAAAGTTCAGTGTCTGCATGCAGAGGGAGGAGATACTGAATGTTTGGATGCATTTTAGGCAGCCATGACCCAGGAAGGATCTCTAACAGCCATCTGTGGAGTGGCCAGTGAAGTTATTACTAGGCTGTAATGTAAACAATGCATTTTCTCTGAAAAGACAGTGTTTACAGCAAAAAGCCTGAAGGTGATGATTCTACTCACCAGAACAAATTCAATAGACTGTAGTTGTTCTGGTGACTATAGTGTCCCTTTAAATTGTTCCAATTCAGATATGCACACACTGTGCAATTTACTTAATTTACTTATTAATTGCTTTTAATATCTAATTTGCTAATCCAGATCATGTTAAGGTTCTACTGATGAGCTCTAAGATATTCATTTAGTGACTTGGGAATGTTTTTTTCCTCTGCATTCCATTTTCCTCTATTTTACCGGTTACAGATATATAAAATCGTATATTACCTTTACATTTCCTACGTGTACTAATTCTATACCCTGGTTGTAACCATTTAAAATAAGGACACTAAGTAAACAAACTGGTGCCATTATACCTAAAAATCATTAAATAGTTCCATGGACGTGTACAAATCAGGACATCAGTTTAGTTCAAAAATAGAAGTTCTTGTGGCCTGTTTTGTGATAAGGTTTGTAGTGACTCATTCTACTTTGTTCTGATACTTGATTTAAAAGTTTGCAGGGATCAAAGGACAAACCACCATTCTAGTGTAGTTATATGCCATGTGTTTTTACACCGTGGTTTGATTTTAGAGCTAAATTACAAATAATTCTGCATTCTAATAGTTTGTCTTTCACTAAATTTTGTGAAGTAAGAAGCTGTGCCACACGTGCTTGCACTGTACAATATAGAAGCCTCATAGAAATTATTATAGCTCTTTTTTTTGTCTATTTGTATCGAAATATAATTAAATGATAAACTGATTTTGTTGTTTGTTTTTATTTATTTATTTTGAATGGTTTGACTTCTTACATAGGGTCTTCTAGGTGTCACTCTCCACCTCCACTATAAACTTCAGACAGCCCTGCAGTGCAGAATTTGTCCTCTTAGCACCTTTCAGTTCTCTTCTAAAATAAGTGGTCTTGGAGGTTGAAGTAACCCTTAAATCTTTTCCAAGCAGTTTAACACTAAGGTCACTGGCCACCCACAGTTAGCCCTTACTGAAGGTATGGCTAAGGCAAAGATCACATACTTCCTTCTGCCCTTACCAATTCATACCAGCAATGGGTGTTGTGATGGGCAAAGTGGTCATCTGACATTCACAGCCAATCACAGTCATACATTAAAGGATCACTATAGGGTCAAGAACACAAACATGTATTCTTGACCCTATAGTGCTAAACCCACCCTTTAGGTGGCTTGTCCCCCTCCCTCACCCCCCCCCCCAGCTCCCTTATAATAGTTTAAAACTCATCTTATATCCAGTGCTGCGCAGGTCTGCCGGCGCTAGCTCTGCCCCCTTTCTGACATCATCAAAATGATAGGGAAAGCATTGGATAAATCAGCACCGGGGACGTAGTCATAGAGATGCATTGAGAAAAAAAAAAAGTCAGTGTTTTCACATGAAAATGCCTGAAGGGTGCTATTATACTCACCAGAACTACATTAAGCTGCAGTTGTTCTGGTGACTATAGTGTCTCTTTAATGCTAATGCTTTCTCATTAGCCAAAGCAGCTTAGAGGAAGTGGAAAGTTGGAGACAATTGCTTAGCATTAACAGATTAAAAATCTTTAACGTTGTATACAAGGATGGCACCAGGGTACTCCAAAATATCTATAACCACTTCAATGAAATTAAGCAGTTATGGTCCCTTTTTAATATTAAGATACGGTAAGTAACCTTTATAACAAGGCTATTCCTGTACATACGTTTCTGAGCAGGCACACAAACAAGCTTTTCTTTAATACCCACATTTCACTTACATCACTACAAACTATTAATTTAACTTTGATGTATCTACTAATGACTCCTCTTACAAAATAACCCACTAATTTCACTGTAGAAGGAGTTCTCCATACTTACTGTGTCACAGTGAGCAACTGGTGAACTCTAGGCAGTGGAAATCTAAAAGCAAGATAGTGAGGCACATCTATATATCTATATCTCCTAAATACAATTTACTATATATCTATATCTCCTGAATATAATTTACTTACTCATGACTCAAAATTCAGCCCTGCAACATACATTTTCTATTAACATCCCCAGCTGATGAAGACATCTGGTCGCTCTATGCTTTTGTTTATAATCCATCTTTTCTGAAATCCTGTCAGACTTATCAGTGACTATAACAACTAGGGTAATGCAATCTAAATACAAATGGTGATGCATGTCTTGATTAGGCTGAGAATAAAAAAAAAATAAACTGATCCTCTGTGAGATATCATTGTGATGGATAATTGAGGTGGAAAATCCTAGTCTGCTGCTAAATTGCTGATAGCTTGGTGTAACCACAAGTGTACAGACTGGTGCCAATTTGCACAATAAAAATAAATAAATCATAGGAATACCAAGAAATGTAGTGCAGAAAATAAAATTACTTGCTCTTCATATCCCTGTTTTATATTTTGTATGCATTCTTGTATTTGTTCCTATTTCTGTTAGTTAGTATTTCCATCAGTTGCCTTGTCTTCTCCGTTAAAAATAAAAAATAATAATGGTAGCATTCACTGTCAATTGTGAATTTGGACATAAAAACAAAACACTGTGTTGTGGGTCTGCCTGCTTTAGAAGAAGAGACTCTAATCTCTTAAACCACTGCACAGCATGGGAGCAGATCCATTCATCACTTGCTCTGTAAACTGATAAGAGCTGCTGTATGTGTTAGGTTGCCTGTATTGGTGATCACTGGTCATGTGTTGCCCCTTTTCAGAGCCAAGCGGTTCTTCCTGCCCTCGACAGCCCCACTGTCTCCGTCCCATTTTATAACGTACCGACTTCATGGTGTTGCTGGCAGGGAATTGTGTCACTATAGATGCCCCTTCATGTATTGATGGCATAGTTAGACAATGAAAGCCATGCACACTCAAGTAGGTTATAATTCCTGTTTGGTCCTAGTAGCGTGTTTATACTGTCTCTTGCTGTTTTTTGGTTTTGACTCTGCTATCCTTGACAACTCAAGGCTTTGTTACTCTACCTGATTTCTTGCTTCCCTTTTTTTTAAAAAAATTCTTTATTTATTCCAGTACAAGACATCTCAAGCAATTCACATACATCAACTTTGCGATCAGCATAAACAAGCCTATACACTGAGATTAGAACACATTACATTTGCAAACTAAATTAACAAAAAGGTTCCGTTATCAGAGATCGCTAAGTATCCGCATGTCCCCGATCTCCAGAGTAAACATCAGTCCAAAGGAGGCTTGGACATCCCGTCTGGGTTTTTTCAATATATAAAACAGTAAACTGATAACAGACATTAACGAAAGATCGTGTTTATAATGCAAAAAGAATATTAGGGACATTACACCCAATCCCCGTGCAGAAAACACAACGTGTCCGCGTATTTTTTTCGGGTGTTCCCTACGCTTTAGCCGCATGTGCGATCTTGATCAACAAATAAAGATTGTAAAGGTAAAGAAGAAAGGAAGAGCATAAGAGGCGCCTCGGAGGATCGAGGACTTAGAAAAAGAGGACATAGGGGTAGGAAAGGGGGGGGGATGGGGGGGGGTAGGCCGAGGAATAGTGCCCAGGAATAAGGTGCCTGACATTTTTTTTTTTTCCTTTCCCGTTTTGTCCCCACTGTCTCCCTCAGTAGGTAACGTGAGCTTTCCCTGTGGCCAGCTCAAGGTACTATATTCCACTCCCTTCATTTACTACCCTGCACGCAAGTGGGATCCCTAAGCTTCCCGTCCCAACTCAAGCGTTCGCAGTGCTATTTATCCAGGGGTCCCAGATTTTATCAAATTTCCTCTGTGTCCCCCTGACCTGAGCAGTCAGCTTATCCATCAAGAAAGTATCTCTAATTTTTTGTTTGACCATCGCAATAGTAGGCGAGCTCTTCTGCAGCCACACCTGCGCCAGTGCTCTCCTAGCAGCTAGGTTTATTTTATGAACGAGGTCTTGTTCCGTCTATGGGTCTGGATAGCAGATACACCCATGGATCTAACTTAACCTCCCTTCCACAAACTTCTTGCTGCAGAGCCGCAATCCGCCTCCAATAGGCCTGAGCCTCTACGCAGTCCCACCACATGTGAATATAAGTTCCCTTAAGACCCTCCAGCAAAGGTCCGTTGGGTTTACCCCCATACGGCACAGTTTCACTGGGGTGGTGTACCACCGAAACATCGTCTTGTAAGATTGTTCCTGCAGAGAGACACAAACCGAAGACTTTGCAGCCATCTCCCAGATATCTTGCCATTCTGCACCCTCTAATATCTCATGGAGGTCTGCCTCCCACTGGTCTGTATACACAAGATCCCCCCATTCCAGAGTGCGTGAGCTTAAATGAGAGTACAAACAGGATATAAGGCCTGTCGGGAACTGTTCCCCTTTGCACATCTTTTCAAAGAAAGTCAAAGGAGTCAGCGCCGCCGTTTTGATCCGGGGATCCCTAGCAAAGTCCCTGAGCTGAAGATACCTAAAATAGTCAAATGGACGCAGCGGAACTCTGCTCCGCAACGCATTGAACGTAATAAAGGATCCATTTTCAAACAATTCACAAAACCTTTGCAACCCCGCGTTCTCAATACCCTTGAAATCTCGGGGATACAATCCTGGCGAAAAAGCCTTGTTTCTCAAGAAAGGGGTTATGGGCGATAGGGCAGAGGTCAGGCCATATTTGACGGCGGCAGAGTCCCAAATCTTAAGGGAGCCGTGTATCGCCGGGCACGCCACTCGATCAATTGGTCTTTGTTCTTTAGGGGTCCACATAAGGAATTGAGGTAGGTCCTGGCCCATCATAGAGGACTCCAAATCTACCCACCTCCTTTCCTCTGGGGGTGAGTGCCACAAAGCTATTTGAGCCAACTGGGCCGCCACGTAATAATAGTAAAGGTTCGGAAGGCCAAGGCCTCCCCTATCCTTTGCTCTATATAGAACGTTGCAAGAGATTCTATGGCGCCTATTTTGCCAAACAAACTTGCCTATGGCCTGTTGAAGCGGCCCCAAGTTAGATTTTGTCACGTGGACCGGAAGAGCCTGGAACAAGAAAAGTATCCGAGGCAGTACATTCATTTTCACTGTGTGTTTCCTTCCGATCCACGAGATCGGCTTATCAATCCAATTTTCCATGTCGGTGATCAACTGTCTTATCAGCGGAATATAATTCTGCTGATATAGTTGGGTGGGTCCGCCGTCAACCAGATGCCTAAGTATTTGATCTGACCTTTCTCCATTCGGATATGGTAAGTTTCCGCTATAAACGAAACCTCGGCTTCTGGTACACCTATAGGAATCGCACTTGATTTTCCCAAATTGACTTTATAGCCAGCAACTTCGCCGTACACCGTTAGTATCTCAGTAAGAGCCGCCATGGAAGCTTTCGAGTCAGTGAGCGTCAGCAATACATCGTCCGCGAATCCCGAGACCACATATTGCGAATTCCCTACAGTAACTCCTTTGATACCCGGGGTTCCAGCGAGAGGACAAACAGCAGTGGCGAAAGTGGGCATCCCTGTCTCGTGCCGTTGCTCAAGCGAAACGGAGCGACTCGCGCTCCCGAGATCTGTATCTGCGCTTTAACGTTGGAGTACATAGCCTTAACAGCAGTCACAAATCTGCCCGGCAAGCCGAAGTGGTATAATACTTCGAATAAATAATCCCACTTGACCCTGTCGAACGCCTTCTCGGCATCTAGTGACAGCATCAGTGTCGGGGTGCCCCTCGCAACCTGTCTCCCTATTAGGTCAATATTACGCCTCGTGTTTTCAAAAAGCTGTCGACCTGGAATAAAGCCAACCTGGTCCGGATGTATCAGGCCTGTAAGGAGCGGGTTCAATCTGCCTGCCAAAACTTTAGCTAGAATTTTAGAGTCGTGATTTATTAGAGATATCGGGCGAAAATTTTCCGGAGCCGAGTCGTCCTTCCCCGGTTTAGGCAGCAGAACAATATTGGCTAAAGACATCTCCCTATCAGGTGTCCCTCCATCCATCAAGTCATTGAGCCAGGGTTCCAAGTGGGGCAGAAGCTCTTCACGGAAGATCTTATAGTAGCTGCCATCAAAACCATCAGGGCCCGGCGCTTTGTTGCTCTTCAAGGCGGAAATTGCTGCATCAATTTCGTCAGCTGTAATAGGATTCTCCAAGGCCGCCGAGGCGACCATATCCAGCTTTGGAAGGTGTGAACGGGAGAGGAAAGCCCGTATCTTATATAGGGCCCGACCTGAGTCCGCGCCGTCCTCCGCAGAGTGATTATAGAGCTTAGTGAAAAAATCCGTAAACACTTTGGCTATCTCTGTGGGGTTCGTCTGATATTTTCCCGCTGCATTTTTGATCCTCGTGATATGAGTACCCCGTTGCCGCGGACGAAGGGACCTCGCCAACAAAGTGTCCATCTTGTTCGCCTTTTCATAGTAGTTGCGTTTGGACCATACGATAGCTCTCGCGGTGTCGTCTAGAAGTAGTTCCCTGATCGAGTGCCGTACGTCTTGCACCAATAATAAGTTAGGAGGCGTAGGGTCCGACTTGTGCCGTTGTTCTGCCGTTCTTAAAGTCGCCAGCAAGGACGTTAATAGTTGAGACTTCCGCCTTTTCTTCAGCGTCGCTTCCCTAATCAGAATACCCCTAATAACAGACTTATGAGCCGCCCATACCGTGGTTTTCGAAACCCCCGACTCCGCTTCTCTGGTAAAGTAATCCTTGAGTTCTCTACGGACGACGTCGACGACTCCTGGGTCCTGAAGTAAGGATCTATTTAGCTTCCAGGACCAAGGGGATGCCACACTCAGTTTATCCAAGGTAAGGGAGACATCAGCGTGATCCGACCACGTTATGGAACCCACCGTGGATTCCGAGACCTTGGGAATAGCTAGTGAGTTCACCAAAAAGAGGTCTATCCTAGAATACGTACCGTGAGGTGACGAATAAAACGTATAGTCAATATCGTCAGTATGTTGTGCCCTCCATATGTCTACCAAACCTGTTTGCGGCATGAACGTGTGCAGTAATTTGTCCTGCCCCCCCCTCCTGTGAGACCGCGGAGCTCCCCTACACGGCCCCCTATCCATTGCTGGGGTCGGAGCAGCGTTAAAGTCGCCCCCTACCACAGCGATACCGTGTGGCGGCGTGAGCACCATGTGCGTCAGTTCCGCCCAGAAATCACTGGCTGGCTCATTAGGGGCATAAACATTAAGGAAATGTACAGCCTGGGAATGTATGGACCCCGAGACCAGAACGTAGCGTTCACCCGGGTCCGTACTAACCTTGCTAACCCTGAACGGGCATCTATGATGCACAAGAATGGCGACGCCATTCCTCTTATTAAGGGCTCTGGCTTCGTACGTGGTCCTATATGTATGGTCCTTAAGGGCAAACTTTGCCGATTTCGGCAAGTGTGTCTCCTGCAGGAAAGCAATGTCGGGGTTCATGCGTTTTAGCTCCCTAAACATAAGTCTTCTTTTATTCGGGGCGTTCAGGCCCTTAACATTGAGGGATATTAGTTTCACAGGCATGAGTTATCCTGCAAGATATCTCTGAGTTTAAGCAGTCCGATACGTCTAAACATGGACAAGTAGAACAGGGCGATCATCGACTCCCCCCCCCCCCCAGAGGAGACATAAAAGGAAAAAGGGTAAAAGGGAATGAAAACAGAGAAAGTAGAAAAAAGAAAAGAAGAAAAGAACCAAACATTATGTACATATATCGCCTGGTCTCACCTATTGCCAGGCGTAATGGGGGTAGATGTCCCAACATCCCCAGAAAGACTAAAGACCCCTGGGATGTTAGGGACATGGACCAGCCAATAAAGACACTACTAGAGTGCCATCTTCATCACAATAAAAAATATAACATATTTATAACCTGCGCTACCATGCAGGGTGAGCAAGGCTACTATTAAGGGCTCAGCAAAGGGCGCAATCTGGAAGGCTAGGGTAGGGCATGAAACACAGTACACTTCATTGCTACAACTAATACTATATTTTCAATTGTATTTTTTTCTTTTTTCCCATTTTTTTGTTGTTTCCTTTTTTTATTGTAATATATTTTTTGGGTTATTATTTTTTTTTTCTCTTTTTTTTTTTAAATATTTTTTTTTTCTTTTATTATCTTTTTTTTTTTTTTGCTGCTTGCCTGGGGAGGGGGGTCCCAGCGGATATCAGGGGGAGGGAGTGGTCTCAGCGCAAAATGCTGTGGCATGGCGGACCTAGAAGAGACACAGCACTATAACTCGCTCTAACACAATGCACACAAAAGTGTTGACCGCCGTCCCTTGACGTACAGGGGGGCTCCAGGATCCACTATGGGACAGAGAGCTGGTCACATGAAAGCCAATGGTGAGGAGAAAGCGGGAGTGTATGACCCCGCCAAACAAGGGACCCCCTGACACATTAAAACAGTTATTCCTCCCAGATGACCCCCACCCGCCGACGGGGGGATGATACATAAGGAAGCCCCAGTCGTCATGCCCCTCGCTCCCGCCGCCCTCTTCCCCCCCCCCCCCACCACCACAGCGCCGTCCACCAGGGGTTCCGTCGAGGTGCCCCACGACTCACCCCGCCGGCCCAAAGGGAGAATCCCCTCTGGGCCAAGCAGAGCAGGTCCCGCGAGCCTCCCAACGCAAGCCACCGCCCCCAACAGGTGCCCAAACACACCCCAATAAAAGCGATCTCAGGGCCAAGGCATAAGTATATAACATCACACAGTGGAATAGCCAGGTGCCCGCCGCCCCCGCCCCCCGAATAAACACAAGTATGAACATAAGCCAGTCCCCAGGAGGAGTCAATGCCGCGATATGCGGAAGTTCCATGGCCCACTCCGAGGCGGTGGTAGGGAGGAGTAGCGGTGAATAAAAGCCCATTCACCCCATCTCCCAACAGCCCTTCCGCCCACAAAAAGGAATATCGACCCCACCCAGCTCCGCTGCCCTCAGGAGAGGGACAGTGAGAGAAAAAAAAAACAAACACAACCCCAGTTCGGCTCGATGAAAAAAAAACAAAGAAAAACAACCCTAACCCACCCAACGAGGGGAGGATGCCCCCCAAACACGCCAAATTCCGGCAATAACCCTTGCAGCCCTAACTGCTGCTCCCATTCTGAGCCCCCATGAGGACACCCCGTATCGGGCTAGGCCCCAGGACCCGCCATCCCACACGCATCCTACATACCATCCTCTGGGCTTTCAGCCGGCGCGCTCCCCTTCCAGCCGACTCCCCGAGCATCCGGACCTGCCGAGATCCGTGTGCCTCACTCACCCGCCTCGTACCACTCGCGTGGGAGGGGGCACAGCACCTCCTCAGCCTGAGAAAGCTCCATCAACGGTACAGGATCTCGTATGTCAAGACTCTTCAGGAATTCCACCGGGTCACCATCCGCATGCAGAATTTTAGTGCGACCATCCCGAAAGGCTAGCAGCCGGAACGGGAAGCCCCAGGCATATTTCACACCGTGTTTCTGCAGTAGCCCCGTCACCGGGCGCCACAGCCTTCGCTTTTGGAGGGTAGCCGGAGTCAGATCATGGAACAGGGTAAGTTCCGCCTCACCCACTTGGATAGGGCCTTCCCTCCCACGCAGCATGAGGGTTTCTTTCGTCCGGTAAAACAGGAATTTGATAATTACGTCCCTCGGGCGGGTATCGTTCGCCCGCTTCGCTCTGAGAGCCCTGTGCGCTCTCTCTATGTGCCATTGATGGTCCGGCACGTTTGGCAGCAGAGGCCTTAGGATCTTGGTCACGACATCCATCAGCGGGCCTTCCCCCTCCTGTTCAGGGAGGCCCCGAAGCCTGATATTATTTCTCCGGGACCTGTTCCCCAGATGCTTGCTTCCCTTTTACCTGGTATTTCTCAGACTATTCTCGTATTACTTGTTTGTGAAATCTGATCATACTATGGACCAATAATATGTTTAAAAGGCTCTTTGTTTAGTTTTTGTGGATTCATGATTTGCTTTTTGGGATGGTTACCGAGACATTATAACAGGGCCTGCATCTGTGAATCCCCATTTAGCTACATGTTGGCTACAATCTCTATTTTACATTGAATACACCATGTACCTTTGGTTCCTTGATTCATTGTTTAGTTTGTCCACCTTTTCTTTTTTGGTTGTATCTGTTTAACGTTTGTAAAGCGTAATGTGAAAGTTCTAGTAAAATTTTTCAGATATGAAGTGCTCCCCACAACTTCCTGATTTCAACATCCGCTTTAAAACAAGATAGCAAAAGACTATCATCCTCCAGAATATAGCTATATAGAGGACCATAACCACTAAACAGCACTTTGCCTCTGAAAAATGCATTGAGACAATGCTTTCCTATGGGGAAGGCCTAACACGCTCACTGCATATGCGCATTAGTTCCCCCTATCGGATGACGTTGGAGGAGGTCGACCGCTACCCATCTGCACTGGAATCTGGTAAATTAATAAAGGGTTATTTAACCCTTTACAATGTAGACTGTAGTGTTAGAAATACAGAAATGCATTCCTCCAATATCAAGCTCCTGATGGTGGATCTGAGATTTGCAAAGTTGATTTGAAAATGTTGCATCAGTTAAACATATGCACCATGACTACAGATCTCTGATCAGTGTATTGTGCAGGTTGTTGCTTTTAAAATTGTCACATTGTATTGTCCATAAACTTGTAATATTACAGTAATATGGAACAATTGTTCATCAACAAAAACATTGTCCTTTTTGATCAATTCTTCTGGGCACATTTGTGTCCTGTGAAATAACCATAGAGACAGTCCACCATTTGTGGAGCCCCAAGCATTACTGGTAAGACTCGAGGTTGTATATGGAAATATTAATTTAAACAAAGTACTTACCTGATTATTTAATACTCCCAGATAGACAGCAGCGTTGGAAGGAGCAGCTGCCTTAGTCTCTGCTCCACCTGAAATGATATGCATGGCATCCCACAATTCTTGTGTGGTACCCTAGAAATTGTGGAGGACATTACAGCTTGGAAAGAGAGGAGATGGTAGCTGCATGCTAATGGACTCTAAGGCTTTAGTTTGACAGTTTTAAGGCTAACGAGTTATGAAATAAATGGAATAACATGTCATCTATACATTTGTAACATAATTTCAAACTTGACAAACCATTGCTTATTTCTGCACACATGTGATAATACTGTTGATTTGAAAATGTTGTTTTTTTGTTAGCCTATTTAAACAAAAGTATTTATTGTTTATTTTTACCCCTTTACACAGGATGAAGCTTAAAGAAATAGATCGTACTGCTATGCAGGCCTGGAGCCCCTCTCAACATCACCCGATATACCTGGCAACAGGTAAAAAGTATTTTGTTGCATTTACAGCTTCTATTAATATCCGCTGTATATGGTTAGGACTTCACTCATGTTTTATATACATTTCCACTCTGACAGCCCAGATTGTCACCAGTGAGAAAACATTTTTGGTAAATAGTCGTCTTATGCAGAAACTTGTTTTGATCAGTTTGTCAGAATCACATTCCTTTTCAACCACACTCGAATGAAGCGACCCGACCAGGATTTACCCACAGAAACTTATTCATTGAATATTCTAGGTGTTCGAATTTCTGCTCTTTAGATGTCACCGCTGTCTCTTTCTTCCTGACATATGTGTTCACAACAAGCTGTCCCTTGCACTTCTTTCTATTCTGAATTTTCTCTTTTGCATACATAAGGCTTGTAGGAGAGCTGCATTACACTGAGACAATTACATGTAGTAATGTGGCCTTAAAGGAACACTATACTGTTAGGAATACAAATATGTATTCCTAATGTTCCATGGCGAGTACATGGTTAACCATTTATTTACTTAATATAATCCAGTGCTGGGCTCCCTCGGCACTGGTGACCTATCCTCCATCGACATCAGCTCCTGAGTAAAGCCGAATGCGCATGCGCGGCCAGAGGTGCGCGCACGCATTCAAACCCGCCCATAGGAAAGCATTACTCAATGCTTTCCTATGGGGGTCTTTTTTGACGCTGGAGGTTCGTGAGGACGTCCAGTGTCAAATAAGTGCGATTTACTCAGTGTAAATCGCTGAAGCGCCTCTAGTTGCTGTCAGGGAGACAGCCACTAGAGGCTGGATTAACCCTGCAGTGTAAACCTAGCAGTTTCTCTGAAACTGCTATGTTTTCAGCTGCAGGGTTAAAACTAGGGGGACCTGGCACCCAGACCACTTCATTGAGCTGAAGTGGTCTGGGTGCCTATAGTGGTCCTTTAAAGGGACATTTCCCTAGCCCCAAAAAATATTTGAAAAAAATGTCAGTGCTCTGGGCCAGTAAGGGGAGGGATGGGAAGGAGGCAAAACATAAGGAAGATGATGGTGTAGGGGGGAGGGCTCAAAGAGACACTCCACTGCCTAAATAAAAATGTGTGTGTCACTGTTTAGTGGATATACCCCACATACCATGCATGCATTTAATTATACATCTAAAAACAACTTGCAAATGCTGCAGTTCTCTTGTTTGCAGCTTTAGCCTGTCCTCCCCTTCTAACCCCGCCAACACTTTGTGGCTGTCCAATCACAGACTCAATGTAGCTCAATGAGAAGTCTTTGCAAGGCAGGTGCTCTGAGTAATTGATGCACATTAAATTAAGAAACACTTTACTGAACAAATCAGAAAGTAACAAGGCTGACTCTCTGGTTGACAGCCGGGAGTTTAGCAAGGTTAATTTATAAAAGTGCCAATTTCTATTGAAATTTTTACTTTTTCTCAAATAAACAGTAGAAAGGAAAAACAGACATACGCATACACACATAAAGTACTTTGGCAAGCCAAAGTGCTTTAGCGGTCTAGAGTGTCCACTGAGATGAAAGAAGGGAGGGGGAGATACACAGATAAACCCATCTGTTGCTAGTGGTGACAATGTTTATTTTTTATTTTTTGAATTAATATTCGGCAGCTTAGAACAGAAGTTCCAGTCACATGTGCTGGATTGTAATTAGTTCCCAGCACTAAAGTGCAAATATCTCTGGATGCGCAATTTTTCAAGCTAAAACACTGCACATACAAAATCCTACTACCATGACCACTTCTAAAAGTGATAATGGTGGTTGGAGTAACCCTTTAAGCTTTGCCAATATTGCTTAATTCCCTCATAACTATGCTCGTTTGTAGAGTTTCTGGTCTTAACCTTAAAGTTTTGCTGGCCCTGGCAGGTTCCATGTACCTCTTACACTTCACTCTATGCTCACTCGCACGTACTATACCAACAGAGGTTTCTGCTCTGCTTCAGTCCACCACTTGTTCCCTTGATCCTATGCTCTCACATCTCACTTGCGCTTTGTCTTCTTCTCTTGCTCTGCCCTTCACTAAAATATTCAATCTGTACCTCTACTTGGACATGTTTCCTTCATGATTCAAGCATGCAACCATCACCCTGATTTCTAAAAAAGCCTAACCTTTACCCTAACTCCATATTCAACTACCGCCTTATCTCGCTACTACGGTTTGTCTACAATAGAGCTGAGCACGCTAAATTGACCAATTTAATCCAATTCTCTGCTCGACCTGATTTCTGCGCTTGTAACTCATTACTGCTAAATCCAGTGATCGCTACTCTCTTCTAATTCTCCTTGATCTTTCTGTTGCTTTTGACACTTTTAATCAGCAACAACTTTTTCTCCTCCTCCATAATCTCTGTCTATGAAATTCTGTTCTTTCCCTGTTCTCTTCCTAACTCCCCCAACGCTCTTTCAGTGTTTCTTTTTCTGACTCTTCCCTCTATGTTGGAATTCAACAAAGTTCTGTCCTTGGTCCCCCACTTTTCTCGATCTGTTCTGCCTCCCTTGGTAAACTCAGGAGCTCTTTTGGCTTCCAATATTACTTATGTGCAGATGACAAGCAAATATATATATGTCCTCTCCTAATCTCTCGCCATCCCTCGTGTCTCTGACTGCCTCTCTACTATTTCCAATTGGATGGCTGCTCATTTTCTTAAACTTAACCTATACAAAACAGAGCTGAGGTGGATCTCGTCTTCCTGTCTGCCCATAACTCCCATGCCTCACCCCCCTGTCAATCCTTACACTGCCTTCCTGTAAGATTTAGGGCTCAATTTAAAAATCTCTACATAATACTGCTCCTACCTACCTGTCCTCACTAATATACTTGCATGTACCATCCAGGCCGCTGTTCTCTGCTGAAGACTAGCGTCTATTCTCTGTTTGTCTGATGCCCACCTTTACGATTTCCTAGGAACTCCCTTCCCTGCTCTGTTAGACCCTTACTCAGTCTTGGTTCACTCAAACTATCATTTAAAACTCTCTTCCTTAGCAAACCCACCATGCTTCCTCTCTTGCAACTGTGTCATCCAGTAAACTAACCCTTCACTGTAAAATATTCTAGTAACCTACTTTTTCCAATAAATTAAATCCATCCTACCCTTATCTTTCGTGCAACTTTACTCCATCCCCTCTGGAATGTGAGATCATCTGAGCAGAGCCCTCTACCCCCTATGTTCCTGTGCAGCCTGCTCGTCTTATTGCAATTACTTGTCTGTTAGTCCACCTATTGTGCAGGGCTGTGGAATTTGTTGGTGCATCATAAATAATAGAACAACAACAACACTGAGAAATACCCAGAATTTACATGTGTACAGCTAATCCCTGTCTGAAGAAATAACATTTAAGTCCTCCAGTCTGAAAGCACAAATGAAAGCTTTTGTAGTGCAATATTTCTTATTTAAACCGTTTCACACACTATACTATGTTGGTGCAAATGTTTCTGGGTGTCCTATAGTGGCATTTGTCAGTTTCATATGCCATATATGCAGATCTGATGAGTCTAAATGTAGAAAATCACACTTCAATTGTAAATTGTGCTGAACAAATTCACAGTTGCAACTGTGCACAGTTGTGGCAGCGGACTACCATGCTCTGGCCAGGCACAAAATTGCCCAGCCTTGTGAAGCTAAGTTTATTATTTTTTATTTTATTTAAAGCTACTTGCTCGTTAACTGCTATTGTAGCCAGCACACAAATAGTACGTGATGTTTTTTTCCAAGCAAATGATAATTTGACGATAACTAGCAAACGTGCATCCTGCTGGATGCATTTGGTCTCTAGTCACTGCAATATCAGTGCTTTGTACATATCCTAAATCCTCTGCTTTATGTATAAAATGCACTGATTGTTTTCAACCAGACACCATATGCATCCAGGTAAGATAAAATTGGTTTGGCTGACCAAATTCTGACTGGGATTGGCTTTAGTAAATATGGGAATTGCAATTCCAGTTGGCATCTGGCCATTTTCTTAAAATGTTGTCCTTCTAGAGTTTAATCCATTTACTTCGATTGAATCTTTATAAACAAACTCGCAGAATGTTGTACCTTTTCATGCATTTTAATGAATATATTATTTGATGCAAAAAGTATGTATAACCCAAGGACTGTTTGAGCCTTATGCTACTATTTATGATATAGCGGTGTGATTTTATTTTATTTTTTTCTCCATTTGAGTTAAATAATTACGATTTCTTAAAAAAATCTTTTGAATTCAGGCACATCTGCTCAGCAACTTGATGCCACCTTCAGCACTAATGCGTCGCTTGAGATCTTTGAAATGGACCTGGCAGACCATTCCTTGGACATGAAATCATGTGCTACTTTCTCAAGCTCTCACAGGTATTCATTTATTATCAAATCATGCTTCAAGGGTTAATCAACCATTCTAACCACTACATTGCGTTGTAGTAGTTATAATGTGAGAAGTAATGAGAGGTCATTCGCTGCTAATGGGGCAAACTGATGTTTAAACACAGTCACCTTGTCCTGCCAGGAACCTGTTCTCCTGTGAAGCAGGGTTTACAACAACTGGCTTCTGCAGAGTTGCAGTAGCTGCATATACCTATCCTGCCGCTCATTCATTGGTTGAGGACATCTGCTGACTGTTCTCGGCCATTGAATTTTCCACATTACTGACATTAGCCAGCCTGTAACTCTTTTTCAGGGCTGACTGATGATGCCCATGATACTGCAGTAGATGGAGTTACGCCTTATGCGGCAGAGGGGTTAAGCTCACAGCGAAACAATGTATACACAGACTCTAGGCACCATGATCACATGATAGTGGTCACACTGTTCCTTGAAAAAACGTGTGTACTTGTTGTACTGCCAACAAAAGTGATCAATTCCACAGTACAATGTGTATATCTGATAAAGAAATATTAGGAACAAAGAGGGAAAGTAGAAAAACAAAGGTATATGTAGGTGCTTCTATTCTCCTTGCCCTTAAGCAATTTTCTCAAAGCCAACATCAAACCAACTTGATTTAGCAGTTACTGTCTTTACTTGGATGTGTTTTAAAAGTGGATGAGTGTTATATGGTTGATTACGAAACCCACAGTTAATGCTCACATTTGTTCATCAATAGCACTGTCCACCATGGTGTTTTTTTTATTTTATTGTTTTCTTCACTCAGGTACCATAAGCTTATATGGGGTCCACACGGGATGAATTCAGATGGCGAACTTTCTGGAGTCCTTATTGCTGGGGGAGAGAATGGAAACGTGATTCTTTATGACCCAGCTAAAATCTTAGCAGGTGACAGTGAAGTTGTCATTGCTCAACAAGATAAACACAGTGGACCAGTGAGAGCCCTAGATGTAAACTCTTTTCAGGTACGTTATGTTGCAGATTACTACTGTTTAAAAGCAACTCTGTTTGGCGCTGCATAGGTTATGGTCCAAGGGAATTGCCAGTCGCTGTAAGAAGTTGTTATGGTGCTTGGAATGTACTCTAATGCAAAACACGTTTCTGCATGTAAAGTTAGCATTGACAAATATATATATAAATGTTATAAATATGTCTCCATCTTCTTATTTTTTTTCTTTCTCTTTTTCTATAAGTGAATGTACCGAGTTGCTAGTCACTTATATTATTAAATGGGAACTAAACTTAATATTCTGTTTGTTAAGCCCCTATAAATGGCCAATATGTTTTTGTGAGTTCTCCATCTTGTCTCCCTGTCAATCATCTTAATAAATATTGCCCCTTTCTTCCCTTGACAATAACAATGTTTCTTCTCCATATTTGCATGCTGTACATGGACTGATCTAAATCGTTAATATATCTTTTAAAAGGAAAAGCATAAAATGTTAGATTTTTTTTTTGTGATGGTATCATTTCTGCAGAATTGACTATTCCGCCTTAAGTTCATTATTTAGTTTTCATTTTGCTGCTATTCCATGTCAAGCAAATACTACCCTTATTCTCAGACAACCACTTTGGGATTCTAGTTGAGCTAGAATAATATTCCAGTTTTGCAAAACTGGTTTTCAGTTCACTGTTTAGAATCTTAAAATACTTTTTGCTAGTGTTTGTTATTAACTGCTGCCACTCTTTACAGACAAATCTTGTAGCCTCTGGTGCCAATGAGTCAGAAATCTATATTTGGGATCTGAATAATTTTGCTGTACCAATGACACCAGGTGCTAAGTCTCAGGTAAGTAAAGCTGTCTGCCTGTTTTTTTGAAAAACAATTTTTCTATAAAAAAAAGACTAATTGCATCCTTTATGGTGTATTGTTAAAGTAATATTGGTATGATTTACTTCAGCCTCTGGAAGACATCAGCTGTATTGCGTGGAACAGGCAGGTGCAGCACATTCTGGCTTCCACTAGTCCCAGTGGGAGAGCCACTGTCTGGGATCTCAGGAAAAATGAGCCAATTCTCAAAGTCAGCGACCACAGTAACAGGGTATGTATGTTGAGCTGCACTACAGGGAAGATTATATTATGTTTTTTGTTTTTTTTGTCTGTCATAAATACATGTACATTTATTTTTTCTTTTCATCACATGATTTCATCTAGAAATTTAATTGGATATATATATGGGCCAGCTGTTTATGGCATTATGGTAATATTATTTTTTTTTTTTATATCTGTGGGCAGATGCATTGTTCTGGCATGGCTTGGCATCCAGATGTTGCCACCCAGATGGTACTTTCTTCAGAAGATGACCGGCTCCCTGTCATTCAAATGTGGGACCTGAGATTTGCGTCTTCTCCTTTGCGTGTCATGGAAAACCACACAAGGCATGAACCTTCTTATTCTCTTTAAATTGGGATTTTGTTCTTATGGCTAAATTAATGTTTCTAAAAACGAGTGGTGTTTTTCTCTTGTGGGAATTGTAGTTTAAAAACATCTACTGTGCATGCTCAGTTACTACTACAAAGAAACAACATAACCAGAAGGGGTTAATTTTATGTTTATAGCATTATTCTCGCATCTATTATCTAAAATACTTCTATCTGCCTTGCTATTGTAAATGGGTAGTCAGTGTATTCTATACCTCACAGGATTATGATATATTTGGCAGTTGGAATTTCAAATGTCTGATTTAAGAAATGCTCAGAGTTCTAAATATATATTGTCCTTTGCTGTATTGGCACAATTGTTAAGCTTTTCTCTGTGTAATTATTAACTCGTGTTTATAAATGCAGGGGGATTTTGGCCATTGCTTGGAGTATTGCAGATCCAGAACTGCTGCTCAGTTGTGGGAAGGATTCCAAGATACTCTGCTCAAACCCCAATACAGGAGAGGTAAGCAGAACCAGGGCAGTATTGATTATGGTCTTTTTATAGAGTACATGCTCTTTCATAACTTGCGTAGATATTTTTCACCGTTAAACAGAAACATAGAATGTGACGGCAGATAAGAACCATTCGGCCCATCTAGTCTGCCCAATTTTCTAAATACTTCCATTAGTCTCTGGCCTTATCTTATAGTTAGGATAGCCTTATGCCTATCCCACGCATGCTTAAACTCCTTTACTGTGTTAAATGAAACCGTATTGTGATAAGATGAGAGCACGTTTGGTATAATCTGATAAACTCTATGTAAATTACACAGCAACCTGTAGCTTCCATAATGTTATGAGCAGTTCCATAAAACGGCTAGCAATTTTATTGGAATTTTGTTAATACAACACCTAACCTTTCTAATTCTGTATGTCTCTCGTTAATTAAATAGTTTTCATTGTATTAAGCTGTACTCCTTCCACAGGTTTTATATGAACTGCCAACCAACACGCAGTGGTGTTTTGATATTCAGTGGTGCCCCCGTAACCCAGCTGTTCTTTCTGCTGCTTCTTTCGATGGGCGCATTAGCATTTATTCCATCATGGGTGGGAGCGAAGACAATCAGAGTCAGAAGCAGGCAGACCAGGTAAAAGCAAATATTTATTTATTTATTCATTTATCTTAAATATTTCCATGGTAACGGTCTAAATGTCATGTCTTCTTGCTGTCTAGAAAATATTTGCTGACTATGATATATTCACGTTTTCATTTTCTTGATTCTTTAGTTACTTGTTTAGCTTTTTAAGGATCAGTGAGTGTCTAATAACCCTGTGACCCTTGGATACCACTTGTGACAAGAAATGTCTTACTCCTATAAAATAAATAGGGCCCTAAAGAGCTTCTGCTGAACAACAAGAAGTACATTCCAATGATCAAGGTTCCATTGGATATTAAGGATAACGATGATATGCATTTTCATTGCTTTGCTCATTGTAACCTTGGTTTGACCTATTGTTCTCTGCACATCTGTACTCGGATTGCAAAATTGCAGAATTCTGGACCAGAATGTAAATAAAGTGTAATAAAAAAAAAGAAAGTATTTCCACGCCATATCTGAGGTGTTCCAGACATGTTGATCACTGATCTTTATTTCTCTAATACAACACTAGATTTCTCCTTTGATTTTCCTTTATTTGTTATACAGATCACTTCATCTTTTGGGAGCCTAGATCCATTTGGCACAGGGCAACCTCTCCCCCCACTGCAGATTTCTCAACCGCCGACGCAGAAGAGCGCTGTTATTCCTCTGAAAAAACCTCCAAAGTGGCTCCGGCGGCCCGTTGGAGCATCATTTTCTGTGAGTGAATTTTAAATATTTTATACCCCTAGTGACTTTTTAATTTAATGATACATAAAGGTGGTAGCAGTGATATATTAGGTGTTTGAGCTCTGTCACATATGGCATCAAGCAAGGACAGTGATGGCCACCCTGGCACTAAATATATTTCAAAATAGCCTGCCTACCACCATCAGACTCTCCCCTAGTGTCTAATTGTTTTGAAAGTGCCTTAAAACCCATCTCTTCAGTAAAGCTTATGGCACTCCCAGAGTAACCTCTACCTCACATACCTGTGCCTTGCTCTCTCCTCCAGCTCTGCTTCACTCACACCTTGTTTGATTGCTATCTCCTGTCCTTCTACGTTTTATACCACACCTCCTCTAGACTGTAAACTCATTTGAGCAGGGTCCTCTTAAACCTACTGTTCCTGTAAGTTTTTGTAATTGTCTCATTTATTGTTAAATCTTCCCTTTTTGTAATGTTGTAAAGAGATACGGAATCGCTATATAATTGGCATTAATAATAATAATAATAATAAAACACATTTCTAATACTGTTCACCTAGAAATAAGATTGTTTTAACGTAGTGGGAAATGAACTAACCTATCTGGGGTGCCAACACTGGCCATCATTGAACTAGGAGATGAAAGTATCTAATATTTGTGCAGTTTTTGAGAAATCATCTTACATCAGGCTCCACAGTTCTTACAAATCTTTCCATACAGTATTTCCATTATTGGATATACAATGAAAGCACATAAACACAAGTAGTGATTTCTTGCTAAAAACTTTGCTGTGTACTAAAAAGTTGCATTATTTGTTGGTTTCATTGTGCAAATTTATAGAAAACTATAAAATAGTTCTCCATTCCGGTGCAGCTTTCTGTTTGGTCTACAATCTTCTAATTTCATCATAAACCACCTTTTTTTTGTTGGTGTTACAATTTGCTGTCATTCATTTCCTCCTCATATTGTTTCACTTCAAGCTAAAATAATTGTAACTGAATAATTTTCTTATGCAATGTTCATCAAATGCAGTCTTTTACTCACTGTGCCTCAAAAGCGTTAAAAATACAAAAACAATTCTTTCTTGACTCTATAATGGCAATTAGATTTATCATTCAACCAAAACACACTGTTCTTACCTGTATCCTTGAATATTCTAATTTCCTCCCTCAAAAATGTATTTTTCCCTTTTAGTTTGGCGGAAAACTAGTCACATTTGAAGCTTTAAAGGTGCAACCGACTCAACAACCACAGGTCCAAAACCAACACTTCCATGTGTATGTCAGCCAGGTAGTTACGGAGGAGGAATTCCTTAACAGATCTAATAAGTTACAAGATGTGGTCAGCACTGGAGCTTTCGTTGACTACTGCCAGAAGAAAATTGAAGACTCGAAGTCAGACTTTGAGAAGAATGTTTGGTCATTCCTGAAGGTTGGTTATGAAAAGAACATTTCCTCTCTCTACTTTCCTCTGTTTTCTTTACAGGCACTTTCATAAAAGCCAGACCACTATTATTTTTAAATCTATATGTAATTAGATTTTTTCCCGCAGATGTGAAACAGCAGTGCAGAGCAAATAGTAGTTGCCCCTTCTCAAATGATGGCAGAGGAGCCTAGAAAATACAATAGTTATCCCTCCCACCCATGTCTCCTATGTAGGGTATCTAGACTTAAATTGCTCCTGTATCTACCTGTCCTTGAACAGGCTTGAATATGTACCTTCTTTGTTGTTTTAAGCAGATGGTGGAATTCATTCTGGGGATTGTCATGCTGTGCTAAGACCAGCATCTGCAGCCACTAGGGAGAGCATCTCTCAAATATTTGGTTTACTCAACCGTTGAATGCACATGCTCTGCGTGTATTCAAATGATTAAATTAGACACCATGTCAGAGGCAGATTTTAGCTATGGGCACATAACGGGAAACCGAAAATGGGTGGAAAGCACTCTTGGATGATGTTACTTTCCACCATAATTGAGACAGCGCAGCACATGTGTGGAAACACATGTTTTGCATTTCAGCCCACTAATTAAAGTGGCACTATCATGGCCTAATCCAGTTTTATTTAACCCCCCTCCCTACTCCACTACATCTAATTGTCCCCCTAGTCGCCCCCAAATGTCCCTAAGCCCCCATATTACCTATTTATTTTATCTTTATTTTCTGCCCGGACCTAGGTCCTGGGTGCCGCCATCTTTGTGGGGATATATGAAGTCCCTGTGGGACACGTCATCTGCCCACACTAGATTGCGATGTGAAATTTCCGCGCATGCCCAGTTAAACACTTGGGCATTCGAATGTGAATTTTGTCCATTTAGTCAGAAAGACGAATGAATGAATAGAAATTTTTAAACAAGTGAACGAAGACCTCTTTGTTTGTTTTATTGCAAGGAGGGAGCTACCGGTGCACAGCTCCCTCCTTGTAATATGTAAGAATAGAAGCGGCAGGGAGCAGTGCTCCCCGCCGCTTCCTAAGCCCCCCATGTCCTCTCTCACTGTATGGGGGTCAATATGACCCCCATAATATCATAAGGTAGATTAAAATCTCCGAATGCCCCTACTCGCTATGCTGCAAGTAGGGGCATGTCTACTAAACCGTGAGCAGCCAGTCGAAAAAAAACCAAAAAAATAACACATCATGAAAGTTTGCTTTGGGGTAGTAACATATAATGCAATCAGCAAAGGTACTGAAAAAAATATCATAATGTCTTATAGTGATATTTTTTCATACATTTCCATCCTGTGCCGAGATTGAGCGAATCTAGTGCAGGAAGTGAAAGTTCTGTTGAACGATTGAAATTGTAGATTATTGGGAAGAAAAATTATCTTGAGACCTGTTTTGATACCGGCATATTTATATAATTGTGCTGTTTGTATTCTTTCATTTTAGGTTAATTTTGAAGATGACTCTCGTGGGAAATATCTTGAATTGCTTGGATTCAAAAAGCAGGAACTGGTTGCAAAGGTAAACTTTATCTTGTGCCCATTCTTTTTTTGTTTTTGTTTTTAACTTCTTTAATTTTTGCACAATCAGGTTTGAGTTAACACATCAAGTTCGACACAAAGTATACATTTGAACAATATTACAACACAGATTACAGCTGTGTCTAGGGCTTTTGGGATACTGATGATCATTATGGTTATCTAGATATAACACAGGATTCACTGAAGATATTTAAAAAGAGTTGGCTGGTAATTGGGATTACATAACAGATGAGTAGATACAGCTCCACTGTTTGTAAATCGGTAGTGAGCCATGAGATTGGAGCTGGGCGGGGGGGGAGGGTGTTTCAACTTAGGAGCTAGCATGGCCAGGCCTTCCAGTTTTCGGCCCTTTCAGGGCTCTTCGGTACGGTTGGTACTGTGGGCATGGTAGGCTAGGCTATTGGTGTACACAAACAATAAAATAAACTGAAAACATAGTATTGGTTCAACAGTAAAAGAGTATATATAAAAAGAAAAGGTAGAAATTATGAGAGTCAGGTAACCGCCGTCTTCGTTGCTGGAACAAAAGGGATGACATTAGCAGGATCCCAGATCATGGTTGCGGGTGGGTTGATGTTTTCTAGACCCAGCGCTGCAAGGGTGACTTCAATCTCCGAAGTGTCCTATATCCCCATTGTTCTGTATTCTGGTGCTGAATGAGGAGCAGGCAGGGCGAACCCCAGTGGTACTTGATGCCCTTAGTAGTCAGGGCGGCTGTCAGAGATTGGAGAGATTTCCTCCATAGCAAGGTTGCGCGTGAGAGGTCTGTGAAGAAAGTGAGATCCATGTCCTCAAAATGCTATGGGTATTTCCTCCTGGTCGCATTCAGAAACATTTTTTCAGCCAACATTTTTTTTTCTTTTGCATGGTTGTAGTCTGCACCACAGCCTCCAGGCATGTAGTAAACCACCCTGACATCATCTGTGACATGTGCTATTTCTGCTGAGTTTGGGTGGATCACAGTAGTCCAAGTCTTCGATGGTTTGAATGGGGTAATCCTCTGACTCGTCGGAAAAGTCAGCAAGGTCCGCCTCCATATTAGGTCTATCCCCTCCTTACGGTCTCCGTAGTAGGTCACCAATATCTGCGGAATAACTTGGCCGATTCGCCTGCGTTTTTTTATTTTATTTATTTTTTTAATTATTATTTTCGCCCCATCATGGGTGAGATGCTTCCTAGTTGTCGGTGGGTTATTTGTGCCTTTTGGGGTGCTTTAAATCAGGCGATTTTGTGATGCACATGCGGCCATCTTGGTAGAAAACTAGCTCTGCCCCCCCAGCTTTATTGGTTTTATGCGTTCCAACAGAAACAAGCATCTTGCACACTGTTTTCATTGAAGATTTACTCATTTGATTATTTGTATCACTGTATTTCAAAACTCTGCAAATTTGTGATGCAAACAGAGTATTGTAAATGTGAAAAAAAAAGTGTTTTCTGTCATTAATTTTGTGTTTCAGAATAACAAAATCTGCTTTAAGAGTAATTATTAAATTAAATTCCAGATTGCATCAGCTTTGAGCAATGGAGCTCTTACAGATGGAACACACGAGGTGAGCCCAACGAGCTGGAAAAGCCTTCTGCCACATTACACTAGTTTGTGGAGCATGAAAAACTGTCTGTTTTAGTTATGCATTTCCACTTACATATTTCCTTACCCTTGTACATGAATCATATTAACCAGCATGCACTTCACCTCTCAACTCACCATAGGAATATATGCTCATGTTTTTTATTTTTTATATATACTCTCTGATTACGATATAATGTCAGAGGTGGGATCGAGTCGTGATTACATTTCTTTTTATAATAATTGGTGCCGAAAATATGTAGGAAGGTTAAATGACTGCCCCCCCCCCCCCCCCCCCAAAAAAGAAAAAGTGCAAATATTTTATTATGCTGTAATAATTTAGACCGAATACAGATTATCATTAATGCTTATTTGTGCTAGGTTTACTTTGAAACACTCAGAGTAATGATTTTTTTTGGGCACAAAAACAATCATTGTTAGGGCTGTGGTACTAAAAAGATTATTTTCATATAATTAAGCTATTGGCTGGAAACTCTGGGAAACTTTTTTTTTTTCTTTAAAATAAAAAAATAAAATTAATTATCTTTATACAACCAGCACCTAACGTTCATTCACAACCTCCACCTCCAAATTGTCCCTTTAACACCAATTCCGTTACTAGTATATTTATATAAAACAAAAATGATATAATCTGCTGCACAAGCATTCAGGTATTTGAATCTGTCTTACCCGTACCATTGTAGTTTGTGTTTTCTTTTTTTTTTCTTTTGCTTTTATTTTTAGTCTTTATTTTGTAAAGTGCAAGTTTCTCATTAACACCTTCTTACCTTATTGCAAGCATGTCAAACTCAGTCTGGCACGGGCCACATAAACAAGGTTTAAGTTTATGTGGGCAGCAAAAAAAAAAAAAGAATACCTTAAATTTTCATAGAAACATAGGTTTACTTTAAAAAGTACAGTATAAAAAAAAAACCCAGTCACCCCCCTCTACCACATCTGATCCTCCCACTGACACACACATATTCACTGACGGACAGACACACACTAACAGACACACACACACATGCTTACTGACAGACACACGCTCACAGACACACACACACACACACACGCTCACTGACAGACACACACACGCTCACTGACAGACACACAGACAGACACACACATGCTCACTAACACACACACGCTCACACACAGACACGCACTTACACATTGTTGCACACACATACTTTTCTTTATTGCTCCATACCTTTTGGAGCCGATGTGGGGCATCTCCCTGGGGTCCTTCTATCTGCTCCTCACTGCTCCCGCTGCCTTTTTAGTAATGACGTCCTATTCCGGCGCCCAGCTTTGCTACAGACGGCACGCGTGAGGGAGCAGTGAGGAGCAGGAACACTGAGCTCCCACGCTGCATCCACCGTCCCTTCCTCCCCGGACGGGTAAGTTTTAGAAAAATAGGCACCTGCAATATGGGGAAAGCAGGTGCCTACTCTGCTAAAACACCAGCATGTACTTGCGGCTCGCTGGGCCGCAAAGATGTCCATTTTGGCCCGCGAGTGTGACATGCTTGCCTTATTGGGTAAGCTTTGTGATATACATTATTTATTCCTGTTTTACTGTTTTTGTTTTATTTTTTAATTTTCTAAGTGCTGCTAATCTGAAAGCTAGAAGCTCTAAAACTATTCCACTGTTTGGAAAAACAATACATTGCATGTCACGTAGTGTAGGTATGTTTAATGTTACAAACATTTTTAAGTGGAAAGGGACTCTCTAAAGGCCTCTATAGATTATTATCCTGTGTGATTGCATGCTCTATAATGTGTCATTATATATGTAAACCGTTATACACGTTGATAAAACATCTAAAATTGCATGTGCTGTATTTCTATGGGGGAAGCTTGTTTCTTTTTACTTCCCTGTGTCTTGTATTTCATTTAATCTGTACTGTTCCTTTAATCAAGGCTGTCTTTTCCCTTTTTTTTTCCATTCTTTAATTCTTCAATACTATTTTATCATCTTTAATACAAAAAAAAAAAACAACAAATAACATAAAAGGCTGTGAAACAACCTGACCAAGCTCTTGAAAGTGATGAGGAAGAAAGCCCACCTACAGAAGACCAGATCTTGGGGGAGGTATTTTTTTTCTCTATTCTTTCCTTATTCTGTGTGCCTTTTGAACTTCCTTGATGATCTCTTTGATGCTTTCACCATTGCTTGCAGCATGACCAGCACAAAATATAGATCCACAATGGGATACCAGACTAGTGGACGTTGTGATACTTGCCAACAGATATGTTATCTCCTAGTGTTTGTTGGGAGTACAGGGACATCCAATTTTTTATGTTCTCTGAAAAGGAACGAAGAGTACTGATTCTTTGAATGTATAGGGAGCAAAATAATGTATTAGCCCAACATAAAATAACATTTTCTTCCCCATATATAATCTAAAATTTACATGGAAGCATGAACCCATATAAGCCCAGTTTACCTATCCCCAAATGTTTAACAAATATGTATTTGTGAGATATAAACAATAAAATTACGGTAAATGTAGAAATCCTCATCTCTTTATCCACAAACTGTTTGCCTCCATCGTAGCTCCCTGTCTGTCATTGTTACAAGCTGTCTCCTATGCACCTAGCAGCCAGTCTAGAGAAAGCATAAAAAGAGGACATTAATTATGAAAGAAAATTAACCCTTTTTTCTATTTCTCCTTATTTAGAGTTTAAAAAACAATTTGCTGGTGTAATTTCCAGGGAAGTAACATTTCCCCTTTAATTGAAAATGTACATATTTCCTTCCCAGGATTATTACTATTCTCTTGCTCAATTTGCAGGAATGTAGAATAGACTATTTCTGTATAATAAACAAAACAAGAAAAAAACAAAAAACACGTATTCTAAAAGAGAAGAAATAGAAATGGCTTGGCCAGTCTTTTGCCTATGTGTCCTTTGAGATACAGTGGTTCCTGTGTGTTCAAATTAATTAAGAGAGAACAGTTAACACACTTTCTCAAAGCAAATTTGCTTGCTTTTGCTGATTGCTAATGTAACTAAGTGGCTCTCAGATTATTCTAATTGACAACACGTTGCTGATTACCGTGGTGTATTTTCTTATCACATTATGTATTAGATTTCAAGCGAGGACAAAGAAGACCGTTCTGACAATGTTTGGACTGGTGAAACATTTAACATATCCGTGAGTGGAGGTAATGCCACCTTTTATACTTCCTACTTTGTGGGGATTTTTTCTTAATTTTTCTCCTTGTTTCAGCACTATTTATTTGTGTTATTTCATCAAAACTAATGCTTGTTTGTCTGGTTCTGCAAGAATTTGAAACAAACACTACACCAGTGTTTTGGCAACTTTTTGCTATGGCGAGCTATGACTACTGTGATAATCAGTTGTGGTTTATCAGATGTTGTATATGTAATGCAAATTATTCACTTGACATTGTACTATATTATATTATTGTTATATTGGACTACAAGTGCACTTTGCTTGATATTTTAATGCATAGAAATCTGTACTTTACGTACAGAAAGGGGTTAAATCCTTTATATATAACACATTTGAATATTCTCCTAGCACATTTTTATTTACCTTTGATTGCCAGATCTATAAGCAAACTCCGCATTCTCTTAAATTACTCTATTCTATGACAGAACCCAAACAATGTACAGCTAATAGTTGTGCTCACCATGAACCTAAACTGAGCTGCTCCGTTCTAAATCCAATAACAATCCTTTCAGGTAGGCTCAGACAAAGGCATATTGTCACTCCTTAATCTGATTTAATGATGGATCACTAGAGCTGGTCTTGAATATTTCTTGCATGTTCAAAGCTTGAGAGACACACTGTAATAATTTGTAGACTAAGATGAACAGCCGAATGCATGACTATGTCATACACATACAATAAAAATACTTCTAAAAGCACTAAAAAAAAAATACTGTTCCCTCATGAATTCTGGTGATCACTTACAATTTTGTTTTATCGCTTAATGTATTTTGTGTTGTGAGGAAAGTGCTGTTTTGGGTTTGTTTTTTTCCCAGCCATCTTAGGTCAATACTTTGGCATACTTAAAGCTACGATTCAGTGCAACTGTTTATCTCCATCAATATTGCCTTTCAATTTTAGGCTGTTGGATAAACTTTTCAAATATTTTCAGAATATTTCAATGTCAAAAAATCATAATATTTAAAATAATTATCAATCTAATATTTTTCAAAATATTACAGGATGTTTACATCAACCAAATCTCCAACAGTTTGAAGTTAAGGTGCTCATGTCACTATCTTTTGTCTCTGTAGATGTTGACGGACTGATCACTCAGGCCCTCCTGACTGGTAACTTTGAAAGCGCCGTTGATCTCTGTTTACATGATAACCGCATGGCCGATGCAATAATATTGGCCATAGCCGGTGGGCCAGACCTGTTGGCAAGGACGCAAACAAAGTACTTTGCCAAGTCAAAGAGCAAAATAACCAGGGTATGTATAATATGAATAGATAAGTAGACAACATATTTGTTGCAGTGTACAAATCACCTTGGCTCCAAAGCACATGAGGATGTGAATAATTTAGATTTCCTTTTTTTACATGGTCTCCAGCATACATGATGCAAGTTGAGAGCTCTGCTTATTGTGAAGAAAATATAATCTAATTTCAAGCAAATATTGCTTTGCAGATAAACCCTTGGCACTAACACATTTTGATGGAGTTCAAGAACAACTGTTATGTAGAATGCTGTTGTAGTGCAAGGAATAACCTAACATCTCCCATTGTAAGCATCCAAATTAGTTAAGCACGGTTGGAATTCTTACCTGGGCATCTGCCAGGCACCACTTCCCTGCAGGAGGAGGTGATAGATGGAAGCTCCTGTTGAAGAGCTTGCAGTGTAAGGCTGGCTTATTGGCTGAGAGTGTCAGCAGAGCACTCTCAGCCAATGAGAGAAACCCTGCAAAACTGTTTGACTACTTACAATTTGGACTCCAGGGCACCTCCACACCATAACTACTACAGCAAACGGTAGTATTTCTTTGGTGCTTGTTTTGTTCTTTATCATTGTTAAATACAATGAGGATGCTGCAAAATACAATTTATTCTCTATGATTTGACTTTTTAAAAATATAATCCCAACCTTCTCCTCCTTCCACCCTGATTGTTTGACCTATAGTCTTTTCTTTTTTTCCCTCTCTCTCTCCCAGCTGATCACTGCTGTTGTGACCAAGAACTGGAATGAAATTGTTCAATCATGTGATCTTCACAATTGGCGGGAAGCTCTTGCTGCTGTATTGACTTACGCAAAGCCCGAAGAATTTGCATCTTTATGCAGTATGTATTCAATATACTGTCCGGTTCAATTGTTTCTTTGCAGTTGGATATATTTGTGCAGATATGAGATCCTGCAAGGTGGTGGTCTGTGATGCTTCAAATCCATGCATTACTAAGTTAGTGTAAACGTTAGCTGTAAAATGATTTTTTTTTTTTAAGGTTCCTATTCATTACATAATGGATAGCTGGCCATACTTTGTACTAACATTTAAAAAAAAAAAAAACCTTTTAAAACAATTTTGTAGACGTACCTTAAAAAAAACATGCATGCATTTTGGCTGATAACTTTCTTCGAGGGGATTATGAAAAAATCAGCTTGCAAAATCTGTGGACTTTGCAACCCTTCTCTTCTTTCCCCACCATAGATTTTGAATCCGTAACAATAAATTCACCATACAGTCACTTAGCCAGAAAGGAATTTCTGTCCCCAATTCTAAAAGTGACAATCTCTATAGAAATTGTCACTTTTACAAACTGTCGCACATGTGACAAACTCCGGACACCCAGCTGAAATGTTTTGTGTCTGGAGTTTTCCTTTAATGTGCAATCACAGAATGCATTGCACGAGTGCATATTCCATTGTAAAATGTAGAAATATACCCTGCATTTTTAAGATCTTTACACAGATTTTCTAGTTTGTCGTTTTTTTTTTTTATTTTTGTTTTTCCACTGACATTTTTTAACATGGTTAATTTGTTAACATGCAGTGTTTTTTTCACATTTAGTGATACATACATTACATATATTCTGATATTTAATTTTTTTAGATTATTAGTCATTTTGTGATATTACACTAGTTTAAAAAAAGTTTTATCTTGTCTTTCATCAGAACTTGTAGCGAAGTGATTTTTCTTTACCTTTCAGATCTCTTGGGCTCAAGACTGGAGAAAGAAGGGGATGTCCCTCTTCAGGCACAGGCCTGTCTGTGCTATATTTGTGCAGGGAATGTAGAAAAACTGGTAGCTTGCTGGACCAAAGCTCAAGATGGCACAAGTCCTCTATCCTTACAGGTCAGTTTGTGCTCACTGTAAGAAGAACAATTATGGGGAATGATCTAAAAAGTTGATAAATGAGCTAGAATGTTCTAGTGTTTTCCATTGTGATTGCTCCACTTTAGAATTTTAGCTCTAAAATTTAATATTTTTCTTAAATGGACACTATAGTCACCAGAACAACTACAGCTTAATTTAGTTGTTCTGGTGAGTATAATAGCTCCCTTCAGGCATTTTAATGTAAACACTGCCTTTTCAAAGAAAAGACCGTGTTTACATTGCCCATAGGGACTCCTCAGATGGCTACTGGATGGGTACTGTGCAGCCTTGAGCAAGGAAGGAGGCTTCCTTGCTCAAGGCTGCACAGTACCCTACGGACGCTGAATTTTCCTCATAGAGATGCATTGATTCAATGAACCCCTAAATGGTGGGTTTAACACTATAGGGTCAGGAATACATGTTTGTGTTCCTGACCCTATAGTGATCCTTTAAAATGTCATTGTTTGGGGGCATAACAAAAAGACTCACTTTCCTAGTAGCTATTAAATATGTTAAAAAAAAAAAAAAAAAAAGTAATTTACACATTATCCATATCCTTGGAAAGGGGTTCATTATGGGAGTCCACCTTTTGTAAAATTGCTTTAAAACAATTTGGCAGAATTTTTTTTTTGGAAGAGTACCTGTGGCCTCTTGGGATGCCCCTTAAATGCATTTCAGACGATTACCTTTGTGCCTAGCAGCTCCTGCAGTGCTTCTGGAAGAACTGGTCCCTAAATGATGGCAAAATGTAGTTCTACTAAATTGGGTTAATGTACATATTAGTGAATTTTTAACAATAGGTGTACTCTTTTGCTTAAATTACTGTAGTAAAGTAAAGCTATAGACAGAATATTTCAAAGAAAACACATACTCATTGCTTGAGAACCCAGCTGTCAATCTCTTGCATAAATTGGCATTTTGTCTTCCGTGGATCAAAGCTCACCAACTTGCTACTTTTTCTGGTTTACTGTATTTCGTATATTCAGTCTGGGAATCTAGAGTTCTCATGCACTAGACTTTCTTCCGGCATTTATCCATTTTAATACTCTGTAGAAAACTCTCTGCAGTTACAGCAAAAAGACAAAACCCAAATTGCTCAGAGCACAAATGAATAACAAATATGTATGCAGACTGCGGGTCCATTGCAAACTGTACTTATTATTCCTTTGCACTTTATTAGGATCTCATAGAAAAAGTGGTCATCCTTCGTAAAGCAGTGCAAGTCACGCAGGCTGTGGAAACACATGATGTAGGGACCCTTCTGGCAGGGAAGATGAGTCAGTATGCAAATCTGTTGGCTGCTCAGGGAAGCCTTGCCGCTGCTTTGGCGTTTTTACCCACCAACACCAATCAAGTAAGGAAAATCTGTATTTTTGTATTCATTTATAAATGCAGACTTTCAGAAACGACACTACTTTTTAATTAGCAAACTAGCTGCTTCAGACTGTTTATAAAAAGCAAGAAATGAATTGGATATTTATATACAATGTTTGTAAAGGCTCTATGGATAGGACTTCTTAGTGTGAACAAAATACAAAGAACAGTGGATCACTATGTCATTTCAAAAGGAAATAAAAAAAATATGGACTGATCGCCAAGAATGACAAATATGCCAAATTACACGTTGTCACGCAGCAATCCAGAATCCAGTGCTTATTACAGTGATGTGTAATGAAAGCATACTTATTATTAGATTGTGTAACTTTATTAAATTATTTAATATTCTAAATGTCCAGAGTGTTGTACTGTTAAATATTTATTTTTATTTATTTTAATATTTCAGTTATATAATTGATAAATTATATTTCTCTTTAATTTTTATGTTCAGTTTAAAGTTAAATTTAAAAAAATTATAAATACATTTAAATTTATATGTTTTTTATTTTTTTTATAATTACTAGGAATTCTGTACAGTAATAGGTTTTCGGATTGTTTTTTGTTTCTGCTAGCTGAACATTGTGCAGTTACGGGATAGGCTCTCTAGGGCACAGGGAGTTGATGGAATATCTCCATCTGCTGGTGGTGTTACTACCAGAGGAGGAACAGCAGCAGCAGGACAACAGCGAGCACCAACTCGAATGCAAACCGGCCCCGATTCCCAGTACTATGCACAGGTATGCAGACTAGCACAATTCACCTTCACATGTCATACAAATGTGTTATGGAGCGAACACTAAGAATCAATTGTGGATATGTGAATGAGTATCCTCATCAATTGAGAAACATGACATTATGCTAACACAATCAGTTTGCTTTTATACAATAATTTAGTATTTTCCATGAACAGGAGCTTAAAACCTTTGATGTTTTCTACTTTTTGTGATGTAATTTTATTTAGCCTGAAATTCAACTTTGTTTTAATATAGCAAAAAACATGTTGTTTGATCTGCTTTACTGTGATATAGTTATAGAAGGATGTTTTGATCACTCTCTTCCAAATTCTCTACGAAGGCTGTTCTAGTAGGTAAGTATCTGTGCCAACTTGCTAACCAGCTATTTACTCCTGCGCCTGAACATTTTTGTGATTTACTTTTTATTTATTTATTTCAAAGAACAGTGGTATTTTTGGCATGTTATGGGTTCTTTACATATGGACCCGAGACAAAAAAAAAAAAGCATGCACATACCCTCCAAAGCAGGTGTTACTCTGAGGGGCACTTTCTTTCTTATCTCAGTTTTTCCGGTGATTGTTATTTCTTTGTTCGATTCAGGCTAGGATTGCCCCTACTGTCACTTCCTGGAGTAACAAAATCCCTACTGCCCTTACAAGCTGCACACCTGCTGCCTCCATCTTTGATACTCAGGTATTCTATTGCAATCCTGAATGGATTTGCTTCTTTATTCCCTTGTTATAACTTTTGCTCTTGACGTTTGTTTTATTTATTCATTTTGGCATTTTACTTAAATATAATTTTTGGGTGCTCTTGGAGCATGCATGTCCAAGCTATAAATAGTCTAATGTAGCTCAATAACCTTTTTATATAAAATCGCAGCATTAGACATGTTTTAAAACCACTGTTTCCAGACACTTGGCCAATAAAAGTCCACTTTGTGTGGTAGCTGGAGGGTGAAGCAAAGGTAACTTATACTTACCTGAAGCTCTTCCTCGCTGGACCAGTATCCTCTTTCTTCAGGTCCTGGCACTTCATTTACCAAAAACCTGCATTATTGCTATACTGTCTTGCATGCGCAAGATTATAACTGTCAATCCCTTGAGATCCTCCATAGAAAATTCATGCTGGGGGGAATTTACCAAAGTTAATGAATGAAGATTTGTCAACATTAATGGCATTTTGTGAACTGGACTGTGTGTGTAGATTGCCTAAATCACAGACACCAATTGTTCTTTGCAAAGGTATACAAATAGGGTATCACTGTCCTCAGGAGATGTTGCTGAGTATTGTTAAGATTTTATTACAGTGGGATAAAAAAAAAAAAAAAAAACAAAAGCAGAAAAATACAATGTGTACAATTGATACCCCTAGTTTTGAAAAAAAAATGGTGAATAAATGGCACCTTTAAAGCGGCACTGTCATGGCTGAAATCATTTTTATTTATTTTTTTTAAACCCCCCTGCCTGACTCCACTACATCTAATTGCTCCACTAGTCGGTCTGCGCCGTGCCCTTTGTTGGGTAAAGATGGATTCTTTTTTTAAGCGTCTCGATTTTTATTTTTTTCTGCTTTTTTTTTATTTTTATTTTTTTGGGCGCTTGGGTTTTTTTATTTTATTTTATAAGTTTGATGGGTATTATTGATTTTTATTTGGCCTTTTTTGGTGCTGGAAAAAAGTTTTAGAAAGACCTCAAATAGGTAAGTATTTTTACATTTATTTACAGGTATTTGGTTTTATTGTCTCCACCCTCACTATTTTTAGGGTGAGGGGTGTAGGGTAGGGCTTTATTTTATTTGGGTGGGGGTGACTAAGGTCTTGGGGACCCCAAGTCACCTGGGGGACGGGGACAATGGGTCCCTCTCCCCCATTGTCATTTAGGGCCCTCACCCGTCGCTCATGGGTGTGGCCTATGGGGGTTGGGGAGAAGGACAATAGATGTGCAGTTACGGGATAGGCCCAGGGGGAACATAGGGTCCCCCTCCCCCATTGTCATTTAGGGCCCCCACCCGCCGCTCATGGATGGAGATGGTGAGGACAATAGTTGTGTGTCCCCCAATTTTTATTTGAGTCCCAACCCGCCGCTCATGGGTGGGGGCCAAGAGGACCCTATGTTCCCGTTTATTTGAATAGCTCCCACTTGCAGGGCACGGGCGGGGGGTCACTATGGGGGGCTTTATTTTTTATTTTTAACAGTGAGCAGCCACAGGCGATATAGCGAGTAGGGGCGGATTCATTACTAATCCTAAGTCATCTTTACTTAGTATTAGTAAACTTGGCTAAAAGACCAATCTTGGTCTTTCAACATTTTGGTAGATAGCTCCCTAATTTCCACGTTATTAGGGAGCTATCTACTAAGCGGCTGCAAGATTCAGCTGCAGCACAAATCGGATCTGAATTTCATTCATTCAAATGAAATTTCGAAACGACCTAAAAGTACAGATTGTCGTCCTAAATGAAAATGAAAAAACTGTTCTCATTCTCTTAGGACGAAATTCTGAAGTTTCTCCAGCATCCTGTCTAAATAACAGGACGTTTGGGAATAGTGAAAGGCGGCATCACGGAGAAAAGGTGAGAATTGTGGGAAATTTTCTCTGAGCACAGGAAATGGAGCACACTTTGTTCCTCCCCTGGTCATAGCTGGTCAGGTGTAGGGCAAATACATAAGACAAAATAGTCCTTACTTTGTCTTATGTTTTAAAGAAAACTAGATCAGACTGGAAGAAATGAAGCACAGATCCTGAGAGAGGAAGAGAAGAGGAAGCGATTAGGAAAAGGTAAGTTCTGCATGACAGTGCCGCTAAAGCTAAAAATATATCCTGTGATAGTCCCCATGGTGTCCACGTTTGCAAATAGTATGCATTTATGGAGTAATTTAAATATGTGAGCTACTAAAATACCCCAAGATGCATCATAAACCACTCTTCAATTTGCTATGTTTTAAAAAGACCAAAATAGGCTGATTATAAAGCCAACTCTGTATTTTCCCAAAACTTGACAAGGGTATTCTAAGTGGGTCATTCTGTACTCTGGAGATATATTTGAGCACAATTTAGTGTTTTTTTTTTATTACAGTAGCACATATCAATTAACTAAATATTCAGCTAAATTGCAATGTGCATCTAAAAAAAATGTGAAAATAAAATACCGTAAGACTTTAAAGAAATTGGTGCTAAAATAGCTGTATAATAAGGTTTAAAATATACACTATGACCTACCCTGTGATGTCTACCTTCACAAATGGTATGCATTTATATTGTACTTTTAAGTGTCAAACTGCAGCAATGCCCCAAAATGTAGACAAGTACCATCAAATCATCCATCAAAATGCTAAGTGTAAAAACTCATTTAGAGTCAGGTCTCTTATATGGCACTGTAACTTCATAGGATAGTGCCAAAGCCATACATTGCTGTTGGTAATCCTTTATTCAGAAAAGCTTGCTGAGCATAATTTGGAGGGGTCTGATCTCAGTGGCACATATTAGATTTCACTGTTATAATGCCTCAAAATGAGACCTAAGTCCATCAAAACCATCTCTCAAATTCCAGCTATAAAAACTAAAATGGTCAGGTCTCTTCTGACGCTGTACCTTCACAGGATAGTGGCAAAGTCATACATTGGAAGTATCATTGTACTCAGAAGATGTTGCTCAACACAATATTGGGTATTGTAAAGTAGCACATGTCAGGTTTCGGAAACACACATAAAATAAAATCTTGTGTGTGTGTTAACAATCAGAACAAAAAAAGCTATATTTCAATTTCAAAATCCAATATTAAGCAGAGATTGGCAGTTATTATTAATGTTCGGTAAATAGCCTGTGATGTCTAATATATATATATATATATATATATATATATATATATATATAATACAAAAAATAGAAAATTCCATGCACTCTTGCTTGAAGTTAGTAAATTGTATTAAAGATACTTGCCGGGTGCCATTTCCCATGGGGATGTAGATAGAACAAAAACAGCAGTAAATGGGCTGCACTCACGGTCTTGTGTAGAAAAAGTATAAATTTATTCCATAAGTTGTAGAAAAATCGACGTTTCGGTCCACACAGGGACCTTCCTCAGGATCAAATGACATTTGATCCTGAGGAAGGTCCCTGTGTGGACCGAAACGTCGATTTTTCTACAACTTATGGAATAAATTTATACTTTTTCTACACAAGACCGTGAGTGCAGCCCATTTACTGCTGTTTTTGTTATATATATATATATATATATATATATATATATATATATATATATATATATATACATACATACTTTTGTGTGGTAATAGTTTTTTCTGTGACGTCTTTTAAGCTTACAAGACAACCATGCATAGCAAATTCTAAAATCGCTCCACATTGAAATTATGTTTGACTGGTATTTTGTGACCTGTAACAACCAAACATAAACTGAATTCCTAGACTTATTATGTACTCGATAAATCAGGACAAATGAATTAATTTATTTTGAATTACTTTTCTGAAGCTGCACTATATATGTTTGGGGGCACTTGAAGATAAACCCTTAAATTACAGCGGAACAAAGCTATAGATCAAATTCAAGGTTTGTTTTGCTTTAGAACATGGACAATTACCTCTGTCCTTAACACCTTAAGGACCAAACTTCTGGAATAAAAGGGAATCATGACATGTCACACATGTCATGTGTCCTTAAGGGGTTAAGGGATTAATTCAAGACTTCTTAGCAAATTGTTCAAAAAAGTCACAGTAAAGAACTATCATCAAAGGTGGTTTTATTATTAAAGGGTTACTCCAACCACAATGACCATTTCAGTGACTTGAAATAGTCTTGGTGGTAGGAGTTGGTATGTGCAGTATTCTGCTTGAAACACTGCACACCCTGAGATATTTCTACTTGTGTGCTGGATGCTAATTGCACCCCCAGCAAAAGTAATGTTCCGGTTTTCCAATGTCAATTCTGTGCATATTTTGCGTAATAACAATAATTTTTTTTTTTTTTTAAAACCCTCCCCTCGCTGGCCCAGAGTGCAAACATGCGCTATTGGCTGATGAAACAGTCCAATCAGAGGCTTCCCTATGACAAGTTTGTCATTAAACTGTGCAAGACCCCTATGACGTTGGAGAGGAGGCGCGGAAGTCAGCGCCTTTTTTTTTCTCTCTCCCAGCTTATAATTAAATGCTTTGTTGCAATGCTAGTGACATTTTTTTACACTTGCGTTTAAAATAACAAAAACAATTACAGATTTGCTTTTTATACTAGAGCAAAGGCTGTTTTTAATAGGGAGGAGCAGAGCCTTTTACGTTATTTGACCCAGGATATATATTTACTAGGCATGGTTTAAAACCAGAGGACTAATTAATCTACTATATTCGATGCAGATTGATATAGAAGTTAGTCTTTTTTTTTCCCCAGGAACTTACTATTTGTCATTGAAAACCAATACACATTAGCAGAATAATTTAGAAGTCCTGTAAATCTGTTTGCTGAAAGGCGCTCCTCCACCTATTTCACTAATCATAACTTTAAAGCGAACCTGTCATTACTGATGTAGGTTTGCAGTTTTCTAGCCATCTGCCTTGACTCATATTATGCAACTGAGTGTTTCTTCTCTTGCTACTATTAAAAGTTCATGTTTAATGTAATTTCATTACCCTGTCATCTGCAAAGAGCTCAAATGGTCAGGAATGCATGTTTGTGTTCTTTTAAACAAGCTCAGTAAGTCCTATCTTTAGTCACCCCTTTGTGTACACATAATCAGTAGTAGTAGTAGTAGTAGTAGTAGTAGTAGTTTTTTTTCCTATGGTAGTTGAGTTGCACATAGCAAAGAGAAACATTGTACCAAAAATCTGTAACCTGTAATCTACTAATTTCATTAGGATACCATTGAGATCAAAATTACTAGCTATTAATAAGATACTATTACTGTTAAGAGGTGTACATCTGGTTAAACATGAAAGGGACATAGAGTGTATAAAGTGGTGAACACAGAGCTGAGAATTGCCTCCTCTGATTTCACATTGTCTGTGATATTGCCATAGATGGACCTCCATCTGTTTACCTGTCACCTACAGTTCTGTATTTGTATGTAACCCTTGAAGAGATTTATGGGTGGCTTTAAGGTAGTATGAATATGCTGCAGAAAACTTAAAAAAATAAAATACCTAGATTTGAACAGGCAGAAAACACATCACAAATATGTGGCCTAAACATATCAAATGTATTTGTTTGCCTGCAGTATGCCTGGTGTATTTTATCTTTTGGCTATTGCAGTTTGTTAAGGACATGGGTTGCCAGAAATCCTTGAAGTGGTCTTGGGTGTCTATAGTGTCTCTTTAACATGCGTTTGGGTACTCACTCCAAATTCTCAGACCAATCATTCAGCTACATTTAATTCTATGAATGGTGATGGTTTAATGGGTGTGTATTTCTTATCTTTTCAGAGAGACAATGCTGCCCCTCCTCCAGGTTTCAACATCCCAGGCACCGCTTATCCATCTGCTCCTGGTAAAACCATACCTGCACCACCAGATTCTTACAACATGAACACTCAGATGGGACCTCGGCCACCATACCCTCAACGTACGTATTAAATAGTGCTGCTCACCATCTGGGATTCTCTGTGCAAACTGTATGACAACAAAAATATACATCCATACTTTGTCTTGAAGAAATAGAATAACTTCTGCAAATTGAAGATTCACCTGGGACTATTTTATTATGATTATTTTAAAATTAATTTATCTTTCTTTGGGCTGTGTAGAATTTTTTCGTCTAATTCTTGGTGAAACTTTAAGTAAGATAATGCTGTTGCTGCCCAAGCTGTGTAAAAGTGCTAATTGTATTTGGCTATATTTGCTGTTGTACAATCATCATGGTCTATTAACAATTGAGGCTATGGTAATCACTGTATCAGAGTGCACTCCAAGAAATTGGCAATTACTGTTAACTAACCTCCATCAGCTTCATATAAGATCAAATGATTGGCCTAGCATTGCTTGGATGTCCAGAATGCTCTGCACTGAAATATAGAGGATCCATGAAATGGAAAGGAAATTAAACGCAACTCTAAAATTTGTTCTTTAATGCACAATGGTACTGAACATCCGAAGTGTCACGCATGGGTACTCGGTGCAGATTTTTTTCAAATTTTTTTTTTATTTTTTTTGTGCAACCCACATGAATAGTGGTTTGGTAAAATCTGACGTTCTGCACTTGCACTTCTTTTAGAAAGTTGAAGCCAAAATATTATCAAGACAACAGATACCAATAGTCCCTTTTTAAAATGAAAATTTTCAACTATGTGCTAAGATAATTCAAGCGCAAGGTTTATAACCAGCCAACCCGTTGATTAGATTCATTTACCACCCTCACTGTTTTTTTAAAACAGAATGTCTCTGAATAAATGTTTGCTGCTAAACTACTAAACAAAATGTATTAGAAGTCCAAAATCTAACTGTTTGTTTTCTTCCATTCTGTATAGCTTATCTACAGTCCCAACAGTATTCTTATGGCTCTGGGGGACCAGCTGTCTATCAGCCCCAACCAGCTACCATACCTTCTGCCTCCCCCTACCACAGTAGTCCTTATGCCTCTTCTGCTCACTCTACTGCTCAGCCGCCCTACTCTGGACAACCTCAGTCCTCTGCTGTACCATCACCTTCTCCTTCCTCCTTCCCCCCTCCTCCTCCTGGAGCGTCCTTCCAGCATGGCGGACAAGGAGCTCCTCCTGCATCTGCGCCTTATACAAATCCTCCTCCTGGAACTACAGGTACCTTGCCTGCCGCCAGTGAGCTGCCTGCATCCCAGAGAACAGGTCTGAGCATGAATTGGGGGGAGGTGGGAGCATGCAACTTACGCCTTACAGTGTTCAATGAGATACAGGATAGTAGGCCAAAATGTATAAATGTGTGCACATTGTGGGAGATGTAAAAAATACAATTTGTCTGTCACAAAAGTAGCACTAGTGTGCCATGCTTAGTACCTACATATACATAGAATAGCATTGCTAAAATCCAATTATTGCTTACGAATTCTGTCTCGAGCAGTGTAGTAAAATTGCAACAATCGTTTTAAGTTTTATACTAGTTTCTTGCACTACAGTTCTGTGCCATCTACTTTCTACTGTTCTATGTAACGTTTAAAACGTTATTTGTGTCACTGATACGCCTATTTTAAAGATCTGTACCATGCTGGTGCAAAGGCAGAAATAGAACTCTAAATTGTGCACAGATGTACTTTTTAAAGTGAATGTGAGGTAAATGCTTTCTTGCTTAGCTAATTTCCCACATGTTCTAACATAACCGCTTCTTTCTTTTTTGAAAGAATATCGAGCACAATTGTTAGAGATGTAAAGGTTGAACTTGATGGAATGAGAAAATCCAATTTGTTATTTTGTGAGCCTTTATAGTTTCATATAGGTAGCCCATCATTTTGTATGTTCCCACCAGTTATTAATAACTAGTGCATTGCCCTGGACCTTGACCATTACATCAATTTAAAGATACCGACCTTGCATAAACAAGATTGTTGGCTGTAACTCTCTTAAATATGTGCATGCTTCTGTTCCACTGCATGTTTGCTCAAACAGAACCGCTCATTTATATGGAGTGAAGCATGCTGGGATGTATACATAGCAAGCAGTTTCCCCCTCTGTATTGCATGCAATAACAGCAAAGACTTGGATTTCATCAGGAAAAAAAACTACCAGCTCCTCCTGCATATTTGCACCTCGATGAAGAATTCAGTTGACACCAGCTTTACAACTGAGCCACTTTCTTTAAGGGAAAGGACAGTTCTATTTGGAGACACAGCATAAATGTCTGAGAGCACACTGGAGCTTGGTTAAACAAACACTCCAGCTTGCTGTCAAGATTGTGTTCTCGTTTTTCGTTTTAAAAAAATGCCGATTTCAATGCGTGTTTATAAATGAGTTTTGTTAAACCTCCCCGGCTGTCAATCAGACTGCTGGTCCTGAAACTTCCTGGTAGTTTAGCTTCATGAAACTAAACTCAAGAGACATGCAATTTCCTTGTACATACGTTTCATTAAGTAGTTATAAAGCTCTTTGAGAAGTCTGTGATCGAACACCCACAGAAAGTCTGTACTGGAGAAGAACAAGAATGGCATGCATATTTTTTTTTGTTGTGTATACTAAATATTTATATTTGGATGGGGGCGTTATGTAGTGTTAAAGAGTGCTTAACTTCAGTTAGTATATTCTTATGCTGAGTGCATGTCAAGTTCTGCTTTTTCTTGTAAGAAATGGCTGTTTAGTTTCAGCAAAATAGATCAGCTTGGAAGTAGGTATCGGCTGTGCCAACTGTTAATATGCTGGAGGAGCTGCTGGTTCGGTGTGTAAAACTTTCACAGACACCCTGTCTCTTAAAGATCTCTGTAACTTTAGCCAATTGTGTTTTCATAATTGTCACCTAGTGATACCTTTTGTTTTTGTTTTTTGTAGCTAGAATAAAATTAAAACTTAAAAAAAATAATCTATATATTCGACACAGGTTCAGCAATAAATCAGACAGTCCAACAGTAATCAATACCATTGTCAAAATAATGATGTTATTGTAAAAATAAATTGAAAGCACACAATAGTCCAAATATAACCAGTTATTACAGAGTTAATAACCAGTCAGCGTGGAAGATGGAGGTGTAGGTAATTGGCAAGTGAGTGAGGGCAGAATATATCCTCCAGTTTGAGGTTCCTACCTCAAAGCAATTCTAAGGGGTGCCTTGCTGAATATTGAAAAAAGGGGTTTGTGATCTGAATGTTAAACGTTTGTTTATCACTATGTAAAGAGGTATCAGCAATGTAATCCGGTGGGCAAACGCCAAAGTTAAAGTCTGTATTAAAATTTCTACCTATTGAATTGGTATAGCCAAGCTAACTCCATCTAAAGAATCCAGAAGGGCCTTAGCACCTTTTGTGAGTTCCAAATCCTCCTTCTAGTCTAGGATTCAATAATTGTCTTAATAAAATGACGACAAATCTCTTGAAAATCTATGCACAGCCATAGTTTGGAGATCTCTAAACAATACCATAAACAATGTAACCGGTCAGCCCCGTGTTGCGTCATATTGATGGAAGATTTCGGACAGCTGCAGGCCCATTCTTATTTGTAATTTGCAGTGAACAGCGAGTTCTATTGTCGCAGGTGAAATCGCATCACTTGATAAATAAGGGTGCTTCATTATCTTGTCTTCTAAATTACGTTTGCATTTCATCTGCAGAATATCTCTCTGTTCAAGATATGGCGACTTACCTGCAAGGTGAACATTTACTGCAGCACGCACAGAATCCAACCGCAGATGCAATTTACAAATTCAGTTTTATTTATACATTTGTTTCAGTTTACACTGCTATTACATATATTTTTATTTCATTTTTTTTCCACCTCAGAAAAATTGGTGCACATTTTGTGTTGCATTAACAAAATAACTGCATGTATAATTATAATGTGCACAAAAAAAACTAAACAACTCTGCTCCCCATGTCTTTTGTTTTTCTTCTATCCCTTGCTCTGTGTTTTTTTTTTTTTTCTTTTTTCTGTTACTTAGTTGCTGTCCAAGTGACCAAACCAGTGGCTTATTTGAAAGCGGTAGCACTGCATGCTAGTAGTGTTCAGATCTTTCATTTTGTTGTAGTGTATTTGAAGTGGAGTGGCAGGTTCCTCAATTAAGCATGTGGCTTATAGTTAATTAGCTATTAAGGTACTTGGCTCCTACCTACCTTCACCATATTGTCTCTAAATATGCTGCAGACCATTCTCAAAAAGCCTGAAGTTTAAGATTAGGCTTAAAAAAAAAATCAAAAAAAAAACACGTTGTGCTGTGATCAGTAAACATCATAATAGAATGAAATGTGCTTCCACATAAGCCATACATTTTTTGTGTGTCTTGTAACAGTACCTCAGTGCATTTATCAACATATCTGAAATCAAAAGCAATCCTAAAGTCAGAGTAATGCATTTTTAGATTTATGGGTTTGGGGGGAGGGGGAATGAATGATCAGGGAATATATTCATTACTCTTTCTTTAAAGTTAAATTAATAGATGTTGATCAAAATTATTAAACAGGTGTTTTGGAGTTTTTTAAACAAATTTTAATTTTGCCATCCAATTCTGCCAAACTGAATCCAACTACTAATTAAAAATTAAACGATTTGTATAAATATATATGGAGAGCACCACTTACAACGGAACTATTGCAGATTTTGCAATGAGTATCTCTAATAATACAGAAATACTAAATTTCCTTAATATAATTACATCTTAAGAAAACGGGCTTGTTTACTTGCTGGTGGCACTATGCCATTCCAACTGAACATATGCTAGAATGAAAATCACATAAGAACAAACTGATTGTGGCATAATGCTATGCCAGAATAATGCTTTTTTTGTTTGTTGTAATTTCTGTTTTATTTAATTATCATTTATTTTTCCTAAATTGTGCAGCATGGCAACAAATCACATAACCGTGTTGGAGTACCAATTTAGATTTCCGTAACTAACACTATTCTCTTACAGGACCCCAGAATGGTTGGAATGACCCACCTGCACTGAGCAGAACTTCTAAGAAAAAGGTACTTGACTATTAAAAGTGGATTAATACCAGGCTTTTCAATTAACAAACACATTCTTGTGTAAGTGTGTTTGTAAATGTATTGGGTGACTGATGCTGCCACACAGTCTAACATGCAGATTAATTGTCCTCCGGTAGATATCTATTGCTTTTTGAGTTGATTTTGTTTGGACGGTGGGGTGGGGTTTGGTTTTCTAATGAAGCATTTGACTGTAACTTGAGAAGCAATCTTGTCGATACAGCTCCTGCTATTTTTATTCATTTGTCTTTGATTTTTTGACCTACTCAACCCTACTTCACCCATGCTCTTCACTGGTTTTCTAAAGCTTAAAGCTAAATGTAACTTGTTTGGTAAAACTGGCAAATGTATGTTTAATATTAAAGCATATCTGCCATGGGTGGGTGCCTAACATAATACGTGATTTGTTTATTAATATATTTTGCTCAATGCAATAGTTTTGTTTCAATTATTCTTTTGGAATTTCTTTAATTAAAGGATTTTGATTTGATTTCCAAGTCTCCTTTAAGATGGATATTGTTTTTTTTTTTTTTTTTTTTTTTTTTTACTAAGTACTAATAGTCTCATTAAATTACTTGTTTATTTGTAACTATTTTCAGCAGGTACTAGAGAATTACATGCCACCTCCTCCAATCACCGCTCCAATAATGAATCCTGTGTCTGACCCACGTTCTCAGCAGCAGCAGGTTCCAACATCTGTACCTCCTGTGTCATCAGTACCATTTCAGCCTTCAACGGTACCTTCAGGGCAGCCAGGAGCTCCTAATCCTTTCCCAGCCATGCAGCCTCATGTCGGACAACCAGTAGCACACCTTGATTCTTCAAAGCCCAGTGTGGATGCTCATCCAGGACTACCCATTGCAAACACCATGCAGGTTATATATACACAAATATTTCATTTGTATTTTAATAAAAGTCTCCCTTCTTCAATAGGTATTGTGTAGCCATATCCTGAATCAACATTTGTATTACTGCATTTTATGCTGGCTTCATTTGAAAGATCACTCTAGTCACCCAAATAGATTGAGATGAACTGGTCTGGTTGTCTATAGTGTCCCTTTAAATAAGGTTTATTTTTGATGACGGAGCTGCTTTAAATTGATAACTATTCTGTTTGCCGTTTTGAATGTTACTTTAAAGTGTGCATGTAAAAAGTATATATTTATTTATTCTGCAGACTATCCACTCTTTGCCTGCTGAAAAAATCACAAAGAATCCAATTCCCGAAGAGCATCTTGTCCTGAAAAGCACATTTGAAGCCCTTATCCAAAAATGTTTGTCCTCTGCCATTGACCAGGTATGTAATACATTGGATGTTTTTACTAGTGCTCAACTGTCTGAGAAAGCCTTGACAACATTCCCTTCAAGCTAGCTCTTAAAAGATGTTCTCTAAGATGAAAATTTTAATAAATATTCCTCTCGGGAATATGTAAATTAAATCTATGCAGTGACACGGTCTAATAAATATTCAGTTTTTATGCTTAAAGGGACACTATAGTCACCAGAACTACTATAGCTTGAATTTGTTCTGGTGAGTAGAATCATTACCTTCAGGCTTTTTGCTGTAAACAGTGTCTTTTCAGAGAAAATGCAGTGTTTACATGACAGCCTAATGATAACTTCACTGGCCACTCCTCAGATAGCTGTTAGAGATCCTTCCTAAGATGCATCCAAACATTCAGTGTCTCCTACCTCTGCATGCAGACACTGAACTTTCCTCATAGAGATTCATTGATTCAATTCATCTCTATGAGGAGATGCTGATTGGCCAGGGCTTTGTTTGTCAGTCTCAGCCAATCATATGGGAAAACATTGTGATTGGATCAGGCTACCACTTCTGCTGGCAGTAATCAGCAGGCAGGTCTAAAGGAAATGGGGGCAAAATAAGCAGCTGCAGACTTGGATACAAGTAAGATTTTACTTGATTTAGGGAGGCATGAGGGGACCAGGGTGGCTAAATGGTGGTTTTAACCCTATAGGGTCAGGAACACATGCTTAGGTTCCTGACCCTATAGACTCATTTAAAACTGCTTTTGCAGCATCCATCTTGCTTCTGGTTCCTAATATTCCATACCTCCTATATAAATAAAAGTGTCTACGACATTGGTTAATACACACGCGCTCTCTCTGACTACTTTGAGCTACACATGATTATATAAATTATAAAGGCATGGTTGCAAGGTTTAATTATTTTCAAACAAACAGAGTGGGTTAGATGTGTTCCTAGTTGATTGTTGGTGTCACACATGTTGGTTACAGTATCTAAGTAGCCTGGAATATAAAAAGCTCCTAGTGCCTGAATAAAGTGTGGGTTCCCAACCACTTGAAATTAATTACGTTCCCTATAAAGGCCTGTTTACCCTGACCTTCACAGATAAGAGTGGTATATTTAGAATCGCCCTCAACTGTGACACCATTGCATCTGCGCTTAGTTCGGATGTAGCTCTCAGTAACCAAAACTAGAATTCAAAGTTCAAAGCGCTACAGCACGCTTGAGTGTACTCGTCCCGCCTTGATTCAACATCCAATCCGGCTATTAATGCTGCAAGGGGCTAAAAACGGTAATTACTTCAGACTCCTATTAAAGATACAAACACACCTGCGTGCATTATTAAATTGTGGAATATGAGTATCAAATATCACAATGGTCATATTCCTATAGATCCCATTTGGGCGTTCTAGTGTCACCATGCAAACAAATATTTCTTGTGCAAAAAGGCAAAAAAACATTTTTCAAAAACCAAATAGATATCCTTTCCTGTCAGATGATAGCATCCCAAAATGCCCTTAGAAGCCCATAGTGAACTAAAACTGTTAATTTAGCAAGTAATATATTATGTATTCGGGTACAATGTAACTCAATGTTTGCATTATAGATAGTTACCCAATGACCACACATCTACTTATGTTATATGACAGGTTAGTAAGTCATTTATATCATAGGAATCCATGTACAATGAATACAAAAAAGAGATTATCGAAAATAACAAACATATACTAATACAAACAAGATCCTTGTTAAACATCAAATTATATATAAATAAACCTCATGTATTGTTTTCAAGTTTTGTAATAATATATGACAGTGATATATAAATATACAATGTGTCCAAATATATAGAGGCTACTAAAGATGTTTTTAAAGATACCCATATGATATAAAATATTCAATGGAAAAACATTATGTATATACAAATCGGGCCCCATGTAAAATAAAAAGCATGTATACACAGTCGCCAGACCTAGAAGGCCAGGAGAACTGTTAGTTCCCATAGGTCATCTAGATGGGCAGACCGTGAAAAGAAAAGAAAATAATCTATATAGTGGTCCAGACCTAGGGTAACTGAACCAAATGGGCACACCAATCTCTTTATTGTGATAGGTCTGTCTTCACTGAACAATATGAACAGTCAGTGAATTTGAGGCTGAAATGGGAAAGTTTACAAGTCACCTTTTTCAGTTTGGCTATTTTGGACTGAAATTTTAAATTTAATTTGTGACCGTTCACACTTCAGTGCATAACCCAGTTAACCAATCCGCAACGGTTTGCAGAAGTGGGATATTATAAAAGCATTTTTCTTTTGCTGTGTTCAGCAGTTGGATCAGAAAATTAGCAATTTTCAGTGATTTTTAATTTTTTTATTTTACCAGCAAACAAAGAGGAAGTTGGATGAAGCAAACAAGCGTCTGGAGTCCCTGTATGACAAGCTAAGAGAGCAAACGGTAAGTGTTGTTTACCTCTCTGTTCCCTGCAGTCACTGCCTTTTTCTTTTTAGAGCACTAGGTCTGCTCTTCTTCTTTTTTTAAATCTTCTATCTGCTCAATTGTATTTGTACGCTTATGCTACCAGACTTGTTCAAATCATATCATTCACTTAACCCTAAATGTCTCTTTGCGCTAAATGTTTAATAGTCCAATGCTATACTACAGAGAATTGGTGAAAAAATTAATTACACTAGCAGTTCCAAATATCTTCGTTATGGGTTCTCCCCCCCCCAAAAAAAAATTACATGCAGTTCCAAATATCTTAATTTTATGGGTAATTTCTTATATGTTTTTTTGCAACATTGCCCTTATTAATCGTGCAATGCTGCATTTAATGTTTGTCCATTTTATTTTCCACAATAATTCTGGATCAAAAATTGTAGATTATGCTAGCGCAGTGTACCTATAATCTTAATTTTATTAAGGACAGGAGGCTTCATATTTTGCATAATCTTTCTTTACTAAAACTCCAGCAGCACAGGTTTAACAATAAAGTTTAGTGAAAAAAACATTGCCATAGGGTATAAAAGGCCCTTCCTCTTGCATCATTTCTTCTTTCTTTGGTGCGAGATAATCATAAACATATCCTGCTATTACAATAAATAATGATAACGACGAAGAATCAGACTGTAAATGATCCAAATCCCAACTGGAAGATTGTCGTAGAGTGCGAAGACGATCCATGTATTGATCCATGAATAAGAATCAAACTGAAAAGACGTGAAAGGGATTTGGAAATGAACTGTTTGTCCTCATTATTATTATTATTAGCATAATCAATATTACTGTTTATAAAACGCCAGTTTATTCCGTAGTACTTTACGTAAAAGGAATTTATCAGATGAGACCAGAATATTTTAACCGAAATAGGTAGCTATGATAGAGACATTAATATAGTCAAAATGTATTAGGAAATCATAACAGATAGCAGTAGTAATTTCAAGATGTGATATGAAATAAACCACGTAATAAAGAGATGACCACACACCCTGAATTCAAATCTTTTATTGAAGTACAACCCAAGGAATGATAATTAGGGAGGGAAAAAGCAGGGTGGGAAAATACCCGCCTCCTGTCCTTAATAAAATTAAGATTGTGTTAGCATAATCTACAATTTTATAACAGGACAGGAGGCTTCATATTTTGCATTTTTAACGCTATGGAACAACACAGGATGTGTGAAGAGTCCGAGGAAGTAGAACACCCTGAAATTCTCTTCTCGTGACCCGGCCAATGAACATCGGCGAAGGAAGATGCGTCGTGGATGTCTAAGACGCATCCATGACCCGAATGACCGATAACCAATCGATCACCGCAACCATATGAGCAATGGTCAACTTGCCTACTCGGTAAGGTGGTGGCCATAACTGGTGTGAAAGGTATAGTATACAAAGGGAGAGAGAGAGGCTGTCTCGATTGTGAGATTCCTCGAGGGTTAGTTTGAGTGAGTATCCAAATCCACAGGACAAACCCGTAGGAGAGAGAACCACAACTAAGACCCATAACCGAGTGTATTCCGATACTGGTTCTGGAGCGTATGATGCCTCGCAGCATACGAAAAGTCCTGTCGTGGAACGTGAGCCGCCAAAGTCTCCGATGGTATCTTGTGGATTGTCCGTAAGATGGGAGACAGTGGAAGAGCAGTGGATAGCCCAGAATGGAGTCAATAGGATTGGGGAGCCCCTTCGATTCTGCTGTAGTGGCGAGGTGCGTGTCACCCAGATCTCCGTGATGCGATGGTGACCAAGGAGTCCCGTTGTCAGTTGTTGTCACGAAGCCCAGTTCGTGATATAGGTAATCTCCTGAGGGAACCCTAGTCGTAGGGTAACCTTGCATGTAATTTAGAAATGGTAAATGTCCTCCGATATTATTAGAGTCCGATACCAGACTCCGTCCAGGTGTTTTGTGTAGTCGGTTGCCGAGATATTGTCCAAATGTAGGAGAATACAACTATCGGATCTGTCCCAGGCTAGCTGTAGGTTGTCGGTAATCTCGACGCCGGCCGTCTCTTCTCCAGATCATGGTTCTTCGGTAGGGGTATGTGCAGCGAGCCTTCCAGCCCTAGAGACTGATTGTCGATTACGTGTGTAGTAAGTAACGTCTTGTAGTCTAGATAGGTGAGGTAGTGGATTCCCTTGTGGCAAAGGGCGCCATGACCGGTTACTAAAGTTTCTTGGGTACCCTGGGTCATACCTTAACGATAGACATGTGAATTGATTCGTTTGGTCCCATCGATGAAAAAACAAAATGGACAAATGGGTCCCTGGTGTGACTATCCTGGATGGGTATGTGTCCGTCCAATCCGAATGATTGAACCCACCTAGGTGTGGGGAAGCTGTAGGATGGTGCCAGGATGGTAGTCTCCCGACTACTGTGAGCATAAAATTATCCCTGAGTTAATCAGTGACGTCTGGAGCGAATGCCCAGCGCTTCTTGGAAATAAGTATAAGTTTCCTCATATGTGAGATTTGTGGTCCTCCAGTACCCATAGAGGGGTGGTACTGGAAGATGTGGACTTCGACCCCCAATGGTATCCAGATGAAGCATTAGTTCATGGAGCTAAGTTACCCTACTGGGTCGTTCAGCCCAGGAGTATAGAGGAATCCTATGTCCTATCCGTCGGCCATCCGGAGTATTCTAGTCTCCCTACTCGAGTAGAGGTAGCTTCCTTATTTCATAACAAGGTAGACCGCTGGCCATGGTTACACCATGAGAGCGTTGAAAGCGGAGAAATGTAAGAGTATAGCTGTTTCTCAGTAATGTTCTGTTGTTGGGGTAAAGTGAGTGAGGGCCTGCGACCCGGAGTCGAACACGCAGTCTCCTTGTCCTAGGTTTTGTGGCTACAATTGTATGGATCGCGGATGAAGGCCTGGCAACCCCTATCTCTGTGTGTTGTCTGACCGTGCGGCGGTCAAATCCGTGGAGTCTCCGGAGATTTCCTTAATAGGTTGTTTGGATAACTTTCCGGCACATCGAGGTTCTGTACCCAGGCTTGATGCAATTATTTGGAGGGTCCGTGATGGAATACTTGCACTTGTATATGGGTGCTTGGCCCGGGGCCTAGTAGCTCATGAATTCATAGGCAGATGGGGTACCATGGTTCACAGTCTCTGCAAGACCCTGACCCAGTCTATTGGGGATTGTTGTCTGCATTGAGGTTGCCACTGCAATTAACCTAGGCTGAAAGTCTTGACTGAGAGGTCGTCTGTTGACCTTTCCGTCTGTTGAGTATATATATCTATATATACGGTCTAGGTACATGTGTAAATGTGTTAGGACACCTAGAGCGCCTCCGCCCATAGTTCCATGTGAAATGCGCATCTGCGAGTGGGGGAATAACCCCAGTAGTAAAGGGGTTCATCCCAATAATAAAGTGCAAAGAAGTCCGCAGACGAGTGCTGGAGCCTGATTACTGCAAAATGTTTCCCCTTCCTCAGTGAGGAGTATGTGGATCACATTAGTCGTATTGTGGGTACCATGCATAGAGTCATATATACATATAATGATATAGCAGGGGGTGAGCCTGCGTGCACTGCGACTCTTAATGATATAGCAGGGGATGAGCCTGCTTGCACCGTGACTCTTAATGATATAGCAGGGGATGAGCCTGCTTGCACTGTGACTCTTAATGATATAGCAGGGGATGAGCCTGCTTGTACTGTGACTCTTAATTGTAGAGCAGGGGATGAGCCTGCTTGCACTGTGACTCTTAATGATGTAGCAGGGGATGAGCCTGCTTGCACTGTGACTCTTAATGATATAGCAGGGGATGAGCCTGCTTGCACTGTGACTCTTAATGATATAGCAGGGGATGAGCCTGCTTGTACTGTGACTCTTAATTGTAGAGCAGGGGATGAGCCTGCTTGCACTGTGACTCTTAATGATGTAGCAGGGGATGAGCCTGCTTGCACTGTGACTCTTAATGATGTAGCAGGGGATGAGCCTGCTTGCACTGTGACTCTTAATGATATAGCAGGGGATGAGCCTGCTTGTACTGTGACTCTTAATTGTATAGCAGGGGATGAGCCTGCTTGCACTGTGACACTTGAGCCTGTGGGGGTCGCCCCCTATAAAGGGGTCACCCCAATAATAAAGTGCACAGTAACCCATTAGTGAATGCACATCTTTGAGTGTGGGGGTAACCCCAGTAGTAAGGGGGGTCACCCCAATAATAACGTGCCCAGAAAATAACGTTTGGATAGTTTTATTCTGGGGACTTCTCTAAGGAAGTCAGTGTCTTCCGTTTCAGTGGCCGTTGCGGTGTCGGTGTCTGTTTTCGGGATCTGCACCAGTGGAAATAGCCTTCTCCACTGAGGCAGCCACCGCCAAATTTATCATTGACTGGAAGTCAGATGGTGGTGAGTCACTCAACATGAAGTAGTGGAGTATTCCTCTCTGTGAAAGACAGGAGAATGTCAGGTACTGAAGTACGTGAGTAGTAGTACAGTCGGCTTCCACTAATGACTGTGGGTCACCCAGTGTTATCTGACCCGAGACCCTCAGGTCGCAAGGGGTCGAGTGGCCTGAGGAGGGGGTCACCCTCTGTGCGACCGGGATGAGCGGTCGTATAAGTGGGCCGCACCCGTCAAGGGTGGAGGGCCTGTTTGGTTTGGGGTTCACCCAACAATATATGAATTGTGGAGCCTGTACATTTGCAATTTCCTCACTCCTTGGTAAGGAGGTGCGTGGATCACCCCAGTCGTAGTGTGGGTGTCCGATATTCACTGCATAGAGTCATATTGTTAGTGTATGGCAGGATGTTGAAACTGCGTGCGCTATGTCTCTTTGAGCCTGCGGGGGGGTCACCCCATCTGAAAGGGGGGTCACTCCTGAATAAATCCTGTACCGAGTGCTGTATGGCTCAGCTTGGGGGTCACCCAGCGTAGGTGGTCACTCCTGTTATGGTATTGGCAGGAGCGTCAGTGAGGTTCACCCCCAACTGAGAGGGGTCACCTCTGTATAGACACTCTGCAGCCGTGTAATGGTTAATGTACAGTGCAGTTTGTTATCAGCAATGTTCCACAGTAAATTATTGTTTAATGGAAATACTTAACTATACATATCCAACGTGTGAGTCATAACCGCTAGGGGCGCAAATGGCGGTCTGGGTCTTGCAGGTGCGAGATCTAAGATGGCCACCGTTCGCGCCAAAACGACAGGGCGGCTAGCCGTTGCGGCCCGCCAGCGTGGATACGAAAAATACACCGAAAATAATAGATCACAAGCTATAAAATCGTGAATACATTCTCTGGTTACCCAAATAGGTGATTCCTATTTTATCTACTTCAGTGGGGATAGAACCTGTGAACCATAACATATGGACAGTGTACTGCTAGTGTATTAGCCCATTGAGCTAACCTAATGCATGAAATACATTGTGAAACATCTATATATACACATATATATATATATATATATATATATATATATATATATATATATATATATATATATATATATATACACACATACATATATATATATATATATACACACATACATATATATATATATATATACACACATACATATATATATATATATATACACACATACATATATATATATATATATACACACATACATATATATATATATATATATATATATATATACACATACATATATATATATATATATATATATATATATATATATATATATATATACACACATACATATATATATATATATATATATATACACACACACATATATATATATATATATATATATACACACACACATATATATATATATATATATATATATATATATACACACACATATATATATACATATATATATACACACATACATATATATATATATATATATATACACACATACATATATATATATATATATATATATATACACACACACACATATACACATGGTGCTATGTATATCACAGCTCCTCTTGAAAAACCCTGTAGGAGAAATTAGAGCATTCCAGACCGTGTGAATCACGGTCTGGGAAGGTGGCTGTCCGCCCTGGATCTCGCGGTCTGCGATACCCAAAATGGCCGCCGTTCGCGTGCAAATCTTAATGCTGGTAACGCGGATTCCAACACTCCCCCTCCCGCTGACCCTAACCAATGCCCCAGTCCCTGGTTTGATAAGCGCGATCGTGGTAACTTGCCGCGATCGCGAAATGAATAACAGGGAGATAGTGAGAGGGAAGCAAAGGTAGTATAGGTGGGGATATAGGGGAGAAAGGGAAAAATTTAAGAAAATAAATAGTGATAATCAAATATAGAGACAATCCATCAAACCCAGTGTGAATGTAAAACCATAGTAAGAATGGGCAGAGAATACAAGATTCTGACAGAGGAAATGTAAATTCTATAGTAAGAATGAGCAGAGAAAGGAAGCTCTGACAGAGGAAATGTAAATTCCATAGTAAGAATGAGCAGAGAAAGGAAGCTCTGACAGTGTAAATGTAAATTCCATAGTAAGTATGAGCAGAGAAAGGAAGCTCTGACAGAGTAAATGTACGGTAAATTCAATAGTAAGAATGAGCAGAGAAAGGACACTCTGACAGTGTAAATGTAAATTCAATAGCAGAGAATAAAATACTCTGACCTGTCTGACTGGAGCAGCAAAGAAAGAGGGAATGATGCAAGAGGAAGGGCCTTTTATACCCTATGGCAATGTTTTTTTCACTAAACTTTATTGTTAAACCTGTGCTGCTGGAGTTTTAGTAAAGAAAGATTATGCAAAATATGAAGCCTCCTGTCCTGTTATAAAATCACAATTTCACTTTTATAGCTACCAGAGTCTCTGTGACTGGTAATGGCCTCTTCTCTGGGTGGTGGCTGAAGAGGGTACTCCTATTGGTTTAATGTGGAGATCAGTCACCTGTTGCCTCACCCAGCAATACAGAAGCTATAATAGAGACATGTTCTGGCATTTTATTTTGTGTGTGTGATAAAATTTAGTATTACAGTTCCTTGTCTTAAACTGATTCTTCTTAGGCTGATGAAATCACGAGCAAGTGTATATATTTAAAGAAATAATATTCTTATCACTTCCTATACACTTTCTCCACACTATGCCAGCTGCACTGCAGTAAGATCAAATTACATAAAATATTAGACTTTTCAGCTCTGCACTTACTAACTAGCTCACTGTATAAATTAAACTGAACAATTAAAGGATACCTCTACTTTGTTTTTCACTCATGCGGTTGAGGTGGAATTTTATTTAAACATTGTGCTAGCAGTTTTGGCAGGAAAAAAATATTTAAACATAAGTTTTTCTCCCACTTCTCAGTCAAATCATTGACATAAACATAATGCCGGCGATTTGACAGACAAGGGAGAGCAGAATAGACCCCCATAAGAAGCCCTGTAACACCCTAGATGCTATCTCTGGCTAGGGAGTATCGGAATGGACATTATTCCGTTCACTGGGAATGAGGCCAGTGTGTTGCCATGAGTAAATGTCATAGAGATACATGATGTAATAAATGTAAAATAATGAGATGTCATGTATTTGGGGCCAATCTTTCTAATATTAAATTTTATGTACAGGTTAACTTTAAAGTGACACCACAACATGGTAGGCATGACAGATTTAATGACACATTAAAAAATGACACTTTAAAAGTTCTATGCCTCTGGGTTGATGGAATTTGAGACGGTTTCAATGTGTTTCTCTGTCAGTAAAATTGGATTGAAAAGTACGTACATGAATTTAAATCAGCCTTGTTCTCCTAACCACCTATTTATTTAATTTTCTTGTGTTTCAGCTCTCCCCTGCAATAATCGCAGGTCTGCACAACATTGCCAGAAGTATTGAGTCTCGGAACTACATGGAAGGGCTAAATATCCACACCCACATAGTCACAACCAGTAACTTTAGTGAAACATCTGCCTTCATGCCAGTACTCAAAGTTGTCCTTACCCAAGCCAATAAGCTTGGAGTGTGAAATCCTTTCTCCACAACCTATTGCTCCACAACAAAAATGCAACTCTGCACCTTGGGCAAGAAGACGGACCAAGGACTAGCATGTTTTTAAACTTCCAGAAATCCGTTCTGTGACTTTAAATGCAACATAAAACACCACAAATTCCTGCATTTATTAATTTTTTTTAATGTTGGGAATTCTTTTTATTTCTCGCAATAGTATATTTTTTTCTCCTCCAAAGATCATATAACCTCATGGATTATTTACAGCATGTCAGAATTACAGGGGCCAGTAACATATTTTACAAAACCTGCCGATGTTCCTTTAGTTCTGGCTCACATTTTAAAAAGGCTGTGGTTGCAAAGATTAAGGCAACATTGCCAAAAATGTGTCTCATAGAATAAAACATGTGAACCCAATTTAAACATCTGGTTTATTTTCTTTGTTGTGCACTGGAAGGTAATTACAGTGTTTGGTCCATATTTAAGAAGAAAAAAAAACTTATTGCTTTTTTACATCCAAGAACAAGTTTATTCTCTTTTAAAAGCATAATTCCTATGCACTTGGATATAGAGAGGGCATTACTTGCCATTGGAGGAGTAACTGAGCAGTTTTAAAAGAAAATGGTACATTGTCAGAATGTCTGGAACCTCTCTTCCTGGAAAGTTACTAGAGCAGGGAAGGAAACCTTTGGCACTCCAGATGTTGTGGATCGATTCACCCTGATGCTATGTCCGCATTATAACTGTAAGAGACTTATTGAAGATAATCCACAACATCTGCAGTGCCGAAGGTCCGACCACTTACCAAGTAATCTGGATTTCATAACAGACACAAGGTGGGGTAAATGTTATACACATGCATACATACAGACACACACAGACTTTCACAATCAATGCTGAGAAAACCAAAAAGTGTTCAGCTGGAGGGCCACATAGTTTCTAGCTTGATCAAACAGGGATTCTGAATGTGTTACCACTTCTAAAACTACTATCAAAAGGGAATAAAGAAAAGTTTGGATTAAGACTGAAAATCATGATTTTCTTCATTATCTGTTTTTTTTTTTTTAAATACAAAGTAGTTTTGCGGACAGATTCTTGTAATGTTGTTTTTTTTTAACTGAATTAATCTTGCAATAATTTCATTCATTGCTGGTATCAAAATCCCAAGAATGCCATCTGTACCACACATCATGTATAAACCTATTAGGCAAAAGATCCGTGCTCTTTCTCTCTTGCTCACCATCATTCCAACGCACTTTCTTCTACACACTTTTTCATCTTTGCCATCCATAGGAATATTTTAGTAAAGTTCCAACTGCAGGACTGTAAAGCAAAGTGTATGATTTAATTTCTTTTTAGTGTGAAAGTTCACCTGCCTTCATTGTGTAGATGAAGTATTAAAAAAATAAAATACATGCTTTTTTTCTTTGGGTTATACTAGACAGTTACAAATAAAAGTAAAACAAAATCAATGGAGTATTCCTTTAAGACTGTGGAGTTTATTCTTTACTGTCTGAATTTTGATCAGATTCACAGAATTGATACAAAATTACTGAAATTGGGATGCATTTTATACAGATTTGCCTTCAAAAAATATGGTGTCTGCTTTCAAATCACTGATTTGCATATGCAAATCCTATCTAAAATATAGGATTCACATATTTATTTGGATTCACTCTAAATCTAGTTGAAGCAAAATTCACAAAATAGATTCACCAGTAGTTTGCTGGCAAAACTGTTCAATCTGGACTATCAGGTTACTGGCAACATAAGGGTATTTGCATTGATAAAGGAGTAATGCCCCAAATGGTTGTATTTCTCTGTCATCAATAAAACCGGTTTGCATTCCAAGATGCACTGCCCCCCTTTTTTTTTCTGTTTTGGATTTCGTACTTTTTCTAATGCATATAAAAGCAAAAGCGGCACAGAAGAATTCTTATAGGACGTTTTTAGGTTTTATAAGTTCATAACCTCTAATAGCACTGGCAACATTAACAGCCAGCAGGCAAATAGTTAAAAACTAATTGGCAATGTGACAATTTAAGAAATATGACTGCAAACCAGCTCATGCTGAAGGGGTTTTAACTATTTTGCACTGCTAGCAGGAAAATCAGCATTATTTTAATTAAAGCACAAAATGGTTTGAAATTGTGGGCTATTCAAGTCTGTTCAGAGGCTACATTGAACAATATGGACATCAATAAATTTTGTGAACAATGTCCAGATTTTACAGTTTTAAGGCCTCCTCGTGGATCCAAATTTATTTTTGGTATTCCAGGGGAATTTTGAGGTTGGTAAATAAACACCTATTTTTTTCAATCTTAAGGGTCAACCTCACCTAACTGTGTTTCAGTCAATAAGATAAATGGTCATTACTGTAAAATGGGCTAAAAATACCATATGAAACTGATATGAAAGTTTATATAATATCCTCAGTGCCATATCACATCTTTACCTGATGGTTTTTAAATATGTAAAACGAGGGAGACTACGACAAAATGTAGTGTAGTATAGGGCTTGACAAATTTGCTTGGAGTCTAGAAGCCAGTTTTTTGTTTTTTTTAATTAACAAAACTTTATATTCAAAAGCAAACTATTCTGAAAGGGACACTGTAGTCACTAGAACCACTAGTTCTGGTGTCTACAGCATGTCTGTGCTGTCTTTTCAATGTAAACACTGCCTTTCCAGAGAATTTGCTGCCTAGTAACACCTCAGTCACTCAGACGGCTACTATATTTTTGGTCCAGTGCTGCACTATGTTCAGCATCTCCACGCTCTGCATGAAAGTGCTGTATGTTCCCCATTGGTATTGAGGGAATAAAAATGTATCCACTTTGAAAAAGCCTCTAACATGTTGGTAAAAGCAAACAATATAATAAATATTAAACACTATTACATTTTTATTTTCTAAGATAATATATTTTCTAATCAGGTGAAAAAAGGTAGATCCAGATATAAATTTTTTTTAAAACAAAGTCATGTGGACTGAGCAAAACCTTACATTTGCTCCACAGCAGTGAGTACAATAAAGTGATTAAGGCCACAAAAATATCCAACCTGAGACCACCAGTTTTATAACCCCCCCCCCCCCCCCCGCCCCCAGAGGAAACAATGAGGTGCAAGAATAAAAAAAAAAAAACGCACAGAGAGTCTGCGCCTGTGGCCGCCTCTAGTGTAGGGACATGAGTTTCGCTGCCAAGGATGCTCTTTCCCCCTGATCTCAGTCAGTGCAGTCTTCAGTGATTATAGCTGTTTTTTTCCCCCAGACATTAGCCGAGACTTAATGCTGGGAGTAGACTGGTTTAGTCAAGGCAAAATACACTCAATTAATACACAGACCCCCAGCATTGGGTCTCCATACATTTCAATACAAACTCCTCACCGACGTCCCTGTGTCTGGGAGATGATTGAGTCAAAGAACGGTAACTCAATTATCTCTGTTACAGGGACTCGCACAGAAAATACCCCAAAACACATTAAATTTCCCCAGGAACCCACACAAGTATTATTATTATTGTTATTGATATAGTGCCAGCAAATTCCGTAGCGCTGTATATCCCCAGAGAGCCCAGATCTGAGCACCCAAGTTGTCCAAATAGCTCTCGGATCCATTTGGTTAAACGGAATTGCCATCCGGGTAAAGTTTTGACCGACCAGCCACGAGGTTGTAGCCTCAAATAGTTTAAGGGTGAAATAGGCTGTGGCCGGTCTCCGTTTGGAGGTTCCCGTGGGCATAAAAATGAATGCTCTTTCTGTTTGTGTGAATCTTTTGCCCGAAAAGTGCTCTACTGGTGTATTTGGGAAAGAAGCAGGTGGCGGTACAAGTTTAGTGGTGTTCGCTGAATAGTTTGTCCGATTTGAGTTCCAGTGTTCGACGTTTGAGTATCGCTGCCTGCATTCGCGAGAAACAATGTCCGCCATCTCCTATCACACATGCATTTACTCACACAAAATGGTGGCCACCCAGGAGAACACTCGAGTTAATAGGGTCAGAAAGGTTAACTAACCAGGTGGTTGGTCTGTATACGGGGTGTATAAAAGGGGGAAACGGGACTTTATTCTGTAACTGAATGACAGGAAAAAAAACAACAACAAATGGACAGAGTGAGTACAAATGGCCGACAATAGACTCTCCATTGAGAGGCCTACACCAACAGTGGCTTCCAAGATGGTGCCCGAGGCATAGAGTGACCTGGAAACCTTGGAAGATTCCCACGAGGAAGAGAGATGGCCTACACCACCTCAGGCCAGCAGAGCATACCAGTCCTCCGAATTGGAAGACTCTGCTCCATCCACCAGGAGGGATATCAAGAGGCTCCTGATTGACATCAGGGAGATCTGGAAGCCGACCTCTTGGAAGTCCAAGCCGATGCAATGACCCTCTACAGATAGTGTCAGTGTTCTGAGTCCGCAATCTGCTACAGTACCACCTGAGGCTCCAAGGGACACCATCGCAGTCACAAGAGACATAGCAGTGAAAACCGCAATCTGGGGAAATACTGGGGAAAGTATCTTATAAAGAATGCTCAGTTTCCATATATGGTGAGAAGAGGAGAATGCTGGCCTGGATCGCCAGGAGGCAAAGGGACCAGTCAGTCAAATACAAATGGGGAGTGAGGAGGGCTCTCCGGTTGTACCCCAGAGAAGAGGAGATACTTACATTAACTTCCTCTGGCGACCTGGAATCCTAAAGAAATTAGACTTAATGGCTACATCATCTACTGAGACCCCAGCCAGGGGAAAGCAAAAAAGAAGGGGGAATAACTCACAGTGACCTGCTGAATCACATGGGGGTACTGCCCAGTGGCAGTGATCCCTGCTAAGAAGCAAAAAATTACCAACTGTACATAGTATTACTCCCAAAGCCTGGCAAAGGTGATCCACTACACAAAATTTTCAGACCCATATTCATAATAAATCACAACGCCAAGATTTTGGCAAATATATTAGCGGAATGGCTGAACCCCGTATTGACATGCCGGGTCCAGGTGGACCAGGTGGGTTTCGTGCCGGGGTGCCATCTCTTTGAAAACACTAGGTGCAATATCAATCTTATTGGAGACAAGTCACTACAAACACACCATCCCTGATTCTGTCGCTAGATGCCGAAAAGGCGTCCGACAGAGTAAAATGGTCAAATCTGTTCAAACTATTAGCACACCTAGAGTTCCCAGAGTCATAAGTCACAACTATTCGGGCAATGTACTCCAACGTCAAGGTACAGATCAGGAATCCGGGTGCCCCGAACACACCCTTCACATTTAGCAACGGAACAAGGCTGGGTTGCCCACTCTCTCGGTAGTTATTCGTAATTTCAATATAATAATTACTCCAAGCTATATGTACTCATCAAAACATCCATGGAATAACAATAGGAGGTCAACAGTTTGTGACATGAGGATATGCGGACGACTTACTGCTTACCCTAAAGCAACCCAGATAATCTATGAAGGCACTGGCAGAAATATTAGGCGAATATGGCTCTCTTTTGGGATAGAAGGTGACCCTTGGCAAATCCAGTGCTCTCCCAATAGCTGTCGGCGGCGGACATGGCACACATTGGAGATACCATATAAAAATTACTTGCAAATCTGAATGCTCCCCCCAGTCGGTAGTTCATATCTCTATGTGTGTTCAGTTATGCGAATTCTGTCCACCCAGGGAAAGCACTCAAGTAAATCACTTAATTTGTGGTTAATAGTCAGGGGAGGTCGGTGTTCAAGGAGGACTAGGTCTTCAAGGAGGGCTAGGTCTTCCCAGCTTATAGTACACCACCCCAGATGAACGTACATGGGTGGATCTGGAATCCCTAATGATGGGAGCTGATCTCCTGCAGTTCTATAGTTGGATACCCAAGGAACACAGGGCACTCCTGCACACTAGCTGCCCCTCGGTCTTAAACTCCCTCTGGGTCTGGGACAAAACTGCACTGAAATTTCAGTTGACATGGTCACCCTCACCAATGATGCCATATCTAAGGAACATGGCTTTCCCCCTGGGCATGAAAGCCCACAACTTCCAAGGCCTAGAATACACAGGGTTACAAAAGGCGGTCAGTCCATTTAAATGAGGGGACTAGGATAGTAACCTTTGAGGAAGTTCGAGAGAAGGCTACCCTAAAACCGCCCAACTTCTTTAGATACCTTCAGATTAAAGACTTTGGTAACAAAAACAAGTGAAAGAAGCTGCCCAGAAAGGGATGACCTTCTTTGAAAAACTATGCTACAAAGAAAACCCCCAAGAGGGACTCATCACATTGTTATACAATCATCTAAGCTCCAACAATATTAAATAAGGAGAACTTCACTGCAGGGCACATATTGGGTCGAGATATGGGAAGCAAAGGAAGCAACATCTATTTGCATAATCCATCAAGAACAGTCTTATAAGACAATGCTTCGGTGGTATATCACCCCTGTAAAGCTGTAAGGCATGCACAAAATCCCTGATGATCGATGCTGGAAGGGATACGGACACAGGGGTACATATACTTACATGTGATGGGACTGCCCAAGGACACAGTCAATTTGGAAATCGGTAAGCAACCTCTTATCCCAGATTTTCCATAGACGAGTGGAGCGGGACCCCTGGGTTTTCCTCCTGTCCAGACCAATAGATGATTGGGCAAGAGCAGAACAAAAACTCTAGCAGATAGATGAGCCATTGTACATAACTGGCTCAAGTCCAAAATACCCCCATAGATACAGTAATACACAAACTGAAACACTCACCTCATAGATAAATTAACGGCACAGGTCAGGGGTACAATGAAATCATATGAGAAAGCGTGTGAGCTCTGGGTGGCTGGAGACTGGGGAGATTAAGGGGACAAAGTCAGGGAGGTGTAGACGTCTCGCCTGATATTCGGCCCTCTGACATATCCTAGGCCAAATACGTAATATACACTACTCAGACCAGAGGCCTCCCTCGCCGGATCTGCCTTTCCTAAGTTGCCCTCATCGAAATATAGCTACAAGAGATGTTGACCATCAGAGACCATAAGATTCGACTCTCCACCGATACTTTAAAGTTCTTCTTGTCTTTATCTTTTCTATCCTCAATTCTTTCTTATCTTGCCCCAAAAGAGAAGGGAGGAGCCGAGCTACCGTAGGGCTTTGGTTTTTTAGAAGTGCAAGGGAAATGCAATAATAAAAGGCGAAGGGACAAGATATCTAGTTTGTACTACAAAAACCTGGTCAGCAGACATGACTCCAAGTTACTCAGAAGAGCAGGGATACGTCACTCGAACAACAATGCAAAAACTGCCAATTTTATTGACAAAGGAAAACTGTATACTATGTTCCAAATATAATCTTTGACCTGTGTGTCATATCATAACATTGTTGTATTGATACTTTGCTGTCAAGACAAAAAATAAAGAATAAAAAAAAATAAAAAATATATATATTATTGAATGGTTTACTATGGTGAATTATGCTTCAGAGGTAAGTCAAATGTGTACATACCTCCGCAACTTTCTGTATTCAGGGAGATGCAGCTGCCGCATGATGCCTCTACATAGGAATGCCGTACAAAGACACGAGTACTTGGGCATTCCTTTAAAAGTGCCATGTGGGCCTACTTGTATGGCATTGCACAACTTAATTAATTTCACTTACTTTGCCCAGGCTGTGCCCAGCCAGTCAGAAAGCCCATATAAATTAGTATATTAAAACCAGTGAGATTTAAAGAAATAACTAAATGAAACAACCGACAGCTGACTCTTAATAGCTATAGGCATGTACAAAAGTTACACAAGTGACCGTTTAACACTCGTTGTTGCATACTCTGTGCATGGTGCAAAACTGCCAATAGGTGGAGCTATTCGACAGTGTCATAGTACTGTCAGTTTTTGGTAGCTGTAATATCTGTACGAATAGTATATTTGTAGATGAGCAGAGTCACAAAGGAAGACAAAATGTGTTTTTAAGAATGCAACGGAAAATAAAGTATCTATTTCCTTAGAGAAAGTTAACAACCTAATGCTTCAAACTGTTTTTTTATTGGTAAAACAGCCAATGTATTTATCACGACCACAAATTATTAATAGAATACTTAAAGGGTAACTGACCATTCATAGCTTTTGTGATAATAGGTTTACTTACTCCTATAATTAAAAAATATTTGTTCCTGATGTGTGGAAAATAAAATTAAGTGTATAAATTCACACTTTTTTTTATCCTGCAACTGGGTGCCTCCATCTTAGCTCCCTGTGGGTACAATTTTGTATGGCCTGTCTTGTACACTTGGCAGTCAGCATAGAGAACAAGCACAGAGAAGCGGAAATGTGAAACAAAACTTCCATTTCTTCCAGACAGCGACTAAAGGCTCTTCCTGAAGTTTCACGGAGTTTAACTCAGTGAAATGACACTGGGCGTTCTCACACTTTGCATGAGGGCATCCAGCATCTACAAATCACCATATAAAACCATTGATTCAATGCTTTCCTATGGGAAAGGCCTAATGCGCATGCTCACCGTGCATGCGCCTTAGATTTGAGGGAGAGGCACAGAGGCAGAGGGACACTGTAGTGTTAGGAATATAGTTTGGCATTCCTAGCACTACACTGTTCCGTTAAGTAAGGTGTTTTGGTGTATAGAACATGCCCCTGTAGTCTTACTGCTCAATTCTCTGCCATTTAAGAGTTAAATCCCTTTGTTTATGCACTCTTGTCAAACCTCCCTGCATGTTTCTTACACAGTCTTACTAAACACTTAATGTAAAGAGACATCTAATCTTTAAGTTTCATCTATTGTACATATGTCTGATTTAAGATGCTTTTTTTCTTTCATGTGAGTCACAGCCAGGGAAAGTGTGGCTAGGACTACCTAAACAGAAACAAAAGTGATTTAATTCCTAAATAGCAGAGAATTGAGCAGTGAAACTTCAAAGTAAGTCATGGTCTATACACCAAAACTGTTTCTTTAACCCCTTAAGACCGGAGGGCGTACTATTACGTCCTTTTTAAAGCGGCTCTAAACGCCGCAGGGCGTAATAGTACGCCCTCCGTTTTTTTTTCACTTACCCGGTCGCCGGCGATCCCACGCCGGCGATCCCACGCCGGCGATCGCGGTTGGGGGGACTCCCAGGGAGCCCCCCGCGGCATGTCTGCCCTCTTCAGCCCCCCCAGGCCATGTGAGAGTGAGGTCCTTGCGAGGACCTCACAATCACATGGCCGGGATAGCTGGCTGCAGCAATGCCAGCAGGGGGACTAACTGTAATGACAGTTAGTCACCCTGCTGGCTGAAAATCTAATTAAAATAAGTTAAATAAGTGTAAAAAAATATATATATACTTAGATCATATATATATATATTTATTATTTATATATGATCTAAGTATATATATACACATATACACACACACACATACACTGTATAGGTGTATTTTAATATTAATATATATATAATTATATATATATATATATATTAATATCAAATTACACGTAGACTGATACTGATTAAATATATATATAATTATTGTTATATATATATATTTATATATAATATAAAAAAAATATGTAAATACGTAAAAAAATAAAATAAAAAAAATAATTAAAAATAAAATATTAAAAAATACATCAAAATACACATAGAACGAAATAATATATATTTATATACATAAATATATACGTATATATCAAATATTTTAAAAAAATTATATATATATATATACGTATATATACACATATGTATATATATACACATATATTAATTCTACACATATATTTATGTAATATTTTTACATAATTAGGTATCCTAATTAATTACAATTAGCGGGACCTGCCTAACAACCCATGCGGAAAATATAGGGAATTTAATTTGCTAGCACTATATTTAACCCTATAACTTTCCAAGACACCATAAAACCTGTACATGGGGGGTACTGTTTTACTCGGGAGACTTCGCTGAACACAAATATTAGTGTTTCAAAACAGTAAAATGTATTACAACAATGATATCGCCAGTAAAAGTGAAGTTTTTTGCATTTTTCACGCACAAACAGCACTTACACGGACGATATTATTGCTGCAATACTTTTTACTGTTTTGAAACACAAATATTTGTGTTCAGCGAAGTCTCCCGAGTACAACAGTACCCCTCATGTACAGGTTTTATGTTTTTTAAAAAAATTACAGCGTCAAATATAAGGCTTGTGTTTCATTTTTTTCACATTAAAATTCGCCAGATTGCTTACGTTGCCTTTATGACCCTATGGTAGCCCAAGAATGAAAATTACCCCTATGATGGCATACTATTTGTAATAGTAGACAACCCAAGGTATTGCAAATGGGGTATGTCCAGTCTTTTTTAGTAGCCACTTAGTCACAAACACTGGCCAAAATTGGCGTTTTTTGCATTTTTCACACACAAACAAATACTAACGCTAACTTTGGCCAGTGTTTGTGACCAAATGGCTACTAAAAAAGACTGGACATACCCCATTTGCAATACCTTGGGTCGTCTACTATTGCAAATGGTATGCCATTATGGATGTAAATTTATTTCCTGGGCTACTATACAGTCTCAAAGGCAACGTAACCAATCTGGCGAATTTCAATTTCAAATGTAACAAGCTATATTTGACCCTGTAACTTCCCAAAACACCATAAAACCTGTACATAGGGGGTACTGTTTTACACAGCATTTAAATCGGACCAATCAGATGCATCCTATATAAGATATAAGGAAGACAATAATACTTGCAAAAAGGCAATTAAAGTGGCTAAACTATAAAATGAGAAATTGATAGCCAAAGAATGCAAAACCAACCCCAAACATTTTTTCAAGTACATTAATTCTAAAAAAACAAAAAATGAAAGTGTAGGTACACTGAAAACAGAGATGGGTCTGTTAGTCAATGAAGACCAGGAAAAGGCAGACATTTTAAATAACTATTTTTCTTCGGTATATATTAATGAGGATCCTATGGTAAGAGATATGCATATGATTGCTGCAACAAACTTGCAGATAACTTGTGATTGGATAACTTGAGACAAGGTGCTACAGCTATTAAAGAAAATTAATGTAAATGAAGCTCCGGGGCCTGACGGTATCCACCCACGAGTACTTAAGGAGCTAAGTGGGGAAATAAGTGAACCTCTGTATTTAATTTTTCAAGATTCTTTTGTTTCAGGTATTGTACCGGAGGATTGGAGGAAGGCAGATGTTGTTCCTATATTTAAAAAGGGTTCAAAATCCTTGCCTGGAAATTATAGACCTGTGAGCTTAACTTCTGTGACTGGGAAATTATTTGAACGGCTATTAAGGGATAATATTCAGCAATTCATTGGGAAGAACTGTGTTATTAGCAATAATCAGCATGGTTTTATGAAACATAGGTCATGTCAAACTAACCTAATTGCATTCTATGAAGAAGTAAGTAGAAATATAGATCAGGGTGTTGCAGTGGATGTGATCTACTTGGGTTTTGCCAAGGCATTTGATACGGTTCCTCACAATAGGTTAGTCTTCAAACTAAAAGAAATTGGTCTAGATGAATATTCTTGTTCTTGGGTAGAACATTGGCTTAAGGATAGAGTACAGCGAGTTGTCATAAATGGTAAATTTTCAAGCTGGACAAAAGTGGTAAGTGGTGTCCCTCAGGGTTCTGTTTTGGGACCGCTTCTATTTAACATATTTATAAATGATCTTGAAATGGGCATTGAAAGCCATGTATCAGTGTTTGCAGATGACACAAAACTTTATAAAGTAATAAAATGTGAGCAGGATATTGCCTTGCTGCAGAGAGATTTGTATAGATTATGGGACTCGGCACTAAAATGGCAGATGAAATTTAACGTAGAAAAATGCAAAGTTATGCACTTCGGGGTTAAGAATGCACAAGCAATTTACACCCTAAATGGTAGTGAACTAGGGATAACCACACACGAGAAGGATTTGGGAATTGTTATAGACAACAAATTAGGTAGCACTATGCAATGTCAATCTGCCGTTGCTAAGGCCAGTAAGGTTTTGTCATGTATAAATAGGGGCATAAATTCTCTAGATGAAAATATAATTTTGCCTCTTTATAAATCGCTGGTAAGACCACACCTTGAATATGCTGTGCAATTTTGGGCACCTGTTCTAAAGAAGGATATCATGGCACTAGAAAAAGTGCAGAGACGAGCTACAAAATTGATAAAAGGAATGGAGCATTTTAGTTATGAAGAAAGGTTACAAAATTTAAATCTCTTCAGTTTGGAAAAACGGCGCCTTAGAGGGGATATGATAACATTATACAAATATATTCGGGGCCAGTACAAACCATTATCTGGAAATCTATTAATAAACAGGGCTATACATAGGACACAAGGTCACACATTTAGGCTTGAAGAAAGGAGATTTCATCTAAGGCAAAGAAAAGTTTTTTTTACAGTAAGAGCAATAAGGATATGGAATTCATTGCCGGAAGAGGTGGTTTTGTCAGAGTCTATACAGATGTTTAAATTGCAATTGGATAAATACTTGCAAAAACAAGGAGTGACAAGGGAGGGAGGGAGGGGGAGAAAGAGTGACAAGGGAGGGAGGGAGGGGGAGAAAGAGTGACAAGGGAGGGAGGGATGGGGAGAAAGAGTGACAAGGGAGGGAGGGAGGGGGAGAAAGAGAGTGACAAGGGAGGGGGGGAGGGGGAGAAAGAGAGTGACAAGGGAGGGAAGGAGGGGGAGAAAGAGAGTGACAAGGGAGGGAAGGAGGGGGAGAAAGAGAGTGACAAGAGAGGGAAGGAGGGGGAGAAAGAGAGTGACAAGGGGGGACGGAGGGGCAGAAAGAGAGTGACAAGGGAGGGAGGGAGGGAGGGAGGGAGGGGGAGAAAGAAAGTGACAAGGGAGGGAGGGGAGAAAGAGAGTGACAAGGGAGGGAGGGGGAGAAAGAGAGTGACAGGGGGGACGGAGGGGGAGAAAGAGTGACAAGGGGGGGACTGAGGGGGAGAAAGAGAGCGACAAGGGGGGGACGGAGGGGGAGAAAGAGAGTGACAAGGGAGGGAGGAAGGGGGAGAAAGAGAATGACAAGGGAGGAAGAGAGGGAGGGAGGGAGGGAGGGAGGGAGGGGGAGAAAGAGAGTGACATCCATCACACACACACACACACACACACACACACACAATCACACAATCATGCAAACCTTACACACACAGAAACACACAATGCATTCCTTACACACACTCAATGCACCCTGTACACACACTCAATGCACCCCTTACAGACGCACACACTGCATCCCGTACATACACAGAAACACACCTTGCAGCCCTTACACATACAAACACAGATTCACACAATGCATTCCTTACACACATATCAGGACATCCCCTACACACTCCACCCCCTGTGAACAAACTCATTGGTGAAACATGAAGGTTGACCCTGGGACCCAGACCTTGAGCTGTGTAAAGGGCCCCCCAAAAATGGAGCTGCTTCCCGTTCTCCCAGAACATTGATATTTGGGACCACAGTTACAAACAGCCTCCAGAGAGCCTGTTCTACACCAGACCAGTGGAGCCAGACTGCAGCTAGAGCCCATCATCATCCTCATCTGGTTGTAAGTAGGCAATCTAGCATATTATTCATGGCACTAATCTCTAATTTACCTCACATTAAAGAAACACTATAGTCCCCAGAACCACTGCAGCTTAATGTAGTGGTTCTGGTGTCTATAGCCTGTCCCTGCAGGCCTTTTAATGTAAACACGGCGGCACTCCAGCACTGGCGTTAGTTAACATGGCAGATCATATGGGTGGGGAATTGTGATGTCACATGGGGGAAGGGGCGGCAAACTTTGCCTAGGTCGGCAAAAATCCTTCCACCGGCCCTGGCCGGGTGTCACGTGACTAACCGGCGCTCAGTCTGACACTGAGCCTGCCGGACGTCCAGAGGTCCCCCTGCTATGTCAGGTAAAAGGGGGGACAAAGGTAGAAAAATAATTGGAAGGGTTTAGGGGGGCTACTAATATGGATGGGGGGAGGGGTAGGTAGAACAATAATTGGAAAGGGTTAGGGGGCTACTAATAAGGATAGGGAGAGTGGGGTAGGTAGAAAAATAATTGGAAGGGTTTAGGGGGGCTACTTATATGGATGGGAGGAGGGGGGAGGTAGAAAAATTATTGGAAGGGGTTAGGGGAGTAATAGTATGAATGGAAGGGGTAAGGTGGGTTCTAATATGCATGGAAGGGGTTAGGGGGTACTAATATGCATGGAAGGGGTTAGGGGGTACTAATATGCATGGAAGGGGTTAGGGGGGTACTAATATGCATGGAAGGGGTAGGGGGGTTAATATGCGTGGAAGGGGTAGGGGGGGTTCTTTTGTGCATGGAAGGGGTAGGGGTGGTTCTAATATTCATGGGAGGGGTAGGGGTGGTTCTAAAATTCATGGAAGGGGTAGGTGGAGTTCTAATATAAATGGAAGGGGTAGAGACAGGTAGTAAATTGTATGGAATGCATTTCTGACAGTGTCATTGAATGGCAGTTAGGAAATGTGGTCACCCTAAGTCAGGGGCAGTATTACACAATCTGTATATGTATAAAAAAATATAAAAAGTAATCTGCAAAGTACAAAATGTTTGTGTCATATGTCGTGCTAAAAATTAAACTAGGATTTTTTTATTTTTTTATTTTTTTAAATAATTTTTAGAATAATGATACAGACATTTTATTTCTTACATTTGTGATGATTCTTTTTTCCTCTCTATATTCAAGGGACACTATAGTCACCAGAACCACAACAGCTAAACGCAGTAGTTCTGGTGTCTATAGCATGTCTTTGCAGGCTTTTTAATGTAAGCACTGCCATTTCGTAAAAAGGCAGTATTTACATTACTGATGAGGAATACCTCTAGAGGACACTCAGATGGCCACTAGAGGTGCTTCCTAGTCGAGACATGCATGCCGCCCTATGAAGTATCTGCGCATGTGCGGCAAAGCTGCGCATGCGCAACAGAGAGCTTCTGAATAGAAGCGTTTTATTGCTCCCTGCTCGCACCCTCCTATTTCGTCATTTTGATGAAATAGGGGGCGCGGCATCAGGACGATCCCGGTGCTGTATCCGGGTAAGTAAAACCCCCTTCCCTGTAGTGACCCTTTAATGTTATTATTTAATCACTTATATAGTGACTGCAAATTCCGTAGCGTTTTACAATGGGATAAACAACGCCTAGTTTACGGAATAAGAAGGGAGGGGGAATAAGAAGAGGGCAGGGGGGTAAGAAGCAAGGGAGGGCTGGCAGCCTCAGGTCTGGGGGGCAAATCCAGTCAAGTGGCCCATTGCACCCCTGAATCAGCTTACCATCCATGGCCACCTTTTCCTGGTTTTATAACGGATATTGATATTATGCTAATTAGTAGCTCTTTGCCATACCCACTCCTTTGCGGCTCCGACTTTCAATGTTGTTAGAGCGCAAGCTGAGAATCTCTGAGCCTGTGCTCTGACCCACTAACTGAGCACCGGAACCACAAGGGATATGATCTGACTGCCCCTACTGCTGGTGCGCACCAATGGACCACCAGGGAATCGTTTAAATTAAATATGCTGGTGTCCAAAACTAGTGAGCTGTGTTGGCCGCCGGGCGCCTCTGTTGTTATTGCACCCTACATGACCCCACAGCTTGCATACCTCAAAGGCTGGCCCTGCTGACAGACACACTGGCACTCACTCTCAATAACATACACACACAAAGCCTGACAAAGGGGGGCGTGTCCGGCAGCCAACCAAGATGGACGTGTGAGCCCGGAGCTCCTCGTGGCGCCCGCCTGAATACCGCCGCTAATCCGCACATCCCGCTCACCGCACTCACCTAATGGGTCGCACAAGGAAGCCCACTGACACGGGAGGCACCCCGAGGCCCACGGGTCCGGGGGGGGACAACACGATCCGGTCCTACCTGCAATCCACGGGCCGCGCACGATCGCCGCGACCGGAAATGGAGGCCGCAAACCAAGCACCGGACTCCACTCCATCCACCCCGGCCAGGCACTCACCAGCACCCTCCTTTGCATCAGAGCCTCAGATGCCGCCGGAGGATGGATGGAGGGAGATACTGCCTAACCTCCTCACAAAGGCAGACTTCGAGGCCCTCTCTGACCACCTGGGCCGCGTGGTACGCGAGGAGGTGGCCCAGCTTCGTGTGGACATGGCAAAAATGGAGGCACGCATGTCTGTGACAGAGGCAGAGTCCAAAGCCCTCAGGACTGACCTGGAACACACCACCACAGCGGTCACCAGCCAAGAAGCTGATATGGCATACCTCACCACGTGGATAGATGACCTGGACAACCGCGGCCGCAGGCTGAACCTACGTGTCCGCGGGGTGAGAGAGGGAGGCCCGTCTGAAAACATCCCCGACATGCTGCGGCAAATATTTACACAGGTACTGGGGGGTCAACAAATACCCAGAATAGGCCTAGTTAGGGAACACAGAGCTCTGAGACCCCTGCCAGCCCCAGAAGACCAACCCAGGGATATCATATGCTGCCTGGATAACTACCAGTTAAAGGAGGAGATATTGCGCACGGCCCGCCGCATGGGCACCATACGCCTAGAGGGGCAAAATATATCCATCTACCAAGATTTGTCCCGATATACACTACAAGCAAGAAGAGCCCTACGCCCGGTGACCTCTGCCCTACAACAAGCAGGGATCCCATACCGCTGGGGCTACCCGTTCTCCTTGACAGCAAGACAGGGCCCAGATCAGCTAACATTGAGGAAACCGGAAGAAGTCCCAAGCTTCCTGCGCACCCTAGGCCTCCCGCCAATACAAGTACCCGACTGGCTCACAAGATCGTTCCTCCAGCAACCAGCAGGACCGCAGCAACAACGCAGACTGGACCAAAACCCTCAAGGGCCCCAGCACCAACGCCGACGTGACTGGAACCAAGGCCAAGCAAGGCGTGAGCGGTAAACTACCCATCAAACAGCCTGGGGGGACCCAAGGGCTACAGCGAGAACGCACCGAACTGTGAGTAACAATAATGGGGACACACATAGAAAAAAGCGGGAAGGTTTGGGGACACATACACACACACACTTCCAGACACACACACAAACACACTTCCAGACACACACACACACACACTTCCAGACACACACACACATACACTTCCAGACACACACACACACATACACTTCCACACACACACAGTTCCTGACACACACACACTTCCAGACACACACACACACTTCCAGACACACACACACTTCCAGACACACACACACACACACACTTCCAGACACACACACACACACACTTCCAGACACACACACACTACCACACACACACACACACTTTAAGACACACCCTTACACACACACACACACACACTTCCAGCCACACACACACACTTCCAGACACACACAGTTCCTGACACACACACACACACACACACACTTCCAGACACACACACACACACACTTTAAGACACACACACTTCCAGACACACACTTCCACAAACACACACTTCCAGACACACACACACACACACACACACTTCCAGACACACACACAGTTCCTGACACACACACACACACACTTTAAGACAGACACTTACACACACACACACTTCCAGACACACACACACACTTCCAGACACACACACACTTCCAGACACACACACTTACTTACTTTCAGACACACACTCACAAATTTATTTTATTTCTTGTTGTTCCTACCTTTAGGAGTCCTCTGGGTCCTTTCCCCGGGGTCCAGTGACTTCCATGATATTCCTGCTCCTCTCTGCTCCCTCGCGCAGTTTAGTGATGCGGGGCCGGAATGACGTCATATTCCGGCACCCGGCATCACCAGAGAGGGCGCGCGAGGGAGCAGGAAGATCATCAGCAGAGCTCAAAGATCATCAGCAGAGCTCCCTCGCCGCCGCATGCCTGAACACCGGCCAGTATATTGCTGCAGAGTAGGCACCTGCCATCTGGGACAAGCAGGTGCCTACTCTGCCTTGCTACCTGGGCACTGTAAGTGGCCAGCTGGCCACCTGCTTTGCTCTCTGTGACAGGATATCAGCCTGCTCCGCGCGGCACCCCCTCCTCCTGGCGCCCAGGACCGGCCCTGCAGTGGCCATTTTTCTAATTATTTAGGGCGGCCTGGGGGGCAATTGCCTCCCTGCCCCCCGGCCCAGCCCGCCCCTGGTAAGAAGGAGGGGGAAGTAAGAAGAGGGGACGGGGGAGTAAGAAGAGGGGAGGGGGGGAGAGTAAGAAGAGGAGAGGGGAGAGTAAGGAGAGGGGAGAGTAAGAAGAGGGGAGAGGGGAGTAAGAAGAGGGGAGGGGGAAGTAAGAAGAGGGGCGGAGTAAGAAGAGGCGAGGGAGGAGAGTAAGAAGAAGCGGGGAGTAAGAAGAGGGGAGGGAGGGAGTAAGAAGAGGGCAGGGGGGATAATAAGAGGGGGGAGTAAGAGGGGGGAGTAAGGGGGGGAGGGGGGAAGAAGAGGGGGAGGGGATTAAAAAGAGGGGGAGGGGAGTAAGAAGAGGGGGGAGTAAGAAGGAGGGGAGATAAGAAAAAGAGGGGGGAGTAAGAAAAAGAGGGGGGTAAGAAGAAGGGGGGAGTAAGAAAAAGAGGGGGAAGTAAGAAGAAGAAGAGTGGAGAGTAAGACGAAGAAGGGGTAAGAAGAAGAGGGGGGAGTAAGAAGAAGGGGGAAGTAAGAAGGAGGGGAGATAAGAAAAAGAGGGGGTAAGAAGAAGAAGGGGGAGTAAGAAAAAGAGTGGGGAGTAAGAAGAACAAGAGTGGGGAGTAATTAGAAGAAGGGGGAGTAAGAAGAAGTAGGAGGGTTAAGAAGAAGAAGGGGGGAGTAAGAACAAGAAGAAGGGGGTAATAAGAAGAAGGGGGTAAGAAGAACAAGAGGGGGAAGTAAGAAGAACACAAGGGGGTGAGGAGAACACACAGAGGAAGGAGTGAGAAGAGCACAGGGAGGGTGGGTGAGTGTGAGAAGAGACCGCTAGGGGACAGTGGGGGAGAGGAGAGACCACTAAGGGGCAGGGGAGAGCTCTAAGGGACAGAAGGGACAGCTCTATAGGACTGGGGGCAATACAGGGAGCTCTTACACACTCACACACACACACACTGCATCCCTATACATACACAGAAACACAACATGCTTCCCTTACACACAGAGAAACACAACATGCTTTCCTTACACACAGAGAAACACAACATGCTTCCCTTACACACAGAGAAACACACAATGCATCCATTACACACAGAGAAACACACAATGCATCCATTACACACACACACAATGCAACCCCTACACACAAAGACATTGCATCATTTGCACACATACACAGAAACATACAATGCAAACCCTTACACACACATGCAAACCCTTACACACACACTGTTTTTCTTACATACACACAGAAACACAATGCATCTCTTACACTCAATGCACACACATACAGACACACACCTTGCATCCCTTACGCATACAAACACAGATTCACACAATGCATCCCTTACACACAACCAGAAACACATAATACATCCCTTATACACAAATACCCACTGCTTCCACTACACACAAACACACTGCATCACCTGCACAAACTGGTATCCCTATACACTACATACCATAAGCACACATATTAGATGCTCTACAATAACACATAACACATCCCCTACACACTCCACTCCCTGTGAGCGAACTCATGGCTGGGTGGAACATATAAGTGGACTTATGAGTGGGCCTTATGGGCATACCCACCGTCAGGCCCTGGGGCCCAGACCTTGAGCTGTGTAAGAGGCCCCCCAAAAATGGAGCTGCTTCCAATTCTCCCAGAACATTGAATTTTGTGACCAAAGTTGCAAAGAGCCTCCAGAGATCCTGTTCTGCACCAGACCAGTGGAGCCAAACTGCAGCCCATCATCATCCTCATCTAATTGTAAGTAGGCAATCTAGTATATTATTAGTAACACTAATCTATAATTTACCTCACATTAAAGGGACACTATAGCTTAATGAAGTGGTTCTGGTGTCTATAGCTGGTCCCTGCAGGCTTTTTAATGTAAACACACACTGTGTGCAGCACTGGCGTTAGTTCATATGGCAGATCATATGGGTGGGGCATTGTGATGTCACATGGGGGGGCGGCAAATTTATATTTTGTCTAGGGCGGCAAAAATCCTTGCACCGGCTCTGATCCTGGGCAGGTGCACCAGTCTACTGGTGACCCACAGGAGGGGAGTGCACTGATTGCACTGCACTCTCCTCCTGCCCAGACCCGTCTTGACCGCAGTGCAAGTGCCCTCTGCCCTCTGCCCCTAATTTACAGTGGCTCACACTCACAACAAGCAGTACCTGGAGCCCTTTGCAGAGACGGAAACAAAGAGGTTCTGCGGCAGCTGGCCGTCCTGCAAGCATTACATTAAACAGCTGTTCCCCATGCAGCCACAGGTGGCGTTGTGCTGGGAGACTTTGATTACTCTTCACTTTCTCCCAGCCTACAGAGCAGCGCATGGGGGTGAGAGAGGAGGAGGCATGATTTAATCTTACAATAAATCCTCTAAGCAAACCTTTATAAATTTGGGGGCATCAGCTCTGTTTCCACAGTTTATTGGTGTTTACTCTGATGTCTGTATTAATATTGAGGGATGTCTAAGTAGTAACGTCAGTGTGTGTCAGCAGGGCCAGCCGTTGGGGTGGGCAAAGCTGTGCGGTCACGCAGGGTGCCATGACAACAGAGGCACCCGGCGGCCAACACAGCTCACAAGTTGGGTACACCAGCATATTTAATTTAAATGATTCGCTGGTGGTCCACTGGTGCGCACCAGCAGTAGGTGCAGTCAGATCATATCCTCTCCCTTGTGGTTCCGGCGCTCAGTTAGTGAGTCAGAGCACAGGCTCAGAGATTCTCAGCCTGTGCTCTGACAACATTGAAAGTCAGAACCGTGAAGGAGCGGGTATGGCAAAGAGCTACTGATTAGCATAACGTCAATATCCGTTATAAAACCAGGAAAAGGTGGGCATGGATGGTGAACTGATTTGGTGGCGCAATGGGCCACTTGACTGGTTTTGCCCCCCAGCCCTCCCCTGCTGAGTAGGTAAGGAGAAGGAGAGGAATTAAAGTTGCTTTTTTTTTTTTTTTTTTTTTTTAAAAGGAAGAAGCTAATTACATCAGTTGCCCGTTTGCAGTACGCACTGACGACAGTTGTATTTTTTGCACAGAGTTGGTGCAACTAGCCACAGGCATAAAAGTGATACCACACACCAGATTGATACCACAGTGACCACTTCTAAACCATAAATGGTCATGATGGTTGGCGTAACCCTTTAAATAGTGGTAGTAAAAATTCTAGATTAGAATAGATACAAATATTATAAATATTTTCTTCACAAATTTTAGTTTTATCTCCGTAAGAATAATGTCAGAATAAAGTAAGTACAGATATCTGGTATAAAAACAGGCATTTGAAATAATGAATGTTTGCGTGGAATAGCAGTTATAATTAGATTTTCTCTGGCTTCACATGAATTCTACAAGCTGCTAGGTCAGACATGGAACCAGGACCACCATCAGGGGGTGACAACCATAACGATTGTCACGGGCCCGGGCCCCATGTGTAGCGGCAGAGCTGCTGCCGGTGCAGCTGCACCGGGGTTCACACGCTTATAGGGCAATGGGCCCTATATCTTCAGGGGCCCGGTCAGCGCTGTGGCCGTGTAATAGCATGACCAGGCCCCATTAAAGGGACACTCCAGGCACCCAGACCACTTCTGCCCATTGGAGTGGTCTGGGTGCCAACTCCCACTACTCCTAACTCTGCAACTGTAATTATTGCAGTTTTCTATAAACTGCAATAATTACCTTGCAGGGTTAACTCCACCTCTAGTGGCTGTCTACTAGACAGCCACTAGAGGTCCCTTCCTCCTTCATAGCACAGGAAACCTGTGCTAGAGCGTCGCTGGACGTCCTCACGCTGTGTGAGGACCTCCAGCGTCGCTCATTTCCCCATAGGAAAGCATTGAAATTATTTTTCAATGCTTTCCTATGGGGAGACGTAATGCGCATGCGCATTACCGCGCATGCGCATTAGGTCTCCTCGGCCGGTGGTCGGGATCAGTCTCGCCCACCGGCCAACGCAATACAGAGGAGGAGCGGCGCGGAGGAGGAGAAAGCGGCGAGGGACATCGCCGTTGCCTCAGGTAAGTGACTGAAGGGGTTTTCACCCCTTCAGTAACTGGGGATTGGGGGTTGGGAGGGAGAGGGAGAGGGACCCTCCAGTGCCAGGAAAACGGATCGTTTTCCTGGCACTGGAGTTTCCCTTTAAAGAAAAAAAAAATGCAGCCACAAGTGCTTCTGAGAGGAAGTGACGGCCGGTCACTTCCTCCCTGCTCACTTTGCGCAGGAGTAAAGAGACACAGCCAGGCCGCGAGGAGGGGAAAGCACGAGCCCACGACAACTCCCATCAGCCCCAGCCACCCTCCTGCAAAGAAAAGGTAAGAAACAGGAGGGTGGCTGAAAAATGAGCTGTGTGTGTCAGTATGTCTGTTACTATGTATGTCTGTCTGTATGTATTTATGTATGTCTATTAGTATGTATGTATGTATGTATGTATGTATGTCTGTCAGTATGTACGTGTGTGTGTGTGTGTTTGTGTGTCAGAATGTATGTATATGTCTGTACATGTGTCTTTCAGTATTTTTGTATGCATGTCAGTATTTATGTAGGTCTGTCAGTATGTATGTATGTGCATGTATGTCAGTATGTATGTCTTTCAGTATGTATGCATGTAGGTCTGTCAGTATGTATGTATGTATGTTAGTATGTGTCTGTGTGTCATTATGTATGTCTGTGTGTCTGTATATGTGTGTGTGTCTGTTTCAGTATGTGTATCAGTATGTATGCCTGTATGTATGTATGTATGTTTCATTATATGTGTATCTTTGTGAGTGTGTATCCTTGTCCTTTTTGTATCAGTGCGTGTGTTTGTGTCTGTGTATGTGTATTCCTGTGGGCAGGATTTGAAGGTGGGCCCCGGGGGCCCAGATCTTGATCTGTGTTTCTGATGGCGGCCCTTCATGGAACACATATATTCTTCAAGACATAGCCAACATGTTGGCTACAAATATATAGGGGCATCCAGATTATGTGTTTTTGTTGGCCACACAGATGTTTTACAGTCTAGAGTTATACATAAAAAGCACTTTTGCCTTAGACTGACAGGATTATACACTATAACATCTTCATGTTTTATTAGGTGGGGTGAACAGAGCTTTAAGACTTAGTGTGGAAAATATGATCAACATTAATCAACCTAAAGATTTAACCTCAAAGTTGCCTCCAGTGCCAATCTTAACTGCCGCCCCTCCCCCTCAGACGGCATCTAGTAATTTATCTTCTCTTGTTTCTACCATTTTTTTTCTTTAGATACTTTACTTTGCTACATTGTATACTATTTTTTTTTAAATCTCCCTCTTCCTTTATTCTCTCTATCTTCCTCTATGATCTTGTGTTTCACAAAGGATCTTACTTGATTGTTCTGATGATCTCTATCTGATCTCATCTGAATATCTCTAATATCACTTTTTTTCTCTCTTAAAATCAAACTAATAAGAGAAACACAGGCTTAGTAAGAAGCTTAACCGAACTTTCTAGACCTAGCAGGCATGGAAAGCTTGCAGGTAAATTAAATTGCTAGAGATGAGGTTATCCTAGCTATAAAAGAACATGCCAGACTAATGTCTGGCTAGGCCAACCTGTCGGAGTATCCATACATAACAAAAGTAAATACTGGACTTGGTGGGTAATAAACATGTGAATGCACAAAAGTTACAACCTGAGCTATACTCAGTATCTGCTAGGCATGCTAAGCAATAAGAGACAAGGGAAATAAGACAAGAGACAGAAGCAAATCACCATAAACAGAACACTGTAATATGACAGCTTGAGGACCCCCTATGAGAAAAGAGGGACTGACTGATATCAGGATTCTATTCTTCAGCCAAGTCCAGCGTTCAGTAGGCAGCGTGACGGTGTTAAGGTAGAGCATCGCTGCAGCCACAGCCCTGTTCAAGGGCCAACGACGTCCTTTCACAGACTCAAGCTTTCTTTGCCGGGCCCTTCCTTTTCGGAGTACCGGAGGGAGTCCAGATTTTAAGAGCACTGGAATGTTTCTGGTGTAGTGTTTATTAGTGATGTCGCGAACATAACATTTTCGGTTCGCGAACGCGAACTTCCTCAAACGTTCGCGAACCGGGCGAACCGCCATTGACTTCAATGGGCAGGCGGATTTTAAAACCCACAGGGACTCATTCTGGCCACAATAGTGATGGAAAAGTTGTTTCAAGGGGACTAACACCTGGACTGTGGCATGCCGGAGGGGGATCCATGGCAAAACTCCCATGGAAAATTACACAGTTGATGCAGAGTCTGGTTTTAATCCATAAAGGGCATAAATCACCTAACATTCCTAAATCACAATGGATATGGATTGACACCTGACATATAACATATTGACACCTTGACATATGGATTGACACCTGTCTTCAGAGACCCTGATACACACTGACACAGAGCAGAATAGGGACTGTTCCCCCTACATAGGGTCACTTGGCAGATATGGATTGACACCTGTCCTCAGGGACCCTGATACACACTGACACAGAGCAGAATAGGGACTGTTCCCCTTACATACGGTCACTTGGCAGATATGGATTGACACCTGTCCTCAGGGACCCTGATACACACTGACACAGAGCAGAATAGGGACTGTTCCCCCTACATAGGGTTACTCGGCAGATATGGATTGACACCTGTCCTCAGGGACCCTGATACACACTGACACAGAGCAGAATAAGGACTGTTCCCCCTACATTATGTCACTTGGCAGATATGTATTGACACCTGTCCTCAGGGACCCTGATACACACTGACACAGAGCAGAATAGGGACTGTTCCCCCTACATATGGTCATTCGGCAGATATGGATTGTCACCTATCCTAAGGATCCCTGATACACACTGACACAGAGCAGAATAGGGACTGTTCCCCCTACATAGGGTCACTTGGCAGATATGGATTGACATCTGTCCTCAAGGACCCTGATACACACTGACAGAGAGCAGAATAGGGACTGTTCCTCCTACATAGGGTCACTTGGCAGATATGGATTGACACCTGTCCTCAGGGACCCTGATACACACTGACACAGAGTAGAATAGGGACTGTTCCCCCTACATAGGGTCACTTGGCAGATATGGATTGACACCTGTCCTAAGGATCCCTGATACACACTGACACAGAGCAGAATAGGGACTGTTCCCCCTACATAGGGTCACTTGGCAGAAATGGATTGTCACCTATCCTAAGGATCCCTGATACACACTGACACAGAGCAGAATAGGGACTGTTACCCCTACATAGGGTCACTTGGCAGATATGGATTGACACCTGTCCTCAGGGACCCTGATACACACTGACACGGAGCAGAATAGGGACTGTTCCCCCTACATACGGTCACTTGGCAGATATGGATTGACACCTGTCCTCAGGAACCCTGATACACACTGACACAGAGCAGAATAGGGACTGTTCCCCCTACAAAGGGTTACTTGGCAGATATGGATTGACACCTTTCCTCAGAGACCCTGATACACACTGACAAAGAGCAGAATAAGGACTGTTCCCCCTACATCATGTCACTTGGAAGATATGTATTGACACCTGTCCTCAGGGACCCTGATACACACTGACACAGAGCAGAATAGGGACTGTTCCCCCTACATATGGTCATTCGGCAGATATGGATTGTCACCTATCCTAAGGATCCCTGATACACATGACACAGAGCAGAATAGGGACTGTTCCCCCTACATAGGGTCACTTGGCAGATATGGATTGACACCTGTCCTCAGGGACCATGATACACACTGACAGAGAGCAGAATAGGGACTGTTCCTCCTACATAGGGTCACTTGGCAGATATGGATTGACACCTGTCCTCAGGGACCCTGATACACACTGACACAGAGTAGAATAGGGACTGTTCCCTCTACATAGGGTCACTTGGCAGATATGGATTGACACCTGTCCTAAGGATCCCTGATACACACTGACACAGAGCAGAGTAGGGACTGTTCCCCCTACATAGGGTCACTTGGCAGAAATAGATTGTCACCTATCCTAAGGATCCCTGATACACACTGACACAGAGCAGAATAGGGACTGTTACCCCTACATAGGGTCACTTGGCAGATATGGATTGACACCTGTCCTCAGGGACCCTGATACACACTGACACAGAGCAGAATAGGGACTGTTCCTCCTACATAGGGTCACTTGGCAGATATGGATTGACACCTATCCTAAGGATCCCTGATACACACTGACACAGAGCAGAATAGGGAATGTTCCCCCTACATAGGGTCACTTGGCAGATATGGATTGACACCTGTCCTCAGGGACCCTGATACACACTGACACAGAGTAGAATAGGGACTGTTCCCCCTACATAGGGTCACTTGGCAGATATGGATTGACACCTGTCCTCAGGGACCCTGATACACACTGACACAGAGGAGAATAGGGACTGTTCCTCCTACATAGGGTCACTTGGCAGATATGGATTGACACCTGTCCTCAGAGACCCTGATACACATTTACACAGAGCAGAATAGGGACTGTTCCCCTTACATAGGGTCACTTGGCAGATATGGATTGACACCTGTCCTCAGGGACCTTGATACACACTGACACAGAGCAGAATAGGGACTGTTCCTCCTACATAGGGTCACTTGGCAGATATGGATTGACAACTGTCCTCAGAGACCCTGATACACACTGACACAGAGCAGAATAGGGACTGTTCCCCCTACATAGGGTCACCATTTATAGCCCAAGGCAGCTCATCTCATCAGGCCTTTTTTAGTCGAATGTATCACCCACTGTCAGTCCCTTCGGGATCCATCCCTCATTCATCTTAATAAAGATGAGGTAATCTAGACTTTTTAGACCTTGGCGACTTCTCTTCTCAGTGACAATACCTCCTGCTGCACTGAAGGTCCATTCTGACAGGACACTTGAAGCGGGGCAGGCCAGAAGTTCTATCGCAAATTGGGATAGCTCAGGCCAGAGGTCAAGCCTTCACACCCAGTAGTCAAGGGGTTCATCGCTCCTCAGAGTGTCGATATCTGCAGTTAAGGCGAGGTAGTCTGCTACCTATCGGTCGAGTCGTTCTCTGAGGGTGGATCCCGAAGGGCTGTGGCGATGCGTAGGACTTAAAAAGCTCTGCATGTCCTCCATCAACAACACGTCTGTAAAGCGTCCTGTCCTTGCCGACGTGGTCGTGGGAGGATGACTTTCACCTCTTCCCCTGTTAGATTCCCGTTGTGCTGTGACATCACCCTTATATGCTGTGTAAAGCATACTTTTTAATTTATTTTGCAAATGCTGCATCCTTTCCGACTTGTTGTAATTTGCTAACATTTCAGCCACTTTCTGCTTATACCGGGGGTCTAGTAGCGTGGACACCCAGTACAGGTCGTTCTCCTTTAGCCTTTTTATACGAGGGTCCCTCAACAGGCACGACAGCATGAAAGACCCCATTTGCACAAGGTTGGATGCCGAGCTACTCATTTCCCGTTCCTCCTCCTCAGTGATCTCAATGAAGGTATGTTCTTCCCCCCAGCCATGTACAACACCACGGGTACCAGATAGGTGACAACGAGCACCCTGGGATGCCTGTTGTGGTTGGTCTTCCTCCTGCCCCTCAAAGCCACATTCCTCCTCTGATTCCTCTTCCGCACAATCCTCTTCCAGCGTTGCCGCAAGTCCAGCAAGCGATGCTGATAAGGCTGTTTCTGGTGGTGATGGTGACCACAACTCTTCCTGTTCCTCTTCACGATCATTTACGGCCTGATCCAGCACTCTTCGCAGGGCACGCTCCAGGAAGAAAACAAATGGTATGATGTCGCTGATGGTGCCTTCGGTGCGACTGACTAGGTTTGTCACCTCCTCAAAAGGACGCATGAGCCTACAGGCATTGCGCATGAGCGTCCAGTAATGTGGCAAAAAAATTCCCAGCTCCCCAGAGGCTGTCCTAGCCACCCGGTCATACAAATATTCATTAACGGCTTTTTCTTGTTGGAGCAAGCGGTCGAACATTAGGAGTGTTGAATTCCAACGTGTCGGGCTGTCGCAAATCAAGCGCCTCACTGGCATGTTGTTTCGCCGCTGGATATCTGCAAAGTGCGCCATGGCCGTGTAGGAACGCCTGAAATGGCCACACACCTTCCTGGCCTGCTTCAGGACGTCCTGTAAGCCTGTGTACTTATGCACAAAGCGTTGTACGATCAGATTACACACATGTGCCATGCACGGCACGTGTCAACTTGCCCAACTTCAATGCCGCCAACAAATTTGTTCCGTTGTCACAAACAATTTTGCCGATATCCAGTTGCTGCGGAGTCAGACACTTTTCCACCTGTGCATTCAGGGCGGACAGGAGTGCTTGTCCGGTGTGACTCTCTGCTTTCAAGCAAGTCAAACCCAAGACGGCGTGACACTGCCGTATCCGGGATGTGGAATAGTACCTGGGGAGCTGGGAAGGTGCCGTTGATGTGGAGCAAGACGCAGCAGCAGAAGAGGACTCAGCCGAGGAGGTTATGGAAGAGGATGGAGGAGGAGTAGAGGAGGTGGCAGCAGGCCTGCCTGCAAGTCGTGGCGGTGTCACCAACTCCTCTGCAGAGCCACGCATTCCATGCTCGGCAGCCGTCAGCAGGTTTACCCAATGCGCAGTGTAGGTGATATACCTGCCCTGACCATGCTTTGCAGACCAGGTATCAGTGGTCAGATGGATCCTTGCCCCAACACTGTGTGCCAGACATGCCATTACTTCCTTTTGCACAATCGAGTACAGATTAGGGATTGCCTTTTGTGCAAAGAAATTTCGTCCGGGTACCTTCCACTGCGGTATCCCAATAGCCACAAATTTTTTGAACGCCTCAGACTCCACCAGCTTGTATGGTAAAAGCTGGCGGGCTAATAGTTCGGACAAGCCAGCTGTCAGACGCTGGGCAAGGGGGTGACTTTCTGACATTGGCTTCTTACGCTCAAACATGTCCTTGACAGACACCTGACTGTGGGCAGATGAGTGGGAACTGCTCAAGGCGAGAGACTTAGTGGCGGATGGTTGAGAGGGGGCAAGGAGGAGAGCAGTGGTTGACGTGGCTGAAGATGCTGGACCAGGAGGAGGATGGCGGCTTTGAGTTTGTGTGCTGCTTGTACTCATGTGTTGATCCCATAGGCGTTTGTGATGTGCGATCATGTGCCTACGCAAAGCAGTTGTACCTAGGTGGTTGTTGGACTTCCCACGACTCAGTTTCTTTTGGCACAGGTTGCATCGCTGTTGTAAGAGGCAGACACACAAAAAAAATGCCACACTGCTGAGCTCTGCAATGACGGCATTCTGGTGGTGGACACAGCATGCGTTGATTGGCGTGCTGTCGGGCTGACCCCGGGTGCCGATGCATGCTGTCTGACTGTGCCACTAGCTCTTTGCGACGACCTCCCCCTGATTCCAACTCATCTCCTCCTCCTCCTCTCTGTCTCCCCACCTGAACTTTCACCCTGTTCTTCTTCTTGCCGAGCGGGCACCCACGTGACATCCATGGACGCATCGTCATCATCAACCACTTCACTTGTATCTGACAACTCAGCAAAGGAAGCAGCAGCGGGTACAACATCATCATCATCACACCGTACGTCCATGTGTGTAATGCTGCCTGCCTGAGACATACACCCGTTTACTACATCCTCTGGCAATAATGGTTGCGCATCACTCATTTCTTCAAACGGATGCGTAAATAACTCCTCTGACATACCAAGTGAAGCGGCTGTGGTGCTAGTGTTGGTGGTGGCGGCAGGCGGGTGAGTGGTATCTTGAGAGGTGCCCGAAGCTAAGCTGGAGGAGGATGGTGCGTCAAGGTTCCGAGCGGAAGCTGTAGAAGATTGGGTGTCCTGTGTTAGCCAGTCAACTATGTCCTCACTTTTCAAGTTCAGGGTACGTGGCCTCTGAAAACTGGGCATTATTCTAGGGCAAAAGGGAATCACAGCACCACGGCCACAATGGCCCCTGCGGGGTGGCCTGCCTCTGCCTGTAATTTTTTTTTGGATTAGTGGTACTATGCGTGCAAGCTACTGTGAGACCAGATATGAGTGGCACTGTGCAGTGGCAGAGGTTGTCAGAGTACACGCTGTAGGCCTGACACACCCGCTTGAAGACAACTAACTGCTATTCAATCTATAACAGTGAAAAAAGTTTTTTGTTTTTAAATGCACGCTATTGTGTCACCAGATATTAGTGGCAATGTGCACTGGCAGAGGTTGGCAGAGTACACGCTGTAGGCCTGACATACCCGCTTGAAGACAAGTAACTGCTATTCAATCTATTACAGTGAAAAAAAAGTTTGTGGGTTTTTAAATGCACGCTATTGTGCCACCAGATATGAGTGGCACTGTGCACACTGGCAGAGTACACGCTGTTGGCCTGACACACAGATGCTTGCAGACAACTAACTGCTAATTAATCTATTACAGTGATTTTTTTTTTTTAAATGCAAGCTATTGTGACACCAGATATGAGTGGTGGCACTGGGCAAGTGGGCACAGTATCCACTGTGAGCCTGACACACAGACACTTGCAGACAACTAACTGCTATTCAATCTATTACAGTGAAAATAAAGTTTGTGGGTTTTTAAATGCACGCTATTGTGACACCAGATATTAGTGGCAATGTGCACTGGCAGAGGTTGTCAGAGTGCACGCTGTAGGCCTGACACACCCGCTTGAAGACAACTAACTGCTATTCAATCTATAACAGTGAAAAAAGTTTTTTTTTTTTAAATGCAAGCTATTGTGACACCAGATATGAGTGGTGGCACTGGGCAAGTGGGCACAGTATCCACTGTGAGCCTGACACACAGACGCTTGCAGACAACTAACTGCTATTCAATCTATTACAGTGAAAATAAAGTTTGTGGGTTTTTAAATGCACGCTATTGTGCCACCAGATATGAGTGGCACTGTGCACACTGGCAGAGTACACGCTGTTGGCCTGACACACAGACGCTTGCAGACAACTAACTGCTAATTAATCTATTACAGTGAAAAAAATGTTTTGTTTTTAAATGCAAGCTATTGTGACACCAGATACGAGTGGTGGCACTGGGCAAGATCGAACCGCGCATGTGTTCGCCCGCCGTGGCGAACGCGAACACACTATGTTCGCCAGAAACTATTCGCCGGCGAACAGTTCGGTGCATCACTAGTGTTTATGATGGGATCGAGCCCTGCTCGGCCCTCTGTCAAGGTGGGTATCAGGAGTTTGTCGGCAGGCTGCACCCATGGGGGGCTTACAACACCCTCGACCTTCGGCTCGATGAAGCACCTCCTCTTGCAGGGGGGTGACTCTGTAATTCTCGCCTCTAGCTTAGCCCAAAAGGCTTGTGAAGAGTGCTTCTAATCTCAGCAGGATATTGTTAGTGGAGTCGCCAAGTTCCCTGCATGTCATGATTGGTGGAAGCGCCGTCAGAATAGGCCTGTCCGCCATGCTGATGCTGTGAACCAGTGAGCTGCTGTTAGTCAGGGGATTTGGGGGAGAATAGGAGCAATATAGTATAGCTTGAAAACCGACATAGCAAATAATCACTTTTACTATACCAATAAAGTGAGCAGTCAGGAAACATTGATGAATGAGAAGGTATAACGTAAATTCTCCAGGTAAGACACATTGTGTATTAAAGGGACACTATAGTCACCTGAACAACTTTAGCTTAATGAAGCAGTTTTAGTGTATAGAACATGCCCCTGCAGCCTCACTGCTCAATCCTCTGCCATTTAGGAGTTAAATCCCTTTGTTTATGAACCCTAGTCACACCTCCCTACATGTGACTTGCACAGCCTTCCATAAACACTTCCTGTAAAGAGAACCCTATTTAGGCTTTTCTTTATTGCAAGTTCTGTTTAATTAAGATTTTCTTATCCCCTGTTATGTTAATAGCTTGCTAGGCCCTGCAAGATCCTCCTGTATGTGATTAAAGTTCAATTTAGAGATTGAGATACAATTATTTAAGGTAAATTACATCTGTTTGAAAGTGAAACCAGTTTTTTTTTTTTCATGCAGGCTCTGTCAATCATAGCCAGGGGAGGTGTGGCTAGGGCTGCATAAACAGAAACAAAGTGATGTAACTCCTAAATGACAGTGAATTGAGCAGTGAAATTGCAGGGGAATGATCTATACACTAAAACTGCTTTATTGAGCTAAAGTAATTTAGGTGACTATAGTGTTCCTTTAATACTATGGGTCACACTGTTGCTAGTTAGACGTTTTACCGTGTAACGCTCTGACTGGGATTGCAACATCAGACATCTAGAGATGTACCTTGCAAAAGAAACAGGAGAGCAATTCCAATCAACAAAAAGAAGAACAGAACCAGCTGTGATTGGCAGTTTGTGTTTTTGAATAAAGACGGTCCATGTCAGCAGGTAGATAAACAGGCAGGGATCAGAATACTAAAGTCTACCTCTCCTACATGTGAGCAAGATAATAAAACATTTAAACTAAAAGCGGCACACTTTGGTTACACTCTATATTCTGTAGAAATGACAAATCATAAGATTAACTTTTGAAAATAACAAGAATTATGTCTCTGTCCTAGAAAAGGAAAGGAAAGATTTTTGGCAACCAGATTAAAAGAGATCAGTGTATAGCTGATGTGTCCCTTGGGGAGTTTCATTTGAAGAACTGTCCTTGTTACCGCTGTGCAGAAAGGGCATACTTAAATTATTCACATCAGCACTCTATCCTCCCTTTTGTTTTTGCAGGTTTTTAATCATGATTCTGGGCTAAAAATACAACAGACTGATAATTTTCTAGATTCTCTCTCTCATCACCTGCAGAATCTGGGTCACAATTATCAAACTTGGTGTGACGTAAGTTGAGAGTGGGACAGATAATTTAGTAAATAAACTATACAGACATATTTGCCAAGTTTAGTTTCACATATGCATTCTGACTATGCTTAATCTATACATAAAAATACAGTTTATCTTGCGAGGCCACAACAGCTTACATCTGATTTTTTGACAAACAGGAGTCATGCGCATCCAGAATAGGTGTGCACACCCAGGTGCTACCACAATTTTTTTGAGGACAAAGTTAAAGCAGCAAACGTTTCGGGCAGCAGCCCTTTCTCAATGCATTGCTTCCCGAAACGTTTGCTGCATGTCCTCCATCAACAACACGTCTGTAAAGCGTCCTGTCCTTGCCGACGTGGTCGTGGGAGGATGACTTTCACCTCTTCCCCTGTTAGATTCCCGTTGTGCTGTGACATCACCCTTATATGCTGTGTAAAGCATACTTTTTAATTTATTTTGCAAATGCTGCATCCTTTCCGACTTGTTGTAATTTGCTAACATTTCAGCCACTTTCTGCTTATACCGGGGGTCTAGTAGCGTGGACACCCAGTACAGGTCGTTCTCCTTTAGCCTTTTTATACGAGGGTCCCTCAACAGGCACGACAGCATGAAAGACCCCATTTGCACAAGGTTGGATGCCGAGCTACTCATTTCCCGTTCCTCCTCCTCAGTGATCTCAATGAAGGTATGTTCTTCCCCCCAGCCATGTACAACACCACGGGTACCAGATAGGTGACAACGAGCACCCTGGGATGCCTGTTGTGGTTGGTCTTCCTCCTGCCCCTCAAAGCCACATTCCTCCTCTGATTCCTCTTCCGCACAATCCTCTTCCAGCGTTGCCGCAAGTCCAGCAAGCGATGCTGATAAGGCTGTTTCTGGTGGTGATGGTGACCACAACTCTTCCTGTTCCTCTTCACGATCATTTACGCCTGATCCAGCACTCTTCGCAGGGCACGCTCCAGGAAGAAAACAAATGGTATGATGTCGCTGATGGTGCCTTCGGTGCGACTGACTAGGTTTGTCACCTCCTCAAAAGGACGCATGAGCCTACAGGCATTGCGCATGAGCGTCCAGTAATGTGGCAAAAAAATTCCCAGCTCCCCAGAGGCTGTCCTAGCCACCCGGTCATACAAATATTCATTAACGGCTTTTTCTTGTTGGAGCAAGCGGTCGAACATTAGGAGTGTTGAATTCCAACGTGTCGGGCTGTCGCAAATCAAGCGCCTCACTGGCATGTTGTTTCGCCGCTGGATATCTGCAAAGTGCGCCATGGCCGTGTAGGAACGCCTGAAATGGCCACACACCTTCCTGGCCTGCTTCAGGACGTCCTGTAAGCCTGTGTACTTATGCACAAAGCGTTGTACGATCAGATTACACACATGTGCCATGCACGGCACGTGTCAACTTGCCCAACTTCAATGCCGCCAACAAATTTGTTCCGTTGTCACAAACAATTTTGCCGATATCCAGTTGCTGCGGAGTCAGACACTTTTCCACCTGTGCATTCAGGGCGGACAGGAGTGCTTGTCCGGTGTGACTCTCTGCTTTCAAGCAAGTCAAACCCAAGACGGCGTGACACTGCCGTATCCGGGATGTGGAATAGTACCTGGGGAGCTGGGAAGGTGCCGTTGATGTGGAGCAAGACGCAGCAGCAGAAGAGGACTCAGCCGAGGAGGTTATGGAAGAGGATGGAGGAGGAGTAGAGGAGGTGGCAGCAGGCCTGCCTGCAAGTCGTGGCGGTGTCACCAACTCCTCTGCAGAGCCACGCATTCCATGCTCGGCAGCCGTCAGCAGGTTTACCCAATGCGCAGTGTAGGTGATATACCTGCCCTGACCATGCTTTGCAGACCAGGTATCAGTGGTCAGATGGATCCTTGCCCCAACACTGTGTGCCAGACATGCCATTACTTCCTTTTGCACAATCGAGTACAGATTAGGGATTGCCTTTTGTGCAAAGAAATTTCGTCCGGGTACCTTCCACTGCGGTATCCCAATAGCCACAAATTTTTTGAACGCCTCAGACTCCACCAGCTTGTATGGTAAAAGCTGGCGGGCTAATAGTTCGGACAAGCCAGCTGTCAGACGCTGGGCAAGGGGGTGACTTTCTGACATTGGCTTCTTACGCTCAAACATGTCCTTGACAGACACCTGACTGTGGGCAGATGAGTGGGAACTGCTCAAGGCGAGAGACTTAGTGGCGGATGGTTGAGAGGGGGCAAGGAGGAGAGCAGTGGTTGACGTGGCTGAAGATGCTGGACCAGGAGGAGGATGGCGGCTTTGAGTTTGTGTGCTGCTTGTACTCATGTGTTGATCCCATAGGCGTTTGTGATGTGCGATCATGTGCCTACGCAAAGCAGTTGTACCTAGGTGGTTGTTGGACTTCCCACGACTCAGTTTCTTTTGGCACAGGTTGCATCGCTGTTGTAAGAGGCAGACACACAAAAAAAATGCCACACTGCTGAGCTCTGCAATGACGGCATTCTGGTGGTGGATGTAGCGGATTGGTACCGGGCTGTCCCACGACATGTATGAGAATAAGTGTATTTGGTCATATGGCTGGTTTAATGTGTATGTACATGTATAGAAAGCATGGTATCCGGGTATAATGACAGTTAAATGTATGTAAAGAATTGTATTCCTCTAGTTGTTCGGTAGAATCATTCAAATAAAACAAGGGAATGAAACTACCGAACAACCAGACCACCCAGGAATGAGTGTGCCTCCAATTACCGTTTGCAACAATGTTGCAAACAGGTAATTGGCAATCAGTGCAGTGTGGTCTTTGTCCTCTGGGTGGCCGCCATTCGGGAAACAAACACGTGGTGGCGGCCATCTTAAACTACCGAACAGCGGTGTTTTGCCGTCGAGTGTCTGGAACTAAAATCGGACACTTGACTAGGCAAACACCGCTGAGACCTCCATACTTCCAGAAATTCGTATGGAAACTACCGAATGACCCGCCGTTCGGTAGAAAGAGCCCCATAAACAAGGGAATTCATTCAAACCCTCTCCAGGCTCTATAACACAGGCAATTCGCCTGTTTTCATTCCCTTGTTTGTGACCGACCGCAGGGCCAAAATGCATGGAACTGTTTTCGGATACTTTACCCATGCGGTCGGTCAAATCTTTGGAACCCCATATCTCACGAACCATTCATCCGAATGGGCTAATTTTTAAGTATGTTGGTCCCCCAGAATAGAGCTATCTGGGGATGTTGGATTTGTGGATGTACCCCAAGTATTTAGGGTACATCCAAAACTCGGGGAAAACTGTGTACACAATAAGGGGATTATGATGCTAGAGGAGGGGAGGAGATCTGTGGGAGGTTACTACTTAGAGATTGGATAATGTCTTAAGTGATAGAACCTCCTCCCTTGCATGGGAGAGGGCTTTATGAGGAACTGTGGAATAAAGCTTGTCAGACTACTCCTGAAACTGTGTGTCGTCCAGTTATTGGGATTGCGATGGGGATACTGCTGTATTACTTTACCTGCTGGAAACCTTGCCTGTGGACTTAACATCATCTTGTTCCTGAGCCTCACTGGAATCTCTAGTGGAGAATAGCTGTGCAAGATCGGCTCTCCGCTACATTGGTGGCAGCGGTGGGATCCAAACTCACAGAGGAACAAGCGTAAATGGAGTACGGATGGAGATTGATTTTTCTGCGCTAAAACGCTCCACGCTAAAGGACCTCCTAGAGGCAAGGGGTATACAAGCCAGCAATAAGAAGAAAGCAGTACTTGTTACAGAACTCATGGCAGAGTACAGAATGGAGGGCGATTCAGTTCCGGCACAGAGGGAGCCGGGAGGAACACCACAAGGATCGGAATTCCAGAGGCAGGTTCAGTTCAGGCTATCCTTTTATGGGGAAAACCCCCCAACAGAAATTGTTACCAGGACAATGGCCGAGGTACAAGAATTCATCCTAAGGACACAGGCACCAGAACAAAGCTCTGCAATTAATGTGCCACAGGAAGGTAAGCCTAAAATACCATACCAGGCTTTTAAAACATATGTGGAGGCAGAGGAAGATATAGACGCTTTCCTGCAAGACTTTGAAAGACTGTGTGCACTGCATAAAATTAACGCAGAGGACTGGGTACCTATTTTGGCCGGAAGGTTAACCGGGAGGGCAGCAGAGGCATATCGGACTGTACCTAATGACGAAATAAGGAATTACAGTAAAGTGAAAGAAATTATACTCGCCAGGTATGCTATAACACCCGAGGCATACCGGCGGAGGTTCCGGGATCTAAAGAAAACAGAGAAGGACTCGCACGCAGAGTGGGCATGCCGATTACAGGGGGCAGCGCTCGGGTGGGTGCAAGCTAGCAAGGCACGTTCTATGGAGGATGTAATACAAATGTTGCTGATGGAGCAGTTCTATGAGGGAGTAACCAATGAGGTCCAGGAATGGGTAAGGGACAGAAACCCTACTTCCCTTACCGAGGCGGCTAGGAAAGCGGATGACTACCTGGATGCACGCAGGTCACAAAAACCTGCAGCTCCAAAAGCAACCTTTAAAACATTCGGGGGAAACAACTACACCCCAGCTCCACCGAGACCGCTACCACCACCTCCACCACCCGCTGCACAGCCCCGGTTCCGACAACCCACCGCTGGCCCCTGTCATCACTGCCAGAAGTGGGGACATTATAAAAGGGAATGCCCACAGCTACGGGACCGTTCCACCTGGATTCGTCCAGGCCCACCTCCACCCAGGGCGGCCGCAGCCCACCACTACCAGGACCTAATCACCACCCCATATGGTTCCGCAGTCCCCATTACTACTGTGGAACAATGGGAGGTACTGCACGAGGCAGATCCGGTCCAGGCCAATGTGGATAATCTACGGCACCATCGACAGACGGTATATCTGAATGGTACAGCAGTCCGGGGATTACGAGATTCGGGAGCCACCATCACTTTGGTACAGAGCCACCTGATTTCAGATCAGGCAAAACTGAACAAAACTGTTGCCGTCCGGGTAGCTGGGGGAGCAGTGTACCGGCTACCTACAGCAAGGGTACATTTACATTGGGGAGCGGGGGCAGGGGAAGTGGAGGTGGGGTTGATGCCACATTTACCGGCGGAGGTTTTATTGGGGAACGATCTGGGGAGGCTCACTTCTGCTTTTGAGCCCCAGTCACCCACCACAGGAGAGGTCAACCCTGTAGTCACCCGACAACAGGCCCGCACCCAGGACCACAACACACTGCCGGAGGTCCAGGTAAGCAACCCTACCCCCCCTCTAGAATGTGTCCCCTGGGCTCCACCTAATGAATTTGTAGCTGAAGTCGCAACAGACCCCACGCTTCAGGTGTATAGGGACAAGGTTGGCACGGGTTCCCCCGGGGCGGAGGGAGAGAAGTTTATCTGGGATAAACAACTTTTATACAGGGAAACAACCAAACAGATTACGGGGTTAGACCCGATAGCGAGGAGACAATTAGTGGTACCACAGCGGTACCGGGCTGAATTACTCCGGATAGCGCATGATATTCCGCTATCCGGACATCTAGGGGTTAGTCGCACCAGGTACAGACTAACCCAGAGTTTCTTCTGGCCAGGGATTAGCCAGGAAGTACGCAGATATTGCACGACTTGCGATACCTGCCAGAGAGTGGGAAAAAGGGGGGATCGCAGGAAGGCTAAACTTCACCCCTTACCCATAATAGAGGAACCTTTTAGCCGGATAGCGGTGGATCTGATAGGCCCCCTCAATAAAGTTAGCCCGTCAGGAAAACGGTATATTTTAACGGTCGTAGATTATGCCACCAGGTATCCAGAGGCAGTGGCTCTGACCAACATCCACGCTGAGACGGTCGCGGATGCCCTCATGCGGATATTCTCCCGGATGGGATTACCCAGGGAGATTATCTCGGATCAGGGTACCCAGTTTACCGCAGAATTCACCCAACACCTCTGGAGGATCTGTGGCATTAAGCCTATTATCAGCGCCCCTTACCACCCCCAGACGAACGGGCTCTGCGAACGATTCAATGGTACCTTGAAGCAGATGCTCCGAACCTTCGCAGAGACCCACAAGGACTGGGAACGATTCCTGCCGCACCTCCTATTCGCATACCGGGAGGTGCCGCAGGAATCCACAGGGTTCTCCCCGTTTGAATTATTGTTTGGAAGGAGGGTCCGAGGCCCATTGGATCTTATTAGAGAGCATTGGGAGGGAGACCGGAGCACAGATGGCACTCCCATCCTACCATATGTGTTGGCCTTTCGGGACCGCCTAGAAGCGTTGACCAAGACGGTACGGGAAAACCTTCAGGAGGCCCAGACCCGCCAGCGTACATGGTATGATCGGGGAGCCAGGGACCGTAGCTTTCAGGTCGGGCAGAAGGTACTAATTTTAAAACCTGTCCGACATGATAAGTTACAGGCCGCCTGGCAGGGCCCATATAAGGTGGTGGAGCAAAGATGCGATACCACCTATATTATCGGCCCCTGCACAGGGACTGGGGGGCGACGCATGCTCCATGTGAACATGCTGAAGCCCTACCACGAGCGTACTGAGGAGGTAACCGCCATCTGTGCCCCTAACACGGAAGAGTTTGACAGCTTACCCCTCCCCGATTTGCTGGGGGATGGGCAGCTGTCCGGAGATTTAGGGGAGGTTACGCTGGGAGATCGGCTGAGCCCACAGGAGCGGATCGAGGTACAGCAACTATTGGAAGAGAAACGCGACACGTTCTCTAATGTACCTGGATACACGCCTCTGGCAACTCACCGGGTCGAGACCCCAGGGCAACTACCCATGCGCCAGACGCCATACCGCATTCCAGAAGCGGTACGGGCAAACATGCGTAAGGAGATCGACGAAATGCTCCAACTGGGGGTGATTGAACCCTCAGACAGTCCTTGGGCATCTCCTGTAGTCCTCGTACCAAAGCGAGACGGTACGACCCGCTTCTGCGTGGACTATAGGAGATTGAACGAGAAGACTGTATCTGACGCCTATCCGATGCCCCGGATAGACGAGTTACTGGACAGAATGGCCAGGGGCCAATACCTCACCACTATTGACTTGTGTAAAGGGTATTGGCAAATCCCCCTGGCCCCAGACGCCATCCCGAAGTCGGCCTTTGTCACCCCATTTGGCTTGTACCAGTTTAAGGTCATGCCATTTGGGATGAAAAACGCCCCAGCCACCTTCCAAAGGATGGTGGATCGACTCCTAGATGGATTCCAGGACTATACATGTGCGTACCTGGACGATATTGCTATTTTTAGCAATACGTGGCAGGAACACTTAGCTCACATCGGAGCTGTACTAGATAGGATAAGGGAAGCAGGTCTGACCTTGAAGCCGGCCAAGTGTAGTATCGGCATGGCTGAGGTACAATACCTGGGACATAGAGTAGGGTGCGGTAAACAAAAACCCGAACCCGCCAAAGTAGAGGCTGTAGCCCAGTGGCCCACCCCTAGGACTAAGACCCAGGTTTTAGCGTTTCTAGGGACAGCAGGGTATTACCGGAAGTTTGTTCCCAATTATAGCGCCCTGGCCAAACCCCTCACTGACCTGACCCGTAAGAACCTTCCCCGCCAAGTAAACTGGACCCCGGAGTGTGAGCAGGCATTCCAACAATTGAAAAATGCACTGATAAATGCCCCTGTCTTGGCAGCTCCCAATCCAACTAAACGTTTTCTTGTTCACACAGACGCTTCTATGTTTGGATTGGGGGCAGTACTGAGTCAAGTCGGGGCCGATGGCGGGGAACATCCAGTGGCTTACATCAGTCGCAAACTGTTACCTCGAGAAGTAAGCTACGCCGCCATCGAAAAGGAATGCCTGGCTGTGGTGTGGGCCCTAAAGAAGCTACAACCCTATTTATATGGACAGCCCTTTTCCTTGCTCACGGATCACAACCCGTTAGTCTGGCTGAACCGGGTGGCTGGAGACAACGCCAGGCTGCTGCGCTGGAGTTTGGCGCTACAGCCTTTTGACTTTAATATCCAGTACCGGCCGGGTAAGCAGAATGGAAATGCTGACGGGTTGTCAAGACAAACTGACTTAGAGAAATGATCCGTGAGCCCCCGGACATCCCCAAGCCGATCCGTGTTGGATCAGACTGTGTATGCCGGCTTGTGGGCAAGGGGGAGCAGTGTAGCGGATTGGTACCGGGCTGTCCCACGACATGTATGAGAATAAGTGTATTTGGTCATATGGCTGGTTTAATGTGTATGTACATGTATAGAAAGCATGGTATCCGGGTATAATGACAGTTAAATGTATGTAAAGAATTGTATTCCTCTAGTTGTTCGGTAGAATCATTCAAATAAAACAAGGGAATGAAACTACCGAACAACCAGACCACCCAGGAATGAGTGTGCCTCCAATTACCGTTTGCAACAATGTTGCAAACAGGTAATTGGCAATCAGTGCAGTGTGGTCTTTGTCCTCTGGGTGGCCGCCATTCGGGAAACAAACACGTGGTGGCGGCCATCTTAAACTACCGAACAGCGGTGTTTTGCCGTCGAGTGTCTGGAACTAAAATCGGACACTTGACTAGGCAAACACCGCTGAGACCTCCATACTTCCAGAAATTCGTATGGAAACTACCGAATGACCCGCCGTTCGGTAGAAAGAGCCCCATAAACAAGGGAATTCATTCAAACCCTCTCCAGGCTCTATAACACAGGCAATTCGCCTGTTTTCATTCCCTTGTTTGTGACCGACCGCAGGGCCAAAATGCATGGAACTGTTTTCGGATACTTTACCCATGCGGTCGGTCAAATCTTTGGAACCCCATATCTCACGAACCATTCATCCGAATGGGCTAATTTTTAAGTATGTTGGTCCCCCAGAATAGAGCTATCTGGGGATGTTGGATTTGTGGATGTACCCCAAGTATTTAGGGTACATCCAAAACTCGGGGAAAACTGTGTACACAATAAGGGGATTATGATGCTAGAGGAGGGGAGGAGATCTGTGGGAGGTTACTACTTAGAGATTGGATAATGTCTTAAGTGATAGAACCTCCTCCCTTGCATGGGAGAGGGCTTTATGAGGAACTGTGGAATAAAGCTTGTCAGACTACTCCTGAAACTGTGTGTCGTCCAGTTATTGGGATTGCGATGGGGATACTGCTGTATTACTTTACCTGCTGGAAACCTTGCCTGTGGACTTAACATCATCTTGTTCCTGAGCCTCACTGGAATCTCTAGTGGAGAATAGCTGTGCAAGATCGGCTCTCCGCTACAGTGGACACAGCATGCGTTGATTGGCGTGCTGTCGGGCTGACCCCGGGTGCCGATGCATGCTGTCTGACTGTGCCACTAGCTCTTTGCGACGACCTCCCCCTGATTCCAACTCATCTCCTCCTCCTCCTCTCTGTCTCCCCACCTGAACTTTCACCCTGTTCTTCTTCTTGCCGAGCGGGCACCCACGTGACATCCATGGACGCATCGTCATCATCAACCACTTCACTTGTATCTGACAACTCAGCAAAGGAAGCAGCAGCGGGTACAACATCATCATCATCACACCGTACGTCCATGTGTGTAATGCTGCCTGCCTGAGACATACACCCGTTTACTACATCCTCTGGCAATAATGGTTGCGCATCACTCATTTCTTCAAACGGATGCGTAAATAACTCCTCTGACATACCAAGTGAAGCGGCTGTGGTGCTAGTGTTGGTGGTGGCGGCAGGCGGGTGAGTGGTATCTTGAGAGGTGCCCGAAGCTAAGCTGGAGGAGGATGGTGCGTCAAGGTTCCGAGCGGAAGCTGTAGAAGATTGGGTGTCCTGTGTTAGCCAGTCAACTATGTCCTCACTTTTCAAGTTCAGGGTACGTGGCCTCTGAAAACTGGGCATTATTCTAGGGCAAAAGGGAATCACAGCACCACGGCCACAATGGCCCCTGCGGGGTGGCCTGCCTCTGCCTGTAATTTTTTTTTGGATTAGTGGTACTATGCGTGCAAGCTACTGTGAGACCAGATATGAGTGGCACTGTGCAGTGGCAGAGGTTGTCAGAGTACACGCTGTAGGCCTGACACACCCGCTTGAAGACAACTAACTGCTATTCAATCTATAACAGTGAAAAAAGTTTTTTGTTTTTAAATGCACGCTATTGTGTCACCAGATATTAGTGGCAATGTGCACTGGCAGAGGTTGGCAGAGTACACGCTGTAGGCCTGACATACCCGCTTGAAGACAAGTAACTGCTATTCAATCTATTACAGTGAAAAAAAAGTTTGTGGGTTTTTAAATGCACGCTATTGTGCCACCAGATATGAGTGGCACTGTGCACACTGGCAGAGTACACGCTGTTGGCCTGACACACAGATGCTTGCAGACAACTAACTGCTAATTAATCTATTACAGTGATTTTTTTTTTTTAAATGCAAGCTATTGTGACACCAGATATGAGTGGTGGCACTGGGCAAGTGGGCACAGTATCCACTGTGAGCCTGACACACAGACACTTGCAGACAACTAACTGCTATTCAATCTATTACAGTGAAAATAAAGTTTGTGGGTTTTTAAATGCACGCTATTGTGACACCAGATATTAGTGGCAATGTGCACTGGCAGAGGTTGTCAGAGTGCACGCTGTAGGCCTGACACACCCGCTTGAAGACAACTAACTGCTATTCAATCTATAACAGTGAAAAAAGTTTTTTTTTTTTAAATGCAAGCTATTGTGACACCAGATATGAGTGGTGGCACTGGGCAAGTGGGCACAGTATCCACTGTGAGCCTGACACACAGACGCTTGCAGACAACTAACTGCTATTCAATCTATTACAGTGAAAATAAAGTTTGTGGGTTTTTAAATGCACGCTATTGTGCCACCAGATATGAGTGGCACTGTGCACACTGGCAGAGTACACGCTGTTGGCCTGACACACAGACGCTTGCAGACAACTAACTGCTAATTAATCTATTACAGTGAAAAAAATGTTTTGTTTTTAAATGCAAGCTATTGTGACACCAGATACGAGTGGTGGCACTGGGCAAGATCGAACCGCGCATGTGTTCGCCCGCCGTGGCGAACGCGAACACACTATGTTCGCCAGAAACTATTCGCCGGCGAACAGTTCGGTGCATCACTAGTGTTTATGATGGGATCGAGCCCTGCTCGGCCCTCTGTCAAGGTGGGTATCAGGAGTTTGTCGGCAGGCTGCACCCATGGGGGGCTTACAACACCCTCGACCTTCGGCTCGATGAAGCACCTCCTCTTGCAGGGGGGTGACTCTGTAATTCTCGCCTCTAGCTTAGCCCAAAAGGCTTGTGAAGAGTGCTTCTAATCTCAGCAGGATATTGTTAGTGGAGTCGCCAAGTTCCCTGCATGTCATGATTGGTGGAAGCGCCGTCAGAATAGGCCTGTCCGCCATGCTGATGCTGTGAACCAGTGAGCTGCTGTTAGTCAGGGGATTTGGGGGAGAATAGGAGCAATATAGTATAGCTTGAAAACCGACATAGCAAATAATCACTTTTACTATACCAATAAAGTGAGCAGTCAGGAAACATTGATGAATGAGAAGGTATAACGTAAATTCTCCAGGTAAGACACATTGTGTATTAAAGGGACACTATAGTCACCTGAACAACTTTAGCTTAATGAAGCAGTTTTAGTGTATAGAACATGCCCCTGCAGCCTCACTGCTCAATCCTCTGCCATTTAGGAGTTAAATCCCTTTGTTTATGAACCCTAGTCACACCTCCCTACATGTGACTTGCACAGCCTTCCATAAACACTTCCTGTAAAGAGAACCCTATTTAGGCTTTTCTTTATTGCAAGTTCTGTTTAATTAAGATTTTCTTATCCCCTGTTATGTTAATAGCTTGCTAGGCCCTGCAAGATCCTCCTGTATGTGATTAAAGTTCAATTTAGAGATTGAGATACAATTATTTAAGGTAAATTACATCTGTTTGAAAGTGAAATCAGTTTTTTTTTTTCATGCAGGCTCTGTCAATCATAGCCATGGGAGGTGTGGCTAGGGCTGCATAAACAGAAACAAAGTGATGTAACTCCTAAATGACAGTGAATTGAGCAGTGAAATTGCAGGGGAATGATCTATACACTAAAACTGCTTTATTGAGCTAAAGTAATTTAGGTGACTATAGTGTTCCTTTAATACTATGGGTCACACTGTTGCTAGTTAGACGTTTTACCGTGTAACGCTCTGACTGGGATTGCAACATCAGACATCTAGAGATGTACCTTGCAAAAGAAACAGGAGAGCAATTCCAATCAACAAAAAGAAGAACAGAACCAGCTGTGATTGGCAGTTTGTGTTTTTGAATAAAGACGGTCCATGTCAGCAGGTAGATAAACAGGCAGGGATCAGAATACTAAAGTCTACCTCTCCTACATGTGAGCAAGATAATAAAACATTTAAACTAAAAGCGGCACACTTTGGTTACACTCTATATTCTGTAGAAATGACAAATCATAAGATTAACTTTTGAAAATAACAAGAATTATGTCTCTGTCCTAGAAAAGGAAAGGAAAGATTTTTGGCAACCAGATTAAAAGAGATCAGTGTATAGCTGATGTGTCCCTTGGGGAGTTTCATTTGAAGAACTGTCCTTGTTACCGCTGTGCAGAAAGGGCATACTTAAATTATTCACATCAGCACTCTATCCTCCCTTTTGTTTTTGCAGGTTTTTAATCATGATTCTGGGCTAAAAATACAACAGACTGATAATTTTCTAGATTCTCTCTCTCATCACCTGCAGAATCTGGGTCACAATTATCAAACTTGGTGTGACGTAAGTTGAGAGTGGGACAGATAATTTAGTAAATAAACTATACAGACATATTTGCCAAGTTTAGTTTCACATATGCATTCTGACTATGCTTAATCTATACATAAAAATACAGTTTATCTTGCGAGGCCACAACAGCTTACATCTGATTTTTTGACAAACAGGAGTCATGCGCATCCAGAATAGGTGTGCACACCCAGGTGCTACCACAATTTTTTTGAGGACAAAGTTAAAGCAGCAAACGTTTCGGGCAGCAGCCCTTTCTCAATGCATTGCTTCCCGAAACGTTTGCTGCTTTAACTTTGTCCTCAAAAAAATTGTGGTACACCTATAGTGGATGCGCGGGACTCTTATTTGTTTTTTGGTTGAATATACACTGTTGGGACTTCAGTGTGGAGTATCTGCAGCACAGGTCTAATTTTCTTTGTTTATACTTTGAATTTTTTAGGATTTTTTTGCCTCTACCTCACCCTATATATAGTGATTTTTTTGACAGATTTGTTATCGTGTCACTTTCCTGACAGCCCCCAATCAGTTAATATCATATGTATGTCTAGCACAGGGGTAGGCAACCTTTTAGCAGCACTGTGCCGATATAGGATTGTGATGTCCCGTAGCGTGCCGGTCCTATTTTTTTAAATTGAGGTGTGTATTCTGCCGTATTCTGCTTGTGTTATTTATACTGTAATTGCTTTGTATCATTGTATTTGTGCGTATATGAGCTATTATATTGTATATGTTCAGGAGTAGTTTGTGGTATCGTGTATGATACATATGAATGTGGGCTGTGTATGGGGGCTGCTTGTGGAATTGTGTGTGTGGATGGATATGCCACATTGTGTGTTTGGTAGTGTGTGTATGTGTGGGGGCTGTTTTGGGCATTGCATGTGAGAGGCTGCGGGGTTGTGTGCATGTATGTGGATTGTTAGCGGGTTACGTTTGTGCGGATTGTATTTATGTTTGTTTGTGGGATGTTCGTATTATTTGTATGAGGGGAGGGTTAATGTGCATTACTGTGTATATCTAGCAGTGTGGGTGGCTTCCCTGGCTTCCAGTGGGGACCAGGATGGCCAGGTACAGGTGATGGGCAGGAGCTGCAATATCCGCTGTGGGCTGCTCTACCACAGTGTGGATTCCCATTCACAAGAGCTGGGAGAAAGTGATCTGAGATCACTTACTCTATATCCTGCAATGCATAAATTGAGGATTGACCTTCACCACCTTTTCATATTAGCAGATATCTGAAGTTTCACTGGGACTCCTGATAGGCCAGAGCCTGTTTGGCTGTAGCAGCCTTGAGTGCCGTGTAAAGACACCTTGAGTGCCGTGCATGGCACTAGTGCCATAGGTTGCCTACCCCTGGTCTAGCATGATAAATGTTAATTGAACAGGTTCTCTCTGAATGTGTTAATGTCTTATAAATGAAAATAATATATATATATATATATATATATATATATATCACAGATAACATTTGTATCTTGTAATACCTTTTTTATTGGACTGACATAATTTTTTTAATGCCAAGCTTTTGGGAGAACCTCCCTTTCTCAAGTCTGAATCTCTACTTAAACTGTGTGTATATATATATATATATATATATATATATATATATATATATATATATATATATATATATATATATAGACTTTATTTAAACATGGTTAAAAATGGCAGCTCGACGTTTCAGTCCTCTTCTAGGACTTTCATCAGGAACACTGTTCCTGATGAAAGTCCTAGAAGAGGACTGAAACGTTGAGCTGCCATTTTTACCCATGTTTAAATAAAGTCTATACTTTGTATCTACTCTACACAAACTGTGAGTGCTGGTCATACTGTACATCTTTGATATTTAAACCTGCCCTGGATTTCAAGCACCCGGATTTTAAAGCTACAGTCAGTGTGCAAGGAACTTGGATTATTATATATATATATATTAGATATTTACAAGGGAGTATATACCTCTGACTTCTTTATTACCAACATTCCTCAGTTTGTCTGAATGTGAGATTAATATTTTTGGGAATGTGGTTTGGACTTGTGAAAATCTGTTGGATTTGTCTGTCTATCTATCGTCTGTCTATCTATCTGTATTAGAGGTTACCTACAAGCCAATTTTACAAGAAAAAGAAAATTACTTATACATTTTATTTGTCATCATTTTTTTTTAAATTTTTAAAATGTACTGAAGAATAAAACAAATCAAGACATGAAATATAAGACAGAGTAATAGGCATTTCATGTCAAGTAGTATAGGAACACGAGGCAGTCATAGCACAAAAACAATAATATATCCAAAGAAACTTAAAACCAGAGCACAGAAAGTGAGCTGCAGGTGAAGAGTAAAGAAGACAGACAAAAACAAAACAAAACCAAAAACAATGTTAAGTATTTAAAATTGTCACATTCCAGGTGGGTTTGTGGTAGCCTGAGGTCTGTCCACCTCCTGCTTACCTTGATTCCTAAAAACCTGTCTTCCTAAAATTGTTCTTGCACAGTTTGGAGGTGAACTTTGGTCATTGTCATGTTGTAGAAGGAAATTGGCACCAATCTAGCGTTGTTCACCGGGTATGGTATAGTGTTGAGAAATTGAGTGATAGCCTTCTCAAATTAGAATTGTCTGTGTAGAACACTTTTTCCCAATCTTCCTCTGCCTAGTGTCTGTTTTCTTTTGCCCATCTTTTGCTTTTCTTTTTATTGGTCAGTCTAAGACAGGGATAGGCAACCTTCGTCACTCCAGATGTTGTGGACTACATTCCCCATAATGCTCTTACACCCATAAGACTAGCAAAGCATCATGGGAGGTGTAGTCCAAAATATCTGGAGTGCCTAAGGTTGCCTATGTCTGGTCTAAGATATGGCATTTTCCTCCTCGGTGGAGAGAGAGGAAACCCAGACCGCAACCCCGACTCCCGCGTTATACGGGTCGGAGACCTCGGACTCTGATGATTCACCCTCCACAAAAGGTGACATCAAGAAGCTCCTCATCGATCTCCGGGAGATGTGGAAATCCAACTTGGCCGGAGTGAAGACGGAGGTCACTGGACTGAAGGGGCGCCTAGACGCAATAGAAACCCGAGAGGGTAACAGAGATGACTCCCTGACAGACACCAGAAGGCAGGTGGAGGCGCTGACACTCCAGCTGCAGGGGCTCACGCGCACAGTCACGATGATAGACACACGCCACCGTAAACGGAATGTCCGCATACGCGGAGCCCCTGAGGACATAGACTCAGAGGCCCTACTAGATTACTCAAACCAAGTGGCAGCGGCAATGGGAGCACAACCAGATGGAGACACAAGGCCGATAACGGCCGCGTTCCGAATCCGGAAATCCCCGACCGCCCCAGCGGATGCCTCAAGAGACATAATAGCCGTTACCCGAAACGTCGCAGTTAAAGCGACGCTGATGGCCCACTCCAGGAAAACCCCCACCGTCACCGTGAACAACCACCAAGTAAGAGTATTCGCAGACATTCCATTCACAACTCTGCTTGAGCGGAGGAAACTCTCGCCAATCACCCAACAACTGCGAGACAAGGGAATCCGGTACAGGTGGGGCGCAACAGGCACATTGGTGGTCCAACAAAAAGACTTGATACTCACGCTGTCCGCAGACGAAGACCCTTCAGGGTTTATCCAAACCCTCCAGCTACAGCAGCAGACACCCATGATGGGAGAAACGGAGATCCAGGAGGCCAAGAACCGGGGAAGCGTCAGCAAGGCAGAGAGGAAAAGGAGCAGACAGCACCCATACAACCTCCCACAGACCTGAACGAACAGGTGACTTCTGACTCTTACCGCAAACCAGCTGCACGGCTGCAAACGACATATGAGGACTTTACGGCAATACCTCCAGATAAAGACTCTAAGCCGGGACTTTATAGTTCTACGTTTTCTACTTAACAATTCATTATGTTTCCTTTATTATGTTTCCTTTATTTGCATTTTATCTTACTATTATATGTACATGATGCATACAGCTAAGAGAGGGGAGTCTTGGTACGAGAGGCATAGGCGATCCTTTCCCGGGCGCTAGAGACAACCAATCTGACCCAATAGGCCATCACCAGCGGATACACGCACCCATTAGGTTATTATCCCTCGTTAAGCTACACTAATATGAGTGAGCCATACGGCACTACTTGACCAACTAAATACTGTTCCTTGTATCTCATTTTGTCTAGAGTACCCCACTGCAGGACTGCCCGACATCAGCAGCACTATATTGGCAGTTAGTCGAGTGTCACTAATTCAGGGGTAACCCATAACTTATGTCTCCCACTATGGCATTGACGCCGCATAGATACCAGACATACTAACAAGCAGACGTAGTTACTCGTTTTGTGACCCCAATAGTCGCTCGACTTGCAAACAGATAGGCCTTTAACTTAGCTTTTCCCCTTGTCATACTGGCTACCAAGCTCTTTAATTACTAATGTAGCGGGCAGGCAGTACCAGGCTGGGGACTCACCATCCAAGCCTAACCTACCAGAACTAAATGACCCAGTACCCACATAACATAACACCCGCTACCTCTCCGATTATGTATCTGTGGTTGGGCAGACAGTTAAAATGTACCACGCCTTGATGTTTATGCCTTGCCTGATATACCTAAATGAGCCATAATGGATGTGCAGCATCCGAACAAGCTTGCCCCCTTTATTAATGCTAACCATGCGTAACTAAGAATGTATCATAACCTTTTTTCTAATTATAAATCTTTGTGTCTAGATAGACTCGCTTCCATGCCAACTCAATATTCACTAATCGCTCTAGCAGTATGATGTATACCTGTCTTTCGTACAAAATGTGCAGTTTCTTTTTTCGACATGTAAATACTGGATACTACTGTCACTAAGCAATGTCATGACTACGGATATCTTGTGTATTACATTGAAACCCAACAAAAATAAAGAATTAAAAAAAAAAAAAGATATGGCATTTTCTTTGCAATTCTACCTAGAAATCCAGCATCCCAAAGTCGCCTCTTCGTTGGTCACATTGAAATTAGTGTTTTGAAGGTACTATTTATTGAAGCAGAGTTCCTGAGAGGCATCTATATGTCAAGCTAAACATTCTAATGTATTTATCCTCTTGCTCAGTTGTGCACTTGGGCCTCCCACTCCTTATTAAAGCCAGTTTGTCCTGTTCTGTGAATGGAGTAGTGCACTGCATTGTACGAGATATTCAGTTTCTTGGCCATTTCTTGCATGGAACCAACTTCACTTCTCATAACAAGAATAGACTTACTTTGTTTCATAAGAAAGTTCTTGTTTCTGTCCATCTTGAGCCTGAGTTTAAACACACAGTTGCTGATACTCTAGATCAGTGATGGCTAACCTTGACACCATAAATAGTTTCTGGACTACATTTACCATGATGCTCATGGGAAATGTAGTCCAGAAACAATTTATGGTGTCAAGGTTAGCCATCACTGCTCTAGATGCTCAACTAGTCTAATGAAGGTCAGTTGTATTGCTTCTTTAATCATCAAAACAGTTTTCAGCTGTGCTAACATAATTGCAATAGAATAAAGGATAAAGCTGTGTGATAACTACTATCAAGTGCCTTCAAAACCTGAAATGTATACACCACAAAAAACAAAAATAGTGTGGGTAGGCTAAAATATAAAATCTTCAATGATATTCAATGAAAGTGAAAGACAAAACACACTAATTGCACATAATTAAAACATGCCCTCAAAATGCTGTGTGGATAATGAGATAGTATCAAATATAGGACTAATTAAATAATCTGTGTCACTTTAATGAGCTTGAAAACAAAATGAAAAATAAGTAGTATAAAACCCCTCAAGATATAAATGTGTTACAAATACATTGCACTTAGAAAACAAAAAGCGGGGGCGGGGCCGGTCCGCCATGCTGACCGGTGGCATGCAGGAGAGGCTCCGGAGCAATCTGGCCTCTTAGGCAAAAAGCACAGCCCTGACACTCGCAAAGAGCCCAGGAGACCTGCCCACGGCTGTGGACGGGGTGGCGGACCCCGAGATCGGGAGCTTCAGGACCCCAGAGGGGGGCAAGAGGCTTTGGGGGCCGCGGCCTACTCGGGGGGGATGCGGGGTAGACGGCCGCTGCCCTGTCTCCCTTCCCGGACACTGCAAGCCGACATCATGAGACGCCTGCCAGCCCCGTTTTCTCCCCCCTTGGACTGGGGGGGTCATCCCAGTCCCCACTACGAAGGGCCCGAGAGGTGTGGAGGATGGACAACGGAGCGCACCAGAGGCTTACCCCTTAAGATGGCAGCCGCGCTGAGTCCAGCTCCAACAGCTCCTCCACGACGGGGCTCCAGAGAAGAGCAATCAAGCCGCTCACCGAAACGAGCAACTACACACTAAACCCAACGATCGACCCCTGCGGGGAAGACATCAGCATGATGGGAGCGGCGGATTTAGGCAGACAACAAGCGGGCCGAGCAAAGCAATGCCTCCCGACTAAGACAGCCCTGCAGCCACACAGAGGCACCCCTGAAATAGCGGCAGAGGGCCCACATCATATCACCTTACCACCTCAGAGTCTGCTGTACCACCTCCGGACGGACTCTAAGTCCCCAGAGACTCCCTTAAGGCACACTGTGCCTACACAAAGGCACATACAGCGAGGACTATGCTACATCTGGGATGCCAGGTACAACCCCTGATTAAAACCTGATACCATCAGAGAATTCATCTGCAATTCTGATCCGGATTCTACCCACGGCTGACACCGGGTGAACTGGAACATATGGACTGAACTGTACAGCGTTCCTGCTCCCTCAGTTCACCACTTTAAGCTCCCCCAAGTGTGGGGACCACGCTGTTATGGGACACTTTGGGACATTACCCACAATGGTACATTGTTACGAGTAGCTGTTTTCTTTTCTAGAATTCTGGCCTGCCCTGCCTGGACTTGTTGCTCTATTAAGAAAGGGGACCTTATACATACCATGCTATCTGCCTCTTGGGTGGCGCCTGGTCCTGGTGGCATACACATGTTGTTTAACCCCTTAAGGACCAAACTTCTGGAATAAAAGGGAATCATGACATGTCACACATGTCGTGTGTTCTTAAGGGGTTAAGTTTGAGTACTACCTGTGTTAGTCAGAATCAATCTACCGTATTTATTCGAGTATAACGCGCAAAATTTTGTACCGATAATACCTCCCAGGACCGCCGGGCTCATTACAAGCCCGGCGGTCCTGGGGGGGCGGGCAGCAAGCATTTACTCACCTCCCAGCAGCTCCTCCAGCTCCCCAGTGTAAATCTCGCGAGACCCGCGGCCGTCAGAGCTGGCCGCGGGTCTCGCGAGGTTTACACTGGGGAGCTGGAGGAGCTGCAGGGAGGTGAGTAAATGCTTGCTGCCCGCCCCCCCAGGACCGCCGGGCTTGTAATGAGCCCGGCGGTCCTGGGAGGTATTATCGGAGCACCCACTCCCTCCCTCTTCTTCTGGGCTAATATTTATTCGAGTACAACGAGCACCCCTAATTTTTATACCGATTTTTAATCGAAAATTAGGGGTGCGCGTTATACACGTGTGCGCGTTATACTCGAATAAATACGGTACATGTCTTTCCTTCTGCATCTTGTTTACACTATCTTTGATATACATGAAGAAAAGCTTGCTATGACTTTACTTAAATATGCTTCACATTTCTAACAAACCAGACATACTCTTGACAGATATATTAGTTTTATGCTTAAGTGGACCGCTATGGCCAGACTAAGCTTAGCCTTATGTTTCAGCTAGTCTAAGCGAGCACAAAAAAGAAAAAAAGCATTGATTTATAACTACGTTCTCTTGCAACAAAAACATCCTAAAGTACAAAGCAGTAACTTGTCAGTTGTGTAAAGCCTGTATTTAATACGCTTGTTAATGTTAAATCTACAAAATGTGCAAACACTCATGCCAATGTTAAATCTGTACGTATCCATATTGACGCTGTTGTGGCGATTGACAACATTATGTACCTACTTGCACAATAAAAATAAAGAATTTAAAAAGAAAACAAAAAGCGCTGGTGACAGAAATAGCGCTAACAAGGCTTGTATTTAAAGCAGGCTCCCTACAGCAAGTGTATATATATATGTTACTTAGTGTACAATTACAATTAATTGGAATTATTGTATACTTCTTAGAAAATGAGTGGTCTTGTGTCATTGGTGGGTATTTTTTTATATCTAGATCTTCTTTGGACTTTTCAAAATACCGTATATACTCGAGTATAAGCCGAGTTTTTCAGCCCATTTTTTGGGCTGAAAAACCCCAACTCGGCTTATACTCGAGTCAGAGTCTGTATTATGGCAATTTGCATTGCCATAATACAGACCGGGGGAGAGGGGGGCTGGCAGAGCTGTACTTACCTGTTCTGCAGCTCCTGTCAGCTCTCTCCTCCTCCGCGCCGTCCGTTCAGCACCTCGGTCAGCTCCCAGTGTAAGTGACTTACAGTGTGAGCTGATAGAAGGAGCTGCACGGACGGCGCAGAGGAGGAGAGAGCTGACAGGAGCTGCAGAACAGGTAAGTACAGCTCTGCCAGCCCCCCTCTCCCCCCCCCACTGAACTGCCACTGGACCACCAGGGAAGGAGAGCCCCCCTCCCTGCCATGTATCAAGCAGGGAGGGGGGACGAAAAAAAATAAAATAAGAAATAATAATAATAAAAAAAAATAATAATAAAAAAAATAATAAAAAAAAGGGGGTATAAGGACCACTGTGGGAGGGGGGGGGGGGTATAAGGACCACTATGGGAGGGAGGGGGTGGGATAAGGACCACTATGGGAGGGAGGGGGGTATAAGGACCACTGTGGGAGGGGGGGGGTATAAGGACCACTATGGGAGGGAGGGGGTGGGATAAGGACCACTATGGGAGGGAGGGGGGTATAAGGACCGCTATGGGAGGGAGGGGGGGGGATAAGGACCACTATTGGAGGGAGGGGGTGGGATAAGGACCACTATGGGAGGGAGGGGGGTATAAGGACCGCTATGGGAGGGAGGGGGGGGATAAGGACCACTATGGGAGGGAGGGGGGGGATAAGGACCACTATGGGAGGGAGGGGGGGGATAAGGACCACTATGGGAGGGAGGGGGGGATAAGGACCACTATGGGAGGGAAGGGGGGGGATAAGGACCACTATGGGAGGGAGGGGGGGGATAAGGACCACTATGGGAGGGAGGGGGGGGGGATAAGGACCACTATGGGAGGGAGGGGGGGGGATAAGGACCACTATACCACTATGGAAGGGAGGGGGGGATAAGGACCACTATCGGAGGCAGGGGGGTGGGATAAGGACCACTATGGGAGGGAGGGGGGGAGAAAAGGAACACTATGGGAGGGAGGGGGGGATAAGGACCACTATGGGAGGAAGGGGGGGGGGGATAAGGACCACTATGGGAGGGAGGGGGATAAGGACCACTATGGGAGGGGGGGGGGATAAGGACCACTAGGGGAGGGAGGGGGGGATAAGGACCACTAGGGGAGGGAGGGGGGGATAAGGACCACTAGGGGAGGGGAGGGGGAAGTAAGGACCACTAGGGGAGGGGAGGGGGAAGTAAGGACCACTAGGGGAGGGGTGAGTCAGGACCACTGGGGGAGGGGGGTGAAGGAACACGGGGGTGGGGAGGTAAGGACCACTGAGGGAGGAGGAGGGGAGGTCAGGACATATGGGGGGGGGCAAATATCCTTGCACCGGCCCTGCACACACTGCATTCATACACTGCATTCATACACACACTGCATTCATACACACACACTGCACTCACACACACTGCATTCATACACACACACACTGCACTCATACACACACACACTGCATTCATACACACACACACTGCACTCATACACACGCTGCACTCATACACACACACGCTGCACTCATACAGACACACGCTGCACTCATACAGACACTGCACTCATACACACACGCTGCACTCATACACACACTGCATTCATTATACACACACTGTAAATAAATATTCAATTAATATTAATAATAGTAATATTTTTTTTAGGATCTAATTTTATTTAGAAATTTACCAGTAGCTGCTGCATTTCCCACCCTAGTCTTATACTCGAGTCAATAAGTTTTCCCAGTTTTTTGGGGAAAAATTAGGGGCCTCGGCTTATATTCGGGTCGGCTTATACTCGAGTATATACGGTACATTATTTATTGTAATCCACTGAGTGAACTTTCTCTAGTGAAACCATATTGCTCCAACCTCGACATGACCGTATTCTATGTATTTAAAGCACATGCTCGACATTTATTGTTGCTTGTGATTGGATTGCAACAGCCATCTTAATGGTTTCAGACACAGCTAATTTAGGTTGCAGTATTGGAACACAGACATTTATAGAGGTGAAGTGAGAAATTGTATACTAATGCAGCTCTCCTTGAGAAAGTCAGCTCAAACAAAAGGGGTGTGCTCTCTCTTTTCTGCAACTCTGTATCGTATTTTCAGCTCAGCATTCACTCTATTGATGCAGACCTGTGTACCATATGGAGGAATTTTCCTGTGCTTGACATTATTGCACAGTCGTTATTCGGCATGTGCCAACCATACCTTAATAACACACAGACACCAAGTTTTCTGTTGGAGTATAACGTCCACAGCTTTATTAATTAATATGAATATATATATAATTAACAATTTAGGGTCATTGTCAACAGTACTCCTTTCGTTACGCTCTTTCCTGTATCATACCCCCGACAATGACCCTACCAAAATAAACATTAACATAACCAATAATATTTACATGTAACTCAACGGCCTACCAAGAGGCCCCACCTCCATTTGTCCAACTGCAGGGGTGTACCCAGACACCCCTACACCCCTTGGTTCGTAGCCACCGATGGGCTCGAACCTACCTCCAAACTTTTAACTTCCGGCCTACTTTCGCCTAGACCTTGGCCTACCAATTTCTTAACCCACCAAACTTCCAGTTTAACCAAGACCTTTTCCCGCCGCTGTGAACAAACGGGAACAACTTCCAAAACATAGGGTGGGTGGGAGGGACAATTTACAGGTAAGAAAGGCTCAAATTAGAATGGACTTACCCTAAAATGGCCGCTATTTAACATCCCTTCTAAACCACGCCCCCTAGCACAAACCTTAGGACAACCCCTTGACCTAAACTTCACCTGCCTACTCCTGGCTCTGTCAAGGCCCACTTCTCCCTGCGTTGCTCCGTGGTTTCATGACATTATTGCACAGTCGTTATTCGGCATGTGCCAACCATACCTTAATAACACACAGACACCAAGTTTTCTGTTGGAGTATAACGTCCACAGCTTTATTAATTAATATGAATATATATATAATTAACAATTTAGGGTCATTGTCAACAGTACTCCTTTCGTTACGCTCTTTCCTGTATCATACCCCCGACAATGACCCTACCAAAATAAACATTAACATAACCAATAATATTTACATGTAACTCAACGGCCTACCAAGAGGCCCCACCTCCATTTGTCCAACTGCAGGGGTGTACCCAGACACCCCTACACCCCTTGGTTCGTAGCCACCGATGGGCTCGAACCTACCTCCAAACTTTTAACTTCCGGCCTACTTTCGCCTAGACCTTGGCCTACCAATTTCTTAACCCACCAAACTTCCAGTTTAACCAAGACCTTTTCCGCCACAGCACTTGCCTTGACCCCTTAAGGACATGTGCGACCCCCACCACACAGAAACAGGGCTTGTGCTATCCCATCTTGCAAACCTAGATTAAAAAGGTCATAGCCCACATCTGACAAATGCACTCCGTCTGCCCGAAAATAACCAGGTAACCGTTCTTCCAATTCCCGATGCCGTACCACCACTCCTCCTAGCCTACGAATGAACGTCGACATGGTCTTGTTCACCTTACCACGGCATCGAGAAACAGCCTTCACATCCCTGGCGTATCTCCAGCATAAACGAGGTACCATCTCCGACCATACCACTTTCACGCCAGGGATAAGCCCCCTCAATTTATCCACATCCCGCTTCATCCATTGAACCAGATCACGCTGGGGAATCAAGCCTAAATCGTTCCCACCCCCGTGAACTACCACCACATCCGGTAAGGCCCCTTCTGCTACCTTACGAAACAGTGCCGTACACATGTGCTGCCAATCAAACCCCCGATAACCAAACCAGAATAGTGCCACCCGGTCCACAGGAAAGCCCAGCTGCGTTCCGTCTCTTCTAACTGCGGCCCTCCTCCGTGCCCAGTGAATATACGAATGGCCGATTATCCACACCGTCCAACCTAAAAGGAAACATAACAGTGATGAAGCAGCACATACCCCCAAAACACATCCACTTTCAACCCCCAACTCAAACCAGCCTATCTGGCCGTACATAAGAGCGAAAACGAAGCGATTCCCATCTCCCAATCCTTTTTATCCGCTCATCCCCTAAGCCCAAGCGAGCCGCTTCGGTCGCTGCACCAATGCGGAATGAATGTGTACCAAACTGCATGGGCTCCAGACCCAATCTCTGTAATCCCAAACGGAAAACCCGCACAAATTGGAACCGAGACAACGCCGTACCGTCGGCATGAATGAAGAAACATCCTCTCCTTACTGGGCGGAGTACTAAAAACCCACGCCCGCTTGCCACCGGACACAACCCTGACCCCGGCAATTCAAATAACGTTACCGTGAAACCTTTCCCGAAGACATCCGTCTTCGATCGAACCAGCCGGATCATCACCCTGTCCCCACCAACCGTCACATCCTCCAGCCTAAGTCCGCCAACCCCTTTCTTGTTGGCACTAAGCAACTCACCAATCCGGAATGCCCCAAAAAAGGCCCACGAAAAAGCCACCGTAACAACGTCACCTCGAACCCGGAAAAACAGATCTCCGGCAGTATGCCCAACAACCCTTGCAACACTGCAAACGAGACTGGTCGTCTCGTATCTTTCGTCTTTTTACCTTTCCTAAAACCCCGAACTGCCTGCCTCACTATAAAATGTTTCGTGACATCCGCCCATCCATTAAATTTAAACATAAACGCCAAAGCCGACAAGTGCCTATCCACCATTGACGGCGACGCCTGCTTAGCGAACAACCTGCACAGTATCCATAACAGTACATCCAGCCGAGCATCCTCAGAGCTCCCTGCCCCAACCTCCTGCATAGTATCCTCCCAAACCTGCCAAACCTTAACATAGGAAAACCATGTCCCAGGCGCCAGAGACTTCTTTACGTATTCCCCAAGCAGGACGTCCCGAGCTCCCACATCTCCGCAGGACTGGCCAGGCCGTCCTCCTCCGCCTCCGGTGCCGCCTCCCGAAAGCGCTCCCACTGCAAGCGAGACAGCGCGTCAGCAACAACATTGTCGAGTCCCGGAATATGCCGAGCACGAAACACAATATTACACGACATGCACAAGAGGACCAATTGCCGCAACAGCTGTACCACTGGCCAGGAGGAAGCAGATAAACCATTAATAGCCTGAACCACCGCCATGTTATCCGAATTGAACACTACCCTTTTATTGGCTAACTCCGCCCCCCATAACGACACCGCCACCACAACTGGGAAAAATTCCAAAAAGGCTAAGTTCCTAATTAAAGGGCTCGCCTTCCACGCCTCCGGCCACTCCTCCGCGCACCATTTTCCAGCCAGGTACGCCCCGAACCCGACGCTACCCGATGCGTCCGTAAATAAACCCACATCCGCGGAGGATCCCACCGGATCCCGAAAGAACACTCTCCCATTAAACTCACTCAAAAACCTAGCCCAAACCCTTAAATCCTCCTTCATGTCCACCGAAACTCTGACATAATGCGACGGCTTTTTAACACCACTCGTCGCCCGTGCCAACCGCCTGCAGAACACCCTCCCCATCGGAATGACCCGACACGCAAAGTTCAAACTACCTATCAACGATTGAAGCTCACGCAAGGTCACCTTCCTTGCCTTCTCAACCGTGACCACCAGCCGCTGAAGGGCGTGTAGCTTGTCCCTTGGCAACCTACACTCTCTCCTCACCGAGTCGATCTCCAACCCCAGAAAGCTTAGGCACGTGGTGGGCCCTACCGTCTTGTCCTCAGCCAACGGCACCCCAAATGTTTGCGCCACCCACTGAAAGGTCTGTAACACCTGACTACAGCGTTCCGTGTGAGGCGGGCCAACGCACAGAAAATCGTCGAGGTAGTGCACTATTGCACCCCCAGCCGATTCCCGCCGCACGACCCACTCCAAAAAGGTGCTAAACCTTTCGAAGTAAGCGCACGATATGGCGCAACCCATAGGCAAACACAAATCCACAAAATACCCCCCCTCGAAATAGCACCCCAATAAGTGATGACAATCCGGGTGTATGGGAAGCAGCCGAAAAGCTGCCTCCACATCCAACTTCGCCATCAGTGCCCCCTGACCTGCTTTCCTAACCAACTCAACAGCCCTGTCGAATGACGTGTAGGAAACAGAACACAGGGCCTCATCGATATCATCATTAACCGAAGCCCCGTGTGGGTACGATAAATGATGTATCAAACGGAATTTACCCACCTCCTTCTTGGGGACTACCCCGAGTGGAGACACTCGCAAACCAACCAACGGCGGGGAAGGGAATGGCCCCGCCATTCTCCCCAATTGTACTTCCTTACATAACTTATCTCGAGCTACCCCTGGATGTTCCCCCACAGACCGCAAGTTTTTACACAACGTTCCCGAAGCCCTATCCTGAAACGGAATCCCGAAACCTTCTGTAAAACCGAGCAGCAAAAACCTCGCCACCTCCTGGTTATCGTACATTCTTAACCAAGGCAGCATCGCGCCTACCTTCACCGGTGACGCCCCCCGCTGCAGACGCAGCAGCGGATGCACCGGCGACTCCCCCTCCAACGCTCGGCTTACCCTTCCTAAAGCACCTGGAAACTCCATGATTGCCCCCGCAACCGGAGCACTCATGTTTGAATCTGCAGGACGCTCCCCACTTGCACTGGCTCTCATTGTAGAGCCAGCAAAACCCCTTCTTCTGTCCCGCCGACGCGGTACCCGAGCCCGCGCCGGCTGTTCCGAGAAAGGGGGCACTCTTCTGTGCCATCATCAGCCTCATCCACAAAGGCAGGTCCATCTGGTCCCACCGCATGGACGGATTAGCCGCTAAGCGTTGACGAAATTGTTCGTCATACTTCCACCACGCCAAACCCCCGTAGGTTCGATACGCGTCCCCAATCCCGTCTAAATAACAAAACAGTTGCGAACAGCGATCAGGGTATTTCTCCCCGATCACGCTCGCCAAAATACAAAAGGCTCTCAACCAGTTCCCAAAGGACTTGGGTATCTTCCGATACCTCCGCCTCTTTTCCTCCTCCTCCTTTTTAGCATCCTTCTTATCCTCCTCTTTCAAATCCAAAAACTCCTCCAGAGGAAGCAGGGAAAATATTTCCACAAACTCCCCTCTCCATATCTTATCCTTAATCTCCACCTTTAAGTGGCACCCCAGCGGCCCTGCAAAAGACACATGAACATTCTGCCGCGCCGCATCCGTCACCTCCCCGCAGAGATCGACAAGATCTCCTTCCCCACCAGTCAGTCCCTGACCCGGTTTCGTGTTGGCCTCACCCCCTTTCAGCGCTGCGGCCGCTGCGGCCTTCGACCCCGCCTCCCGACCGCCATCCGCGACCCACACCTTCTCAAACTGCGTCGGTGACCCCCCGTCCCCCGACCATGATTCTAACAATGATCGCAAACACCCCAGTAAATTCCCCGAGTGTGGTGCAGTTGGAGACTCACCGCTCGAGCCCCCGGCCGCTGCTGGCCGCGGGGGCGCCATCTTGTCCACAGCATCAGCCGACCCAGAAGGAACCAGTGGACGCCGACTCCTGCCCGCCTGTTCGTGCTTCGCTCCCGTGGGCGTCCTACACAGCGACCTGCAAGGAGAATATAGCCTGGGTGAACTGTCCGACTGCAGTCCCACCCGCCCCTCATCCCTGTGAGCAGACGTGACATCCCCACTCCCACGCTTGTAACGTCCCTCCTGCTCGCTTCTCCTCCTCCTCCGAGTAGCATAACTCCTCTCTGACGATCCTGACTCACTGTGCCTGCGCCTCCTCCACCTGTCCCTGGAAACAGACCTCCTCCCCCTGTTCCGATTCCTCACTGGGCTCCTGTCCCCTAGCCTCCGTCTGTCTTCAGATCTCCGCCTGCTGTCCCTACACTCCGCTCCTCCACGCTGACGTCCACCGTTGCTCCCACTGCTGGCGCTCCTCCTATCCCGCTGATCCTGGGAGCGACCCCTAATGGCCTCCCGCCCACTGCTGTCCTGGGTGCCACCGTCATTCCGGCCAGCCACCCGCTGTCCTGTGGCCACTGCGCTTGTCGTCGTCCCCCTCTGTACACCTGCACGCCTGTCTCCACTGCGCTCCACACTACTGCTCCTTGCTGCATTAGAGACCCCAGCTACACCACTGCTGCGTCCGTCACCCCTTCTTCCTATGCTCCTGGTCACGCTCCTCCGCTCCTGTAAATCTACAGCACCATCCCTCTTGTCCTTAGCTCCAGTCGCTGCCTGCTGCCTCATGCTGACCTGGTCCCCCCCCAAATCTTGGGAGACCGCTGCCCTGTCACTGCCAGTACCATGCACCCTCCCCTGCCCCTCAGCTCTGCCCCCAGGGGGCGACTCACCGGGACGTCTTGGGCTGCCATCGGACCCTTCCACCGAGTCCTCTATGTCCACTCCAGCACTGGCCTGTCCCCCCGCCTCCCTCCGGCAGGGGGCGCTCGACGAGGGAGGCCTCTTCCTGGCCTGCAACCTCACCGCCCCGGCGTTGCGCCCGGCTGGCGGTCCCGGCCGGCGGTTCACTCCCCGTCCTTGTTTTCCGGCTGGTGCCACGGCCTGCCTCAAACTGCTGCCCGCTGAGCTCCTCCTCCGTCGTGCAGCCGGACCCGCTCCAGGACTCAGCCGTTGAGGCGGCCTGGCTCTCCTCTCCGGCCTCCGATCCGGAACCGCATGGGGGGGAGCAGACGTGCTCGGAACCCCCAACTGCTCCTGCAGCCACGCCATACCCTTCTCCTTCACCACAGACCGCACACCCGACAAGATTTCTTCCAAAGAAGCCATGCTGCACCTGAAAAAGAAGAAAAGAAGAGCCCAGCCGACCTGCAACAATTTACAGGTAAGAAAGGCTCAAATTAGAATGGACTTACCCTAAAATGGCCGCTATTTAACATCCCTTCTAAACCACGCCCCCTAGCACAAACCTTAGGACAACCCCTTGACCTAAACTTCACCTGCCTACTCCTGGCTCTGTCAAGGCCCACTTCTCCCTGCGTTGCTCCGTGGTTTCATACTGGAGGGAGCCTGCCTTAAATACAAACCTTGTTAGCGCTGTTTCTGTCACCAGCGCTTTTTATTATCTAAGTGCAATGTATACGTAAACCAAAAGGAAAAAACATAAAAATGGGTAGTATACCAATGTTAGGGTACTTTTTATAATCCTGTGTCTTGCCAGTAACCATTCTAGTTCTACATCTAGTTCATATCCAGTACTCTGGTTATCCATTCAAATTGTCATTCTTACAAAGAGATTATATTACTAAGGAACATTACCCAGTATCATTGACACAATCTACGTGCATTTAATCCTATCGGGCAATGTGACAGCCTTAATTGCTCTGTAGTTCACAGAGACTCATTGCCAGTTTATCATATACTGAACGGACAGTGTACAAAATTGGCAACACGTACTGATGAACTGTTTAAACATGCACTTATCTTATCGGGTTAAGTGACAGCCTTATATTGCTCTGTGTTTCACAGAGACTCACTGTCAGTCTATACATACAGCGAACGGACAGTGCTATTAATTGGCAACACGCACTGATGAATTGTTACATCTTATCACGTATGCCAAGTTATTGAGCCTGCTGTTTGCAGACTTTGTATCAAGGCTTCTGTGGCGGAACCAACCTCGCCACTGAGAACTGGAGAAGCCTGGTTGCTAGCCTCCTGCCCAGTGATTATGGGATTATGGGAGATATTGCCCTTTAAGGGACTGAATTGGGGCTTATGGACTGCTACCATAATGTACTGACCCTTTAAGAACTACTTTTGGGCATGTGAATTGTATAATACTGTACCTAGCCCTTTAAATACTTTGGGGAAAGATTGGTACTTTTGTATATGGCACTTCGGACACAGTCGAAGCAGTCGAAGCAGTCGAAGCAGTCGAAGCTGTCGAAGCTGTCGAAGTTGTCGAAGCTGTCGAAGCGCCGAAGTTGCCGAAGTTACCGAAGTTGTCGAAGTCGTCGAAGCGGCCGCCATCGGACAAAGGACCACGTGGCGGCGGCCATTTTAACTTTGAACACCGCCGACCCTTACCATCCCCTCCACTTCGACACTTCGACTAAAGTCGAAGTACAGGCACACTTCGAATGGGACTTAGCCATTTTTATGCCAGTAATTGACCGACCGCACAGCCCAAATCCATGGAACTGTTTTGGGCAGGAAAATGTACTTGCGGTCTGTCATAAAGGGACCTCCAGCTAACTATTGATCTACTGCAGGGATTGGGATGATTTTTGAGAGTATTACTAATTGAAGTATGCTGAGTAAGAAAATTTATGTTTTATGTTTGTGACATGTATATTTTAGAAGTTATAGATATTGTGTAAAAGTTATGTTTAAACTGTATGAATAATGGGATTATGTGTCACACTAAGGGGAGGGGATGTGTGGGTTGCACCCGTGATACTATTGGTTATTTTATGCCTCCCCCTGGGTGTGGCCTGTATGTGTACTCTTGTAATAAAAGCCAGACTGGATGTGCCAGTCCAGAGTTCCTGTTTAACCCTCAAAGTGAATTATCGTCTCATTATTGGGGGAGGATTTATTGTATGCTGTTCCAGTTTGACTGCTAGGAGTGTAAACCTATTCGCATGGTTTTTCCTATTCAGCTGTATACAGCATTCATATGCTAGAGAGGATTCCTATGCTTCTCAGATTCAGTGGTTGTGGTGTCTGCTGCAGTGCTTGAAGTCATCAGGAGCGCTAGGAACATCCTTTAATGGAGGTACCCAGTCGGGGTGCCAGGCGATCCGTTACAGCTTCTTTTCTACTCAGGCATTTTCCTTGATATTACACACACAGGTTTTATATCTTCCACACTCCTAAGGCATCCTATCCTTCCCCCTCCAATACTCCCGGCTTATCATAATTTTTGTGAAGCACAGACGTGTGCACCATGGACAACAAATGGAGTGCAACTTTAGAACTGTTGAATCTCTAGTTATCAAGCCATTTTTCACTTAATTATTTATTTTATTGTAGGTTTTTTCCACTATATTTAGTTAGTGTGTTACACTCTGGGTGATTGCCAATTTTTTCGTCAATTTTTAACATATATATATATATTTTTCAATAAATTATTTTTTATTATTAATCCTGATTGGTATCCTTAGCCTCCACTGGTATTATAACTCATAGTACTTCCTATGTGTTTCTAGTACCCTAACATTGGTATACTACCCATTTTTTTTCCCTTTTGATTCCACCAGGGGTTACCCCCCTTCTCCTCCAGTATACCAGATTGAGCTGTACCCAATCTGTTCTTTTGTATACGTAAACCACTTACGTCTTGTGGGGTTTTATACTATTTTTTCAGGCTCATTAAAGATTATGTAATGTGTTTGATATTATATCTACCCAGCAATGTGAGTGTATGTTTTAATTATGTGCAATTAGTACAGATAATATCAACTTATCTGACCAAAGGTTCAATAAAAACAAGACAGAACTATTGAGCAAAGGATTGTCTTTTATATAAAATATATTATTGCACCTTAAATTTTTCAAGAGAAATGTTGAACTTTTCTGCTTTGGACAAACATTAAGACTTAAGGGTTATTTTCATAATAAATAAAAAAAAAAAGAAAAAAAAAAAAAAGAGGATACACAGCATGAGGTCTATACAGCTGTTTTGCAGTTTTGCCCAAAAATATATCTTCGATCCAACAACTACAAAAGCCTCCTTTAACACATACTTAAACTAAGCTGAAAGTGAAATAAAAAATAAAATCAAATATATATGACTGTGTATGAAGGCAGTATGCATGGAGTTGTGGGAGGGTTTTAACTGGCTTATACCAATCCCCTTCCCAGTTACCTCTGGGGCAGTTTGCTGTCACTTAGAGCCCTGTAACAATTACTGCACATCATCCCTTTTATTTCTATTCAAATTGGTCACACACTATATCCCTATCCATTGATTGCTTATTGTGCTTGCCTCCTAATTAGTGATGTACCGAACTGTCCGCCGGCGAACAGTTCCCGGCGAAATTAGCGTGTTCGCGTTCGCCGCGGCGGGCGGACACATGCGCAGTTCGATCCGCCCCCTATTCGTCATCATTGGGCAAACTTTGACCCTGTGCCTCTCGGTCAGCAGACACATTACAGCCAATCAGCAGCACTCCCTCCCTTCCACACCCTCCAACCTCCCTCCCAGCATCCATTTTCGATTCATTCGGAAGATGCATGCTTAGTGAGAGGAGGGAAAGTTTAGCTGCTGCTGATTACATGGGGAAATTGATAGCTAGGCTAGGGTATTCAGTGTCCACTACAATCCTGAAGGACTCATCTGATCTCTGCTGTAAGGACAGCACCCCAAAAAGCCCTTTTTAGGGCTATAACATCAGGCTGCTTTTTTTTTATTTTTTCCTGTGTAATGTAATTGCAGGTGCCTGCCGGCCAGCTTCTGTGTGAGGTTCACATTGGATACTGTGCCTATTTGCCCAGTGCCACCACTCATATCTGTTTTAACAATAGGTTAAGCTTTACATTTAAAATAAATATTTTTTTTTTCACTGTAATAGAAGAGCAGTTGCCTGCCTGCCAGCTTCTGTGTGAGGTTCACATTGGATACTGTGCCTATTTGCCCAGTGCCACCACTCATATCTGTTTTAACAATAGGTTAAGCTTTACATTTAAAATAAATATTTTTTTTTCACTGTAATAGAAGAGCAGTTGCCTGCCTGCCAGCTTCTGTGTGAGGTTCACATTGGATACTGTGCCTATTTGCCCAGTGCCACCACTCATATCTGTTTTAACAATAGGTTAAGCTTTACATTTAAAATAAATATTTTTTTTTCACTGTAATAGAAGAGCAGTTGCCTGCCAGCTTCTGTGTGAGGTTCACATTGGATACTGTGCCTATTTGCCCAGTGCCACCACTCATATCTGTTTTAACAATAGGTTAACCCGTTAACGCCGTTACGGCGTTCCATGCCGTCCCCATTATAATGGGCTTTAAAGCCGTTGCGGCGGCATGGAACGCCGTAACGGCTTTGAGCCCCAGGAGGTAAGTTATACTTACCTCCGCCGCGATCCTCTTCTGGGGGGCTGCCTGACAGCCCAGGCAGCCCTCCCACGGCAAATGAGGCCCCCGGGGGCCATGTGATCGCTCTCAAAGAGCGATCACATGGCCCCCTATAGCTGGCTATGGATCTGCCTGCAGGGGGACTGTCTAAAATATCAGACAGTCCCCCTGCTGGTAAGAAAGTATAAAAAAAGAAATTAAACATGTTAAAAAATAAATTGAAAATATTTTTATATATATATAATATGTATATATATTATATATATAATATATATACATATTATATATATGTAACGTCATACAAAGTGTATTTTAATACTAATATAAGTATATATTAGCATTAAAATACACTTAGAATGATGTTACATATATATAATATGTATATATATTATATATATATAATAGATGTACATATATATATATTATATATATATACGTATAATTAAAATAATAAATAAATAAAATAATAAAATAAATAAATAAAATATTGAAACAAAATTTAATATAAATTATATATTCATATGTAATTTCATTCTAACTGTATTTTGTTATTAATATATATATATTGGTAACAAAATACACTTAGAATGACATTCTATATATATCTATCTATATATAAAATACAAATAACCGCAAATATATATATATAGATAAATACATATAATTACATAAAAGATTACATTAGTATACACGTAGAATTTAAATACATATATATGTATATATATTAAAATTCTACATGTATATTTAAATAATCTTTTAACATAATTATGTGATTTGATTAATTAAAATTTGATTGACATGCCTGACAACACAGGGAGAAAGTGCAGAGAATTTAATTTGCAAGCACTATATTTGACCCTGTAATACTCCACGACACCATAAAACCTGTACATAGGGGGTACTGTTTTACTCGGGAGACTTCGCTGAACTCAAATATTAGTGTTTCAAACTGGTAAATTGTATTACAACGATGATATTTTAAGTAAAAGTGACGTTTTTTGCATTTTTTACAAACAAACGGCACTTTTATGGACTATATTATTGTTGTAATATGTTTTACTGTTTTAAAACACTAATATTTGTGTTTAGTGAAGTCTCCCGAGAATAACAGTACCCCCCATGTACAGGTTTTATGGTGTTTTGGAAAGTTAGAGAGTCACATATAAGGCTTGCGTTTCATTTTTTTCACATTGAAATTTGCTAGATTGGTTATGTTGCCTTTGAGAGCGTATGGTAGCCCAGGAATGAGAATTACCCCCATGATGGCATACCATTTGCAAAAGTAGACAACCCGAGGTATTGCAAGTGGGGTATGTCCAGTCTTTCTTAGTAGCCACTTAGTCACAAACACTGGCCAAATATTCGTTTTTTGCTTTTTTCACACAAAAACAAATATGAACGCTAACTTTGGCCAGTGTTTGTGACTAAGTGGCTACTAACAAAGACTAAACATACCCCACTTTCAATACCTTGGCTTGTCTACTTTTTCAAATGGTATGCCATTATGGGGGGAATTCTCATTCCTGGGCTACCACACCGTCTCAAAGGTAACATTACTAATCTGGCAAATTTCAATTTGAAAATGGAACGTTCTATATTTGACCCTGTAACTTTCCAAAACAACATAAAACCTGTTAATGGGGGGTACTGTTGTACTCGTGAGACATCGCTGATTACAAATATGTGCATTTTGTTGCAGTAAAACCTAACAGTATTATGACATTTACAGCTAAAATGTGAGGCGGAACTACACATTTTTAAAAAATAAATAAATTTCTCACAGTTTTTTTTATTTTATTCATAATAAATTATATTCCATATATGAATAGTTAATGGTAAATTAAAGCCCTGTTTCTCCTGAACAAAATGATATATAATAAGTGTGGGTGCATATAATATGAAAGAGGGGAACTACGGGTGAACAGACATATAGCGCAAATTCCAGTTTTTGTTTACGTTTTGTTTTGATCAGAACGTGCACTATTGACTCCGTCCTGAAGGGGTTAAGCTTTACATTTAAAATAAATATTTTTTTTTTCACTGTAATAGAAGAGCAGTTGCCTGCCTGCCAGCTTCTGTGTGAGGTTCACATTGGATACTGTGCCTATTTGCCCAGTGCCACCACTCATATCTGTTTTAACAATTGGTTAAGCTTTCGATTTAAAAGAAATATTTTTTTTTCACTGTAATAGAAGAGCAGTTAGTTGTCTGCAAGCGTCTGTGTTTCAGGCCTACTTCAGCGTGTGCTCTGCAGACCTGTGCCAGCGTGCTTTGACAGTTGCCAATCATATCTGGTGTCTCTTTAGCGTGCTTTTACAACCAAAATTTTGTTTCCACTGTAATAGAAGAGCAGTTGCCTGCCTGCCAGCTTCTGTGTGAGGTTCACATTGGATACTGTGCCTATTTGCCCAGTGCCACCACTCATATCTGTTTTAACAATTGGTTAAGCTTTCGATTTAAAATAAATAATTTTTTTTCACTGTAATAGAAGAGCAGTTAGTTGTCTGCAAGCGTCTGTGTTTCAGGCCTACTTCAGCGTGTGCTCTGCAGACCTGTGCCAGCGTGCTTTGACAGTTGCCAATCATATCTGGTGTCTCTTTAGCGTGCTTTTACAACCAAAATTTTGTTTCCACTGTAATAGAAGAGCAGTTGCCTGCCTGCCAGCTTCTGTGTGAGGTTCACATTGGATACTGTGCCTATTTGCCCAGTGCCACCACTCATATCTGTTTTAACAATTGGTTAAGCTTTCGATTTAAAAGAAATAATTTTTTTTCACTGTAATAGAAGAGCAGTTAGTTGTCTGCAAGCGTCTGTGTTTCAGGCCTACTTCAGCGTGTGCTCTGCAGACCTGTGCCAGCGTGCTTTGACAGTTGCCAATCATATCTGGTGTCTCTTTAGCGTGCTTTTACAACCAAAATTTTGTTTCCACTGTAATAGAAGAGCAGTTGCCTGCCTGCCAGCTTCTGTGTGAGGTTCACATTGGATACTGTGCCTATTTGCCCAGTGCCACCACTCATATCTGTTTTAACAATTGGTTAAGCTTTCGATTTAAAAGAAATAATTTTTTTTCACTGTAATAGAAGAGCAGTTAGTTGTCTGCAAGCGTCTGTGTTTCAGGCCTACTTCAGCGTGTGCTCTGCAGACCTGTGCCAGCGTGCTTTGACAGTTGCCAATCATATCTGGTGTCTCTTTAGCGTGCTTTTACAACCAAAATTTAGTTTCCACTGTAATAGAAGAGCAGTTGCCTGCCTGCCAGCTTCTGTGCGAGGTTCACATTGGATACTGTGCCTATTTGCCCAGTGCCACCACTCATATCTGTTTTAACAATTGGTTAAGCTTTCGATTTAAAATAAATAATTTTTTTTCACTGTAATAGAAGAGCAGTTAGTTGTCTGCAAGCGTCTGTGTTTCAGGCCTACTTCAGCGTGTGCTCTGCAGACCTGTGCCAGCGTGCTTTGACAGTTGCCAATCATATCTGGTGTCTCTTTAGCGTGCTTTTACAACCAAAATTTTGTTTCCACTGTAATAGAAGAGCAGTTGCCTGCCTGCCAGCTTCTGTGTGAGGTTCACATTGGATACTGTGCCTATTTGCCCAGTGCCACCACTCATATCTGTTTTAACAATTGGTTAAGCTTTCGATTTAAAATAAATAATTTTTTTTCACTGTAATAGAAGAGCAGTTAGTTGTCTGCAAGCTTCTGTGTTTCAGGCCTACTTCAGCGTGTGCTCTGCAGACCTGTGCCAGCGTGCTTTGACAGTTGTCAATCATATCTGGTGTCTCTTTAGCGTGCTTTTACAACCAAAATTTTGTTTCCACTGTAATAGAAGAGCAGTTGCCTGCCTGCCAGCTTCTGTGTGAGGTTCACATTGGATACTGTGCCTATTTGCCCAGTGCCACCACTCATATCTGTTTTAACAATTGGTTAAGCTTTCGATTTAAAATAAATAATTTTTTTTCACTGTAATAGAAGAGCAGTTAGTTGTCTGCAAGCGTCTGTGTTTCAGGCCTACTTCAGCGTGTGCTCTGCAGACCTGTGCCAGCGTGCTTTGACAGTTGCCAATCATATCTGGTGTCTCTTTAGCGTGCTTTTACAACCAAAATTTAGTTTCCACTGTAATAGAAGAGCAGTTGCCTGCCTGCCAGCTTCTGTGTGAGGTTCACATTGGATACTGTGCCTATTTGCCCAGTGCCACCACTCATATCTGTTTTAACAATTGGTTAAGCTTTCGATTTAAAAGAAATAATTTTTTTTCACTGTAATAGAAGAGCAGTTAGTTGTCTGCAAGCGTCTGTGTTTCAGGCCTACTTCAGCGTGTGCTCTGCAGACCTGTGCCAGCGTGCTTTGACAGTTGTCAATCATATCTGGTGTCTCTTTAGCGTGCTTTTACAACCAAAATTTTGTTTCCACTGTAATAGAAGAGCAGTTGCCTGCCTGCCAGCTTCTGTGTGAGGTTCACATTGGATACTGTGCCTATTTGCCCAGTGCCACCACTCATATCTGTTTTAACAATTGGTTAAGCTTTCGATTTAAAAGAAATAATTTTTTTTCACTGTAATAGAAGATCAGTTAGTTGTCTGCAAGCGTCTTGGTGTCAGGCCTACTTCAGCGTGTGCTCTGCAGACCTGTGCCAGCATGCTTTGACAGTTGCCACTCATATCTTGTGTCTCTATAGCGTGCTTTTACAACCAAAATTTTGTTTCCACTGTAATAGAAGAGCAGTTGCCTGCCTGCCAGCTTCTGTGTGAGATTCACATTGGATACTGTGCCTATTTGCCCAGTGCCACCACTCATATCTGTTTTAACAATTGGTTAAGCTTTAGATTTAAAAGAAATAATTTTTTTTCACTGTAATAGAAGATCAGTTAGTTGTCTGCAAGCATCTTGGTGTCAGGCCTACTTCAGCGTGTGCTCTGCAGACCTGTGCCAGCGTGCTTTGACAGTTGCCACTCATATCTTGTGTCTCTATAGCGTGCTTTTAAAACCAAAATTTGTTTTTCACTGTTATAGATTGAATAGCAGTTACTTGTCTTCAAGCGGCTCTGTCAGTCCTTCCTTCAGCGTGTGCTCTGCAGAACTGTTCCAATGCACATTGCCAATCATATCTGGTCTCACAGTAGCTTGCACGCACAGTACCACTAATCCCAAAAAAAATGACAGGCAGAGGCAGGCCACCCCGCAGGGGCCGTCGTGGTCGTGGTGCTGTGATTCCCTTTTGCCCTAGAATAATGCCCAGTTTTCAGAAGCCACGTACCCTGAACTTGAAAAGTTCTGAGGACTTAGTTGACTGGCTAACACAGGACACCCAATCTTGTACAGCCTCCGCTCGGAACCTTGACGCACCATCCTCCTCCAGCTTAGCTTCAGGCACCTCTCAAGATAGCACTCACTCGCCTGCCGCCACCACCAAAACTAGCACCACAGCCGCTTTACTTGGTATGTCAGAGGAGTTATTCACACACCCGTTCGAAGAAATGAGTGATGCGCAACCATTATTGCTAGAGGATGTAGATAACAGTGATATGTCTCAGGCAGGCAGCATTAAACACATGGAGGTACGGTGTGATGATGATGATGATGTTGTACCCGCTGCTGCTTCCTTTTCTGAGTTGTCAGATACAAGCGAAGCGGTTGATGATGACGATGCGTCCATGGATGTCACGTGGGTGCCCGCTAGAAGAGAAGAAGAACAGGGCGAAAGTTCAGATGGGGAGACAGAGAGGAGGAGGAGGAGACCAGTTGGAAGCAGGGGGGGGGTCGTCGCAAGGAGCTAGTGGCACAGTCAGACAGCATGCATCGGCACCCGGGGTCAGCCCGACAGCACGCCAATCAACGCATGCTGTGTCCACCACCAGAATGCCGTCATTGCAGAGCTCAGCAGTGTGGCATTTTTTGTGTGTGTCTGCCTCTGACAACAGCGATGCCATTTGCAACCTGTGCCAAAGGAAACTGAGTCGTGGGAGGTCCAACACCCACCTAGGTACAACTGCTTTGCGTAGGCACATGATCTCACATCACAAACGCCTTTGGGATCAACACATGAGTACAAGCAGCACGCCTACTCTAAGCCGCCATCCTCCTCCTGGTCCAGCATCTTCAGCCACGTCAACCACTGCTGTCCTTCTTGCCCCCTCTCAAGCATCCGCCACTCCGTCTCCCGCCTTGAGCAGTTCCCGCTCATCTGCCCACAGTCATGTGTCTGTCAAGGACATGTTTGAGCGTAAGAAGCCAATGTCACCAAGTCACCCCCTTGCCCAGCGTCTGACAGCTGGCTTGTCCGAACTATTAGCCCGCCAGCTTTTACCATACAATCTGGTTGAGTCTGAGGCGTTCAAAAAATTAGTAGCTATTGGGACACCGCAGTGGAAGGTACCCGGCCGGAATTTCTTTTCACAAAAGGCAATCCCCAACTTGTACTCGATTGTGCAAAAGGAAGTCATGGCATGTCTGGCACACAGTGTTGGGGAAAGGGTCCATCTGACCACTGATACCTGGTCTGCAAAGCATGGTCAGGGCAGGTATATCACCTACACTGCGCATTGGGTAAACCTGCTGACGGCTGACAAGCAAAGAATGCGTGGCATTGCAGAGGAGTTGGTGACACCTCCTCTACTCCTCCTACTCCATCCTCTTCCATAACCTCCTCGGCTGAGTCCTCTTGTGCCGCTGCTTCTTGCTCCACATCAACGGCACCCTCCCAGCTCCCCAGGTACTATTCCACATCCCGGATACGGCAGTGTCACGCCGTCTTGGGTTTGACTTGCTTGAAAGCAGAGAGTCACACCGGACAAGCACTCCTGTCCGCCCTGAACGCACAGGTGGAAAAGTGGCTGACTCCGCAGCAACTGGATATCGGCAAAGTGGTGTGTGACAACGGAAAAAATTTGATAGCGGCATTGAAGTTGGGCAAGTTGACACATGTGCCGTGCATGGCACATGTGTGTAATCTGATCGTACAACGCTTTGTGCATAAGTACACAGGCTTACAGGACGTCCTGAAGCAGGCCAGGAAGGTGTGTGGCCATTTCAGGCGTTCCTACACGGCCATGGCTCACTTTGCCGATATCCAGCGGCGAAACAACATGCCAGTGAGGCGCTTGATTTGCAACAGCCCTACACGTTGGAATTCAACACTCCTAATGTTCGACCGCCTGCTCCAACAAGAAAAAGCTGTTAATGAATATTTGTATGACCGGGGTGCTAGGACAGCCTCTGGGGAGCTGGAAATTTTTTTGCCACGTTACTGGACGCTCATGCGCAATGCCTGTAGGCTCATGCGTCCTTTTGAGGAGTGACAAACCTAGTCAGTCGCAACGAAGGCACCATCAGCGACATCATACCATTTGTTTTCTTCATGGAGCGTGCCCTGCGAAGAGTGCTGGATCAGGCTGTAGATGAGCGTGAAGAGGAAGAGGAAGAGTTGTGGTCACCATCACCACCAGAAACAGCCTTATCAGCATCGCTTGCTGGACCTGCGGCAACGCTGGAAGAGGATTGTGAGGAAGAGGAGTCAGAGGAGGATTGTAGCTTTGAGGAGGAGGAGGAGGAGCAAGACCAAACACAACAGGCATCCCAGGGTACTCGTTGTCACCTATCTGGTACCCGTGGTGTTGTACGTGGCTGGGGGGAAGAACATACCTTCAATGACATCAGTGAGGAGGAGGAACGGGAAATGAGTAGCTCGGCATCCAACCTTGTGCAAATGGGGTCTTTCATGCTGTCCTGCCTGTTGAGGGACCCTCGTATAAAAAGGCTGAAGGAGAACGACCTGTACTGGGTGTCCACGCTACTAGACTCCCGGTATAAGCAGAAAGTGGCGGAAATGTTACCGAATTACAACAAGTCGGAAAGGATGCAGCATTTGCAAAATAAATTAAAAAGTATGCTTTACACAGCGTATAAGGGTGATGTCACAGCACAACGGGAATCTAACAGGGGGAGAGGTGGAAGTCATCCTCCTCCTCCTCCTCCCACGACCACGCCGGCAAGGACAGGACGCTTTAAAGACGTGTTGTTGATGGAGGACATGCGGACCTTTTTAAGTCCTATGCATCGCCACAGCCCTTCGGGATCCACCCTCAGAGAGCGACTCGACCGACAGGTAGCAGACTACCTCGCCTTAACTGCAGATATCGACACTCTGAGGAGCGATGAACCCCTTGACTACTGGGTGTGCAGGCTTGACCTGTGGCCTGAGCTATCCCAATTTGCGATAGAACTTCTGGCCTGCCCCGCTTCAAGTGTCCTGTCAGAAAGGACCTTCAGTGCAGCAGGAGGTATTGTCACTGAGAAGAGAAGTCGCCTAGGTCAAAAAAGTCTAGATTACCTCACCTTTATTAAGATGAATGAGGGATGGATCCCGAAGGGACTGACACTGGGCAATACATTCGCTTAAAAAAGGCCTGATGAGATGAGCTGCCTTGGGCTAAAAATGGTCCACTGCTGTATTTTAGCTCTGAATGACGTTTGACTTGCGTGACTTATCCGCCACCAACTAGTGTTCAAGCCGCCATGTTTTAGGGCACTTTCTTCCTGTGAAACAAACATCAATTTTTCTGCTCGCTGCTACAGCAGCGGCTGCAACAATACCAAATTTTTCAGGCATGTGTACATGCCTAATTTTTAGCCCCACTGGTGCAAGTGGACTGATTACAATTACAGGGCCTCTAAAGAGTCCTGTAATGTTATTTGTCGTCACTACCTTCCCGCGTCGGGAAGATTTCTTGCACAGGGCGCCCAAAGGCCTAAGGCTGGCCCTGCGCATGGGTCAGTGGCTCTGCACCAGACTTCCCTCCAATTGATCAAAGTTAAAGGATTTCAAGTCGACTGATTACAATTACAGGGCCTCTAAAGAGTCCTGTATTGTTATTTGTCGTCACTACCTTCCCGCGTCGGGAAGATTTCTTGCACAGGGCGCCCAAAGGCATAAGGCTGGCCCTGCGCATGGGTCAGTGGCTCTGCACCAGACTTCCCTCCAATTGATCAAAGTTAAAGGATTTCAAGTGGACTGATTACAATTACAGGGCCTCTAAAGAGTCCTGTATTGTTATTTGTCGTCACTACCTTCCCGCGTCGGGAAGATTTCTTGCACAGGGCGCCCAAAGGCATAAGGCTGGCCCTGCGCATGGGTCAGTGGCTCTGCACCAGACTTCCCTCCAATTGATCAAAGTTAAAGGATTTCAAGTGGACTGATTACAATTACAGGGCCTCTAAAGAGTCCTGTATTGTTATTTGTCGTCACTACCTTCCCGCGTCGGGAAGATTTCTTGCACAGGGCGCCCAAAGGCCTAAGGCTGGCCCTGCGCATGGGTCAGTGGCTCTGCACCAGACTTCCCTCCAATTGATCAAAGTTAAAGGATTTCAAGTGGACTGATTACAATTACAGGGCCTCTAAAGAGTCCTGTATTGTTATTTGTCGTCACTACCTTCCCGCGTCAGGAGTGGGTCATTTGCGCCCCTGCTGCCATCCTTGCATGTGGTAGCTGTTTGTCAGGGATTTGTCAATCCATATCTGCCAAGTGACCCTATGTAGGGGGAACAGTCTCTATTCTGCTCTGTGTCAGTGTGTATCAGGGATCATTAGGATAGGTGTCAATCCATATCTGCCAAGTGACCCTATGTAGGGGGAACAGTCTCTATTCTGCTCTGTGTCAGTGTGTATCAGGGATCATTAGGATAGGTGTCAATCCATATCTGCCAAGTGACCCTATGTAGGGGGAACAGTCTCTATTCTGCTCTGTGTCAGTGTGTATCAGGGATCATTAGGATAGGTGTCAATCCATATCTGCCAAGTGACCCTATGTAGGAGGAACAGTCCCTATTCTGCTCTGTGTCACTGTGTATCAGGGATCATTAGGATAGGTGTCAATCCATATCTGCCAAGTGACCCTATGTAGGGGGAACAGTCTCTATTCTGCTGTGTCAGTGTTTATCAGGGATTTTGAGGACAGGTGTCTATCCATATCTGCCAAGTGACCCTATGTAGGGGGAACAGTCTCTATTCTGCTCTGTGTCAGTGTGTATCATGGTCTCTGTGGACAGGGAACAGTCTCTATTCTGCTCTGTGTCAGTGTGTATCAGGGGTTTTGAGGACAGGTGTCAATCCATAACTGCCAAGTGACCCTATGTAGGGGGAACAGTCTGTATTCTGCTCTGTGTCAGTGTGTATCATGGTGTTGCGGTCACCGGCCCGCCGAGCCTCACGGTCATGCCCGACCGGCACGACCGCTCCGACTACACGAGCTTACCTGCTCGTCGGCGAGCCGGGAACCGCGCACGTAGTTCTTCCGGGCATCACGCCCGAATCCAATATGGCGCCGACCACGTGGTCGCGTCTATGGATAGCCCCGCCCCCGAGAATTATACTAACGTGTGCGTGACGTCACGACGTCAGCGCACACGCACGTTCTGGGGTCAGAGGTCGCCCTCTGACCAATCATAGCTTAGAGAGGGGTATTTAAACCCCTAATTCACCCTAGTACTTTGCCATGTCGTGGTTTCAGTTTCCTGGTTCCCTGAAAGTGCTATTCTCATGTTTCTGATTTCCTGGTATCCTGATCCTTGGCGTTTCCCTGGTTATTCTGATCTCTGGTTTCCCTGACTTGGCTTGTCTTATCGGTATTGAGTATTTTCTGGCTTCCTTGACCTCGGCTTTCCCTTTGACCATTCTCTGTCTCTAGCGTATTAGTCCGGCCATTCTAAGGTCCGGTTTACGCTCTATCCTGTTATTTTCCTTTTCTTTCTTATGTATATATTTACATAGTTTCTGCGTGCTGGACCACATTACTAGTCGTGACATTACGACATGGCCATGGATCCTGCAGAACTATGCAAACATATGATCGCCTGTGAAAATAGGGTGGAGGATATGGACCACAGGTTAGACCAATTTGCCCAGGCATTTCAGACCTTGCTCCAGAGGACTGCCTATTTAGAGGTCCCTCCTGTACCACCTGTGGTTCCGCCACCTGTAGTGGTTCCCGTACCACATAAACCACCGTCCATAACCTTGTCACCGCCCCCTCGTTATGGAGGTGATTCTAAGGAATTCAGAGGTTTTTTAAACCAAATAGAATACCACTTTGAGGCCTCCCCAGGTTCATTCCCAACAGATAGATCTAAAATAGGCTATCTGATGAACCAATTAACTGGAAAAGCCTTGACTTGGGCTAACCCCTTATGGGAAAGTGGTGACGCAGTAGCCCGTGATTACAGTACCTTTCTTACGGCCTTTAAGGCTACATTTGAACCTAAAGGCAGGGAGAAGAACGCTGCCAATGCCCTTATGAGAATCAAGCAAGGCAGTCGTTCTGTAGCCGATTATGCAATAGAGTTCAGGACCTTAGCGTCTGAGGTTGATTGGACCAATAGCGGTCTGGTGGCTGCTTTCTCTGAAGGTTTAGCTGAGAATATACAAGATGAGACTGCAGCTAGAGACCTTCCGGTTAATCTTAATGAGTTTATTGCCTACATGATAGACATTGATAACCGGCTCAGAGAGAGAGAGAAAAACAAACAACGTAACAGACGTTCTAATTTGTCCATAGCTCCTCGTTTCTCTAACCCAGTGGTGAGTAGCCAAACGCCTCTTCCAGAACCTGAACCCATGCAATTGGGTAGTGCTAAACTCACTGAGGCAGAGAGACAACACAGACGTAACGAGGGGTTATGTATGTATTGTGGCAAGAAGGGACATCTAAGATCGTCATGCCCGGTTCGGCCGGAAAACTTGCACACCTAAGGCACGTACGGGGACCGACCTTAGGTGTGATGTATATGTCCCCTAAATTGACTAAGAACCGTTTCCTTATCAAAGTAACCTTATCTTTCGAGAACACTGCTGTTCAGTGTGAGGCTATGATTGACTCTGGGGCAGCGGAGAATTTCCTAGACAAAGAATTCTCTGCAAAACATCTCCTGCCCTTAAGACATAAAGAGAAACCTATAGCAGTCGAGGCCATTGATGGAAGGCCTCTTACCCAGCCTTTCATCACACACGAAACTCTGCCAATCACTGTTTCAGTGGGTATTCTCCACTCTGAAGAAATGACCTTTCAAATCCTATCTTCACCTACAGTTCCGATAATACTCGGTTTCCCTTGGCTCCTGAAACACAATCCACGTTTGGATTGGATTGAAGGAGAGATTGTGAGTTGGGGTGAGAGATGCAAAGGTGTTTGCTTTAAGCAAATCCCACAACCTATTGGCACCATTAATGTTCCTGTTACACCTCCCTTGACCACACAAATTCCACAGCAGTATATGGATTTGAAAGAGGTATTTAACAAGGTCCAGTCAGAAGGGTTACCTCCTCATAGACCTTATGACTGTACTATAAACTTATTACCAGGGACTATGCCTCCCAAGGGAGGAGTCTATGCCTTGTCCCCCCAGGAAAATCTTTGTTTGGAGGAATATATTAAGGATGCTCTCAGAAAGGGTCATATCCGTAGGTCCTCCTCACCAGCCGGGGCTGGATTCTTCTTTGTCTCTAAAAAAGAAGGAGACCTACGCCCTTGTATTGATTATAGGGGTTTGAATAGGATTACCATAAAAAATGCCTACCCTATTCCCCTTATATCAGAGCTATTTGACAGATTGAAGGGAGCTCGAGTCTTTACCAAGCTCGATCTCCGAAGTGCATACAATCTAGTCAGGATTAAGGACGGTCACGAATGGAAGACCGCATTTAACACCAGAATGGGACATTACGAATACCTGGTTATGCCGTTTGGATTATGTAACGCTCCAGCGGTATTCCAGGATTTTATTAACGATGTCCTAAGAGAGTACCTTCACATGTTCGTTCTAGTGTATTTGGACGACATTCTCATCTATTCCCCAGACCTAGAAACACATCACGAACATGTGAGAATTGTACTGAAAACCCTGTTACAGAACGGCCTTTACTGTAAACTGGAGAAATGCCAGTTTGACCAAACGGAGATACAATTCCTTGGATACGTTATATCTCCGGCTGGTTTCCAGATGGATCCTCGCAAACTGGAGGCAGTCTTACAGTGGCCATTACCCAAGGGCCTTAAAGCTACTCAACGCTTTATAGGTTTTGCGAATTACTACCGCAAATTCATAAGGGGATTTTCCTCCGTGATTTCCCCTATAACCAATTTAACAAAAAAAGGAGCAAATTGTATATCTTGGCCCAAAGAAGCAAGAGAGGCATTTGAACGATTAAAATCTTTATTTTCCTCAGCACCTGTCCTCACCCATCCTGATCCATCCAAACCATTTATCCTAGAGGTGGATGCATCAGAGACAGGAGTTGGAGCCATTCTGTCTCAAAGAGAAAGTCCTGATACGCCTTTACATCCCTGTGGATTTTACTCTCGCAAACTCACACCTGCAGAGAGGAATTACGACATAGGGAATAGGGAACTTTTGGCCATTGTACTTGCCCTTAAGGAATGGAGGCATCTCTTGGAAGGTTCCAAAGAGCCACTTTTGATCTTTACTGATCATAAGAATTTGGCTTATATTGGGGACGCTAAGAGACTGTCCTCTCGTCAGGCTAGGTGGTCATTGTTCCTCTCCCGATTCAATTTCGTAATTACATACAGACCTGGTACTAAAAACACCAAGGCAGATGCACTTTCTCGGCAGTTTGAGATAGATGAAGTTCCGGAACAGGTGATATATCCTATTGTACCTCCTGAATGCCTCATTGCCACTACAGTTTCCGAAGTGTCTTCTCCACTCTTCTGTGCCATAATAGCAGATCAAACTCAGGCACCTGTGGGAAAACCTCCGGACAAACTGTATGTGTCACCTCAGTTTCGAAAGAATGTACTAGATTTGTTCCATGACAACCTCACAGCGGGCCATCCTGGAGTCCATAAAACTCTCTCTGCCGTCTCCAGGAGATTTTGGTGGCCTGCTCTTAGAAACGATATCAAAGATTATGTTGGGGCATGTCAAATATGTGCCGTTTCTAAAGTTCCTCCTAGGTCACCTCCTGGACTGTTACAACCACTGCCCATACCTAGTGCTCCATGGACCCACTTGGCCATGGATTTCATTGTGGATCTACCCAGTTCAAACGGGTTTAATACAGTCCTTATGGTTATTGATAGATTCACGAAGATGGCACATTTCGTCCCACTTAAAAAATTACCATCTGCTCAAGATCTAGTTCAAATATTCTTGAGAGAGATCTTTCGGTTGCACGGTGTACCCAAAAGCATAGTATCTGACAGAGGTACCCAGTTTGTTTCTAGGTTTTGGCGTTCCTTTTGCAAACAATTGGGCGTCGAACTCTCCTTTTCGTCAGCATATCACCCTCAAACAAATGGAGCAGCAGAGAGGGCGAATCAGTCTTTAGAAGCCTATTTACGTTGCTTTATAAATGCCAATCAATCTAACTGGTATGAGCTCTTACCCATGGCTGAGTTCGCCAGAAACAACGCCACTCATGAATCTTCTAATCACAGTCCATTCTTTGTTAATCAGGGTTATCACCCCACTGTTTTACCTTCTGCATTCTCAGACACAGAAATCCCCGCTTTGAACACCCGTTTAGAATCGATTCATGATACCTGGGATTCCGTCCATTCAGCTCTGCAAAAAGCCTCATTACGAGCAAAGGTCCAAGCTGACAAGAAACGGGGCGCTAATCCTGTCTATCTTCCAGGTGACAGGGTGTGGCTCTCCACAAGACATATCAAGCTTAAGGTCCCGTCCATGAAATTTGCCCCTCGGTACATTGGTCCCTTTCGAGTTACCCAACGTATTAATCCAGTGACCTATACTTTAGCACTACCGGCTCATATGAGAATAGCGAATACTTTCCATGTGTCGCTGCTCAAGCCCCTTACTTGCAATCGCTACACCAGGGTATCCACTCCTCCTCCGCCCTTGGTAGTGGGTGATCAAGAAGAATACGAAGTCCGTTCTATCATGGACTCCAAATTATCCAGAGGTGTCTTGTCCTATCTCGTTGACTGGAAGGGTTATGGTCCCGAGGAACGTTGTTGGGTTCCTGCTGACCGGGTCCATGCGCCCCGTCTTATCCGGTCATTTCACAACCGCTTTCCTCTTAAGCCGGGTCCTTCCCGCCCGGTGCGCGGTCTTCGAGTGGGGGGTACTGTTGCGGTCACCGGCCCGCCGAGCCTCACGGTCATGCCCGACCGGCACGACCGCTCCGACTACACGAGCTTACCTGCTCGTCGGCGAGCCGGGAACCGCGCACGTAGTTCTTCCGGGCATCACGCCCGAATCCAATATGGCGCCGACCACGTGGTCGCGTCTATGGATAGCCCCGCCCCCGAGAATTATACTAACGTGTGCGTGACGTCACGACGTCAGCGCACACGCACGTTCTGGGGTCAGAGGTCGCCCTCTGACCAATCATAGCTTAGAGAGGGGTATTTAAACCCCTAATTCACCCTAGTACTTTGCCATGTCGTGGTTTCAGTTTCCTGGTTCCCTGAAAGTGCTATTCTCATGTTTCTGATTTCCTGGTATCCTGATCCTTGGCGTTTCCCTGGTTATTCTGATCTCTGGTTTCCCTGACTTGGCTTGTCTTATCGGTATTGAGTATTTTCTGGCTTCCTTGACCTCGGCTTTCCCTTTGACCATTCTCTGTCTCTAGCGTATTAGTCCGGCCATTCTAAGGTCCGGTTTACGCTCTATCCTGTTATTTTCCTTTTCTTTCTTATGTAAATATTTACATAGTTTCTGCGTGCTGGACCACATTACTAGTCGTGACACATGGTCTCTGTGGACGGTGAACAGTCTCTATTCTGCTCTGTGTCAGTGTGTATCATGGTCTCTGTGGACAGGGAACAGTCTCTATTCTGCTCTGTGTCAGTGTGTATCAGGGGTTTTGAGGACAGGTGTCAATCCATATCTGCCAAGTGACCCTATGTAGGGGGAACAGTCTCTATTCTGCTCTGTGTCAGTGTGTATCATGGTCTCTGTGGACGGTGAACAGTCTCTATTCTGCTCTGTGTCAGTGTGTATCATGGTCTCTGTGGACAGGGAACAGTCTCTATTCTGCTCTGTGTCAGTGTGTATCAGGGGTTTTGAGGACAGGTGTCAATCCATATCTGCCAAGTGACCCTATGTAGGGGGAACAGTCTCTATTCTGCTCTGTGTCAGTGTGTATCAGGGGTTTTGAGGACAGGTGTCAATGTTAGGTGATTTCTGCCCTTTATGGATTAAAAGCAGACTCTGCATCAACTGTGCAATTTTCCATGGGAGTTTTGCCATGGATCCCCATCTGGCATGCCACAGTCCAGGTGTTAGTCCCCTTGAAACAACTTTTCCATCACTATTGTGGCCAGAAAGAGTCCCTGTTGTTTTTAAAATTCGCCTGCCCATTGAAGTCAATGGCGGTTCGCGCGGTTCGCCGGTTCGCAAACATTTGCGTTAGTTCGCGTTCGCCGTTCGCGAACCGAAAATTCCGGGTTCGCGACAACACTACTCCTAATGTCACTCTGTGTCCCCTATACCTAGTTAATGTCATGCTCTTCCTCCCAATATGTGCATTTTGAGCTAGCTTGTATCTCACTAACAATCTAATTTCATACTATATCCTCAGATCATGTACAAACTGTGCTAACCACGTATTCCACAGTGTCCCTCCATAATGCAAATTATAGGGCTATGGTCTTCATATCACATTTTACACCACACATAAACTTCACAACTCATTGTACAGCACTGTAAAGTGAGGTTGGGTCTTTATACGTTAATAATTTGATGCCAAATGACCAAAACATTCTACATTACCTAAAATATGTTAATATTCTGTCTCATAAGCTCCTGCCATTCATCCAGCAAACATATCCTCTCTTTTGCATTAACCCTCCACAATCTTTCCACACTGGGTATGTACTAAAAATGATCAGTTTAATATAAAATGCCCCTACCTCCCACAATTTTCGTTCTATCTTTTAATATAAAAATATATACATGGATATATATAAATCTCTGCCCCAACTCCAAAAAAGGTATGATATTTCAAAGAAATAGATGAAGCAGAATCCCCTATAAATTACATTCTTCATCCCTTTAACTGCTGTAACATCCATTATGAATCTGATATACTAGCACACCTTAATGCAGTAGGGCCAGCATTGTCCCTAGAATGCCTTACGGCATAATGCCATCACTACAGCTCATATAAGCCCTCACAGCTGTCCCAAAACCTTGATTTTAGCCTCTGACATTCCAGTCATTTTGGCATATAGTCAGCTTAGGGCACCCTACAGTCCAGTCTGGTTCCAGAGAGTCAGGCCCCCAAGGTTATCTATGCCCCTTCCCTTCATCACTCTAGTATTGTTGCTTTGGCACTTAGTTTAACCTCCACCACAATCACCGAAGGTGTCCCCTGTATAGTTGTGTCCTCTGCTGCCATATTGCTTGCCACTCCAATTTCCTCTCTAATGCCTTTCCTCTCTAATGCCTTTGCAGCCCCTGTATTTCAATGTATTTAGAGTAATTTAATAGCCCGATAGGTTATGTTTAGTATGGATTACTAAAGTGTTCCATTATTGAGGCATTGCACAGTTAATAAACTTTCATATTTATTTTATTGTACTGTCCCAGTATTCACTGTATACATGTCTGTTCAATTTAGCTACATAACTTCATCACGTATGTTTTATCTACATAACTTCATAATTTGCCATCAGGAAGTCAGTATACACAGTTGTACTTTGTTTTAAGCATAGAACTGACCTTATACATAGATGTGTTATCACTAGTGATGTACCGAACTGTTCGCTGGCGAATAGTTCCCGGCGAACATAGCATGTTCGCGTCCGCCAACGCGGGCGAACACATGCGGTGTTCGGTCCGCCCCCTATTCGTCATCATTGAGTAAACTTTGACCCTGTACCTCACAGTCAGCAGACACATTACAGCCAATCAGCAGCACACCCTCCCTAGCAGACCCTCCCACCTACTGGACAGCATCCATTTTAGATTAATTCGGAAGCTGCAACCATTTTTTTTTTCAATTTATTATTATTATTATTATTTTTTTAGTGCATAGAAATGTTACAAGCAGATTCTCCCCCAAGACACTCTGTATTACTGCAGATACTCCCTCCAGACACCCTGTGTTACTGCAGATACTCCCCCCAGACACTCTGTGTTACTGCAGATACTCCCTCCAGACACTGAAACAGAGCAGAATAGGGACTGTTCACCCTACATAGGGTCACTTGGCAGATATGGATTGACACCTATCCTAAGGATCCCTGATAAACACTGACACGGAGCCCTCCATGGGTGAAGATGGATTAATTTTTTTTTGCACTCGGGTTTTTTATTTTATTTTTAAGTTCGACGGGTATGATGGCTTTTTATTTGGCCTTTTTTGGTGCTGAAAAATGAAGATTTTAGAAAAAAGAAGACGCCAAATGGTAAGTTTAATTTTTGTTTACAGGTTAGTTATTTTATCCCCCCCTCACTATTTTTTAGGGTGAGGGTGGTAGGTAGGGGCTTTTTTATTTGGTTGTGTGACTAGGGGCTTGGGGACCCCTAGTCACCTTTCATGGGGGAGGGGGGGATTTTCATTTAGGGCCCCCACCCGCCGCTCTACACACACTATACACACTCTACAGACACTGCATACACTCTACACACACTGCAAACACTGCACACACACTGCACACACTATGCACACACTATACACACACTATACACACTCTGCACACACTCTACACACACTGCATACACACGATACACACACTGCATACACACTATACACACACTGCACACAATATACACACACTATACACACAATATACACACACACTGTGCACACTATACACACACTGTACACACCATGTACACACTGCATACACACATACTACACACACCCTATACACACACTGCATACACACTATATACACACTATACACACTGCATACACTATACACACTCTACACACACTGCACACACTGCATACACTATACACACACTGCACACACTATACACACACTGCATACACACTATACACACACTGCATACACACTATACACACACAATACACACTGCACACACTATACACACACTGCATACACACTATTCACACACTGCACACACTATACACACTACAAACACAATATACACACACACTGTACACACTATACACACACTGCACACACTATACACACACACACTACACACAAACACTACACACACCCTATACACACACTGCATACACCCTGTACACACACTGCATACATACTATACACACACTGCATACACACTATATACACACTATACACACTATACACACACTGCATACACACTATACACACACTGCACACACACTGCATACACTATACACACTCTACACACACTGCATACACACTGCATACACTATACACACACTGCACACACACTATATACACACTATACACACACTATGCACACACTATACACACACAGCACACACACACACTGTACACACTATGCACACACTGTACACCCTATGCACACACTGCATACACTATGCACACACTATACACACACACTACACACACTGAAGCCCATGGATCAGCGCAGTCAGGGGAATGGGCCTTGACAGAGCCAAGGAGTAGGCAGGTGGAGCTATAGATTTAGGGGTGGGGAATTAGGGTGGAGCATGTTAAAGGGTGTGAAAAGTGCAAGTATATTAAGCGGCCATTTTAGCAAGTGGCCATTTTAATTCAGAATCTGCACTTACCTGTTAATTGTTTTGGCAGGTTGTGTGGTTTCTTTTCTTCTGTTTTTCAGATGGCTTCGCTTGAAGAGATCCTGGACGGTGTGAGAGCAGCCGTGAGAGACAGGGGGATGGCATGGCTGCAGCAGCAACTGGCGGTTCCTGGGACCAGCGGTAACCCCCCAGCGGCTGTGGAGAGGCGATCGGTGCGGAGGGCGAGACCGCCCCAGCGGCTGAGCCCGGGCGTGATGCCCGCAGCGCGTCGGAGACGGAGTCCATCCAGAGAGGCGAGCGGCTCATCGGTTGGGGAGGCAGGCCGGTCGGAGCTAACGCAAACGCCGCCGGCCCCGTCTGTGCGACGTGGCGCCGGTAAGGCAAGGGCGGCGATTAGGCCTGGCATGGTGTCGCGGCCTACCACGAGGAGCGCTGCTCGCAGGACGGTGGGCGGCAAGGCGGCAAAATTAGCGACGGCCTCCGAGGAGACCGGGACCGCAGAGGATGTCGGAGGTGTGGATGGAGCCCAGACACGTCCCGGTGAGTCTGCCGCCGGTTTAAAAACCGGGCGGCAAGGAAAGGCACTGGGGATTGGGAAGGACGGGCTGACACCACCTCAGAGGGCAGCAAGGGACTCCAGTGGAGGGGGACTTGATCATGCGGGCGAGACAAGGCCCAGGCAAGGCAGCGGGGGGACGGCAGGACAGGTCACCCAGCTAGGGCAGCAGGACCAAGTCAGGGCGACAACGGAAGGGGCTTCCGCTTGTCAGGGCCAGCGCAGCGCTTCCCCGGTGGACAGAGGAGCGGACAGTGAGGGATTGTCACAGGGGTATGACACACACTCTGACAGTGGGGTTAGGAGTGAACGGGAGGGCCATAAATGTTGCTCCCGGGGACGGCAGGACTACAGAGACAACCCTAGGCCTGCGGAATACAAGAGGCGGCGCAGGGCAGGCGCCAGGCAAAACCGGGCAGGGTGTGTCAGGGAGAGGAGCCCGTCTACTGACGGGTACAGTAGGCGGGGATCAGTCTGCAGGGCCAGGAGGAGAAGGGAACGGCGCAGTCTGGGTCCTCCAACGGGAGCACCCAAGGACGGCCGGATAGTTCTTACGGCCTAGAGGGCCTGGCTACTAGGCGGGAGAGGCGCAGGGTTGACGACAGGGAACGTAAGGAGGAAGGGCGGGTAGACGGGCACTCGAACAGACTACCCAGGTGTTCTTCTCCTTACAGGTCGCGGAGCGGTACACCTACGGTCCCACGGCGGGATCCGGCGGAAGGGAGTCGGCGTCAACTGGACACTCCGGAGCCGCACGCGGCGGATGGAAGGAAAACGACCCCGCGGCCCTCCGCGGCCGGAGGCTCTGGCGGTGAGTTGCCTGTTACATCACATTCTGATTCCATGTTAACTTGCCTAAAATCGTTGTTAGATTCATGGGTCGGTGGGGAGGGGGCTTCACCGCAATTTTCGAGGGTCAGGCTAAGGGGGCGGTGAGTGGTGTCTCCGGACGGAGTACGCCCGAAACAGGTGAGAGGACAGGCTTAGGTTCGGTCAGAGGAGGGGAGGTTTCCGATGCGGCGCGGCAGAATGTGCATGTCTCTTTCGCGGGCCCCTTGGGATGTCACCTGAAGTCTGAGGTAAAGGACAGGATTTGGAAAGGTGAGTTCGTAGAGGTTTTTTCTCTCCTTCCTCTGGAGGAGTTCATCGATCTAAAGGATGAGGATAAAAAGGATGCGAAGAAGGAGGAAGAAGAGAAGAAGCGTAGGTATCGGAAGATCCCCAAGACGTTTGCGAACTGGTTGCGGGCTTTTTGCATACTGGCCAGCGTCATCGGGGAAAAGTTTCCCGATCGCTGTTCGCAGCTTTTTTGCTACTTGGACGGGATAGGGGACGCTTACCGGACGTACGGTGGGATTGCTTGGTGGAAATACGATGAGCAATTCCGCCAACGTTTAGCAGCGAACCCGAGCATGAGATGGGATCAGATGGATCTGCCCCTGTGGATGCGGCTCATGATGGCGCAGAAGGCTGCGCCCTTTCACGGGGCGGCCGGTGCAGCACCTGGAGGAGCGGCGCCGGCCGGACAAAAGAAGGGTTTCTGCTGGCTCTTCAACGAGGGCCAATGTAAATGGGGCTCGTCGTGTAGATTCAAACACGAGTGTTCCGGTTGCGGTGGTGCGCATGGAGTCAATAGGTGCTTCAAGAGAGGCAAACCGGCTAGCGGGGGAGGTCCCAGCGGCGCCACGGCTCCTGCCGCTGCCACTGGGGGCAACTCCGGTGAAGGTAGGCGAGATGCTGCCGTGGCTAAAGCGCTACGCTAACCGGGCTGACGCGGAATTTTTGAGGAAAGGATTCACAGAGGGGTTTATGATACCGTTCAAAGGGAAGGGGCCAGGGACTTTATGTTTGAATTTACGATCCGTTCGGGATCACCCAGGGGTGGTGCGGGAAAAATTGATGTCGGAGGTACGGCTTGGCAGGATGGCGGGACCCTATGCGGTCCCACCTTTGCCGAACTTGAGGGTGTCTCCGTTGGGGGTGGTCCCCAAGAAGGAGCCAGGCAAATTTCGGTTGATACACCATTTGTCTTACCCAAAAGGGGCTTCTGTTAACGACGACATTGACGGGGCCCTCAGCTCCGTTTCATACGCATCATTCGATCAAGCGGTCGAGTTGGTACGGAGAGCGGGGCCGGGAGCGTTGATGGCGAAGGTGGACGTGGAGGCAGCTTTCAGGTTGCTTCCTATTCACCCGACATGTCACCACTTATTGGGATGTTTCTTTGATGAGGGTTTTTTCGTGGATTTGTGTTTGCCCATGGGCTGCTCTATTTCTTGCTCATACTTTGAAAAGTTCAGCTCTTTCTTTGAATGGGTGGTGCGTCAAGAGTCGGCTGGGGGTGCAGTAGTGCACTATCTGGACGACTTTTTGTGCGTAGGACCGGCAGGGTCCGATTGTTGTGGGCAAGTACTGGGGGTGTTGCAATGGGTGGCACAGGTCTTTGGGATCCCGTTGGCGGCTGAGAAGACGGTGGGCCCGACGGTATGCTTGAGCTTCCTAGGGCTGGAGATAGATTCGGTGAAGGGTGAATGTAGGTTACCAGCGGATAAACTGACAGCGCTCCGCCAGCGGGTGGGGGTAGTCAGGGGTTCGAAGAAGGTGACCTTGAGGCAGTTACAGTCCCTGCTGGGGAGCTTGAAGTTTGCTTGTAAAGTGATCCCTATGGGGAGGTTTTTTTGCAGGCAGTTGGCTCGAGCAACTTGCGGTGCGCGATTGCCAGGTCATTATATCAGAGTCTCCGCTGCGATGAAGGCGGATCTGGATGTTTGGTTGTGTTTCCTGCAGGAGTTCAATGGTCGGGTGTATTTTAGGGATGAGGCAACATCGTCGGAAGCAATCGGCTTATTTACGGACGCTTCCGGGAGCGTAGGTTTCGGTGCTTACCTGGCAGGGAGGTGGTGCGCGGAAGAGTGGCCGGAGGCGTGGAAGGAAAGCGCCTTGATCAGGAACCTGGCCTTTCTAGAGCTCTTTCCTGTGGTAGTGGTGGTATCTTTATGGGGCGAAGAGCTCGCGAATAGGAAGGTGATCTTTCACTCCGATAACATGGCGGTGGTGCAGGCAGTTAATAATATCTCGGCCTCTTCTCTGCCTGTGGTACGGTTGTTGAGGCGCTTGGTGCTGCTGTGCATGTCTTGGAATATTGTGTTTAGGGCGAAACATGTCCCGGGATTGTTGAATGTTATCGCTGACGCCTTATCTCGTTCACAGTGGGAGCGTTTTTGGGCAGCGGCGCCGGGAGCTCAAGAGACGGGTCAGGCATGCCCGGCGGAGATGTAGCGGCTCGGGACGTCTTGCTTGGGGGCTTTATAAGAAGTTCCCTGGCGGCCGGAACGTGGACAGCGTACACCAAGGTATGGTATGAATGGGAGGAGATGATGGGGCAGTCTGGAGGGGCGAATTCGCCTGCAGGTAGGTTGGACACGCTATTATGGTTGTTGTGTCGGTTATTCGCGGGAGGGGCTTCTCCCGCGAAGGTGGACCGTTACATGTCAGCATTGGCATTTTGGTTTAAATTCACGGGTAAAGAGGATATTACTAAAACTTTTTTGGTGAGGCAGGCGTTGCGCGGCTTTCGTAAAGGACGAAGGACTGTAGACTCGAGACGGCCTGTGTCGTTTAACATTCTACATGGCTTGACAGAAGGGCTGCATGACGTTTGTACATCTCCGTTTGAAGTGCTCTTGTTTACCGTAGCTTTTGTTTGGGCGTTTTTTGGGGCGTTCCGCATCGGCGAACTGGTCAGCTCTAATAAGTTCGGGGCGAACGGGATCCGGTTCGAGGATGTGGTGCTGGGGCAGGACAAAGTCGAGATACGCCTGAGGTGCTCCAAGACGGATGTCTTTGGGAGAGGTAAGACAATAATTTTGTTTGCGTTGCCAGGGTCGGAAGTCTGCCCAGTAGCATGTGGGCACAAATACTTAGGCGTTCGCCCTCAAGGCTTGGGGTGCTTCCTCGTTCACAAGGATGGTCTTGCGCTGTCGCGCTTCCAATTTGTCAGGGTCTTTCGCATGGGGCTGCGGCAGTTGGGTTTGCATCCCATGCAATTTGGGACTCATTCATTTCGCATAGGGGCAGCAACGGAAGCAGCGCGGCTCGGACTCGGGGATGATCGGATTAAACAGATAGGTCGGTGGGAGTCCGCGCGTTTTAGGACATATGTACGAACAGATAAGTTGGTTTGAAGGGGGGGTCTGGTTGGGTTGAGGGTGTGGTGTCAATGCTCTGCTAGTTAATAACTTGTGTTTCTTTCTAGGTCGGGTTGTATGGTTGGTGGGTCACTCCTACGTTTATTGGGCGCAGAAGAGGGCCGCAGTTCGGAGGAATGGATCACAACTGGGCTTTCTTCAGGACACTGTGCAGTTACAATGGTTTGGTTTTCGTGGTTTCAGCTGGCAGAGCATTAGTGGAGTGATTTTTGGAAAATTGTTGGAAGGAAATCCCCCGGACGTAATACTGATACATGGTGGAGGTAACGATTTGGGGCTTATCCCTCAGAGGGAGCTAATTCGGAGGATGAAGCGGGATTTGGATCGCCTTCGGGAGCGGGTGCCGGGAGTGGTTATAGTATGGTCCGAGATGGTGCCTAGATTTAATTGGAGACACGCCAGGGACACAGCTGCAGTGGCGAGATGTCGGGGGAAAGTTAACAAGGCCATGTCTGTTTTCGTTAGGAGGTCAGGTGGGGTCCCGGTCAGGCATTGGGAGCTAGAGGGTATGTTACCTGGGTATTATCATAAGGATGGGGTCCACCTTTCGGAGGTTGGTTGTGACTTGCTTAACCTCGGTTTTCAGGAGGGGATATCCCGGGCCTTATTTCTGTGTGGTGGGGGGCGCTCGAGACATTAAGGGATCAAGTCTCGGGCTGTGGCGGGATAGGGCTAGGGTAATTGGGATGGAAGTGGATTAGCAAGTGGCTAGGCTAAGCTTAGGTTGAATTAGGCCAGAGTTGGAAGTGGTCTGTTGGTTCGAGCTCATCGGTGGCTCCGAACCTGGTGGTGTAGGGGTGTCTCGGTACACCCCTACAGTTAATAAAGTTATAATTATGGGGCCTCTTTGGTAGGCCGTGTGTTATATTTATGTGTTATTTATATTGTTATATATTGTTTATGGTATGGGGTCATTGTCTGGGTTAATGCTGTACGGATGGGGGTGGGGGTAAATTAATTTTATTTGGCAATGACCCCAATTTGTTATCTTGTTTATTGAAAAATTTAAATAAAGCTGTGGACTTTTATTTTCCAACAGAAATTGGTGTCTGTGTTTATTGGTGGGTTATGGGGAAGAAAATGCCACAAGCCGAATAACGACTGTGCGCATGTCATGAAGCCCATGGATCAGGGCAGTCAGGGGAATGGGCCTTGACAGAGCCAAGGAGTAGGCAGGTGGAGCTATAGATTTAGGGGTGGGAAATTAGGGTGGAGCATGTTAAAGGGTGTGAAAAGTGCAAGTATATTAAGCGGCCATTTTAGCAAGTGGCCATTTTAATTCAGAATCTGCACTTACCTGTTAATTGTCCCTCCCACCCTCCCTGGGTTTTTAGCAGGTCCCGTTTGGTCACAGCGGCGGGATAGGGCTAGGGTAATTGGGATGGAAGTGGATTAGCAAGTGGCTAGGCTAAGCTTAGGTTGAATTAGGCCAGAGTTGGAAGTGGTCTGTTGGTTCGAGCTCATCGGTGGCTCCGAACCTGGTGGTGTAGGGGTGTCTCGGTACACCCCTACAGTTAATAAAGTTATAATTATGGGGCCTCTTTGGTAGGCCGTGTGTTATATTTATGTGTTATTTATATTGTTATATATTGTTTATGGTATGGGGTCATTGTCTGGGTTAATGCTGTACGGATGGGGGTGGGGGTAAATTAATTTTATTTGGCAATGACCCCAATTTGTTATCTTGTTTATTGAAAAATTTAAATAAAGCTGTGGACTTTTATTTTCCAACAGAAATTGGTGTCTGTGTTTATTGGTGGGTTATGGGGAAGAAAATGCCACAAGCCGAATAACGACTGTGCGCATGTCATGCATGCACACTGCATACACCCTATACACACACTGCATACACACTATATACACACTATACACACACTATGCACACACTATACACACACACACAACACACACACACTGTACACACTATGCACACACTGTACACCCTATGCACACACTGCATACACTATGCACACACTATACACACACACTACACACACTGCATACACCCTATACACACTATATATACACTATATACACACACTATACACACACTGCATACACACTATACACACACTATACACACTGCACACACTGCATACACACTATACACACACTGCATACACACTATACACACACTGCATACACACTATACACACACTGTACACACTATGTACACACTGTACACACTATACACACACTGTACACACACCCTATACACACACTGCGTACACAATATACACACACTGCATACACACTATACACACACTGCACACACACTGCATACACTATACACACTCTACACACACTGCATACACACTGCATACACCCTATACACACACTGCATACACCCTATACACACACTGCATAAACACTATACACACACTGCATACACACTATACACACACTGCATACACACTGCATACACACTGCATACACACTATATACACACACTGCATACACACTATACACACACTGCACACACTACACACACTATACACACAATATACACACACACTGTACACACTATACACACACTGTACACACACACACTGCATACACCCTATACACACACTGCATACACACACTGCACACACACTATTCACACACTGCACACACACTATTCACACACTGCACACACTCTACACACACTGCACACACTCTACACACACTGCATACACCCTGCACACACTGCACACACTATACCCACACTACATACACACTATACACACACTGCATACACACACTGTACACACTATGCACACACTATACACACACTGCACACACTCTACACACACTCTACACACACTCTACACACTATACACACACACTATACACACAATATACACACACTGTACACACTATACACACACTGCATAAACATACATTTTAAAAAAATTGCAGTTGTTTTTTACATTTCAAAGTTGGGGAGGGGGGTGCCAATTAAAAGATCCGCCCCGGGTGCCAAATGCTCCAGGTACGCCCCTGTATAGAGGGGAGCCATGTTACTCTGTATATAGAGAGGAGCCATGTTTACACTGTATATAGAGGGAGCCATGTTATTTTGTATATAGAGGGAGCCATGTTACTCTGTATATAGAGTGGAGCCATGTTTACACTGTATATAGAGGGAGCCATGTTACTCTGTATATAGAGAGGAGCCGTGTTTACACTGTATATAGAGGGGAGCCATGTTACTCTGTATAAAGAGAGGAGCCATGTTTACACTGTATATAGAGGGAGACATGTTATTCTGTATATAGAGGGAGCCATGTTACTCTGTATATAGAGGGAGTAACGGTATATAGAGGGAAGCCATGTTACTCTGGCTATTGAGGGGAGCCATGTTTACACTGTATATAGAGGGAGCCATGTTTACACGTTATATAGAGGGAAGCCATGTTACTCTGTAAATAGAGAGGAGCCATGTTTACCGTGTTTACACGGTATATAGAGGGGAGCCATGTTACTCTGTATATAGATAGGAGCCATGTTTACACTGTATATAGAGGGAACCATGTTACTCTGTATATAGAGAAGAGCCATGTTTACACTGTATATAGAGGGGAGCCATGTTACTCTGTATATAGAAGGGAGCCATGTTACTCTGTATATAGAGGGGAGCCATGTTACTCTGTATATAGAAGGGAGCCATGTTACTCTGTATATAGAGGGGAGCCATGTTTGCACTCTATATAGAGGGAGCCATGTTTACACGGTATATAGAGGGAAGCCATGTTACTCTGTATATAGAGGGAGCCATGTTACTCTCTATATAGAGAGGAGCCATGTTTACACTGTATATAGAGGGGAGCCATGTTACTCTGTATAAAGAGAGGAGCCATGTTTACACTGTATATAGAGGGAGCCATGTTACTCTGTATATAGAGGGAGCCATGTTTACACGGTATATAGAGGGAAGCCATGTTACTCTGTATAAAGAGAGGAGCCATGTTTACACTGTATATAGAGGGGAGCCATGTTACTCTGTATATAGAAGGGAGCCATGTTACTCTGTATATAGAGGGGAGCCATGTTTGCACTGTATATAGAGGGAGCCATGTTTACACGGTATATAGAGGGAAGCCATGTTACTCTGTATATAGAGGGAGCCATGTTATTCTGTATATAGAGGGAGCCATGTTTACACGGTATATAGAGGGAAGCCATGTTACTCTGTAAATAGAGAGGAGCCATGTTTACCGTGTTTACACGGTATATAGAGGGGAGCCATGTTACTCTGTATATAGAGAGGAGCCATGTTTACACTGTATATAGAGGGAACCATGTTACTCTGTATATAGAGAAGAGCCATGTTTACACTGTATATAGAGGGGAGCCATGTTACTCTGTATATAGAAGGGAGCCATGTTTCTCTGTATATAGAGGGGAGCCATGTTTGCACTGTATATAGAGGGAGCCATGTTTACACGGTATATAGAGGGAAGCCATGTTACTCTGTATATAGAGGGAGCCATGTTACTCTGTATATAGAGAGGAGCCATGTTTACACTGTATATAGAGGGGAGCCATGTTACTCTGTATAAAGAGAGGAGCCATGTTTACACTGTATATAGAGGGAGCCATGTTACTCTGTATATAGAGGGAGCCATGTTTACACGGTATATAGAGGGAAGCCATGTTACTCTGTATAAAGAGAGGAGCCATGTTTACACTGTATATAGAGGGGAGCCATGTTATTCTGTATATAGAGGGAGCCATGTTACTCTGTATATAGAGGGAGCCATGTTTACACGGTATATAGAGGGAAGCCATGTTACTCTGTATATAGAGAGGAGCCATGTTTACACTGTATATAGAGGGAGCCATGTTTACACGGTATATAGTGTGGTGGAATCTCGGTAAAAATAAATTTAGTAGGCCGAGATTACCACGTGGCATGTGTACGTGCATATGCTGACGTATCGATCAGTTGGTTGCACGAGGCAAGATACGATCAGTAGTGTACGGAGCATGTGCGAGAATACAGGATGTAGTATTCCCCTCCTCCATTGTGCTGGACAGGCCATGTGGTCAAGCAGGAAGTTAATTCTTATTTGTATTGATTGGTCAAGAGAATGTGCGGGTGGAGCTTAATATGGGAGGAGTTATGTGCCTATATAAGGAGCCTGCACTATTGTCCGGGGCTCAGAACTTGCTGTATTTTGGTGACATTAGTCCCTCTGAGTCCCGATCGGTGAACCGAATAAAGAATCTCTTCCTTCCTGAAGAAACCTGTGCTTGGTTTCCGTCAGTTTCTCCGGTATCATTTGGTGCATTGGCCGGGAAGCTCATCGTTCAACGGTAGCTGAGAGGCAGAGGCGTGAGACGGTCTATCTTTGCCCCCATTCTCTACGGCTGCACCCCTGAACTTCTGCGTGGACCTCCCTTCGTCTCGGCGCCACTGGTCTGTTGTCCAGGAGATCATCGGCCTCTACGTAAGAAGTGCTGGGGTGTCCCCGTCGATGAGTGTGAACTCAGGTTCAGGAACGAGGAGGTAAGACGACTGCTGTTTTAGACGGCGGACCCACTAGGGGTATACCGATTGTGCGGTAGGCCCATAAGGGGTTAAATTTGTGTATGGAATCTGCCCCCTCTGTCGGAGGGAAGGAGCGAAGGCGCACCGCTCAATCGAACGCTCTTTAGTAAGACCGTTTGATTTGGTTTGGAGTCAGGCGGGGTTCTGTGTAAATAGCCCTAGCCGGACCCCGGTGTCTTGTCTAGACTAGCGTTCTAGGGTGTATATTTTGTTCGCTAGGTCGGAGGGACCGGGAGACTAAGCGGCGCCTGTGTAAATTCGGTCCGCTAGATCTCAACCTATCTTGGCTAAGTGGGAAGGCGTGTAAATTTGGAACCCACTAGACTATTGATAGAGTAGAAAGACTAAAAGGGTTCTGTTGTAAATTCCGCCCTTTAGTTCGCTATATGTGGTGCTTGGGCAGTGTGGCTAACCAAAACGGATGTAGATAGTTTTAGGTAGTCCATTCAAGGTACTGGCCAATAGTTTAGTTGGGATTGTATATGTGTTAAAGATTGTTAGTAAAGTGTATATCTTGTTAGATAGCGCAAGCTCAGCCGTCTAGCGAGAGTGTTAATAGTGTGTTGCTGTATTATAGTGCACGGTACCATAACCCTGTATATTTACTGACACTGTATATAAGTACTAATCATTGTCGTCTATTGCATGTTTAACACCATAGCCACTAATAATTGTATTGTGACCTTAAATTGTGCTTTGACCTATGCTAACCGTACTGTAACCGCTATTTGTAAAAGACGATGTTACTGGGGTGTGTTATAGACGGGTAATTCATATATAGAGAATTATAGCGTGGGTGACTGTATAGTTTCGCCAAAGGGCATAATATTGATTACTTAGTGACTGGTGTAACAGCTGTGTGTGTACGGGAATTCCTTGAGTGTTTATTGTGTTATTGTGTACGTTTCACTTGGTAACCGTACCACGTGGCGCTGTTGCCGGAAGAAACGGGTGTGACTGTTGAATAGAACGTGTGCATAGTATTCGTTGTCAACGACGCTCCATTGATAAGTATGGGTGCGTCGGAGTCAACGATTTTGGATCCCTTGGGTTGTATGGTAAAGAATTTCAAAAAGGGATTTAAAACATGTGATTTTGGGGTTAAAATGTCCCCTGTACGTTTGGTCACTTTGTGCACTAGGGAGTGGCCTACTTTGGTTGCGGCATGGCCGCCACGTGGCAGTTTGGATTCAACTCTGGTACAGCGTGTACACGTGGCTGTATCAGGTAGGCCTGAACTTTACGGACAGTTTCCATATATTGATTGTTGGAGACAGGCCGTAAACGACTCGCCAAGATGGATTCGGATATGCCACGAGGAGCAATGTCGCCTCATGGTGGCCAGGACTTGTTTGTCCACTAGGACTATGGTTAGGCCCATATTGGACACGCCCCCTGAGTCCGAGATCCCTTTGCCGCCCCCTTACTTCCCTTTAGGAGGAAGTGATACGAGTACAGGAAGTTCTACACCCCTTCCCCCATTGCCCCCATCCACTTCCGCTTCCTCCTCCACTGCAGAATCCACCCCCCCTCGTATTAAACCTTCCCTTCCGGAACCAACCCCCGTTAGATCTGAATATCCTGATTTGGCGCCACTTCAAACTTCCGGTCAAGCTTCTTCTAGCTCGGCTCGGAATATTCTATTCACCGACCTTTCCCAAAATCAAGCTCCCACATCCTCATGCCTTATCACCCCCCGACTGGAACCTCTAACCGACGCCCCTTCACGTAGCCCTATACTAACCCGACAACTGACCGGTACCCAACGACCCAAACATTACCAGATGCCTCTCCGTCTGAATCCTGGGTCAGCCTATCTCGATGCCGCAGGTCAAATGGTATATGCTGACCCAGTCTTCGTATATGTCCCGTTCACGACTACCGATCTCTTGAATTGGAAGACCCACAATTCCTCGTACACTGAGAAACCACAATCTATGACCGATCTGTTCACCTCGATAGTTCAGACACATAATCCGACATGGGCTGATTGCCAGCAGTTATTAATGACATTGTTCAATAATGAGGAAAGGACCAGGATTAACCAAGCAGCCATTAAAGCGCTAGAGGATGAAGCCCGTGCTTTAAATCAAGCCAATCCAGCAGCATGGGCCGCAGCGCATTATCCTAACACCGATCCTGACTGGAATGTTAATGGCGCAGATATGGTTCAACTAAAAGCCTATAGAGACGCTATAATTGCTGGCATGAAGGCCGGAGGGAAGAAAGCCATTAATATGTCGAAGACAGTTGAGGTGATTCAGAAAAGTGATGAAGCGCCCAGTGTCTTTTATGACCGATTATTGGAGGCATACCGCTTGTATACCCCCTTTAATCCGGAAGACGCTGATAATTCCCGAATGGTAAACTCCGCCTTTGTCAGCCAAGCTTACGGAGATATTAAGCGCAAGCTACAAAAGTTAGAAGGGTTTGCAGGTATGTCTTTCACCCAACTAATGGAGGTAGCAAATAAGGTGTACATGAACAGGGAAACAGAGACAAAGAAAGAGGAAGAGCGCAAGATGCGTAGAAAGGCAGATATGCTAGCGGTAGCAATCGCAGGCATAGATAGACGGGGTCCAGATAGAGGCGATAGTAGGTGGAATAGGGAGCCCTTGAGTAGGAATCAGTGCGCATATTGCAGGGAAGAAGGGCATTGGAGAAGCGAGTGTCCGCAAAGAGAGCAGTATGAGAGAGACCTATCCAGGGCAGGTTATGGAAACTTTAGAGGCAGAGCGAGAGGTAGAGGAGGCCCCGGAGGGAGCAATGGTAATAGAGGAAGTAATGGGAACAGAGGAAGTGTAAGGGAAGATAGGTACTATCCAGCAGCGCAAAGGTCCCGCGATAGAGAAGGTAGGGACTTTGTAGGATTGGCTGACACGGTTATGGAGGACTATTGATACCGACCGGGCTCCATCCCCCTTGGTCGAGCGGAGCCTATGGTCGATGTATCAATAGGGGGAAAAAGGAGTGCGTTCATGATCGACACTGGTGCTGAACATTCGGTGGTGACTAGTCTAGTTGCTCCTCCATCTGGAAGAACTATTACTGTAATAGGAGCAACTGGAAGAAGTGCTACAAAACCGGTTCTTAAAAGTCGACTCTGTACATTGGGAGGCCACGTAGTAAAACATCAATTCCTTTACATGCCTGAATGTCCAGTCCAATTGCTGGGACGTGATATGCTATCCAAATTACAAGCGCAGATTACGTTCCTACCAAATGGAACAACATCCTTAAAGTTTAATGGACCTTCAGGTATTATGACATTATCCGTACCAAAGGAAGAAGAGTGGCGACTTTATACAGCGTTGACTAGCCAAAACCCTAGGAGTGATGAATCCTTATTCAACATACCAGGAGTTTGGGCAGAGAACAACCCACCAGGACTGGCCCGCAATATTCCACCTATTAAAATTGAACTAAAACTTGGGGTTTATCCAGTGAGCCTACGGCAATATCACATCCCGCAGAAGGCTAAGAAGAACATCCAATCTTATCTGGATAAGTTCATACGGTATGGTATCCTAAAATTCTGTACTTCCCCCTGGAACACCCCATTGCTGCCTGTTCAAAAGCCCGGTACAGATGAGTATCGCCCTGTGCAGGACTTGAGAGCAGTCAATGATGCGGTTGTTAGCATACATCCAGTTGTACCCAATCCATATAACCTGCTTGCTTTAATTCCGGGCGGGGCTACCTATTTTACAGTTTTAGACCTCAAAGATGCCTTCTTTTGCCTCCGAATTGCTGCAGAAAGCCAATGTATCTTCGCTTTCCAATGGGAAAACGCTGTGACGGGCTCAAAACACCAAATGACCTGGACAAGACTGCCCCAAGGGTTTAAAAATTCACCTACCCTATTTGGTTCAGCTCTAAGTCAAGATCTACTGGATTTCGAGTCCATCCCAGGAGAGTGTGTATTGTTACAATATGTAGATGACTTGTTGATAGCAGCAGTTACAAAGGAAATATGTCAGCAAGCAACGCGTGATCTACTACACATTCTCTGGAAGGCAGGATACAAGGTGTCTAGAAAGAAGGCTCAGTTGTGTTTGCCAACTGTCAAATATCTGGGATTCCATATCTCTGAAGGTCAAAGAATTATGGGGCCAGAGAGAAAAGAAGCTGTGTGCCAAATACCGATACCCAAGAATAGAAGACAAGTGCGAGAATTCTTGGGGGCAGCAGGCTTCTGTAGGATATGGATTCCCAGCTACGCGATACTGGCAAAACCTATGTATGCAGCTATCAAAGGTACAGAGCACGACCCCTTCTTATGGACTCAAGAACAGCAAACGGCATTTGAAGATGTGAAGAAGGCTTTGATGAGTGCCCCAGCATTAGGTCTACCTGATCACACACGACCATTCTACCTGTATGTACATGAGCAAAGAAGAATGGCTGTGGGAGTATTGACACAGTACTTGGGATCATGGCAAAGACCTGTTGCCTACATGTCTAAGCAACTGGATGCAGTGGCCAGCGGACTTCCACCTTATCTAAGAGCAGTAGCTGCAGCCGCCCTGCTAGTAGCTGAAGCCGATAAACTCACTCTGGGTCAAGAACTTTATGTACGAGTCCCACATGCAGTACAGACGTAGTTGGATTATAAAGGAAATCATTGGTTCAGTAACAGCCGTATGACCAAGTATCAAGCAATGTTGTGTGAAAACCCAAGAGTGCATTTAGAGACTGTAAATACCTTAAATCCAGCTACCCTTTTGCCACAACCTACTGAAAGTCAACATGATTGTTTGGAAGTGATGGATGAAGTATTTTCAAGTAGACCAGATCTTCGTGATTTTCCCATCCAGAACCCCGATGTTCAATATTACACCGACGGCAGTAGTTATGTGAAAGAAGGGATCCGCTATGCAGGATATGCAGTAACAACGATAGATAAGGTGATAGAAGCTCGGCCACTGGCAAAAGGAACATCAGCACAAAAGGCAGAATTGATAGCACTGACACGAGCGTTACAATTGGCTGAAGGTTTAAGAGTGAACATCTACACGGACTCCAAGTATGCGTTTTTAACCACTCATGCCCACGGAGCTTTGTATAAAGAAAGAGGACTATTGAATTCAGAAGGCAAAGAAATCAAGTACGCAGCTGAAATCCTACAACTATTGGAAGCAGTGTGGGAGCCGAAAGAAGGTATTATACATTGTCAAGCGCATTTGAGAGGAGACGGTGATGTAACCAAAGGAAATCGGATGGCAGATAGTGCAGCTAAGCGTGCCGCTGAATCAGAAAGACAGGAATATGTGGAGCATATAGCTGCTCTTATACCAACTCCACTGTCTCAATGGACTCCAGTTTATACAGCTCAAGAAGAGGAGTGGTTAAAGACTGAACCTGGAAAGTATTTGGAGAACAAATGGTATCAGTTAGAAGATGGAAGAATAGTCATTCCAGCATCACTAGCGGTAGAAATTGTCCAAAACTATCACAACGGGACACATTCTGGGAGAGATAGTACAGAAGAATCTCTCAGAAAACATTTCTACATACCAAGATTGTCCAACTTGACTCAGGCCATTGTACGAAGATGTGTAACGTGTGCTAAAAATAATGCAAGGCAAGGACCAGTAAAGCCACCAGGAGTTCAGTTCATGGGGGGACTCCCCATGTCCGATCTACAAATTGACTATACAGTAATGCCTAAATCTGGTGGACATCGCTACCTACTGGTAGTTGTGTGCACCTATTCAGGCTGGGTAGAAGCATGTCCTACTCGTACGGAGAAAGCAGGAGAAGTTGTGAGATTCCTGCTACGAGAAATAATACCCCGATATGGACTACCCTGCTCTATAGGATCGGACAATGGTCCAGCTTTTGTTCATCAGTGCCTACAACAACTGACTCATATGCTTGGTATAAAGTGGAGGCTTCATACGGCATATAGACCCCAGAGTTCTGGTAAGGTAGAGAGAATGAATAGAACTATTAAGAATCAGTTGGCTAAAATGTGTCAGGAAACCCAACTTAAGTGGAACGTTCTCTTGCCCATAGCTCTATTGCGAATCCGCAGTACACCTACCAGAAGGATGAGCCTCTCTCCTTTTGAAATCATGTATGGGCGACCACCTCCCGTACTTGGTAACTTAAGGGGGGATTTGAGTCAGTTGGGAGAAGGAATTACCCGGCAGCAGGTTGTAGAGTTGGGTAAGACTATGGAGGAGGTACAGAAATGGGTACAAGATAGATTACCTGTGAATATTTATCCCCCAGTTCATAGTTACCACCCAGGAGACCAAGTGTGGATTAAAGAGTGGAATAATGTACCGTTAGGGCCCAAGTGGAGAGGTCCTTATGTTGTTCTTTTGTCTACCCCTACAGCGATAAAAGTAGCCGAAGTGACTCCGTGGATACATCACTCCAGGGTTAAACCAGCAGCAGTCGATTCTTGGCAAGCTACAGCAGATCCAGAGAATCCCTGCAAGATCCGGTTAAAGCGCACGACTCAGTCGGAGTGACGAGGAACCTTGTGGATTACAAATTTTATTGTTTCAGAGATTGGTAAGTGAGTGAGAAGGCCATAATAAAGCCTGTCCGCTCACCGACGTGTAGTATATAAGTCAGGAAAAGTCTCGAAGAGACCCCTGTGAAGACGAGCAGAACTCCATTCCCTGCAGCCCTTACACCCTGGAAGCTGAGGTGCCATCGCACGGACGAAGACTGAGGATGACGACGAAAGATGTGTTTCTAATAATGTTTTTATATGTGTATTTTTATATTCAGGAAGGTAGAGGTACCGACACTCCTAGCTGTGAGGTATGCATTAAGACTACAAGAACAGGTAACCATATTTTCCAGACCCTAATTTGGCATTCGCAATACGAGTGTAAAGGAGATGTATCAAGATGTAGATACTTAAATATAGAATATAGTGTGTGCCATTTAGGGGTAGGAAAACCTAAGTGCTTCAGTCCAGAGTATCAACCCCGTACAATTTGGTTGACTCTCAGGAATGGAGATCCTCAGGGGACCCTAATTAACAAAACAGTATTAGAATCCGTATATTCTTCAGGTGTTCTGCTATTTGATGCGTGTAAAGCGATATCAAGTGGTAGAAAGCCGTGGAATGTATGTGGGGATCTTAGATGGGAGAGAACGTATGGGTCTAACGATAAATATATTTGTCCCAGTAGTAAAAATAAGTATGTGAGTCCTAGATGCCCAAATAGAGATTGTAACTTTTGCCCATATTGGTCTTGTGTGGGGTGGGCAACTTGGGGGCAGACAGCAGACAAGGACATGATTGTGACTAAGTTGCCTACCAATCCATACTGTAAGTCTATGGAATGCAATCCAATCCATATACTTATAAATAACCCTGACAAGTTCTTAGATAAATATGGTAATTTATTTGGGTTTCAAATATATGGGACGGGTTTAGACCCTGGGACAGTATTGTTTATAGGGATAGAGACTGATACGGTAACCTCCCAAACTCATCAAGTATACCATTCCTTTTATGAAGAGATGAGCATAGATAATAAGATCCAACCTTAATGCTAAAAACCTGTTCATTGATTTAGCTGAAAGTATTGCTGAAAGTATTGTCCATCTCTCTGTGCTTGGCTTCCGTCAGTTTCTCCGGTATCAATAGAGGGAAGCCATGTTACTCTGTATAAAGAGATGAGCCATGTTTACACTGTATATAGAGGGGGGCCATGTTATTCTGTATATAGAGGGAGCCATGTTACTCTGTATATAGAGGAAGCCATGTTTACACGGTATATAGAGGGAAGCCATGTTACTCTGTATATAGAGGGGAGCCATGTTACTCTGTATAAAGAGTGGAGCCATGTTTACACTGTATATAGAGGGAGCCATGTTACTCTGTATATAGAGGGAGCCATGTTTACACGGTATATAGAGGGAGCCATGTTTACACGGTATATAGAGGGAAGCCATGTTACTCTGTATATAGAGGGGAGCCATGTTACTCTGTATATAGAGGGAGCCATGTTTACACGGTATATAGAGGGAAGCCATGTTACTCTGTATAAAGAGAGGAGCCATGTTTACACTGTATATAGAGGGAGCCATGTTACTCTGTATATAGAGGGAGCCATGTTTACACGGTATATAGAGGGAAGCCATGTTACTCTGTATAAAGAGAGGAGCCATGTTTACACTGTATATAGAGGGGAGCCATGTTATTCTGTATATAGAGGGAGCCATGTTTACACGGTATATAGAGGGAAGCCATGTTACTCTGTATATAGAGGGAGCCATGTTATTCTGTATATAGAGGGAGCCATGTTTACACGGTATATAGAGGGAAGCCATGTTACTCTGTATATAGAGAGGAGCCGTGTTTACACGGTATATAGAGGGGAGCCATGTTACTCTGTATATGGAGAGGAGCCATGCAGGGCTGCCATCAGAAATTTTGGGGCCCCTGACAAAGCACAAGGTCTGGGCCCCCCCCGCCCCCTCCCTCCCGGGCCCGCCCACGCCCTACCTAGTCCGCTGACAATGATGCGGGACTGAATGTGGTGTGTATAGTGGAAGTGAATTAGAATGTGTGTAATGGATGTAGTGTTTGTGTGTATTAGATACTGTTTTTGCAGTGAATGCAGAGTGTGTGTTTGTGTAGCGGATGCAGTGTGTATAGTGAACGCAGAGTGTGTTTGAGTAGTGGATGTAGTGTGTGTACAGTGATGTAGTGTGTGTTTGTGTAGTGGATGTAATGTTTGTATGTACTAGATGAAATGTGTTTAGTGGATGCAGTGTCTGTAGTGGATGTAGTGTGTGTATTAGACGCAGTGTTTGTGTATAGTGAATGCAGAGTGTTTCAATTTGTGGTGGATGTAGTGTGTGTACTGTGAATACAGGATGTTTGTGCAGTGGATGCTGTGTGTACAGTTAAAGGACCACTCTAGTGCCAGGAAAACATACTCGTTTTCCTGGCACTAGAGTGCCCTGAGGGTGCCCTCACCCTCAGGGACCCACTCCCGCCGGGCTCTGGAAAGGGGAAAGTGTTTAAAACTTACCTTTTTCCAGCGGTGGGCGGAGAGCTCTCCTCCTCCGATCCTCCTCCTCTCTTCCCCGTCGGCTGAATGCGCACGCGCGGCACGAGCTGCGCGCGCATTCAGCCGTTCACATAGGAAAGCATTCATAATGCTTTCCTATGGACGCTTGCGTGCTCTCACTGTGATTTTCACAGTGATAATCACGCAAGCGCCCCTAGCGGCTGTCAATGAGACAGCCACTAGAGGAAATAGGGGAAGGCTTAACCCATTCACAAACATAGCAGTTTCTCTGAAACTGCTATGTTTATGAAAAAATGGGTTAATCCTAGAGAGACCTGGCACCCAGACCACTTCATTAAGCTGAAGTGGTCTGGGTGCCTAGAGTGGTCCTTTAATGCAGAGTGTGTGTCAGTATAGTGAATCCAGAGTGTGTGCATAGTTTAGTGAATGCAGAGTGTGTGTTAGTGTGTAATGAATGCAGAGTGTGTCAGTGTAATGAATGCAGTGTGTGTGTTAGTGCAGTGAATGCAGAGTGTGTGTAAATGTGTAGTGAATGCAGAGTGTGTGTAAATGTGTAGTGAATGCAGAGTGTGTGTTAATGTGTAGTGAATGCATAGAGTGTGTTAGTGTGTAGCGGATGCAGAGTGTGTGTTAGTGTAGTGAATGCAGTGTGTTAATGTGTAGTGAATGCAGAGGGTGTGTTAGTGTGTATTGGATGCCCGGCGGGAGAGGGTGTGTTAGTGTAGTGAATGCAGAGTGTTAATGTGTAGTGAATGCAGAGAGTGTTTGAGTAGTGGATGTAGTGTGTGTTTGTGTAGTGGATGTAGTGTTTGTATGTACTAGATGAATTGTGTTTAGTGGATGCAGTGTCTGTAGTGGATGTAGTGTGTGTATTAGATGCAGTGTCTGTGTATAGTGAATGCAGAGTGTTTCAATTTGTTGTGGATGTAGTGTGTGTACTGTGAATACAGGATGTTTGTGTAGTGGATGCTGTGTGTACAGTTGATGCAGAGTGTATGTTAGTGTAGTGAATGCAGAGTGTGTGCATAGTTTAGTGAATACAGAGTGTGTGTTAGTGTGTAATAAATGCAGAGTGTGTGTTAGGGTGTAGTGAATGCAGAGTGTGTCAGTGTAATGCATGTAGTGTGTGTGTAAATTTGTAGTGAATGCAGAGAGTGTGTTAATGTGTAGTGAATGCAGAGAGTGTGTTAGTGTAGTGAATGCAGAAAGTGTGTTAGTGTAGTGAATGCAGAGAGTGTGTTAATGTGTAGTGAATGCAGAGAGTGTGTTAATGTGTAGTGAATGCAGAGAGTGTGTTAGTGTGTAGCGGATGCAGTGTGTGTGTTAGTGTAGTGAATGCAGAGAGTGTGTTAATGTGTAGTGAATGCAGATAGTGTGTTAGTGTGTAGCGGATGCAGAGTGTGTGTTAGTGTAGTGAATGCAGAGTGTTAATGTGTAGTGAATGCAGATAGTGTGTTAGTGTGTAGCGGATGCAGAGTGTGTGTTAGTGTAGTGAATGCAGAGTGTTAATGTGTAGTGAATGCAGAGAGTGTGTTAGTGTGTAGCGGATGCAGAGTGTGCGTTAGTGTAGTGAATGCAGAGTGTGTTAATGTGTAGCGAATGCAGAGTGTGTGTCAGTATAGTGGATGCAGTGAGTGTGTTAGTGTGTAGTGTATGCAGAGTGCATGTTGTATTAGTGAATGCAGTGTGTGTATTGTATTAGTGTATTAGTGTATGCACTGTGTGTTAGTGTATGCAGTGTGTGTGTGTGTTGTATTAGTGTATGCAGTGTGTGGGTTGTATTAGTGTATGCAGTATGTATGTTGTGTTAGTGTATGCAGCGTGTGTGTTAGTGTATGCAGTGTGTGTGTTAGTGTATGCAGTGTGTGTTGTATTGGTGTATGCAGTGTGTGTTGTGTCAGTGTATGCAGAGTGTGTGTTGTGTTAGTGTATGCAGTGTGTGTTGTGTTAGTGTATGCAGAGTGTGTGTTGTATTAGTGTATGCAGTGTGTGTTGTGTTAGTGTATGCAGTGTGTGTTGTGTCAGTGTATGCAGAGTGTATGTGTTGTTAGTGTATGCAGTGTGTGTCGTGTCAGTGTATGCAGAGTGTATGTGTTGTGTCAGTGTATGCAGAGTGTGTGTTGTATCAGTGTATGCAGAGTGTGTGTTGTGTTAGTGTATGCAGTGTGTGCTGTGTTAGTGTATGCAGTGTGTGTTGTGTCAGTGTATGCAGAGTGTGTGTTGTGTTAGTGTATGCAGAGTGTGTTGTGTCAGTGTATGCAGAGTGTGTGTTGTGTATGTAGTGTGTGTGTTGTGTCAGTGTATGTAGTGTGTGTGTGTTGTGTTAGTGTATGCAGGGCCGGATTAAGAGCCCAGTGGGCCTGGTGCTGACAATTATGATGGGCCTATTTACAGAATCTTATCGACCAAAAACACTAAAACGGTCATACCCCCCAAGCGTCATGTATCTGATGGAGATGGTGTTGGAGGGAAACTCATAGGATGCAGCTATAAGAAAACACATACTCTATGCTAATCTCTCTCAAATTTATGCTTTCATCTTTCAAGTAAATCCATACCCCCTAACAGCAGTGTCCAGTGAAGCAGGAAGTCAATGGGCGGGGTAAAAGGGTGGGCCACTGGTGCAAATCACGTCACCAGACCTGCCAAAAGGGGAGAACATGCCCAAAAAGGGGGCATGTCTGTCCAAAGAATTTGAAGGACAACCTGGCATGAATGCATGTCAGGCTGCCCGCCAATCCTGCAGGCTGTCCAACTAAGGGCATACTATGCAGGCAGCATTCTGAGCTTGACATAAATGCGTCTAATGATGCGCTCACTCCATTCTTTCTAAGGACTGTCCCCTAGCACTCGCTGGTCCACTTGTCTCCTTATCTTCTTACTAGCAGGCAGAAGTTCCTGGTATACAGTCTGAGACAGAGAAAAGGTGTATGTAGTGAGTGTAGAAGAAAGGAGGGGACATACCACAGTGTTAGAGAGACCAACAGCATTACCTAAACTAATTTTATTGTCAGCCAGTCCACACAGGTTTTGTTCCCATACATCCCTCTTAAGCTTCCAACTTAAAGGGACACTATAGTCACCAGAACAACTACAGCTTATTGTATTTGTTCTGGTAAGTAGAATCATTCCATTCAGGCCTTTTGCAGTAAACACAGTCTTTTCAGAGAAAATAACTCCACTGGCCACTCCTTAAATGGCTGCTGGAGGTGCTTCCTGGGGCAGTACTGCCTAGTGTGCAGCACTGCCATTCAGTGTCTCCACCCTCTGCATGCAGACACTGAACTTTCCTCATAGAGATGCATTGATTAAATTTATCTTTATGAGGAGATGCTGATTGGCCAGGGCTATGTTGGACTTGTGCTGGCTCTGCCCCTGATCTGCCTAGTTAACAGTCTCAGCCAATCCTATGGGCAAGTATTGTAATTTGCTCAGACCACCACTTCTGATGATGTCAGCAGACAGTCAGTTCAGAGGCAGAGCCAGCAGCTGCAGACTTGAATATTTTACTATACTTAGGGAGGCAAGAAGGGGCCAGGGTGGTGGTTTTAACATAATAGGGTCAGAAAATGATTGTGTTCCTGACCCTGTAGTGCTCCTTTAAGCAAGAGTATGTGAAGAGTAGTTAGGGTTGCCACCTTTCTTGGGAAAAAATACCAGCCTTAATCATTTGTATAATCACAAGGAGTGACATCAGAGAAAATTCTGTAAAATCACCAACAAACTACTCACAGTTTGATTCTGCTGTATAGATGGATTTCTCCCAATATCTCCCTGTCTCCCAGTGTCTCAGTCTCGCAAGTCACCCAGTGTCTCAGTGTCCCTATGTATCACAGTGTCAGTGTCCCCATGTCGCCCAGTCCCCTAGTCTCCCAGTGTCTCAGTTTCCCCATTTCTCCCAGTGTCCCAATGTCTCAGTGTGTCCCCATGTCACTAGGATACTGGGGACACAGTGAGACCCGGGGACACTGAGAGACATGGGGACACTGAGAGACCCGGGAACACACAGACATGGGGACACTGGGAGACATGGGGACACTGAGACATTTAGGGAAACTGGGAGAAATGGGGACACTGAGACACTAGGGACACAGACACTGAGACATGGGGACACTGAAACATTTGGGGACACTAAGACACTAGGGACACAGAGACATGGGAACACAGACACTGGGAGACTAGGGGACACTGGCTGGGAGACAGACACTTGGGGACACTGGGATACATGGGGACAGTTGTGGACATAGACATGGGGACACTGGGACATATAGGGACACTGGGAGACATGGGGACACTGCAACATTTGGGGACACTAAGACACTAGGGACACAGAGACATGGGAACACTGGGAGACTAGGGGACACTGGCTGGGAGACAGACACTTGGGGACAGTGAGAGACATGGGGACACTGAAACATTTGGGGCACAGAGACATGGGAACACAGACACTGGGAGACTAGGGGACACTGGGAGACTAGGGGACACTGGCTGGGAGACAGACACTTGGGGACACTGGGAGACATGGGGACAGTTGTGGACATAGACATGGGGACACTGGGATATATAGGAACACATGGGGACACTAGGCACACTGAGAGACATGGGACACAGACACTATGGACACTGGCTGGGGGACATAGGGACACTGGGAGAAATGGGGACATAGTGTCTCCGTGTCCCAATGTCTCAGTGTCTCAGTGTCTCCAAATGTCCCTATGTCTCACAGCGTCCCCATGTGTCTCAGCATCCCCATGTGTCCCAGTGTCCCCTAGTGTCTCAGTGTCTCCATGTTTTCCAGTGTCCCCAAGTATCTGTGTTCCCAGGTCTCCCAGTGTCTGTGTCCCCATATGTCCTAGTGTCTCAGTGTCCCCTAGTGTCTGTGTCCCCTAGTGTCTGTGTCCCCTAGTGTCTGAGTGTCCCCATATGTCCCTTAGTGTCCCCTAGTGTCTCCGTGTCCCCATGTGTCCCCTAGTGTCTCAGTGTCCCCATGTGTCCCTACTATCTTTCCCCCCATCCCTCACTTACTGTAGAGCTGTTGTCTGGACTCTGTGCTGTGTTGCTGCTCCCTCATGGATCAGTGAGTAGTAGAGAGAGGCAGGGATATGCTGTAACTTCCTATACCTGCCTCTCTCCACACACAGTGACCCCTACTGGCCGGTGCTGGTATTGCAGAGTAATCTCCATTTATTCTGAGAAAAATACCTGCATTTGTATTGCTGGTATTACTGCAATACCGGCATGGTCAGACAGCCTCAAATACCAGCTATGCCAGTAAAATACCAGTCAGGTGGCAAACCTAAGAGTAGTGTGTAAAAAAAAAAAAAAAAAAATAATAATAATTTTTTTTTTTTTTAAATGGGCCTATTCAATGGGCCTGGGCCTGGAGCTGCAGCTCCATCAGCCCCTATGTTAATCCGGCCCTGAGTGTATGGTGTGTGTGTGTGTGTGTGTTGTGTCAATGTATGCAGAGTGTGTGTTTTGTTAGTGTATGCAGTGTGTGTGTTGTGTTAGTGTATGCAGTGTGTGTTGTGTTAGTGTATGCAGTGTGTGTTGTGTCAGTGTATGCATAGTGTGTGTTGTGTTAGTGTATGCAGAGTGTGTTGTGTCAGTGTATGCAGAGTGTGTGTTGTGTATGTAGTGTGTGTCTGTGTTGTGTCAGTGTATGTAGTGTGTGTGTGTTGTGTCAGTGTATGTAGTGTGTGTGTGTTGTGTTAGTGTATGTAGTGTGTTGTGTTAGTGTATATAGTGTGTGTGTGTTGTGTCAGTGTATGCAGTGTGTGTGTGTTGTGTCAGTGTATGTAGTGTTTGTGTTGTGTTAGTGTATGTAGTGTGTGTGTTGTGTTAGTGTATGTAGTGTGTGTGTTGTGTTAGTGTATATAGTGCGTGTGTGTTGTGTCAGTGTATGCAGTGTGTGTGTTGTGTCTGTGTATGTAGTGTGTGTGTTGTGTCAGTGTATGTAGTGTGTGTGTGTGTGTGTGTTGTGTCAGTGTATGTAGTGTGTGTGTGTGTGTTTTGTCAGTGTATGTAGTGTGTGTGTGTGTTGTGTTAGTGTATGTAGTGTGTGTGTGTGTTGTGTCAATGTATGTAGTGTGTGTGTGTTTTGTCAGTGTATGTAGTGTGTGTGTGTTTTGTCAGTGTATGTAGTGTGTGTGTGTTGTGTTAGTGTATGTAGTGTGTGTGTGTGTCGTGTTAGTGTATATAGTGTGTGTGTGTGTTGTGTTAGTGTATATAGTGTGTGTGTGTGTTGTGTCAGTGTATGCAGTGTGTGTGTTGTGTCAGTGTATGCAGTGTGTGTGTGTTGTGTCAGTGTATTTAGTGTGTGTGTGTTGTGTCAGTGTATGTAGTGTGTGTGTGTTGTGTCAGTGTATGTAGTGTGTGTATGTAAATGTGCAATATGGGGTGATGGGGAGGGGGGCATTTTAACATAATTAAAAAAAAATTTAATTTAATTAAATTGTTTCTCCCCCCTCCCTGCTTACCTGTGTCTAGGGAGGGGGGAGATTCCATCCCTGGTGGTCCGGTGGCATGGTGGGGCCCCCCGGGTTCCCTGTTACCGCAGAGGGGGCCCAGGCAGCACACAGCCTCTTCTCTTCTCTCCTCCAATAACTCTTGCGAGACCCGCGGAGCGTTGCCATGGCAACCAGGTCTCGCGAGAGTTATTAGCAGAGAAGAGAAGAGAAGCTGTGTGCTGCCTGGGCCCCCTCTGCGGTAACAGGGAGCCGGGGGCCCGCGGCTGCACACGTAGATAGCGATATTCGCTATCTATGTGTGCAGGGAGGGAAAGTGGGGCCCAGGACTGCCAGAGCAGTCTGGGACCCCCAGGACCGCCGGGCTCGTGACAACCGTCATGGTTGTCACCCCCTGATGGCGGCCCTGGAGCCATGTTTACACTGTATATAGAGGGAACCATGTTACTCTGTATATAGAGAGGAGCCATGTTTACACTGTATATAGAGGGGAGCCATGTTACTCTGTATATAGAAGGGAGCCATGCTACTCTGTATATAGAGGGGAGCCATGCTACTCTGTATATAGAGGGGAGCCATGCTACTCTGTATATAGAGGGAGCCATGTTATTCTGTATATAGAGGGAGCCATGTTACTCTGTATATAGAGGGAGTAACGGTATATAGAGGGAAGCCATGTTACTCTGTATATAGAGGGGAGCCATGTTTACACTGTATATAGAGGGAGCCATGTTTACACGGTATATAGAGGGAAGCCATGTTACTCTGTATATAGAGGGAGCCATGTTACTCTGTATATAGAGAGGAGCCATGTTTACACTGTATATCGAGGGGAGCCATGTTTACACTGTATATAGACGGGAGCCATGTTACTCTGTATAAATAGAGGAGCCATGTTTACACTGTATATAGAGGGAGCCATGTTACTCTGTATATAGAGAGGAGCCATGTTTACACTGTATATAGAGGGAGCCATGTTACTCTGTATATAGAGAGGAGCCATGTTTACACTGTATATAGAGGGGAGCCATGTTACTCTGTATATAGAGGGGAGCCATGTTACACTGTATATAGAGGGAGCCATGTTACTCTGTATATAGAGGGAGCCATGTTTACACTGTATATAGAGGGGAGCCATGTTTACACGGTATATAGAGGGAGCCATGTTACACTGTACAGGGAGTGCAGAATTATTAGGCAAGTTGTATTTTTTATTATTGAACAACAACCATGTTCTCAATGAACCCAAAAAACTCATTAATATCAAAGCTGAATATTTTTGGAAGTAGTTTTTAGTTTGTTTTTAGTTATAGCTATTTTAGGGGGATATCTGTGTGTGCAGGTGACTATTACTGTGCATAATTATTAGGCAACTTAACAAAAAACAAATATATACCCATTTCAATTATTTATTTTTACCAGTGAAACCAATATAACATCTCAACATTCACAAATACACATTTCTGACATTCAAAAACATAGCAAAAACAAAGCAGTGACCAATATAGCCACCTTTCTTTGCAAGGACACTCAAAAGCCTGCCACCCATGGATTCTGTCAGTGTTTTGATCTGTTCACCATCAACATTGCGTGCAGCAGCAACCACAGCCTCCCAGACACTGTTCAGATAGGTGTACTATTTTCCCTCCTTGTAAATCTCACATTTGATGATGGACCACAGGTTCTCAATGGGGTTCAGATCAGGTGAACAAGGATGCCATGTCATTAGATTTTCTTCTTTTATACCCTTTCTTGCCAGCCACGCTGTGGAGTACTTGGACGCGTGTGATGGAGCATTGTCCTGCATGAAAATCATGTTTTTCTTGAAGGATGCAGACTTCTTCCTGTACCACTGCTTGAAGACGGTGTCTTCCAGAAACTGGCAGTAGGACTGGGAGTTGAGCTTGACTCCATCCTCAACCCGAAAAGGCACCACAAGCTCATCTTTGATGATACCAGCCCAAACCAGTATGCCACCTCCACCTTGCTGGCGTCTGAGTCGGACTGGAGCTCTCTGCCCTTTACCAATCCAGCCACGGGCCCATCCATCTGGCCCATCAAGAATCACTCTCATTTCATCAGTCCATAAAACCTTATAAAAATCAGTCTTGAGATATTTCTTGGCCCAGTCTTGACGTTTCAGCTTGTGTGTCTTGTTCAGTGGTGGTCGTCTTTCAGCCTTTCTTACCTTGGCCATGTCTCTGAGTATTGCACACCTTGTGCTTTTGGGCACTCCAGTGATGTTGCAGCTCTGAAATATGGCCAAACTGGTGGCAAGTGGCATCTTGGCAGCTGCACGCTTGACTTTTCTCAGTTCATGGGCAGTTATTTTGCGCCTTGGTTTCTCCACACGCTTCTTGCGACCCTGTTGACTATTTTGAATGAAACGCTTGATTGTTCGATGATCACGCTTCAGAAGCTTTGCAATTTTAAGAGTGCTGCATCCCTCTGCAAGATATCTCACTATTTTTGACTTTTCTGAGCCTGTCAAGTCCGTCTTTTGACCCATTTTGCCAAAGGAAAGGAAGTTGCCTAATAATTATGCACACCTGATATAGGGTGTTGATGTCATTAGACCACACCCCTTCTCATTACAGAGATGCACATCACCTAATATGCTTAATTGGTAGTAGGCTTTCGAGCCTATACAGCTTGGAGTAAGACAACATGCATAAAGAGGATGATGTGGTCAAAATACTCATTTGCCTAATAATTCTGCACTCCCTGTATATAGAGGGAGCCATGTTACTCTGTATATAGAGGGAGCCATGTTTACTCTGTATATAGAGGGAGCCATGTTGCTATCTGAGGTGGTTAACTATGATTGGCCCTGGCATGTTTGTTAGTCTGGCCTGCATGGTTGTCTGGCATGAATAAAAGTAGCATGTTTCAACTATATTAGTATTTAGACTAGTTTGCACTAAAAAATGTGCAAATGGGGAGTTTGCGGTTGTGCAAATGGACTGTTTGCGGTTGTTTGCGGTGCGTTAAACGGGGAGTTTGGTCCGTCACTGTGAAGCGGGCGTAACCCTTACACTACCTGATCGATACAACATCATACCTGATGTTTTAAAGCACGTTATTCCAAACAATTTAGGAATGTTAGGTGATTTATGCCCTTTATGGATTAAAACCAGACTCTGCATCAACTGTGTAATTTTCCATGGGAGTTTTGCCATGGATCCCCCTCCGGCATGCCACAGTCAAGGTGTTAGTCCCCTTCAAACAACTTTTCCATCACTTTTGTGGCCAGAAACAGTCCCTGCGGGTTTTAAAATTCGCCTGCCCATTGAAGTCAATGGCGGTTCGCCCGGTTCGCCGGTTCGCGAACGTTTGCGGAAGTTCCCGTTCGCCGTTCGCGAACCGAAAATTTCGTGTTCGCGACATCACTAGTTATCACATTGTAAGTATGTTGGTTTTGGAAACAGAGAGAGGAAAAAAATAATCTTCTGCATTCGTTTGACATTTCCTTTCAATGTACAGATTACATTACAACTTTGGTTCCGACCACAAATATATCTGAATGTTTTACTATATCGCATAATGGTTTACAACAACATTTTCAGACATTTAATTAAAGGGCATCTGATTTTGCATGTTTCAATTTAATTAAAAACACAACTGTCATCTATATATATATTCCCAGAAAGCCATTACTCAAGAATAAAGGAGTGTTTTAAATTTAGAAAACGATTGAATCTGAAAAAGAAAAAAACATGCTGCGTACAACGAAAAATAAAAAAGCTTTGCAGGCCTCCATGCTGGGGAACCAGTGACACAGTTTATACTTCAATAATTGGTTCTGCCTTCCTGTTGACAGAACAGCAATGGGGCAGAAAGTCATACAGCGCTAAATCTGTTATAACTTTCATACTCAATCTGATATCACACTGTTCAAACATTTATAAGATAGTTCTAATTTTTTATTTTTTTTTAAAGAAGTTATTTAACAACTTGAAAATTTGGAAACAATTATATAGATCAGGTAGAGTAGAGGCTGCACATAAGTGAGAGTCAATATACACAAGGTATAGAAGTGTATCACAATTAGAGGGTAAATCCAGAACCGACATTCGAGGTAGTGGTCTCACCAGCTATAACATTATCTGAACGCATATTTAAAGAGATTTTGCAAATATAAATTGACAGAATTATGTCAGCTTGTAGCCTGCTAATAATTTTATCTGTATATCTGTATTGTGTTTTTTCAAACAATACGAAAAAAATATAGATATATAGATATTTTAAACATCTCAACTATGTTGTTCATTTAAGTATCTACATCCATGGGTATTTTTGCAGAAAGTGGGTGAACTAAAACCTCAAAAGAAAAAAGACAAAGCACACTGTAACGAAACGCCAGGCACCCTGACTGGGTACCTTCCGGTGATGGATGCTTCTAGTGCTTCCCGAGGGCTCCAAGCACTCCACCAGACACCATAACCACTGCAGACCCCACGAACCGCCGCAGCTTGGTTGGGGTCTCGCCATCTTCCACCCAATCTGGACCCAAGACCAGGGTCCAGCTTCCAGTAGGTAGACCTCTCTTAACTCCAGAGAGCAGGAACAGGAACAGGAACAAGCTCTTACCAGAGCTTAGTGATTATACCCTGGGGAGTATAGTATAATAGCAATCCCCAGAGTGTAGTTCTCCAATCCCCCAAACATGAGCCGAAACTTCATGAAGGTGCAAGATGATCTGTTTAATGGTGGCCACAGCTTGGCCTTTTATGCAGGTCCTCCAGCAAGGGATACTCCCACAGGGACCTTGTGGAGGACTGGAATAAAATTACAGTAGCCAATAAACATACCATACAATGTGAACCACTCCCACAGAAACAGTAAAATTCCCTCCTCTCTATCCTGGAGATAATTGAGTTAAGTGGCCATAGTAAACTTAATTATCTCCAGGTACAGAAAATATTCCTAAGTTAAAACTGTAACAAAAACACATTAATACATTAAAACACATTAAAATACATAACTCATGTTTACATAACTCATGTTTCCCATAATTAAACCCCCAGATAGCTTGGATCTGAACGCTCAATATATCCAAAAAGCGCTCAGATCCCACAAACTCAGTCAGATCGCCATGGGGTTACAGTGTTTTCACCAACCGTTCGGCAACGATCTGTCCAGAATTAGTACCATAGTTTTTATTCCTCAGGGTCGGTCTAGTTGGTGAGTTTAAATGTACTGAATGATGCTGCGTTTGTATGAATATAAACGAAAGGATGGAAGTCTGGAAGTCGACGACAAAACACTGCTGGGCGTTTGACAGTTTAAGATGGCCGCCGTCCATACGAACGGTGACCACCCAGCCATTCGTCGATAAGCTGCGGTTAACCACAGCTTCTGGGAGGTTAACAGGCTGCACACTCCCATTGCGTGTGGTCCGGCTGTTCGTTAGTTTGTTCGTATGAACTAACACCATAGGCACAATCCATTTGGTAGTTCCATAGACTAAACTGAGGAAGGAAAAAGACTTTTCCACAGTCCAGAATCCAGGTCTCATACATGGGCCATAATCCTGGGGCAAGAGGCTGGCAAGCAGGCCTCCCCAAGTCCCAGTGATGAAAGTGCTTTCGTCACACACATAAAACCTCATTAAAGCAGGCCCACTGATGTAAAGGTCAGCAAAGCTTCTGCAAAGAGTCCCTTGAACACATAGGGGCAGGCATTATTAATATTCTTATTATTATTATTATTTATATAGCATCAACATATTCTGCAGCACTTTACAATTATAAAGTACTTGCAAAAACAGAATATTTAAGGATATTATTTTTCAATGTAGGGTAAATGCTTCTTGATCCAATGATTAATCTGGCTGCCAGTCTCTTTTCAGCATATGTAAATATGTACCTATGCAAAATGGAAATATTTGGCAAGTCATTTACATACGGTTTATGACAAAGACAAGAGGTGAAGAAGGCCCTGCCCAAACAAGCTTACAATCTATGAGGAAGGGGTAAAGACACGCAAGAGAAATAACAGCATGTCAGCGTGGGGAGGGATTAACGGATCATTTCACTAAGGAACAACTAATTAACTGGAGAAAACAATGAATTTATTCATCAACCCATCATGTCTGACGAAGCACATTTTCATTTAAATGGCTTCATCAGAAAGCAAAACTCTAATTTCTGGGGTACAGAAAATCCATGAATAATTCATCATCACCAATGTACCCTGCATATGCATTGTGTGGTGTGAGGTCACCTTGCAGAAAGTTATTGGGTAGAAATGTGAGTGCAAGAGATAGCTCTTTTTTTTTGTGATTTTTTTTTTGTAAAATAGCATGACTGTGTAAAAACATGGTACAAACTACTACCCTGTTAAAATGTAATAAAAGGAATTCTAAAAGGAGTTCTAAGGTACTAAGTCTGTCAAGGAATGTTGGCATGTGTTAAGAATTCAAAGTAACAATGCAAGGGTTTAACTGAGATAGATATCCCTAACCAACAGGGCAACGGGTGATTGTTGGTAAAGTATGTTTTTAAGTGCCAAGAAGCCTGGGAACAGGCCCCCACGGTCACCTTGTATGGTACAGAAATGCAGTGTGTGGTACCTAACAAATAAACATAGTTCATTACTTTTCTAACAACCTACTTCGCACCTCTACTTTTACCCTTTGTGTCACTATACCCCACTCCCACTAACATGTAAGCTCAGCAGGGTCCTCCACCCCCTCTGTTCCTGTACGTCCTGTTGTCTGGTTACAATTACTTTTCTGTTAGTCCACCCATTGTACAGCGCTACGGAATCTGATGGCGCTATATAAATAATATAAATAAAAATAATTAAACACAAAAAAACTGATAAACAATATAATAGCATGGAGAATACAAGGCACAATGGTAGGAGAAATAGCAGAATAAGCACTGTCCCCATCCTACCGAGCAATGGCTCAAGTCAGGGTCCACCAAGAGTCCCTTGTTCTCCCTCACAGGACAAACTAAGTTATAGATATTGGGTCCCACACCTGGGCTCCACTCAGGGCTACCGCTGTTGAGCCAATACTTAAGAGACCAAGCACCCCGAGGAACGCATTTGCGGCCGTGGAGAGTTTATGGACAGTCCCGTCCTTTCTCACCATCAGTGATCGTGCTGTGCCCCACTGATATTCGGGCAGTTTCTATTTAAGTGCCAACAATATACCTTTACATAACTGGTGCAAAATAAAACGATAAAGTGTGTATAAAGATATTGTTTTCCTATAAATTATATATACTCATATATCCTTGTAGATTCTAGTTATGGTAGTGAAAGACCTAAAATGTGTACAGTTCTAACGGACTAATCATTGAACTAGATTAATCATTTCTTGCTTCATATCCTACATGATATACGGAAGACAAATTGCTTATGGCTATTTCTCAAAGTTTAATAAGAAAATATGAAAAACCAATTTGCAGTGGAAAAGATATAACAGAATTTCTTCTGATTAGGCAGAAAGGATATAATTACTATAAAGATTGCACAGTTAGAAAATAATGACTCTGAATGCAATATTTGAATTTGATGCAAATTTAGTTTGAGATACATTATAGTTATCACATATACTTTTACCTCAAGTACAGGACCTGAAATTCATTACGGATTGAGTTATTTCCCCAAAGTGGGACTAACTTTTGAGATTCCTTCAGAAAATGTATATACAATACAGAATCACTGATTGTCATGCTTCCTATCAGCCATACATCTTTCCTATCACCATGTAAGTCTCTAATCTCAGTCTCCAGATTTTTAGTGAAGTCACAATGACATCCCTGGTGGCATTGCATCCCCTCATTCATATGGCCTTTAAGCAAGTTGGACTCCTTTTAATATGTCCAGCAGTCGCTTGTCTCTCCCTTTCTATCCATCATTGCTCCCTGGAGCACTGTTGTCCTCCCAAACCACTCACATTACTTGTAGCCATGTGTCCCTTTCCAGTTAGTGAAGGCTCAGGGTGAAAGGGACACTCAAAGAGAAACAAAGCAGTTTAGCTTTAGTGTAAAGAGAGTTTTCTTTTTAATTTTACAAAAAGTGCAGATTCCAATAGAAATTTTCACAAATTTACCTTGTTACACTCCCCCTAGCTGTCAACCAGCCAACTGGTCCTTTTACTTCCTGGTTTGTTTATCTCAGTGGAACTAAACTCAAGAGACAGCAATTACTCAGAGCACATGTCTTGCAAAGACTTATCACTGGACTGCATTGGGAAGTCTATAATTGGACAGCCACAGAAAATATGGATAGGGTTAGATGGGGAGTGTAGCGGAGCGCTAGTCTTAGCAGGGACTTTTCTCCGCTCGTTCCTCCAAGGTGTACTCAGGAACAAAGAAGATACTCCAAAGAAACAGTTAAATACAGTAAGGCAAGGCAAGGCAAGATTCTCCCAAAACACCTCCCCAGTAACTGGACAACACTCAGTTTTGGGGGAATAACTGAAGTTTAATGGTGGCACACTGCTTTTTTTGTGATTTTCCGCACAAGGTTGCCGCCCAGGTTGACCTTGTGGGGCACCGAGACACAATGTTAACAAGCCAATGAAACAGTGTTATACATAGAGACACTATACAGTATACACCATACAGTATGTACAAGCCCTCCCCTCTGCCTGGTAGATAATTGAGGTAGATAATGTAATAACTCAATTATCTCCAGGCAGGAAAACCACATATTTTACAAGATTTCAGAAGTACCCCAAAAACATGACATATCCCCACAAATGGCACATCCATGGGTTGCTCTGATCTGGGTAAACAACATATCCAAAAAATCATCCCGGTCAGAGCGAGGGTTCACAAATTCCTTGGAAGCCACTTTCGACTGACCGCACGCATGATTTCATGCCCAAAATAGTTCCAGAGAATTAGGCTGTGGGGCGGTCTTTCTTATCAGTCAAATAATGTGTAAATCGCCAAACAGATCCGTTCGTGCATGGTGTTATTGTACGTATCTGGTTCGGTAGATTATTTCTACCGAATAGCGCTTTGTTTGTGTACTTCTATGTGAACTTAGGTGGAGGTCGAAGTCCCAGCGGTGTTTGCGCCGTTGAGTGTCCGATTTTAGTTCCAGGCACTCGACGACCAAACACTGCTGCCTTTGTTCGTGTCCCAAGATGGCCGCCGCGTGTTTGTCTATACGAACTGCGACCACCTAGCCGACCGCTTAGAATGTTCATGTGATTGTGGTTTATGGAGGTGTGAACTGGGTTAATGAGTGGCACACTCCATAGCTGGGTGGTCCATAGCTGTTTAGCAACAGTATATTGTTAACGTAGTTTACTAGACTAAGAACAATGACAAAATATCAATCTCCTATTTCCCACTCAAAGTTGTTGTAAAGGAATACAAAATTCGTATTCCTTACCCTATAGTATTGAAAAAAACATGTTAGCTGGCCAGTCCCCATTAAATAAGCATTTTACTTACCTTTTTTCCAGTGAAGCGCAGATCCGCCAGTGGATCCATCCTCGATTTGACTCCTTAGCTGAGATCATCATAATTGATGATCTCAGCTAATCTAATGCTTTCTAATGAGGCTATCGTCAATGTGCAGAAAACCGCTTTGCTGTGCCAATCAGCATCCCCTCATAGAGATGCATTGACGTAGTGCTGCACTGACAAAGGAAGCACCTCTACTGGCCCTCTAAGTGACTGCAACTGGAGGTGTCCCTAGGTTGTAACGTAAACAATGCATTTTCTCTAAAAAGGCAGTGTTTACATGAAAATTCTTGAAGAACAAGGCTCGTGACATCGGAACAACTACATTAAGCTGTAGTTGTTCTGGTGACTATCAAACAGTTAACTAATAAAAAAACAAACAAACTATATATTGGTAGCCTAGTATAACACTGGGAAGAATGACAAAATGTCACTCTGCTATCTTCAACTCAAAATAATTTGAAGTGTCCATGCCAGTAACTGCCAGCTAGTTACAGCAGAAAGCTAAACCTAGTCGCATAATAGATTCAATGGCCTACCCCCTCCCTCCCTTATACTGGATATGTTTATATGTTGAATATGTTTATGAAGAAAAAGACACAGACCCACACCTTGAAAATTATCAAAACTGTAGGCAGTGATTCTAAATAATAGAATTTAATATGTATTGATACTTTTAGAAAGATATCCTGAAAGTTGTACTTTTTAAAGATGTGTACTTAGTTTAGTCTAAGTGACTGCTGTTAAATACTCATGCTTCAAAGTAGAATGTGAAATAAATTTGCCAAAACGCCATAATAATATGTGAAAAGCCTAATTCTAATATCAGGACAGATAAAAAATAAAATATATATATATTTTTTTTAAAGACGTACTAGTTGAGTACACATGTTCCACACAAAACTATGATTAAGACATGTATTTCTAAACACATTGCATCTTTTATACTTTATCCATTAATTTAGGTAATGTATTCATCCAGCGCCTTTTTAATAACAATGCTTTCTATGTATCAAAAACAAGAATGTGCCTTTTTTACGACTGTGAGAGTGGCAGATTTTCTGAAACAGGTAATTCTTGAAGTTGTAAATGCTTCTTTTTTTCCCCTTGCAATCAATCATCAGTAAAAATGATAAGAGCAAGTGTCAGAAAGACAGATAAAAAAAATCCGAAAAAAAAAATCACCAATGTAAAAAGGATGCAGGCATGAACAGTTTTCTACAAATTAGTACATGTGCACAAAACTGATATAAATGTAAAAGTGAATACGCCAGTATTTATAAATCACTCCCATAGAAGCACATAACAGTGCTATGTATTGTTAAAAAACAAACAATGATACGTTACGGTGGAACCTCGGAACTCAAATGGTCACTTTCTCTAACAATTAGAAAGTCGAACAAAAATTTAGAGTAAAAAATGTCTCAGTACATGAACGATCCTCGGTACCCAAACAAAACATGCCACAAACATGTTCAATTATAAAGCTATGTCTCACTTTCGACACATTTTAAATGCCAGAAGAACAGTTACCTATTCCAATTCAAACAATAATATCTCTTCTCCTTTCCACTTACTCCATCAACTCTCATTACAGATAAAGTGAAGTTACATTTTCATTTCATTTACTGTACATTGTGTTTATTATTTTTTTATATATGATTTTATGCATGTAAGGTATTATTAAACTGTAAAATGTGTCTTGAAAAACTCTCATTTTGGGGGTTTGGAACGGATTAATCAAACTTACAATAATTCTTATGGGAAATGTGGATTCGATTCTCGAAGAAATCGGAACTCGAACATCCTTCTGGAACGGATTAAGTTTGTGTACTACTGTATACAGATTGGAGCAATTAAAGATGGAAATTAAATCAGAATTGAGCAAACATGTATGTAAATGTGAAAATTGCTTTTTATCTATTAGGGACAAAGTGGCCCTTGTCATAAGGAGTTAATAAAGCCTATTGATAAAGTAACTGTATATTTAATTTACATGCTGTCATTAGTGAGCCGGTGATGGGATTCTTTTTTTAAACTATTATTGTTAAGAAAAGATCCAAATTGAAGTCTGATTGGCTGTAGCTATGCAGGTCTCTCTGTCTCCCTCCTCCTATTTTGTTGCTCTGCAGAGTTCAGCATCGTTCTATCAGTATCATGGATGAGATGCCAGCAACAGATGCTGTGCTATAGCCTTTGCAGTCCTCGGCATCTCTGCTCCTTGTATACCAGATAATCAACAGCACCCTCTCATAGAGGTTGGCCTGACCCTTAGATCTCTCCATTACTTTCCTAGAGTGCAAGCATGAAGCTGCTTTCTAACATTTTATTTGCCAAGATGGCAGGTAAATGTTTCATGGAAGTGAAAAAGAAAATTATGTCCGGTGACGAGAACGAAGCCTTGAAACCTGGAACAGATGCCAAAAGGAAAGAAAAAGAGGCAAAGATGACATATCACAGTGAGATTGTGTGGAGGAATGTAATTCTCATGTCTCTGCTTCACATTGGGGCAGTGTATTCGCTCGTTCTTATTCCCCAGGCACAGATACTCACTTTGCTCTGGGGTAAGTTCACTAAAGATGTCCTGCGTTGATTTTTACTCCTGAGTTGTTATGCACTTTTTCTTTATTAATATATTTTTTAAATGCTATTTAAAACTGTGCTTTCTCTCCCCCTATTCCCGTCTACTAAACATTAAATACAGTTTTTCTTCTAATATCACAAATGTGATTTTAGCAGACTTGCTTTTGCTAAATATCGAACTACAACATCTTTCATATAAATGGTCATCTTTGTCAATTACTTAAAATAGCAACTCATTCATTAGCTACGGGAGAGGGATAAAGAAAAATAATGATTAGCATTCAATTAATAAAAGTACCACAATTGCACAATGTATGTTTTGTTTTCTTTCGTGTAAGAAAGTAACTTAATAACACTATACATAATCATGTCAAATCTTGATTTTTCTTATATTTGATATAAATGTTTTAAATTATCAAAATAACTTCAGTATCTATAAATTATTCTGTTGGATCTCCTTATGGTGAGTATCCTTGTTTAACTGTTCAATGTTTCGAGACACACCTCCCAACGCACTTCATTACTGTATATTCCTGGCATTGATTTGTTTTAACAACCCCATTAAAACTCCATTTAAGGCTGATCACAACTTTAGGCTGTACAGCAGGGCCATGAGATGCTTGGTATAGTAGAAACCTAGGATTTTAGATAAAACACAATTTAACCAATTCATATATGACTACTCTTTTCAGATCTATAGCCATCCGTTCTTACCTGTTGAGCATTGCTGATTCAGTGTCTGCTTCGTAATATAGTCCATGAGGATTTTTGAAGTATTAGACATACCACAAATTAGCAGATATAAAAGGAGATACGGCAATGCAAATCTGAATGTATTATAACCACTTGCTAACCGTACCATAACCACTGATTGTAAAGATGAGGTTACTAGAATGTGATATAGTCAGTTAGTTAAAAGTTGATTTATAGTGTGGATCATTGTAGGGTTTGATTTATAGTTACAGAGATAAGTATCTAGTGTTTGGTAAATCTTTGTGAGTGAGATGTCATGATATCACTATATGTACGAGAATTCTCTGCGTGTTTTCGTGTGTGTGTGTTTGGGCCTAGTAACCGTGCCGCGTGGTGCTGTTGCTAAGGTAACTGGTGTGACTGTTGAAACTGTTTGTGTATTTGTACTGCTTTGAACCAGACGCTCTGTTGAAATCATGGGTGCTTCTGATTCACAAACGGACCTTTGTCTTGTATGTTTAAAAAAAAAAAAAAAAAAAAAAACTTTTCTAAAGAATATGCTGTTTGTGATTATGATGTAACACTGTCCCCCAAAAGATTAAAATACTCTGTGTAGCAGAGAACGGCCTGTTCTGGTAACCAGTGTTCCTGTGGATCCTTGATCCAGATTTAATACAGCAGGTTTACATTGTTATAAATAATATGCTGGGGCTACACAGTAGTTTCTGTATACAGATTGTTGAAACACTGCTAAATGGATCAAGCTGTGCTAAGAGGAACAATGGAGTCCATGGTAGCCAGAACCTGCTTGTCCACTAAGGCCTTAATTCCACCTAGTTTGTACACCCCCCTTGCATCTGTTTCCAACCCCCTACTCTTCCTCCGAAGCTAAAACTGGTATAGCTGGTATTTGCACTCCCCCTGCTCTATTCTCCCCGCCTACCCACATACCTATCTGTTCTTTTGTTTACAATTCTTGTATTTCTGTACCAACCCCCACTGATTCTTTGTAATTTGAACTGACTTCCTTTATGGTAGAAGTGTATTTTAGCATTGAATTTTATTAACAGTTAAATTGTGAGGAGAATTCTTAATAACAGTAACTGACCCTATTGGATAAGATAATTCTCAGCAGTGACATTGTACCATAATCATTGAAATAGCACTAAAATTACTGAACACTGTGTGCATTCAGTGACAGTCTAAAATACAACTGGAAGAAATGATCAATGGTATAAGATGCTAGAGTACACTTTTATCCTTTTTTAGTTACTGGATGGGCCCCTCCCAGCTTTGTCCAAAATATCCCATTTACTAAAATACAAACTGAGATGTTTAATTTACCATAGAACTAAAGCTTTACTCAAGCCTAGATATCAGGGTGAACAGTGATTAAAATAAGCAATAATAAAATAAGCACATAATTAAAGTCTATCTGCTTCATTAGACTTTAGAGAGGCACTCTAGGGCCACCTACTGACCATCTTCGGGAGTTACATTGATATTACATTGTTTAATCATCGTTAACTCTATACTGGCATACAACAGAAGTAGTATTGCTTACCTTATTTTAATATATTTATTGCTATAAGGTTTCATTTTATGTATAAATATATTAAAAGTTAAGTTTTAATTTTAGACCCATAAAGATTATTTTGATACAATTACTTACCCTTTGGTGACACCTACTCGTAGGTTTTTGGTTTAACACTTTTTTTATTTTTACCATCTGCCAAATGCTGACTAGTAAACTTAGCTCACCCCCCTTCCACCTATCTTACTACTCCCAGACCGGAACCTATTACTGAGCAGCCTTGCCGAAGTCCCATACTAGCCCGACAATTGACTGGCACCCTTCTATCCCAACATTGCCAAATGCCCCTCCGACTTACACAGGGCCCAACACACGTTGATGAAAATGGCCAAATACAACGGGCAGATCCAGTGTTTGTCTATGTCCCCTTCACCACAACTGATCTATTTAATTGGAAGACCCATAACTCTTCATATATACCGATAAGCCTCAAGTCATGACAGATTTGGTCACCTCCATTATACAAACACACAATCCCACCTGGGCCAATTGTCAGCAATTATTACTGACCTTTGGAACATAAATGGTGCTGACATGATCCATCTAAAGGCCTATCAACAAGCCATTACTGCTGGCATGAAGGCAGGAGGGAAAAAGGCAATTAACTTGTCCAGGACGGCTGAAGTGTTACAAATAGCTAATGAATCACCCAGTGCTTTTTATGAGAGACTGCTTGAGTCAAATAGATTGTATACTCCTCTTAATCCAGAGGCCCCTGAGAAAACTTCCGAATGATAGACTCAGCATTTGTCAGCCAGGCCCAGAGCGATTTTAAGGGAAAGCTACAAAAATTAGAGGGATTTGCAGGGATATCCATGTCACAGCTAATGGAGGTTGCAAATAGGGTGCATATGAATAGGGAAACAGACAAAGAGGGAAGAACGTTAAAATGAGGAAGAAGGCAGATATGCTAGTGGTAGCTATCACAAGTGTAGAAAGACAGGGAAGGGAAGTGAATAAAGGAGTCGAGAATAGGCTGAGTAAGGGACCTTTAAGTAGGAATCAATGTGCGTTTTGTAGAGAGGAAGGACATTGGAAGAATGAGTGTCCACAGAGAGAGCATTATGAAAATAATAGACAAGGCGAGAGAATAGTACGGGGAGGTTATAGTGCTTGCTATAGAGGAAGAGGAAGTTTTGGAGGGAACGGTAGGAATAGTAGAGGGAGTGTTCAAGGAGATAGACATTATCCACCTATTAAGAGACCAAGAGATAGAGAGGATAGAGATTTTGTGGGTCTGGCTGACACTATCATGGAAGACTATTGATACCGACTTGGCCGAGTGGAGCCTATGGTCGATGTAGCAATAGGGGGAAAGAGAAGTCCTTTCATGATTGACACAGGTGCTGAACATTCTGTGGTGACCAAGTTGGTAGCTCCTCCATCTGAGAGGACTATAACTGTGATAGGAGCTACTGGGAAAAGCGCTGCTAGACCGATTCTCAGGAGTTGTACATGCATTTTAGGAGGCCATTTTGTTAAGCACCAGTTCCTATACATGCCCGGAGTGTCCAGTTTAAGTTCTAGGATGAGATCTATTATCAAAGCTTCAAGCTCAGATGACATTTCTGCCCAATGGATCAACATCCCTGCAGTTTAATAAATCACCTGGCATAATAGTGGTGTTGGTGCCAAAAGAAGAATGGCGTTTCTATTCTGTAATAATAAATGCAAACCCTAAGAGTGATGGATCTGTATTTGAAATTCCAGGAGTATGGGCAGAAAATAATCCTCCAGGACTTGCCCGTAATATCCCACCGATATATGTTGAGTTAAAGCTTGGGGTATATCCTGTTAGCCTCCCTATGTTGTTCTTTTATCTACCCCAACAGCTGTAAAGGTGGCAGACCAGCGACAGATTCTTGGCAAGCTATTCCAGATCCTGAAAATCCTTGTAAGATCTGGTTAAAGCAGGTAACTCAGTCGGAGTGAGAAATAATACGAGGTGATATTGGGACATCTTAGTTGAAAGTAACAACAGATATCAGCAAGTAGATGTTTTGACAGCCATAATAAAGCCTGACCACATACCTACGTGTCATAGCCAGAGTGTCTCGAAGGGACCTCTATGAAGAAAAGTGAGGATCAGAAGAACGACAATCCTTGCAGCCCTCACAATTGGGAAGCTGAGGTGCCGTCGCACGGTTGAAGAATAGAAATGAGGACTTTTGAAATAATATGTTATATTATGTGTTTAGGCAGTTTTGTGATTTTTCAGGAAGGTAAGAGTACAGACATACAGAATTGTGATAGTTGCATTAAGACTACAAAAACAGGTAATCAAATATCCCAAACTCTTATTTGGCACTCACAGTATGAGAGTAAGGGATCTGTATCTAAATGTAGATATTTAGATATTGATTACAGTGTGTGTCACCCAGCAGTGGGAGAGCTTAAATGTTTTGATCCCCAATTCCAACCCCGTACAATTTGGTTGGTAATTCGGAACAGTAACTCCCAGGGGGCATTCTACTATTTGATGCATGTAAGGCGATCTCGGGTAGTGGAAATCCTTGGAATGTATGTGGTAATCTTAAATGAACAAACTTATGGGTTCAACAACAAATATTTATGCCCTAGTAAAGGATCTACTGATACTGACTGCCCAAATAGAGACTTTAACTGTTGCTCATATTGGTCATGTGTAGGGTGGGCGACCTGGGGAAAGATAGTAGATCAAGACATGATTAACAAAAGGTTGCCCACTGCACCGTATTGAAAACTATGGAGTGTAACCCTGTGCATACGACCATTTCCAATCCACAGCACTTCATTGACAAGTTTGGGAATCTCTTTGGGTTTCAAAATACATGGTACAGGAGTAGATCCAGGGACCATAATATATGTAGGTCTTGAAATTGAGACGACAGCTTCTCAAACTCATTAGGTTTTTCATTCCTTCTATGAGGAGATGAGTGTTGAGGATAAAATTCCCCATAATGTTAAGAACCTATTTATTGATTTGGCTGAGAGTATTGCAGGTAGTCTTAATATAACTAACTGTTTTGTATGTGGAGGTACTAATATGGGAGACCAGTGGCCATGGGAAGCAAAGGAAGCATGGTACCCTGGTTCTGAGACAGATGAACAACAGATACTTTCTCAGTCTGATCATCAAGTAAGTACTAGAGGTAAATCAGAATGGTGGTTAAAAACCTCCATTATAGGTCACGTATGTTTAGCCAGGAAAGGGCCATTGTATACCACACCTGTTGGTGAGTTAATGTGTCTAGGACAGAAAGCCTATAATGCCGATACTAAAGATACTACTTGGTGGTCAGCTTCAAATGTCTCAATGCCTACTAATCCGTTTGCAAATTACACCCATTTAAAAGAGGTATGGTTTGACTTATCTGCTACATCCAATTGGAAAGCCCCAGCAAATCTATACTGGATCTGTGGTAAGAAAGCATATTCAGAGTTACCACAAGACTGGGAAGGGGCATCCTTGAATATAGGTAGCTGGGAAGATGATGAGTGGCCTCCCCAACGCATTATTAATTACTATGGACCTGCTACCTGGGCTGAAGATGGTACTTATGGATATAGAACCCCAATATATATGCTCAACCGTATTATAAGATTACAGACAGTGGCTGAACTTACCAGTCACATGGTTAAACGTACGCATGTACCGACTCAGGTCTGGAATGGGTATAATCCTAGTAGTTGGTTTGGAAGTTGGTATGAGCAGCTTGGAGGGATTAAGGCGTTAGTAGGAGGAGTAGTATTTATTATATTCTTATGTCTCTTTCTGCCCTGCCTAATTCCATTAGTGGTCAGATCTATACGTAGTATCATAGAGAGTACTATAGAAAGAAAGACAGCTGCTCATGTAATGGCTGTCTGTAGATATGAACCTTTAGCCCAAAGAGAGCATATTCAGGATGGGGAATGCTGAAAGAATATGCTAAAGATGCTTACGAGGTCTGTTCTGGTCCAATGGCTATTTGAGAGGTGTTGGCAAACTATGATTGATGATGCATCTGGAATTATATCAAAGGGGGGAATGTGATGGAATTCCAGCATGGTCAAAATTTAGTAGGCCGAAATCTCCATGTAGCATATACAAGTACAGGTGTTTGTTGTATCTGTTAGTTAGTTACATGTAGCTAAGATACTGTCATCAATGTACTGAACATGTGCAGGAATGTAGGAACTGAAATCGCACTCCTTTGTTTCGGATGAGCCATGTGGTCTGACTGGATGAGCAAGTCCAGACTCTGTTCATTGATTAGTTAAGGGTATGTGTGGGTGTAGCTATTTATGGGAGGAGCTATATTGCTATATAAGGAATGTACTCCATGTGCTCTGGGCTAATACCTTTTGAACACAAGTTCAGTGTGAGACCCGATCGGTACGTGAATAAAGGCCTCTTACTTCCTGAAGACTTGTGTCCATCTCTCTGTGTCTGGCTTCTGCAAGTTTACTCGGTTACATTACTTCACTGGCCACTCAGGCTTGAATACAGTAAGAATTTTACTATATTTATGGAGGGGCCCAGGAGGGCTAGACGGTGGTTTTAACACTGTAGGGTCAGGAATATGCGTTTTTGTTCCTGACCCTATAGTGATCATTTAAGGAGGAAGTCAGTTGTACAAGTTGTGATCAAAACAAAATGTAAACAAAACCTGGAATTTGCACTACATGTCTGTTAATTCACCTCTTTCATATTAAGTACACACACACACACACACACACTTGTTATATATCATTTAGTTCAGGGGAAACAGGGCTTTCATTGCATATCAAATATTTATATCTTAAACATAATTTAATATAAATAAAATTTTAAAAACTGAGAAATTAAGAAATATTATTTTTCACATTATGCATGGCATTTTAACAGTTAATATCATAATACTGTTAGTTTTTACTGCAATAAATTATACATATTTGTATTCAGCGATGTCTCACAAGTACAAAAGTACCCACTATGTACAGTTCTATGGTGTTTTGGAGAGTTCCAGGCAGAGGCGTAACTAGAAACCACTGGCCCCAGTGCGAAAATTGCCCTGTGGCGCCCCCATATGTTTACCCTCCCCCTCCCATGCAGACTCACACATACACACATTGATACAGACACACACACATATACATACAAACAAACACACATATATACAAAATGTTTTAGTCACCCTCCTGTTTCCTACCTTTTAGATGCAGGAGGGTGACTTCCCTGAAGTCCAGTGGTGGCTCAGCCTGATGGGAGTCAGAGTTCCCACTCTGACTCCCTCCTCTCCTTTCTCCCGTGCAGCTCCCGGTGTAAGCTGGGAGATGTGACGGGGCAGTCACTTCCTCCCAGCTCTGATGTCATCTCAGGAGGCATGGTCAGCTGTTAAAGCACCGCAGCGCTGGCCAGGCCCCCTGGTAATCCATAGCCATCGGGTGGCCCTAACAGCATGGGCCACACGATGGGCCCCTTAACGTACGGCCCCAGCGGTTATTCCATGCGGGCCGGGGCTGCAACACATGTTGGCGGGCACCACAGTCGCAGGGGTCACAGCGGCGAATGGGTCCATCACTACAGGGGCCCAGCCACCCTGCGGCCGCGGTGCCTCTGATTACAGGGTCAAATATAGGGCTGTCCCCTTTTTCATTTTTACACATTGAAATTTGCCAGGTTGGTTTGCTGGGCCTATGCTGTGTTTGGGACTGTACGGCAGTCCAGGAATAAAAAAAAAAATTAACCCCAGTATGGCATGCCATTTGTAAAAAAAAAAACGGACAACCCAGGGTATTAAAAATGGGGTATGTCCAGTCTTTTATAGTAGCCACTTGGTCACAAACCCTGGCCAAAGTTAGCGTTCATATTAGTTTTTTGCATTTTTCACAGAAAGACTGCACTTTCATTAATTATATCATTATCATTATACATTTTACTGCTCTAAAACCCTCATTTTTGTGTTCAGCGATGTCACATGAGTAAAACAGTGCCATTCATGTACAGGTTGTATGGAGTTTTGGAAAGTCACAGGGTCAAATATATAAGGCTTGCCCATTAAATTTTTTCCACATTAAAATTTGCCAGATTGGTTATGGTGCCTTTGAGATTGTATGGCAGCCCAGGAATGAGGTTTACCCCAATCATTGCATACCATTTGCAAAAGTAGACAACCCAGGGTATTCAAAATGGGATATGTCCAGTCTTTTTTAGTAGCCACTTGGTCACAAACCCTGGCCAAAATTAGAGCCTTAGTTCGGCGAAACGCGCGTCGGGCCTCCCGGCACTGGATCCGATTTGGTGCTAATGATAATGTCTCTTGGGCTATTGTGTCCATACATCATTATTCTGCTACCTTGCTACACCTCGGATCCTCCGTTCCTTCTTGCTGACTACCATATCAGATGAATGGAAACAGATCACTCCATCAGCGTTATTGTAGCTTAGCTTGGGTATATATTTTTATAGATTAGGTGCCCTTGAAGGCACAGTTTAGCGCTGCCACTTATTCTTCTTTATACTAGACTTAACCGCTAACAGTTTCAGTTTAGTCTTACTCTGTACGCATACCGATAGGTGCCCACGAAGGCACAGTTTAGTTAATCTGTTACCTAATCTATTACCTTTATGCTACCTTCCATTCTATCCTCTTAGAGTACAGTTGGCTTATTCTTTCCTATTTTAGACAGGTGCCCTCGAAGGCACAGTTTAGGACACATTGGGGCAACTCTCTACCCTTTGTAATTACTGCCTATCAATGCTTATTACGCTGAGTTAGTAGGATTTCCTATTTTAGATAGGTGCCCACGAAGGCACAGTATAGGATATGTTTGGTTACCTCTCCACTCTCTGTAATTACTGCTGATTAATGCTTATTACGCTGATTGGGTAGGATTTCTGTTTCTTTAACAAGGGGCATCAACCTACTAGTCGCATTTATTTATTTGTTATATACCCCTTACTCACTGTGCCACTACTGCATGGCACAAAAGTTTTGCACCATTCAGGGTGCTTACCCAGTGTTTATTTCAAACAGCTTGTTTGGGTTACATGGGATTTGAATCCCACGACCGTTTGCTACACAGCTAATCCAGCTATAACTTGGTTACCTATGAACATTGTAACTGTATATTGCTACTGTGCATATTAATAACTTTGTTGCAATCTAATCACGACCATTGTGTGGCGACTAGCTATTGGGGGTTTATCTACTTCATTTTCCCCCTTACTTCTGGGTTTTTCTTGCCCTTTTTGAGTTATATGTTCTTCATGTATGTCCGGTTTACTCCCCTCCCGTCTGTTTGTTCTCCTCACTTAGGAGATTATTTAGTCACGACTTTTGTCTCAGTCATTTTCATTGAGACATTAGCCTATAGTGACCTAGTGTCTGTTTGTGGGGGTTTTTAGTTTATATATTTATTAATAAAGTTATTTTCTGATCCCTTTGAGCATTATTTTGGGAAAGACCTTTCTCTTTCGTTTTATTATCAATTCTTTCATTTAGGGTTACCCCCTGGTCTGTTCCCTACTTGATCTATTAGTGATCTATATATAGGGCAAACTTTCTATGCTGGCCAAAATTAGCGTTTATATTAGTTTTTTGCATTTTTCACAAAAACAAAATGCCCTTTCACTGATAATATCATCGTCATTTTAAGGTTTACTGCTGTAAAACACTCATTTGTTTTCATCAATGTCACACAAGTAAAACAGTAACCCCCTTCCCCCCATGTACAGGTTTTATGTGGTTTTGGAAGGTTACAGGGACAAATATAGGGCTTTATTTCCCTGCAGGCTGTTTGAGTCACAGCCAGGGGAGGTATGGATAGGGCTGCATAAACAGAAACAAAAGTAATTAAAACGCAGAAAATTGAGCAGTGAGGCATGATCTACACCAGGGATAGGCATCCTTCGGCACTCCAGTTATTGTGGACTACATCCCCATAATGCTCTTACACACATAATGCTGACAAAGCATCATGGGAGGTGTAGTCCAAAACATCTGGTTGCCTATGCCTGATCTACACAATAAAACTTCTTCACTAAGTTAAAATTGTTTTGATGCCTATAGTACATTTTAACCCCTTAAGGACACATGACGAAAATATTCGTATGTATGTAGGATCCAAAAAGATCAAATCTACCAAAACAATTAATTGGAACAAGAACCTATGGATCTATATAGGTTTTATGTAGGTTTTATGTAGATATAGATCCATAGGTTCTTGTTCCAATTAATTGTTTTGGTAGATTTGATCTTTTTGGATCCTACATACATTCATTCTCTTATTTCTCTCATTTCATCTACACATGCATATTATTACTGTATTGTGTTTGCACATTGCTATATTCTTGGAAACTGGATTTCTATTTATTTCTATTTATTTTTCCATTTATTTCTTCTTTTTGGCTTTTTGCCTCAGATCAGACTATATTGTTACTTCACATAGTAACCTCTATGGTGATTTATTATGCTCATTTCTCACATTCCAGCAGTTTATCTATATGTATACTATTCATGCATACTAATTGTTTATTTGTTTATAGGTTGGTCTTTCACCTGTGAGCCTTGTTTAATATCTTTATTTAATTTCTCCTACTCCGTATTATGTATGATATATATTGAATGTTTCGCTTTTCTCTGCCCGTGTGGGGACAGATTTCTCTTTGCATGTACCTTTCTTTTGTATATAGGACTTTTTTTTACGTGCGTCATAGCACGTTTGATTCTCAAGTGTTCTGTATTCTGCGCTCTTCGGACGCATGCGCAGAAGATCGGATACTCGTCATAGGAAGTGTGTCACTGCGTTCCAAGCTGGAACGCACGCCGCCGGTGAACGGAATCAAGAAGAATTACCATGGGTATAAGAAGCTTCCCCATAGATGCCTCTACATACATCCCTGAAGAAGTCCTTGTTATTTTATTCGGACGAAACGCGTTGGATGACGGACTCTATGTTGTTCCTGTATTATTTTATGCTTTTTATTATTCCCTGCTTGTCCCATCTATGCAAGCTGGAATTCGTTTTTTATTCATCAAGCTGAGTTCCACTTGAAGTGGATACATGCCTACTACACTTCTTTGTCTGTAAGTGCAACCAATAAATACGCTTTGTTACTTTTTTACGTATTTCACCATGTATGGCTCCCTTTTTCCATTTCTTTGAGGTTATTTACATATTTGAATCTACTATCAAGTCTCCTATCATTATACATACCCCAGGGGGGTGAGAAGCCTGATTTTCACTTTTGTTTGTGAGTTCAATACCAACTCCATTTTTCCATTATTTAATCTATACAGTATTATGCTATGATCTGTATTTTCTTATTATCCTAGATTTCCCTACATTCTTATATTACTACTCTGGTCACTGTATCCAGGTTGTATCTAATATTATATGCTAATTGAAAGTGTTTTCCACTTTTTGTTTTCACATAGTATGGAGTAGTGGCCTTTGAATTTAGCTGCGATTAGGTCGTTAGTAACTTTGATAAGGGCAGTCTCAGTAGAGTGGAGAGGGTGGAAGCCAGATTGAAGAGGGTCAAGGAGAGAGTTGGAATTGAGACATACGGGTAAAGACAAGTCTTTCCAAAAGCTTTGAGGTAGAAGGGAGCAGGGATATGGGACGATAGTTAGAGGGGGAGGAGGGGTCAAGAGATGTTTTTTTCAGGATGGGTATTACAGTGGCATTGACAAGAAAAGCATTTACATGGCAGTGCATTGTGAAAATACTTTTACTTTTCAAGAAATTACAGTTAAAGGGACACTATAGTCACCAGAACAACTACAGTTTATTGTATTTGTTCTGGTGAGTAGAATCATTACCTTCAGGCTTTTTGCTGTAAATACTGTCTTTTCAGAGAAAATGCAGTGTTTACATTACAGCCTAGGTATACCTCCACTGGCCACTCCTCGGATAGCTGTTAGAGATCCTTCCTGGGTCATGGCTGCCTAAAATGCATCCAACATTCAGTGTCTCCACCCTCTGCATGCAGACACTGAACTTTCCTCATAGAGATGCATTGATTGGCCAGGGCTGTGTTTGAATTGTGCTGAACTCTGCCCCTTATCTGCCTCTTTGTCAATCTCAGCCAATCCTATGGGGTAGCATTGTGATTGGATCAGGCTACCACTTCTGCTGATGTCACCAGGCAGTGGGCAGGTCAAAGGAAACAGTGACAAAACCAGAAGCTTCAGACTTGAATACAAGTAAGATTTACTATATTTAGGGAGGCATGAGGGGACCAGGGTGGCTAGATGGTGGTTTTAACCCTATAGGGTCAGGAATACATGTTTGTTTTCCTGACCATATAGTGCTCCTTTAACAATCTTTACTTACTTGAATTTACAGATAATTTGCTCAGTGATTCAGCGTTAACCAAGCATGGATATAATGTGAACTTCAATTCCAATAAATGTAAATAACAAAATATTGACTCATCTGCTAGTTTATGTAGATAACGTGATCTTGTAAGGGTGAAAGACAACAGGACTCATAATTTAGGAGCCTAGCTTGTGAAGATTCTATAAGTGTCTGTTTTAATCTCAAAAGCATCTTATCAAGCAGTAATCACAGTTTGTACTCACATCAGAGTAGCATATGTCTCTGCTTCAGACTCTGTAACTCTATCCCCAAGACGAAGGTAGCAAAATCTCACAGGGTTATTCATCAAGAAAATAATTCAAAGTGAATTCAAACAAAGGCTTAGATTTACAAAGTTACATAAGATGAAAAAAGACTTGCGTCCATCAAGTTCAGCCAGAAGCACTTTGGTTTACTGAAGTGCTTTGTGGCTGAGGAGTATCCCATTTAAAATGACAGTTTATAAAAGTGCCGATTTCAACTGGAAATCATTTTTTTTAAAAGAATGAATGAAACAATCCTTGGCTGTTAATCAAACAGCGATGGGGGTTTCTTGCTGCTAACTCCCCAGAGCCTCCCTCCTGCATACCTCAGACCTGCGTCCAGACTTCAGATCAGTATGTTGCTCGCACATTCACGGAGGGAGCCCTCCAGAGGCTCTCATTGAGGTTATTTCCCTATGAAGAGGCTATAAGTCTCTTCCAGGGAAAAGGGGGAAGGCTTGCAAAGGCTGCAGTTCATAAGATCTGTTTTGCAACCAGTTTTAAGATATAACCCCAATGAATACATGCATGAAAATACATGCATAAATTCATTGGGGGTGTATCTACTAAACAGTGATTTATATATATATTTTCTAATAAGACAGTGGAGTATTCCTGTAAAATCTGTGGGAATTTTTGTAGATAAAAGTTTTGGAAAAGTTTTTTTTTTTTTTTTTTTCTAACATCAAATCATTTCTAATTCGGATTCAAACTAACTGAATCAAGTCAACTTGTAATGTAAACGAACACTCCACTGAACGTTATTTTTAAAAACAATTTAGTAGATATTTAATCAAAGAAAACATGCATATGTTTTTTCTGCATGTTGTTTTGCGGTGTATATGAAGTAATAACCTGCTATCTGCAACCTTTGCACTGTCTCCCAACTTTCTGTAAAACAGACGTTTAGTTTGTGCAGAGAAATACACACTCACTGAGAAGCCTCTGTAGCTTGCCTGCGGGCACCTGAACCTTAGTGCTTAGTTCATTAGGAAGGGGGAAAGGCAGGCACGTGTCAGCCCTGTTTTCTTCCCGTGGGCCCTTTCGAGCCGGTGGGGAGATCAAAGATCTCTCACCGGCCTAAAGGCCCTTCATTAGAGGAGACAGGGGGAGGGGGAGGAGGGGGACTCGGAGACAGGGGGAGGGACCTGGGAGAAGATCGCTCCTCCCGTGAGCAGGCTGTGTGGAGCATTACAGGAGACAGCCTGCAGCCAGAGGAGCTGCAGGTTTCACAGAACTCACCACTGACCACTGCACCACCAGGGCTGGCTATGTCCTCCCTCTCTTTCACCAAAGATAAGAAAAAGGGAGGTGGGATAAAGATTTTAATAATTATTTTAAAAAAATGATAGTTTGCTCCCTGCACACCTCACACTCTACAACAAACAGTCACACACACACACACAGCACCCCTTATAACACAGCACCCTCTCACACACACAGCACCCCTTATAACACAGCACTCTTTATACGCAGTACCCTCACACAGCACCCCTTATACACAGAACCCCTCACACACACAAAGCACCCCACACACACGCATCGCCACACACACACGCAGCACCCCTCACACACACACACACACAACACCCCTCACACACACAGCACCCCCACACACACACAGCTCCCCTGACACACACCGCACCCCCCACACACACAGCACCTCTGAAAAACACACTGTACCCCTTAAAACACACTGCACCCCTCACACACAAACACATACACCACATCCCTCACTGCAGTCCGGGTGTGTGTATTCAGCAGCCTGTGTGTATCCTGCAGCCTGTGTGTGTGTCCAGCAGCCTGTGCGTGTGTATCCAGCAGCCTGTGTGTGTGTATATCCAGCAGTCTGTGTGTGTTCAGCAGTCTGTGTGTGTGTGTTCAGCAGTCTGTGTGTATGGATGTATTGCATTTGTTGATGGTACCAATAAATATAAACTTAATTTTATCGATAATTTACATTTTTATTCCTGTGAGTTATTGTGTAGGCAGGGCCCCAGTGCACTGCTTTGCCCGGGGCCTGTAATGCTGTTAAGATTGCACTGTATTTATTAACTGTCACAAATATGACAGACTCCAGTCACATACAGCACTTAAGCAAGGATCATGGTCAGAACAGCCAAACTGGAAAAATTCTCTAAGTCATATATACTTTAGTTTAAATACTGTAGCCTTAAACTTAAAATTCACTTTGAATCTCACTTTAATAAATAACCTTATTAGTGTTGACCCATTAGAAATGAAAGTTGATCTGAATGTGCTAGAAGAGTTAAAGACTGTAGAGCTAACATGTGTGAATGTTATTAAATGTTATCTATAATCTATATTACAACAACAGCACCTAAGAGTTGCTGAAAATATTTCACTTTAGTAGGTAACCCTGTCAAAGTCAAATTCCTACCGGATAGAAACTCTTGATGCTAAAAAGTGATTGACCACTAGGGGTCACTCTGAGGTTGTTACTGAATTCTAAACCCAGACTACAGTAAAGACACTGACAGCCACTGCTCATTGGCATTAAGCACTAGTGAGCATAGTCCTCCTCAATAAAGTTAACAGTTAGAATGCTTAATAGTAGACATGAGCATTGCATTTCAAACTAATTGTCCTTAATCACATTTTTGGGCAAATTGGTGGACAAAAAAACATGTTGATTTCACTCATAAAAAAAATGTGAGAAGTGATCAAAATGGAAAAAAATGCGAAAAAAGCAGGACCCGTAAAATATATATTACATTTTTAATAAATATATAATGCATAAAGATAGAATTATATTATGTTTTTGCTGCTTCTTCTCTTTCCCCCTCTACTGGTTACTTCTTTTCACTTGATCTGTGAACCAAATGACATGGAATGGCACCTATTAATGTAGTACAAAAAATTTATCTAATATTTATATTATCCAGTACACTGATTGGCCAAATTTGCACCATTGTGGTTTGTCTGAACTGTTTTTGCTGAAACGATTGAATAGACAAAATTTGTCTAAACAAACGCCTCAGACAAGTCCCAAATTGCCGAAACTATTTTTTTCTTCTTTTAATGCACCGATTCAGAAAAACAAGATTTGTTTGCAGAGCACAATTCTAAGTATTTTAGCAGAAAAAAGCCATCAATATGTAATAAGAGGCAGAGTAAAACCCCAAATTAATTGTAAATCTGAGAAAAGGGAAAAAAACAAAACGGAAATAAGCCACAAAGTGGCCAGTGGAAGTATTTCTAGCCTGCAATGTAAATACTTCATTTACTCTGTTTACAACAACAAAAAGCCAGAAGGGACTGATTATACTCACCATAACAAATACAATAAGCTGTAGTTGTTCTGGTGACTATAGTGCCCCTTTAAATGTTTATCAGCACTGTGTTAGTAAGAATTCTAGAGATGAGCATCTTTGTTTCAGTTGCAAGCTCATGTCTGATTCTTTATTACTGTCATATATTTATATTTTTATTGTATACCTGTGAATCCCTCTGCATAACACCTACCACTTCAAATCGTAGAAAACTTGAAAGCTGGTTGTGAGTTTTCGTACTCTGAGAACCTGGCTCAATCCGTACACACTACACAGAGACTCCATAGTAAGAGGAGCTTCCAGGTTATAATAGACCACCCACCTTTTAAGTATTATACTAATATTGCCATTAACAAAAACATACACTACACTGTAAGATATACAAACCTGTATTCCTAATGCTATACTGTCCCTGTCCTTCGATCTATAAAGGTCTCCCCTGTGTGAAATAAAAAAAAAGGATTCACTAGGAACATAAACGAATATGTTTTTACATAGTGGCACACATTTTGCTGTTTTGTTTCACACACACACACACACACACACACACACACGCACACACACCAGGGATGACCAAAAGGTAGATCCACAGATGTTGTAGAACTGCAACTCCGATGATGCTTTACATGCCTTTAGAATGTCAAAGCATCTTGGAAACTGTATTTTTAAAACATCTGGGTATCTACCTTTAGGAACCCCTAATATAGACCATCCTTACTGCAATTTGACAAATTTAATATACTTGAAGAAGATCGGATGTATGGTACTGTAAAGAGAGATATGAGCTGAGCTATGATATTGGAAGCGATATGGGCCTGATAAGGAAGAAAAGAGGATTGATGAAGCAGTGGGACAGGAAGTGGAAACAATATGAAACTGGGGAGAGGAATAGGTTATAGCACGAATGAGTGCGTTTATTTACATTTACTGTGAAAATGTGTCTGTGTGTGCTGTCTATACCTATGCATCATTTTGTATGATAAAGGCATCTGGCATAGGAACTATTCATTCAGATAAAATAGCTAATTACCTTTGGAGTAATTAGACATTTTTATTCTACAATATTGAATAACTAAATTGGACAATAAGTATTTTTTTTTAACTCTTTTTAAATATGTTTGTTGTGCCATTAAACAACACATTCAGTGTATTATTTTTCACTAAACTCCTGTAAGCCATTTAAATAATGAAATCAGTGCCTTAGTGGTATTCTTTTACAAGCTATAAACAGAACGATAGGGGCTCTCTGTCAATTATGTACAAATTAACTTCAATTTCAAAAATGTTTTATGGAACCAGAATTTTAAAGCAATAAATAGTTGCCTCTGTAACTGTTCATTAAGCAATTATATTTCACATGCTTGGAGATAAAATAAACAGGTTTCATAGTAATACAGGGATTAAAAATGTGAGTGCTACTAGCTGGGCCTTAAAGAGACGCTATAGACACCCATACCATTTTATCTCAATGAAGTGGTCTTGGTGCCATGTTCTTTTCATTTTAATCCTGCAACTGCAAACATTGCCTGTAGGAATGACAATGTTTACCTTGCAGGTTTAATTGCCCCTAGTGGCTCTCACTCTGGTGCTTCTGTCCAAACAGCCAAGTGAAACTCACTGTTTCATATAGATAGTCTCATAAAGGTCATCTAAATGGAGCAACGTGGGATTTTACCACACATTTGCCCTGGCCTTTCAATGCTTTCCTCGGAGGACATCAGCCTTGGACACCGTACAGCAGTGCAGAAACTGGCCCAGCGAGGTAAGTTAAATAGCTTTATTTTGTAGAAATGGCTAGCGCTGAGTGAAAATTGTTACCCATGTTAGCTTTACTAAGAACCATTTGTCTGTAAATCTAAATAAAACCTCAATTGTATAAAACAGTGAATAACTGTAAATAACAATTTTTCTCGGTATCTTTCATGATTTATAGATTGTGTTAATAATCATATGGGTAAATAATCTAAATGTTATGATTATTTGCAATTACAGTGTTCACATGACAGACTGTCTGAAACAGAATCTTCTTTTTTTACTGACATGGAATTGGTGGCACTTGTTACTACTATAGAGGGTCCCACTATTTGGTAGAAAAGGAGCTGTTAATATTTAAACTAGAACAAGTCAACCTGTATGCTGTGACGGTATGATTCTGCTAGCAGATATAATGGGGGAACCAGATGTAATTAGCACATTTGATGGGGCGAAGCACATGACAGAGAATGCAATTTAATTGGCTATAAACATTTTAGGAAGGACTTGGTGAATGAGGGCAGAGGTATCTCATATGTTGTACTTGATATGTCTAGTGTTAAAGGCTTACTTCAAGCACCATGACCACTTCAGTGTTTTTCAGTGGTCATGGTGCTTGGAATCTCTATGTGCATTTTTTTCAGTTTGCTGTTTTCACTAGTTAACAGGCAGTCATGAAAGAGAAGGGTAGGGGGAGAGCAAGAGAGGCAGGGATTAAAGGAACACTATAGTCACTTCAATTACTTTAGCTAAATAAAGCAGTTTAAGTGTATAGATCATTCCCCTGCAATTTCACTGCTCAATTCACTGTCATTTAGGAGTTAAATCACTTTGTTTCTGTTTATGCAGCCCTAGCGACACCTCAACTGGCTATGATTGACAGAGCCTGCATGAAAAAAAAAAACTGGTTTCACTTTCAAACAGATGTAATTTACCTTAAATAATTGTATCTCAATCTCTAAATTGAACTTTAATCACATACAGGAGGCTCTTGCAGGGTCTAGCAAGCTATTAACATAGCAGGGGATAAGAAAATATTAATTAAACAGAACTTGCAATAAAGAAAGCCTAAATAGGGCTCTCTTTACAGGAAGTGTTTATGGAAGGCTGTGCAAGTCACATGCAGGGAGGTGTGACTAGGGTTCATAAACAAAGTGATTTAACTCCTAAATGACAGAGGATTGAGCAGTGAGGCTGCAGGGGCATGTTCTATACACCAAAACTGCTTCATTAAGCTAAAGTTGTTCAGGTGACTATAGTGTCACAGAAGATTTAAAAGGGAGTAAGGGGCATTCTTAGATTCAAGAAACACCTGGGGCTCAAAGCAAAACTCGAAAACCCCAACACTAACATGTCATGGCATATCTTTTTCCTCTTTAGGTTGTCTCTCCTTCTCTCTACTCATGTATAGCATGCTGCTAAAGCTCTCCAGGGTTACATAGCGAAAACAGGCTCCTGTTGTACAGCCAGGTATTCAATGTGATCCTGTCATGCTATTTAATCAGTAGAGGAATGTGTAGGATAGTTCTTTTTCCCAGCTCTCCCTCCCCTTAGTAGCCTCGCAGAGCACTATATTTGTGATATTTCTTTTTAAATCAGGCTGCAAAAAAAAAAAAAAAAAAAAAACCCCACTAACACCCTCCTGCTACCTCCACTACCTTTAGAGATATATGCCTAAAAAGTACCACAGCCAAGGCTTCCACCCCAAAGCCATGCCACTACGGACACAAGGAGGAGTAAGAGGAACAAGGGGGGTTAGAGACACAAAAGAGGGGTAAAAGACAAAAGAGTAAAGGTAAGGAGGTAAGATAGACTAAAGATGGTAAGACGGTCAAAAGGGGGATAAGAGACACAAGAGGGGGTAAGAAACAAACGAAGGGTCAGAGACCACAATGGGGGATTAAGATGCAAAATCAGAAATAAGAATTGCAAATGGCAATATGGAAAAGTGGGTAAGACACTGTAACGGATCACCTGGCACCCCGACTGGGTACCTCCGTTGACGGATGCTCCTAGCGCTTCCTGAGGGCTCCAAGCACTCCAGCCGACACCATAACCACTGTAGACTCCTCCAGAGACCAAGACAGGAACAAACTCTTACAAGAGCTTAGTAGTGATATAGCAAGGAAGTATGACTAGCATAGCAATCCCTTGTAGCAGATTCCCCCAGTAACGAGACGACACTTCATTTTGAGGGTCAAGCAGAACTGACTGTACTGGCACATACAGCCTCTTTTATTCCCAATCCACAAACTTAGTACTGCCCACAGGGTTTTACAGAGCAACCAATAACACACGTACCTTACAGAAAACACTCCCAGCAATAACACACAAAATCCTCCCCTCTGCCTGTGATCTAATTATGGTACACAATGGGTTAAAATAATTATCACAAGCAGGAAAAATACAGTTTTTATATATGTACTATAACTTTAAAAATATACATCCAATCTTCATAAATACATATTACATAAATACATATTATTAATCAGCGTACTTGAAATATAAACATACTAAAATTTTGACAGATCCATTCAGTAGATAAAAAGTTAGCTGGGAGTCCTTTATGACCGACCGCAAGCACAATTTACTGCCCAAAACAGTTCCATAGATTTGGGCTGTGCGGTCGGTCTATTTTACACAGAAAAATGACTAAGTCCCATTCGAATGCACGAACGGGGCCATTCGTGCATTTAGCTTAGTATAGCAGTGAGTTCAAACTGCCGAACGGGACTTAGTCGCTGCAGCTGAAAACGGAGTGTAGGAGAAGGTAAGGGTGAGCGGTGTTCGTTGAAATGTGTAGCCGATTTCAGTTCCATGGATTTGGCTACACATACCGCTGACCTCGTTTGAATGAACAAAGATGGCCGCTGCCACGTGTTCGTTTGTCGAATGGCGGCCACTTCGGCTGCATCCGAAGTGCCAATTGAAATCTACAGAACTGCTCCAGTACAATTTAAAGAGGCAGCAAGTCTTTTAAAATCCAATCTGCTAAAATAGTCTTTAACAGGCAATATCTTCCAAGGGCCATAGTATTAAAGGGGCATTGTTCCCAAAAGTCACAGTATGTCCCCAAATGGTTCTTAAAGGGCCAGCAGCAGCATAATAAAATACAATTTGCCCAAATACTGTATTTAAAGGGTCAAATCTCCCAGGGGCCATAGTCAGCAGGCAGGAGGCGGGTAAACAGGCTTCTCCAATGCCCAGTGGCAAGGTTGGTTTCGCCACAGACACAAGTGTCAGATACACAAATGGGACAAAAGGGGAGTTGTGAGACCTACAGGCCTACACAAGTAAAGACGCATCTTGGGGGGATGGTAGCAGAACACAACTTCACCTACTTAGTCAAAAATTCTTGCACTGGTCCTTTTTGGGTGGAGATAAAATCCAGTTTATACTTTATGTCCATTTAGTAGTTATATTGCTGAAATAAGAGATTGATAAATATTGTCTGTACTTTTATCTTCCGAATGTCCCTAGATGGTTGCCGATTTACTTTAACAAATAAACTTTGTGTGATTCCAAATGGGCCCGTCAGATTTCCCTTTGCTTGCTTCCATTTATTAACATTATGTAATTCTTGCTTCAGTTTACATTCACAAGAGGCAAATTCCATTACTCTCATATAAATTCTTGAATATGTCTTTGCATGCCATTTCATATTACATTCGTTAAGAATAATGCATTACTGACCATTTATTTTGCGGTCTATTACTTACTGTGTTAAACGAAAGTACACATGGATTTTTGTTCTCCTTTTCATTCTTGTGAATGTGAAACTGTTTATGTAATCAGAATCTTAAAGTGAGTAGCAGTGCCAAGTCTCTGGTTTTAGTTAATACGATTTACTGTTAAAAGTCTGTTTCTGGGAAAACATTAAGCCCTCTCTAATGCAGGAGGTAGATTGGAGACTCGGTACTAATCTTAGTGCCCAGTCAGTGTAGGAGCATCTATGCAGGAAGTTTGCCATTCTGAGTTGGGCTAATTTCGAAGATATAACAAATGACGGAGGGTTAAAATAAGCGTTGCCAATTGGTGTTAAAGGGACTATGTATCCCATAATTTGCTCTTAAAATTTTCTTGCCTTCCTTTTATACTGCATATTGCCACTGTAAAACTGTTTATGTTAACTCATTGTTCTCCACCAATGACTGCCATTCAGAGATACAGACTACAATTAAAGTTTACTACTATATTAGCAGAGCAAAACAAGAGAAGCAAGTCTGTAGCTACTTTCTATAAATATATATATATATATATATATGTATATATATATATATAATTTTTTTTTACACAAAATGGTGGTGATGGAGGGTAGTGTCTGCAGACTTTTTGCACCATTACCACTACAAGTAGCTACACTGGCTACAGAGGTTAGAGTGGGTTTCTTTAAGTTTAGCACTATAGGCATCATTAAATACCTAAATAGCAATACATTCTGCATTCACAAATGTTGCCCTTTTAGCTATTTTGATAAAAAAAATTAGCAATTATCTTGTCTATTCCTCATAATTCTTTTAAACGTGTGCACACTGAAAAAGCTCAGTAGTTACAGTTGCAAGAAAAAGTATGTGAACCCTTTGGAATGATATGGATTTCTGCACAAATTGGTCATAAAATGTGATCTGATCATTATTATTATTATTATTATTGCAATTTATATAGCGCCAACAGATTCCGTAGCGCTTTACAATATTATGAGAAGGGATTTAACTATAGATAGGACAATTACAAATAAACTTACAGGAACAATAGGTTGAAGAGGACCCTGCTCGATCAAGCTTACATTCTATAGGAGGTGGGTGTAAAACACATTAGGACAGGAATTTGCAATCAAATAAGGTGGACTGCCCTTTAGGAGAGGGCAAGAGACAGGTATGTGAGGTAAGGGTTAGTCTTGGAGGCCATATGCTTTCCTAAAGAGATGAGTTTTAAGGCACTTCTTAAAAGATGCAAGACTAGGGGAGAGTCTGATGGCGGTAGGCAGGCTATTCCATAGGAAGGGAGCCGCCCGCGAGAAGTCCTGCAAGCGCGAGTTGGCCGTACGAGTGCGGACAACGGACAGGAGGTGGTCACGGGCAGAACGGAGAGACCGAGAAGGGACATACCTATGGATCTGTGAGGAGATATAAGAGGGGCTAGAGTTGTTCAGTGCTTTATAGGTGTGAGTTAGTACCTTGAATTGACTCCTATAGCATACAGGAAGCCAATGTAAGGACTGGCAGAGGGGTGAGGTGTGAGAGAAACGACTAGAGAGGAAAATCAGTCTAGCAGCAGCGTTCATTACGGACTGTAGGGGTGCAGTACGGCTTTTGGGAAGACCAATCAGGAGAGGGTTACAGTAATCCATGCGGGAGATTACCAGAGCATGGACAAGCTCCTTGGTAGTATCTGGTGCAAGAAAGGGGCGGATGCGGGCTATGTTTTTAAGATGGAATCTACAGGATTTGGCAACATGCTGGATGTGAGGCTCAAAGGTGAGACCAGAGTCAAGTATGACGCCAAGACAGCGCGCTTGCAAGGATGGACTGATGTTGGTACCACAAACTTGAAGGGAGAGTGAAAGAGGAGGATCAGTATTAGGAGGAGGAAAGACAAGGAGCTCAGTTTTTGAGAGATTGAGTTTCAGAAAGCGGGAGGACATCCAGTCAGAGATGGAAGAAAGGCAAGCAGTGACACGTTGCAGGATGGCAGGGGAGAGGTCCGGGGAGGAGAGATATAGCTGGGTGTCATCAGCATACAGGTGGTAGTGGAATCCAAAAGAGGTAATAAGTTTGCCAAGAGAGGCAGTATAAAGAGAAAATAGAAGTGGACCAGGGACGGAGCCTTGGGGAACTCCAACCGAGACAGGGCGAGGGGAGGAGGTATCATTAGAAAAGGAGACACTGAATGAGTGTTGGGAGAGATAAGAGGAAAACCACGAGAGGACAGAGTCACAGAGACCAAGTGATTGAAGAGTTTGAAGAAGGAGAGCATGATCAACGGTGTCAAAGGCCGCTGAGAGGTCAAGAAGAATTAGTATGGAGTAGTGGCCTTTGGATTTAGCTGTGATTAGGTCGTTAGTGACTTTGATAAGGGCAGTCTCTGTAGAGTGGAGAGGGCGGAAGCCAGATTGAAGGGGGTCAAGGAGAGAGTTGGAATTGAGGAAATGAGACATACGGGTAAAGACAAGCCTTTCCAGAAGCTTTGAGGAAAAAGGGAGCAGGGATATGGGACGGTAATTAGAGAGGGTGGATGAGTCGAGGGATGGTTTTTTTAGTATAGGTACTACAGTGGCATGTTTAAGGTCAGCAGGGACGATGTCAGAAGAGAGTGAGCAGTTGAAGATGTGTGTTAGAGAAGGCACGAGACAAGTGGAGAGAGATCTGATAAGGTGAGATGGGACAGGATCGAGCGGGCAAGTGGTGGGGCGAGAGGAGCAAAGAAGAGCAGCCACCTCTTGGTCAGTAGCTGGGGAGAATGTCTGAAGGGTAGGAAATGCATGATCTATGTGTGATTGAGAAACAGAAAGGCAAGGAGGGGAGAATTCTTTCCTTAGCTGTTCAATATGGTCAGTGAAGTAACATGCAAAGTTATCAGAAGTAAGGTTAGTTTTGGGGGTGGCCACAGCAGGGCGAAGAAGAGAATTAAAGGTGTCAAAGAGACGCCTGGGGTTGCGGGAACATGAACTAATGAGAGAGGAAAAATAGGACTGTTTGGCAAGGGCAAGGGCTGCACTGTATGAACACAATATGAATCTATAATGGAGATAATATTCACAGTGCAGGTGGAAAAAGTATGTGAACCCTTGGATTTAATAACTGGTTGAACCTCCTTTGGCAGCAATAACTTCAACCAAACGTTTCCTGTAGTTGCAGATCAGACGTGCACAACGGTCAGGAGTAATTCTTGACCATTCCTCTTTACAGAACTGTTTCAGTTCAGCAATATTCTTGGGATGTCTGGTGTGAATCGCTTTTTTGAGGTCATGCCACAGCACTCAATTGGGTTGAGGTCAGGACTCTGACTGGGCCACTTCAGAAGGCGTATTTTCTTCTGTTTAAGCCATTCTGTTGTTGATTTACTTCTATGCTTTGGGTCATTGTCCTGTTGCAACACCCATCTTCTGTTGAGCTTCAGCTGGTAGACAGATGGCCTTAAGTTCTCCTGCAAAATGTCTTGATAAACTTGGGAAATCATTTTTCCTTCGATGATAGCAATCCATCCAGGCCCTGATGCAGCAAAGCAGCCCCAAACTATGATGCCCCCACCGCCATACTTCACAGTTGGGATAAGGTTTTGATGTTGGTGTGCTGTGCCTCTTTTTCGCCACACATAGTGTTGTGTGTTTCTTCCAAACAACTCAACTTTGGTTTCATCTGTCCACAGAATATTTTGCCAGTACTGCTGTGGAACATCCAGGTGCTCTTGTGCAAACTGTAAACGTGAAGCAATGTTTTGTTTGGACAGCAGTGGCTTCCTCTGTGGTATCCTCCCATGAAATCCATTCTGGTTTAGTGTTTTACATTTTGTAGATTCGCTAACAGGGATGTTAGCATTTGCCAGTGACTTTTGTAAGTTTTTAGCTGACACTCTAGGATTCTTCTTCACCTCATTGAGCAGTCTGTGCTGTGCTCTTGCAGTCATCTTTACAGGACGGCCACTCCTAGGGAGAGTAGCAGCAGTGCTGAACTTTCTCCATTTATAGACAATTTGTCTTACTGTGGACTGATGAATAGCGAGGCTTTTGGAGATACTTTTATAACCCTTTCCAGCTTTATGCAAGTCAACAAATCTTAATCGTAGGTCTTCTGAGAGCTCTTTTGTGCGAGGCATCATTCACATCAGGCAATGCTTCTTGTGGAAATCAAACCCAGAACTGGTGTGTGTTTTTTATAGGGCAGGGCAGCTGTAACCAACACCTCCAATCTCATCTCATTGATTGGACTCCAGTTGGCTGACATCTCACTCCAATTAGCTCTTGGAGATGTCATTAGTCTAGGGGTTCACATACTTTTTCCACCTGCACTGTGAATGTTTACATGGTGTATTCAATAAAAACATGGCAACATTTCATTATTTGTGTGTTATTAGTTTAAGCAGACTGTGATTGTCTATTGTTGTGACTTAGATGATGATCAGATCCCATTTTATGACCAATTTGTGCAGAAATCCATATCATTCCAAAGGGTTCACATACTTTTTCTTGCAACTGTACTTAGCAGAAACAAGTGCTAAGGAATTCTCAGGTAAGGGTTACTCCATTTGAAGCCCAAATTAAAATTACCACCGCTCACCAAAATTAAGTAAAAAAACATGTTTAATTATAATATAATAAAAAAAATAAAAAAATGTGCAAAAGAAAAAAAAAATGTAGCACCAGGATATAATTACAGTGGCTTATAACAGAAACAACATATGCTTAAATAAAGGGTAAACTGTTGGCCACCAGGCAAAATTTATGTTATTAAAAATAAAATTTTAAGGAGACACAAAAACAAACCACACAAATCCTGCACCTGTTGAAATAAAAGACCAGTAGTCTCTTAGTAATAAGACCAATTGATGTGTAGCAATGAGACCAATGGATGAGTAGTAATAAGGCCAATGGATGAGTAGTAATAAGGCCAGTGGATGTTTAGTAATTGTAAAGGCTTACCTGAGGTGGGAGTCCGGTAGGCAGAGATATATGCTCACTCTTGCAATTAAACACAGGCCAAGGTGGTCAGGTAAGAATTCACCTGGCCTGTGAGTCTGTGCGGGATATTGCTCCAAGTTGCAGTACAGGCAAGGACACAAGCAGGAGAATCATCAAGGGTAAGCCAAAACTCAGAGGGTGCCAGAAGTCAGCAAACACGTTACGAATAAGCCAAGGTCAGGATCCAGGAACAAACTGGAGAACAAACGATCTGGATACTCAAAAACAGGACCCAGACAGCAGAACCAGAGTCAATGAACTGACACTGCCTTCAGGGAGAGGCATTGTCTTATACCTGGCTAATTAGGCCATCAGCTTCAGGTGGGCTGAGATTGATAGGTTTGAGCCACTGGTGAAGTCCAGCCCCCTGGTGCTGCAGGGAAGGCAGGATAGGACATCAGGCAGAAACGTGAACTGAATAGTGGCTTAGAGGCAGGAATGCAGGCTTGGGATGCATAAGGCCTCAGATTCAAATCCCCTGTTGGACACTTCTGGGGCGACCTTGTCTGGCTCATTTTTTTTCTCTTCTTCTCTTACATATAGCAAACAAGAAACTGCAACTATGGATATCTAAACAGGTGGTGGCAAAGAATCCTGATGTCAACAATATCAGAGTGCAATACACTACATAAAATAACAGAGAACAAGCTACGTCATGTAGGCATTGTTTAAGAATCCATATGGATTTTACCAAACCTAAATCAGAAATGTTCCAAGAACAACACAAATTGTTGCTGCAGTTCTCAGATGCATAGTTTGACTTTCTTGGTTAAGTCAGCAGATATTTCCTGTTTTGGCCACGCTGAGTGTTATATTCCTGCTGGAAGACTAAACATCTGATCCAATAATGACTAATGAATGATTGTAGTGTACAGTACTAAGAACAAATATGCAGGGGGAGGGCATCTCGTCAGCACAAAATTACAAATTAAATTCCCAGAATCTCATAATTTATCATAGTAAAAAAGTAATAATTCCTAAAATATTACATATTTACACAAATTTATAACTTGTTTTAATAATAACTAAACCTGTGAAGTTTTGTTCACATTGTGCATTATCTGCTATATGTGAGTGTAACATCTTTTAACAGCCCTTTTCATGCCCTCTGTTAAAATAGTACAGAGCAGGATTAACTGTAAGGAGACCTTAGGAAGCCACCTAGGGCCCAGGCTTTAGACAGGGGCCCCGGAACCACCAACCCTATGTGACGAATGAAGGGGGGTCTCTGAACCAGGAATGGTTACACATTTGTTTCTGGATCTTAATCTAAGTAAGCCAGCGGATACATAATTTGTAAAACTCTTGAACCATGTGGTAGGGTAGTGAAATAAACAATGGGTGCAGAAATTCTTCATCTGATGAGTTAGTTTAAGATTCTATAGCTTTGAGGGCATTCAAGGTCATTTGTTTGAAAACTTCCATAGCCACGCTAAGCAAATTTATAACTCACAGAGGAACAATGATACTTAAAATATATCCCCAAAGTAATATTTTGCCAGCATATATAAAAATATTAAAAGCTAGATGTTCACATTTTGTTCAGTATACATTATTTACCAATGAATTGCCTTTAGTAAATATCTAATTTGCAATTCAAGGGAGAATCCTGGATGAAAAGTCAGTGTTCATAAAATGTTGGACAATTAATGTTTTTCACGAAGTCAATACTGGGACACCGTCAAATTGAGTTGTTACTTTAAAGTTATGATTCAGAGGTGCATGTCATCAGCTTTACTGGTTTAGGGAACATTGTAGTTGTCAGAATTATGGTTAGATGCCTGCATTTGGTTTCAAATGAAAAGCGATTTGTCTGAAATCAAAGGTTCTTTCAAATTCCATAACTCCATAACACAACCGCGAAACAAACGAAACAAACAATGGATGAAAAGTTTTGTTTGTTTTATGATTTGGACTTCCATCTGTGGCATCAAAAAGAGAGATGATTGGTGGTAAAAAATGGTTAGGGGACAGCCACTCATTTTATAACATGACAGGAGGCTTCGTATATGCTTAAGACTCTCTTTACTAGAACTCCACAGCAGCACAGAAAAACAACCAATCAGAAAAAAGTTAGGTACTATAAAACTCCCCTCCCCATGCATCATTCCCTACAGGTCAGAGTACCACTGCCTCCTGCTTCTAGTTGGTGGCTTTGGTATTTTATTGCTTATATTCAGTATTTTAGCCTTATAAATGCATTATTGTTATAATCCTTGTGGGATTTTATTCCTGTAGGCTGTATTGTTATAATCCATGTGGGATTTTATTTTTATATGCAATATTGTTATAATCCATGTGGGATTTTATTCTTATAATGCAGTTTTGTTATAATCCTTGTAGGATTTTATTTTTATAATACAATATTGTTATATTCCTTGTGGGATTTTATTCTTCCATATTCAGTACTTTATTTTCCCTTGTGGGATTTTTATGCTTATATATTGAATATATTTTCAGAATATTTTATTTTGCCTTTGTGGGATTCATTTTATATGCAGTATTGCCTTGGTCCTTGTGTAAATTTTCCTTACACATGCAGTTTTGTTAAAACCCCTGTGGGACTTTATTTTTACTTGTATCTTCAGGCTATCACTGTTATATACCTATTTAGTTTGGATTTCTGGGGGGTCTTTGGGGTCCTCCTGTCTCCTCTATCCCCTTGGCCTTGTCCCCCCTGTTAGTCTCCCAACTTTGTGTATGCCCGTTGTTATATTTTTTGTTCCGCCTTTGCCCTTATGTCTGGCGGTGTCTGTGTGCGCTGTGTGTTTTTTCCGGTCAAAGGGGAGCTCGAGATGAGCACCCGGCGGCCAGATCTCCTTTCCCACGTGGCCGCTAGGCTGCGGCTGCCTCCGCCCGCGGACTGCATGTGTCCGACCGGGCGGGGGAGGGTGCGACCGCTCGCGGCCTCTTCCCCGTCTGTTCCTAACTGGTTGGAGGTCTGTTTGAGGGGCTTTCCTCCCCTTTGTCAATCAAGGCCGGATTCCGATCACGGTCGGAGTTTTCTTTTATATCAGATGAGGGCCCCTCCACCCTGCTCAGGGTTAATCTATAACCCAAGATGACGCCACATTTATATAATTATATATATATATATATATATATATATATATATTGCTGGGCTGGAGAATAGGCTTTAGGCAGTACACCCTGTACTGCTCTGAGGTGCCTGCAGTTTGGATTTCTGTCTTTGGCCAAACATTAAAGTCTGCCAGTTCCCTGTGTAGTGCTATAGTGCATTCAGCACTAGTAGCTGTAACATCTGTGATATTGAACTGGAGACATTATAGCAACTTAATCCAGAGGTATTATGTAAAAATACTGTTATAATCACATTACTACCCTGCTAGTGGGTTTTAGATATTGAAATTATTTAACCCAAGGTTACCCTGTTTCATTACGCACATACATATATACATATATATATATATATATATATATATATATATATATATAGGGGACTCTACATATGCAGATGGGCCCTACGGCTGTTGGAACACTATCACGGGCCTGCTCTGTCTGTGCCACTTTGATTGGCCTGCTATGTCTGTGCCCCATTGACTGGCCTGCTATGTCTGTGCCCCATTGATTGGCCTGCTATGCCTGTGCCTATTTGATTGGCCAACTATTTTGTGCCCATTCGTTTGGCCTGCTGTGCCTGTGCTCTTCTGACAGGCCTGCTCCATCAGTGCCGAACCCCCTTTTGGCCGCAGGCCTGGGGGAATATCACTGAGGAAAACCCAGTACCCACTAGTGACATGGAGATAGGCAGGTGTCCAGGCAAGCACCGTTGCCATACTATCCAAGAGGACACCAGTATACGGCCACCTGAGTATGGTGGGAAGGGTGAAGGCCCTAAACCTAATGCCTGAAGGGCAAGTTTTCTTATGAAGACCCCGGGCACTCATCCACGGTTTACACCAGCCCGGCGACGGCACATCTCCAAGGAGAACTTCGCACAGGCAGGGACTGGTACTCAGACGCCTACAGGGGGACACGGTGTTTCCTTGTCTTTAACAACTAACCCTTTAACTGCCTCCCGATATCCATCTAGATATCGGTAGTTATTCCTCCGTAAGGTTAGCTCCTGGCCCTGTTCAGTGGGGCTTGCTTGACTTGCCTTCCGGCTGGCTATTTGCCTTCTATCCGAGATAGAATTTACGTATTTACCCTTATCTACATTTTTTATTGTTTTTGTCTTCGTGCCTTCATTTTCCTATCGCTCGGGTCGTCGAGAGGCCTGACTTGATCTCCTCCGACCTCCCGGGCTCTCGTGGATTGCGGAGAACGTCTCCAGCTTTCCTCAGGCTACCGACGGTCATCCTGGAACCCACGCACGTGCACGGGATCCGGGCGGTCAGTTGGTAGTTTCCATCATTGTTTCCAAAGGTTGCATTTTTGCACCATCCCTTTCTGTTATTAAAGGGACACTCCAGGCACCCAGACCACTTCTGTGAGAAAAGGTGGGAGGGGAACAGCGCTACAGTACGGATCACAAGGGGGAAAAAAAGCTGCACACCTGAAAGGAAGGGCTACCCTCAAACCCTTCAGAAAATGGAGAAAACAAAAAACAACAAATACAGGGTGCGCTGGATAAAATAAACGAAAACGATAACACAAAAAGGAAAGTCTCTATAGGTACAGTGTAGACCTTGAGTAAATGTTCTTCTGTTCTCGCTTTGGAATCGCAGTGGTTGGATATGAAACACAAAAGCAGAGAAGGGGGGGACCAATAGTGCAAAACCGTATGGTAGAGAGGATCACGAACAACACAGACGTAGAGAAATGCCAACTTACAATTTTTAGAGCTAAGCCCAGCTCTAGGTAAAACAGCTTACAGTGGTATTTGATACTCCCCACATGTAGGATATAACTGGGCAATTGGAGTCTCCACACGATTCTTTAAAACTTCTGAGACAGACGTCAGCATATAAAATATATAAAAGAAAAAAACCCAATGGTGCAATAACTTAGGTAGTACTGCAACAACAGACAACACAGAGGTCCTAAGAGTGCCAACTTACAATTTAGAGAGCTATAACCAGCTCTGAGTAAAACAGCATACAGTGGTATTTACACTCCCCACGTGTAGGATATTCCTCTAGTGATGCTTGTAGTGCCGGTCTTATGAAAAATAAAATCACAAGAGAGGGCCCATAGTGTTTTCCATATGTAAAAATGACAAAGTGATAAAAAGAAACGTACTTACAGTGTTCAGAGCAGCCACACTGCTCTATGAACCAAGCGTAGGTGGAATAATCCCCACCAGGGATTTCTTTTGCAGTACTGGATCTTGTTAAAAATGATGATAAAAAGATCAGCCAGGATAAAACAGCAGCATATAAAGTAAATGAACCAACCCAAAGTAAAAGGTAGTAACAAAATACTTTAATATAAAACAGAGTAAAAATACACAACGCGTTTCGCCAAACAGTAGGCTTTTTCAAGTGTAGAGTAAATAATCCTGGCTATTCACATTATATAGGCAGCTAATTTGCAATGAATTTCAAAGATTGGCGCCAAAATGGCATCATTACCATGTGACTGCAGTCACATGACTTTCAGTTATACATATGATAGGTGGACATATTAAAATAGTGAAAAAAAATCGTTTTTATATTTTAATAGTATAGGGTAGTACTAAACCCACATATGACCTGAGGGGTATAAAAAGAAATAGACTTTTATGTGAGGGAGGGAAGAAATTAGGTTGTGAAATGAAAGGTTAAAGGTCGCGAGGGCGTGGCCGTTTTTAAACCAAAAAGGTGGGCGGGGTCGGCATAATGCTGTGTGTATTCGCTGGGAATGCAGGGAAATGTAGTCCTGGTCACATGACATTGGTTTACACATATAATAGGTGGACAAGTTAAAACAGTAAAAAATAATCGTTTTTATATTTTAATAGTATAGGGTAGTACTAAGCCCCCATATGACCTGAGGGGTATAAAAAGAAATAGGCTTTTATGTGAGGGAGGGAAGAAATTAGGTTGTGAAATGAAAGGTTAAAGGTCGCGAGGGCGTGGCCCTGGGACCATGTTAGTAGAGTGGAGTGTAAATAGAAGGCGGCCATATTGTTGAAGGGCAAAAGGGGTGAAATGTAAGGGTGGGTACTATATTTAAAGGGCAAAGGGGTGGAATGTAATTATGGTTGGAGGAGAACATACAGAATATTAAAACATATTAAAAAACAGTGACAATATAATACAATTTTATGTGCAAATATAAAAAAAAAAAAAAGTTAAAAAAAGAGGAAAATAAAGTTGCAGATTGTATATGGATAAATATTGCTAATAAAGGTTACAATGTATTTTGCTACTATTAAAAGAATAATCATAATAACCATATTAATTAAAAGTGAATATAAATTATTATGAAACAATACAAAGAATTACAAAAAATTAAAAAGGTCAAATTCTGCATTTAGGCCATCTGGGGTTAGTGTCTTAAGATTAAAAACCCATTCCATTTCGGCTTTTCCCAGAATATTTCTTATATCACCGCCTCGCCATGGAATATTGCATATTTGAATAGGGGTGAATTTAAGAATGTTGGGGTTTTTTTGGTGGTGTGTCAGAAAATGCTTGGACACTGTGTGATTTTCAAATCCATTTTTGATGTTTCGACAGTGTTCTGATATCCTAATTTTTAGGCACCTTGACGTCATGCCTACATATTGGAGGCCACAAGGGCACTCCAGTAGGTATATAACATTTTTCGTACAACACGTAATGAACTGTTTGATATTATAACTTTTGTTGGTAATATTGGATTTAAATGTTGTGGTTTTATTTGGGACTGACGTTTGGGTAGTTTTACAAACAATACATTTTCTGCATTTAAAAAAACCTTTGATGTTAGACAAGGTGGATAATTTTTTTGATGGTTTGGTCTTTGTAAAATTTTTTGTTAAAAGCGTTTTAAAATTAGGGGCACCTCTAAAAATGATATTAGGTTTTTCAGGGATAATTTTATTGAGAACAGGGTCTTCAGATAAAATGTGCCAATGTTTGTGGATAGTTTTCCTTATGTCTTTGTTCTTGTTATTATAGTCAAAAATGATGGGTAGGGAAGGGGTAGTGGTGGAGTTTTTATTTTTGTATTTTAGCAGACTACTCCTTTCACCAGACTTGATTTTAGTGATAATGGTTTCAAGTTTTTCTTCTGAATAATGTTTGTCTAAAAATTTGTTTTTTAAAATGTTGCTTTGTTAGTTAAAATCTTCGTTAAGTGTGCAGTTTCTTTTGAGTCTTAGAAACTGGCTTTTTGGAGCGCTATCTAGCCAGGGAGTGTAATGACAACTGTTTTGATCGATGACTGTGTTTGTACACACTTTTTAAAAAAAAAGTTTTCGTGTTTAATTTACCATCTTTAATAAAAATGTTTAGATCTAAAAAGCTGATTTCTTCTTTACTAAATTCTGTGGTTAAAACAATGCCTTTGTCATTATTGCTTAAGTGATTTAAAAAGAGTTTTAAGGAGTTTTCAGTACCTTTCCAAATAAAAAATAAATAATCGATGTAACGGAAATATGAGACCAGGTTTGCCCTCCAATCATGGTTACCCCAGACTGCTTCAGTTTCCCAGTCTGCCATGAATAGATTAGCGTAGCTGGGGGCAAACCTGGTCCCCATAGCCGTGCCTCTTTTTTGAATATAAAAAGAATCTAAAAACCAAAAAAAATTTGTTTTTTAAAATGATATTAATACCTTCTATGATGAAGTCAATTTGGGGTTGTGGTATTCTCTTTTCGGCTTCAAGTATTGTTGTGACTGCTTTGCAACCTTTGTCGTGGGGGATAATTGTATAGAGTGATGTAACGTCGCAAGTCACTAAAATGTAGTCATTGTGCCATGTAAAATCTTTAAAAAAGAGGAGAAGGGACATAGTATCTTTGAGGTAGGATTTCATATTTTTTACAGATGGTTGGAGTAAAATGTCAATGTATTCCGATAGGTTTGATAAAATAGAGTTGATGCCAGAAACAATGGGGCGGCCTGGGGGGTCGGTTTCATTTTTGTGGATTTTTGGAAGAAAATAAATTACTGGGATTTTAGGGTGTGATTTATTGAGGTAGTTAAATTCTTTTTTGTTTAAAATGTTGGAGTTACTCCCTTTCAGTAAGTAATTATATAAAGTGGCTTGGATTTGAGGGCTGGGGTCTGTTTTTAGCTTCTCATATACATTAGTGTCGTTTAGTTGTTTGTGGGCCTCTTCTATATACATTTCTTTTGAGAGGATTACAAGGCCGCCTCCCTTGTCCGCTGGTTTAATAACGATATTTTCGTCTAATTGTAATTCTTTAAGTGCTTTTAGTTCTTGGGGGTTTAAGTTAAGTTTGTCTGACTTTTTTTTCTTAATTTTATCAAGGTCTTTTAAAACAAGTTTTTCAAAAACCTCTAAAGGTCCGGACTTGCAATTTGATGGATAAAATTTAGATTGTGGTTTGAGGTGGGTATTGATGATGTTAAGGGTGGTGGTGGGTTGGGTAGGGGTGGTAGGAAGGGACGTAGTTTCATTTCCCATAAAAAATCTTTTTAAAGTGGCTTTTCTTACGAATTTGTTTACGTCCAAGAATGCTTGGAAGGGTTTAAATGATGTAGTGGGTGCAAATTTTAAGCCTTTACTGAGAACGGCTATTTGAGTGGATGTGAGTGTTTGTTGGGACAAATTAAAAATACCCCTTTCTTTAATGGGTTTTTGATTTTCTATTATATTAGCCTTTCTCTCTTGCTCCCTCTCTCTTTCTCTCTTTATATTAAAGTATTTTGTTACTACCTTTTACTTTGGGTTAGTTCATTTACTTTATATGCTGCTGTTTTATCCTGGCTGATCTTTTTATCATCATTTTTAACAAGATCCAGTACTGCAAAAGAAATCCCTGGTGGGGATTATTCCACCTACGCTTGGTTCATAGAGCAGTGTGGCTGCTCTGAACACTGTAAGTACGTTTCTTTTTATCACTTTGTCATTTTTACATATGGAAAACACTATGGGCCCTCTCTTGTGATTTTATTTTTCATAAGACCGGCACTACAAGCATCACTAGAGGAATATCCTACACGTGGGGAGTTTAAATACCACTGTATGCTGTTTTACTCAGAGCTGGTTATAGCTCTCTAAATTGTAAGTTGGCACTCTTAGGACCTCTGTGTTGTCTGTTGTTGCAGTACTACCTAAGTTATTGCACCATTGGGTTTTTTTCTTTTATATATTTTATATGCTGACGTCTGTCTCAGAAGTTTTAAAGAATCGTGTGGAGACTCCAATTGCCCAGTTATATCCTACATGTGGGGAGTATCAAATACCACTGTAAGCTGTTTTACCTAGAGCTGGGCTTAGCTCTAAAAATTGTAAGTTGGCATTTCTCTACGTCTGTGTTGTTCGTGATCCTCTCTACCATACGGTTTTGCACTATTGGTCCCCCCCTTCTCTGCTTTTGTGTTTCATATCCAACCACTGCGATTCCAAAGCGAGAACAGAAGAACATTTACTCAAGGTCTACACTGTACCTATAGAGACTTTCCTTTTTGTGTTATCGTTTTCGTTTATTTTATCCAGCGCACCCTGTATTTGTTGTTTTTTGTTTTCTCCATTTTCTGAAGGGTTTGAGGGTAGCCCTTCCTTTCAGGTGTGCAGCTTTTTTTCCCCCTTGTGATCAGTACTGTAGCGCTGTTCCCCTCCCACCTTTTCTCACTACAGTTACCTTTCCCCTCCGGGTTCCAGCTGCTTCCCTTCAGATCACAATTAACATGTCTATCTTCGACTATAGAAGTAATTATACCATCAATATAAATGAAGCTTTCAATAATGGTGACCATAGTCCCATCATCCCAAGACCCCCTAGTTTTAGCCAACAAGAACTGTTTATCAAACTAGAAAGAGCATTAACAAGCGAAATTAAATTAAAATGGGAAATCGCTACTCTCAAAAAATATATAGATGAAGGTATTACCCCTAGAGGACTAAGATTATTCAAACTTCCCTCCTCAGACCAAGAGGATGAAGAATTTATGAATGAATGGTTTAACAAACTTGAAACATGTACTTTTGGCCTTATGGACACATTAGTGATAAAAAAAGTAAGAAATTGTCCGTCTTAGACAAAGAAATTAATGACTTAAAAGAACAACTATCCCCATTCATAGACACACCAGTGTTCAAACAAAACTCCATTTTAATCCAAAATAAAATAGAAAAAATAGAAATGGATACAAAACACATAAAAGTGAAAAAATATGTTAGAGACAAACACGATTATGCAAACAACCAAATCAGGACTTACCATCAAAACACAAAATACAATTCAGGATCTCTAAACTTTAATAAAAGTAGTCCACCTATACATCAGAAAAAGGCTCACACTTCGCGTTACTCTAACTATGAACACCCACCTAAACACCAAGCATTGAAATACACATCAGACCACACATATAGACCTCACCAACATTCAAACGTACATTATGACAACACAGTAAGATCATATATACCACCAATACCCCAGCCGTTACTCAAAAAACATCCCAGAACCTATCACTACACCTCCCAAAGGGAGTCCACGCACTCACCTCGTTACCACCACCACAAAAACCACTACAATCACAACCACTATAGCTCTTATAGAAATGACACTTCAAATACATATAAGGATGCCTCCCCCAGACCTCAAAGATCTAGATTTGCACATAGAAACTATGGCTACACAGACCAACCAAAATCCCCCATCACTAACCATAACAGATATCAACTCCTATCAGTAGATTCTGAAATAGACACGGAGGATAATTTTTTAGAAATCAGATCCAACACACAGTCTCACCCACTATCATTCCAAGCATCACGAGCAAGAAAAATAAGTTATTCATTAGAGGAAGGAGAAGTGGCAGAAGGGAGCAAGAGAGAAAGGCTAATAGAATAGAAAATCAAAAACCCATTAAAGAAAGGGGTATTTTTAATTTGTCCCAACAAACACTCACATCCACTCAAATAGCCGTTCTCAGTAAAGGCTTAAAATTTGCACCCACTACATCATTTAAACCCTTCCAAGCATTCTTGGACGTAAACAAATTCGTAAGAAAAGCCACTTTAAAAAGATTTTTTATGGGAAATGAAACTACGTCCCTTCCTACCACCCCTACCCAACCCACCACCACCCTTAACATCATCAATACCCACCTCAAACCACAATCTAAATTTTATCCATCAAATTGCAAGTCCGGACCTTTAGAGGTTTTTGAAAAACTTGTTTTAAAAGACCTTGATAAAATTAAGAAAAAAAAGTCAGACAAACTTAACTTAAACCCCCAAGAACTAAAAGCACTTAAAGAATTACAATTAGACAAAAATATCGTTATTAAACCAGCGGACAAGGGAGGCGGCCTTGTAATCCTCTCAAAAGAAATGTATATAGAAGAGGCCCACAAACAACTAAACGACACTAATGTATATGAGAAGCTAAAAACAGACCCCAGCCCTCAAATCCAAGCCACTTTATATAATTACTTACTGAAAGGGAGTAACTCCAACATTTTAAACAAAAAAGAATTTAACTACCTCAATAAATCACACCCTAAAATCCCAGTAATTTATTTTCTTCCAAAAATCCACAAAAATGAAACCGACCCCCCAGGCCGCCCCATTGTTTCTGGCATCAACTCTATTTTATCAAACCTATCGGAATACATTGACATTTTACTCCAACCATCTGTAAAAAATATGAAATCCTACCTCAAAGATACTATGTCCCTTCTCCTCTTTTTTAAAGATTTTACATGGCACAATGACTACATTTTAGTGACTTGCGACGTTACATCACTCTATACAATTATCCCCCACGACAAAGGTTGCAAAGCAGTCACAACAATACTTGAAGCCGAAAAGAGAATACCACAACCCCAAATTGACTTCATCATAGAAGGTATTAATATCATTTTAAAAAACCAATTTTTTTTGGTTTTTAGATTCTTTTTATATTCAAAAAAGAGGCACGGCTATGGGGACCAGGTTTGCCCCCAGCTACGCTAATCTATTCATGGCAGACTGGGAAACTGAAGCAGTCTGGGGTAACCATGATTGGAGGGCAAACCTGGTCTCATATTTCCGTTACATCGATTTATTTTTTATTTGGAAAGGTACTGAAAACTCCTTAAAACTCTTTTTAAATCACTTAAGCAATAATGACAAAGGCATTGTTTTAACCACAGAATTTAGTAAAGAAGAAATCAGCTTTTTAGATCTAAACATTTTTATTAAAGATGGTAAATTAAACACGAAAACTTTTTTTTTTTAAAAGTGTGTACAAACACAGTCATCGATCAAAACAGTTGTCATTACACTCCCTGGCTAGATAGCGCTCCAAAAAGCCAGTTTCTAAGACTCAAAAGAAACTGCACACTTAACGAAGATTTTAACGAACAAAGCAACATTTTAAAAAACAAATTTTTAGACAAACATTATTCAGAAGAAAAACTTGAAACCATTATCACTAAAATCAAGTCTGGTGAAAGGAGTAGTCTGCTAAAATACAAAAATAAAAACTCCACCACTACCCCTTCCCTACCCATCATTTTTGACTATAATAACAAGAACAAAGACATAAGGAAAACTATCCACAAACATTGGCACATTTTATCTGAAGACCCTGTTCTCAATAAAATTATCCCTGAAAAACCTAATATCATTTTTAGAGGTGCCCCTAATTTTAGAACGCTTTTAACAAAAAATTTTACAAAGACCAAACCATCAAAAAAATTATCCACCTTGTCGAACATCAAAGGTTTTTTTAAATGCAGAAAATGTATTGTTTGTAAAACTACCCAAACGTCAGTCCCAAATAAAACCACAACATTTAAATCCAATATTACCAACAAAAGTTATAATATCAAACAGTTCATTACGTGTTGTACGAAAAATGTTATATACCTACTGGAGTGCCCTTGTGGCCTCCAATATGTAGGCATGACGTCAAGGTGCCTAAAAATTAGGATATCAGAACACTGTCGAAACATCAAAAATGGATTTGAAAATCACACAGTGTCCAAGCATTTTCTGACACACCACCAAAAAAACCCCAACATTCTTAAATTCACCCCTATTCAAATATGCAATATTCCATGGCGAGGCGGTGATATAAGAAATATTCTGGGAAAAGCCGAAATGGAATGGGTTTTTAATCTTAAGACACTAACCCCAGATGGCCTAAATGCAGAATTTGACCTTTTTAATTTTTTGTAATTCTTTGTATTGTTTCATAATAATTTATATTCACTTTTAATTAATATGGTTATTATGATTATTCTTTTAATAGTAGCAAAATACATTGTAACCTTTATTAGCAATATTTATCCATATACAATCTGCAACTTTATTTTCCTCTTTTTTTAACTTTTTTTTTTTATATTTGCACATAAAATTGTATTATATTGTCACTGTTTTTTAATATGTTTTAATATTCTGTATGTTCTCCACCAACCATAATTACATTCCACCCCTTTGCCCTTTAAATATAGTACCCACCCTTACATTTCACCCCTTTTGCCCTTCAACAATATGGCCGCCTTCTATTTACACTCCACTCTACTAACATGGTCCCAGGGCCACGCCCTCGCGACCTTTAACCTTTCATTTCACAACCTAATTTCTTCCCTCCCTCACATAAAAGCCTATTTCTTTTTATACCCCTCAGGTCATATGGGGGCTTAGTACTACCCTATACTATTAAAATATAAAAATGATTATTTTTTACTGTTTTAACTTGTCCACCTATTATATGTGTAAACCAATGTCATGTGACCAGGACTACATTTCCCTGCATTCCCAGCGAATACACACAGCATTATGCCGACCCCGCCCACCTTTTTGGTTTAAAAACGGCCACGCCCTCGCGACCTTTAACCTTTCATTTCACAACCTAATTTCTTCCCTCCCTCACATAAAAGTCTATTTCTTTTTATACCCCTCAGGTCATATGTGGGTTTAGTACTACCCTATACTATTAAAATATAAAAACGATTTTTTTTCACTATTTTAATATGTCCACCTATCATATGTATAACTGAAAGTCATGTGACTGCAGTCACATGGTAATGATGCCATTTTGGCGCCAATCTTTGAAATTCATTGCAAATTAGCTGCCTATATAATGTGAATAGCCAGGATTATTTACTCTACACTTGAAAAAGCCTACTGTTTGGCGAAACGCGTTGTGTATTTTTACTCTGTTTTATATTAAAGTATTTTGTTACTACCTTTTACTTTGGGTTAGTTCATTTACTTTATATGCTGCTGTTTTATCCTGGCTGATCTTTTTATCATCATTTTTAACAAGATCCAGTACTGCAAAAGAAATCCCTGGTGGGGATTATTCCACCTACGCTTGGTTCATAGAGCAGTGTGGCTGCTCTGAACACTGTAAGTACGTTTCTTTTTATCACTTTGTCATTTTTACATATGGAAAACACTATAGGCCCTCTCTTGTGATTTTATTTTTCATAAGACCGGCACTACAAGCATCACTAGAGGAATATCCTACACGTGGGGAGTTTAAATACCACTGTATGCTGTTTTACTCAGAGCTGGTTATAGCTCTCTAAATTGTAAGTTGGCACTCTTAGGACCTCTGTGTTGTCTGTTGTTGCAGTACTACCTAAGTTATTGCACCATTGGGTTTTTTCTTTTATATATTTTATATGCTGACGTCTGTCTCAGAAGTTTTAAAGAATCGTGTGGAGACTCCAATTGCCCAGTTATATCCTACATGTGGGGAGTATCAAATACCACTGTAAGCTGTTTTACCTAGAGCTGGGCTTAGCTCTAAAAATTGTAAGTTGGCATTTCTCTACGTCTGTGTTGTTCGTGATCCTCTCTACCATACGGTTTTGCACTATTGGTCCCCCCCTTCTCTGCTTTTGTGTTTCATATCCAACCACTGCGATTCCAAAGCGAGAACAGAAGAACATTTACTCAAGGTCTACACTGTACCTATAGAGACTTTCCTTTTTGTGTTATCGTTTTCGTTTATTTTATCCAGCGCACCCTGTATTTGTTGTTTTTTGTTTTACCCAGACCACTTCTGCTCATTGGAGTGGTCTGGGTGCCAACTCCCACTACCCTTAACCCTGCAAGTGTAATTATTGCAGTTTTTCATAAACTGCAATATTTACATTGCAGGGTTAACTCCACCTCTAGTGGCTGTCTATTAGACAGCCACTAGAGGTCACTTCCTGGGTTCTAGCACAGGTTTCCTCCAGCGTCGCTCAAAACCCCATAGGAAAGCATTGAAATGATTTTTCAATGCTTTCCTATGGGGAGACGTAATGCGCATGCGCGGAATTTCCGCGCATGCGCATTAGGTCTCCTCGGCCGGTGAGCGAGATTAGTCTCGCCCACCGGCCGACGTAATCACTAGGAGGAGCGTCGCGGAGGCGGAGACAGCGGCGAGGGACATCGCCGCTGTCCCAGGTAAGTCACTGAAGGGGTTTTCACCCCTTCAGTAACCGGGGATTGGTGGGTGGGAGGGAGAGGGACCCTCCAGTGCCAGAAAAACGGATCGTTTTTCTGGCACTGGAGTTTCCCCTTTAAGGATGGACAGGGCCCAAGGTTGTATACTATCCCATCTGCCATCGGTCTGGTTTACCACCTAAGGACCTCAGTCTTATGCTGATATTAGTAATTGGTGTACTCCTGCAGTTGGTCACCCTGAGTCTCTAAGGGACTCTAGTTTGGATCACAAGAGGGTGCGGCCCTCCATCACCTCGATCTGAGAATGATATTTTATTTTCAGGAACAGAGTGAACCCCTCTCAAATACAGAACCGGACACTGATTTGTTATTAGAGGGCGTGACCCTCCCTCAACCTCAGCCCGATACTGAGCTGGATACAGAGGACATGTTTGGAGTGACACATTCTCAGGGAGAGAACCGGTCACGGATGTGGACTCTACTGTTTGGTTATTAACGGGTGCGGCCCGCTCAGGCTATCAGCCAGACGCTGACACGGAATTCGGTCACATTATTAGAGAGTGCGGCTCTCCTATACACTCAACGCTCTACGGTGCCGTCCATTTGTTCATCACACAGGCTTGTACCTGTACAATACATTGATGACTGTATAGAGGGGCATCCCTCCTGCATTCAATTAGAGCTAACGACTGTGCTACTGATTTCGTTATAGAGGGCTGCCTGATCATGCAGGATATACATATTTAGACTGGATCCCTCTATTTTATCTCCTGTAATGGATCTACTGGATCCAGACCACTGTACCACACGCAAGAAATACTCACAGAGGTATAATGGGGGGAGACTCCCACTTATTTACACACACTCCTGGAGACGGTACGGCTAACGGATGAGCCTCAGGTATTACAAGAGTGCAGGTTTTGGTATATTCTGCGCTATATAAAACAGAGAATTGCATTCTGTTTTGGATATCGGGACCATTGCGAACAAATTGTGCAGACAGATTTTCCCATATCAAGATGACATGAGATACGGAGACCTTCATGGAGCAAACGGGCACTGCCTTGCTTGGGTAACAAGATTAGGGAAGGCCTACTACCCGGTCTGAAGTTACACCGTACACATGGTAAGACCGGAAACCCCAGTTGTCTTGTGTTCCCTGGTCATTACAATCTTGGGATAAGATGGCAGGACTGCCCCTACTCCTCTGAGCACATACCTGGAGAACATGGTTCGGAGGTAGAGATCCCTCTGTCTATACTCTATATATCCCTCACGGGAGCCGTTTTGGTTTGGGTTTGCGCTAACCCACTTTTTCAACTACCATCAAGGAGACCTACGAAACTCTATGGAGGAACCTGGTGTGCCCCGACTCCAACACAGACGTCAAAGTCGGGTCACAACCTACCGCTGGAGTAAGACTCAGGATGTGTAGCAGACTCAGATAGGACTGCCGACATTCTCAAACGGACAACACATGTTTTGGACGGCTGAAGCTAGACCCTTCTTTTTTCGCTATATCTGCTCTCTGGAGTGACCTGTCATGAGCGAAGGGACTTTACGCCTTGCCTGTGTATTGGAGAACGCTATGTGTTCGCGGGACTCCAAGGTAAGAAGGGAGGTATCCCTCTATAGGGAGATTTTGACTTCGCTTATCAAACTCACATTCCTGGGTCCCTTGACTTAGGGCCTACTCTGGGAGATACGTGCCCGGACAGGCAGAGGTGCAGGGACCTAAGGGTCTCACTATATTATACCCTATCTTGTAGGTGGCGTGTAGACCAGGAACCCCTACATGAATTTTGACAGGTCGGGCATGGAACAGGATCGTACGATGGGTAGTCAGACTATTTCACTCTTTCACTACAGCACGTGAGGACTCTTCATTGTTATACAGGTCCCAATCACCATTGGATCTGTACATCTTATCACTCTTAGGCGATGACATCTGGATGGGAATCTCAACTCCGGTTTACATTTCTCACCCCTTTGAATATTTCCGGGACCCACTATTTCCAGAAAAGTCGACCACCGTTCCACCACACAAGTTCAGTTTGGGACCCTGATTGGATGTCCTTTTTGGAGTCCTTTCTCTACCGCAGCCGAGGATTACACAGTCCAGTTGGAATATTTGAATCACTTGGGATAGGGCTAGCTTGCCACACTCTTGCCTGCATAATAAATGTATTCTCGGATGAGACATCTCACCGGGTAGACCATCAGGGAACGAAAGATTCTACTCGGTTCTATTACGGAATTGGTGGTGGACTTAGGCACATTGCTTGAGATTGAAGATCTGCCTGCAAGGCCACATCGCCGGGTGACCCTAGAATGATCGGTGGAGCAACCTTACACATCAAGAGTTGAGACATGGTGGCAGTGTCTTATCGCGGCCCTAAGTCCGCAAATTACCTTCGACATTTTATAACTACAGGGAAATGGCTAATAGGTCAGCTTGGCAGCTCATGAACTGGCTGGTAGGAAACAGGTCGCAACCCCACGTACAATGGATCTGGTGTTTTTCCGTATTTGGGATGCTTCGTCAACTGGCATCGATGGTCTATTGTCATTTATCGCAGTTGGAAAGTCCATTTAGGATTGCTCGGATAGCTCCCGGAATAGGTACCAGCGAAACAAACAGCGTTGAATTTGTTGACTGAGCGTTGAAACAGCAAATACGAAGCCTCCTGTCATGTTATAAAAATGTAGATTATGCTAGCTTTAGTGTACTTATAATCTTAATTTTATTAATGACAGGAGGCGAGTATTTCCTAACCATTCTTATCCCTCCCTTGTTTAATTTTAATAGTTTGGATTAATCAGGTACATATGCAACTCTGCTTGTTGTCTCTGCTACCTGTCACTTGTTTCTTAGGTCTGTTTTTCATAAGTAGGGTTGGGATATCTACATATTAAGGTACTTGTGGTTGCTACATTGGGTACCTACATGTTTATTCAGAGTTCATTTAATTGGATAATTAACCTGTTCGATTCTGTTTTTCTCTCGTTTCAGTTTACAGTCCATCAACGCTATCTGGTTTGGCAGTTCTTCTCGGATGGTGGACATCGTTGTATTCATCGTATCTAGGACTGTTTCTTCCCCATTATGTTTTCTGCCTTTTATTCTTTTTTTGTAGCAGCTTGAAAGAGGAAATGATGCATGGGGTGGGGAGTTTGATAGTACCTAACTTTTTTCTGATTGGTTGTTTTTCTGTGCTGCTGTGGAGTTCTAGTAAAGAGAGACTTAAGCAAATACTCGCCTCCTGTCATTAATAAAATTAAGATTATCGGTACACTAAAGCTAGCATAATCTACAATTGTTGATTTTGTTCACAGATCTAGTGTTAAGTGACCAAAAACTTAAAAAAATAATGGAGTATTAATAAAGTATATATTTACAGACTACCGTATATACTCGAGTATAAGCCGAGTTTTTCAGCCCATTTTTTGGGCTGAAAAACCCCAACTCGGCTTATACTCGAGTCATAGTCTGTATTATGGCAATTTGCATTGCCATAATACAGACCGGGGGAGAGGGGGGCTGGCAGAGCTGTAACTTACCTGTTCTGCAGCTCCTGTCAGCTCTCTCCTCCTCCGCGCCGTCCGTTCAGCACCTCGGTCAGCTCCCAGTGTAAGTCTCGCGAGAGACTTACAGTGTGAGCTGATAGAAGGAGCTGCACAGACCGCGCGGAGGAGGAGAGAGCTGACAGGAGCTGCAGAACAGGTAAGTTACAGCTCTGCCAGCCCCCCTCTCCCCCCCACTGAACTGCCACTGGACCACCAGGGAAGGAGAGCCCCCCTCCCTGCCATGTATCAAGCAGGGAGGGGGGACGAAAAATAAATATAAATAAAATAAGAAATAATAATTAAAAAAAAAATAATAATTAAAAAAAAGGGGGTATAAGGACCACTGTGGGAGGGGGGGGGGTATAAGGACCACTATGGGAGGGAGGGGGTGGGATAAGGACCACTATGGGAGGGAGGGGGGGTATAAGGACCGCTATGGGAGGGAGGGGGGGGATAAGGACCACTATGGGAGGGAGGGGGGGGATAAGGACCACTATGGGAGGGAGGGGGGGGATAAGGACCGCTATGGGAGGGAGGGGGGGGATAAGGACCGCTATGGGAGGGAGGGGGGCGATAAGGACCACTATGGGAGGGAGGGGGGGGATAAGGACCGCTATGGGAGGGAGGGGGGGATAAGGACCGCTATGGGAGGGAGGGGGGGATAAGGACCACTAGGGGAGGGGAGGGGGAAGTAAGGACCACTAGGGGAGGGGAGGGGGAAGTAAGGACCACTAGGGGAGGGGAGGGGGAAGTAAGGACCACTAGGGGAGGGGTGAGTCAGGACCACTGGGGGAGGGGGGTGAAGGAACACGGGGGTGGGGAGGTAAGGACCACTGAGGGAGGAGGAGGGGAGGTCAGGACATATGGGGGGGGCAAATATCCTTGCACCGGCCCTGCACACACTGCATTCATACACACACTGCATTCATACACACACTGCACTCACACACACTGCATTCATACACACACACACTGCACTCATACACACGCTGCACTCATACACACACGCTGCACTCATACACACACGCTGCACTCATACACACACGCTGCACTCATACGCACACACTGCATTCATTATACACACACTGTAAATAAATATTCAATTAATATATTTTTTTTAGGATCTAATTTTATTTAGAAATTTACCAGTAGCTGCTGCATTTCCCACCCTAGTCTTATACTCGAGTCAATAAGTTTTCCCAGTTTTTTGGGGAAAAATTAGGGGCCTCGGCTTATATTCGGGTCGGCTTATACTCGAGTATATACGGTATATATTTAGTAAATATATAATATATGAATACATAAAGATTTACTATTTCTCCCTTCTCCGCTCTATTGGTTAATTCTTCTCACTTGATCTGTGAACCAAGTGATGAGTAAAGAATACAGAGCTACATGGATGATCTACTGACACAATATTTTTTCAAACAAAACTATTTGGACAAAACACATTTTCCCATCATGCACAAATATAGTTTAGGAATTACCGCTCTATAATTATGTAGCCCACTCTTTTTCAATCAAGGGTACAAAATTAATTGGACAATTGACTTAAAAGATGTTTCATGGACATGTGTGGGCTATTCCTTCTTAATTTCTTTTTTTTAGCAATTAAGTCGGTAAAAGGTCTGTAATTGATTCCAGGTGTGGCATTGGAATTTGGAATCCGTGGCTGTGAACACAACATGCGGTCAAAGGAGCTCTCCATGCAAGTGACAAAGAACAACCTCATAACAATATCCAGCAAAGTGAAGAACACTCTCCAGGAGGCAGGCATATCATTATCCAAATCTATCATAAAGAGAAGACTTCACAAGAGCATCACAAGATGCAAATCATAAGCCTCAAGAATAGAAGGCCAAATTAGACTTGATCACAAAAACATCTAAAATTGCCTGCTCAGTTCTGGAACATCATTCTTTGGACAGGTGAAACTAAGATCAACCTTGGAACGGTTTATGGTCTAAAGCATACAACATCTGTAAAACACTGGGGAGGCAGTGTGATGGCATGGGCATGCATGGCTTCCAATGGCACTGGGTCAGTGTGACAGAAGAATGAAGCATCATCAGCAGCAGCATGAATTCTGATGTGTATAGGAATATATTGCCTGCTCAGATTCAGCCAAATTCAGCAAAGCTGATTTGACAGCGCTTCACTTTACAGATGGACAATGACCCAAAACTTAATGCAAAAGCAACAAAGGCAAAATGGCAATGGAGTGGAACCTTCTGCAATGGCCGAGTCTTTACGATTTCTACACCTGATTGAGCATTCATTTCACTTGCTGAGGACAAAACTTAGGGCAGAAAGACCAACAAACTGGCAAAGCATCACAAAGGAGGAAACCCAGAGTTTGGTGATATCCATGCGTTCCAGACTGTAAGAAGTGATTGCCTGCAAATGATTCTCGACAAAATATAAAAAATTAACATTATATTTATTATTGTGTTAATTTGTCCAGTTACATTTGAGTCCATGAAACAAGGGTACTGTGTATGAAAATGGTTGCAATTCCATAATGTTTCATACAATATTTTTGTTCAACCCCTTGAATTAAAGCGGAAAGTCTGCACTTCAATTGCATCTTGGGTGTTTCATTTCAAATCTATTGTGGTGGCATACAGAGCCATAATTATGAAAATTGTCAGTATCCAAATATTTCCAGACCTAACTGTCTTTAGATTAATCTGTGATTCCTCTCACACTTTTACTCATCTGAAAGAGAAGACGCAAGGCTGTCAGCAATTACAGACATGGATGCATGAGCCATCACGTGTGTGAATCAAGAAGATGTAAAGTACAGTTTAAACAAGCAGCTACTTGATTTCTGATGCTACCATATTCCTCTGTGTGGACTCGGTTTCTGTTTCTCAGCCAGCTTAAAAGCGTACCTGACTATAATGTGTAATTGTGTTTCTCCCAAAAATATGACAGCTCTGCCCTCCACTGGAAAAGCTGTCCCACCTGTGTAAGCTATAGACTCACATATGCAACTCATACAGATCAGAATGTAAAGTACACAATAAACAATTTTTATGTTATGACGATGCCCTCCAGTTTTTTTGATCTTGGCTCATTTTGGTCAGACAGACTTTCAGTCTGGCTCTTTGGACTCATATTTTACTCACATGTGCTAGACACAACCTTGCTACCTCTCACAGTACTGTGAAGCTTCCTCTGTTTGGTCAGACAGTAATAGATGGAGGTCTTATACATATGGAGGCTTCTATCAATACTTACCAAAATTGGAAAACATGGAATCGAGAAGGGTAGATTGACCTTGAAAGGGTGGACCTTGAGAAACTTGCATCACTGGTAATACCCACAATGGGCTTGCCCGTTGGGGAAGTGGGTGCTCCCATCCACTGAAATGATGTGTCAGCTTGACATCAAGTGGAAAAGACTAAAAGACAGTCTCCTGGCAGGCTCCAAGCATACAAGACCATGCAGAGAGTGCTGCTAATAAGACTTGACAACTAACTTAACCTTTATTGCTACTATACATATCCTGCCACAATCGTAATGCCTGTGGCATTCCATATCTGTATGAGTTGCAGATACAGAGAAATGCCAGGACATCTAGAAGCATCAATGGCTGCATGTGCCACTGGCCTGAGACTCCTGCTATAGTTCAAGTACAAGCAAATGAGGAATCCGTACTATGCAATAATCATAAATAAGTAATTCAGTGGCTGAGCTCTCATTTCATGGAAATTTTGAATCCTTTAGTTTTCTGTATTAGAATCACTGGAATACCAATGTCATATACAAAGCCTTCTGCAAATTGCCTTCTCCTGACATTTGCTTGTTCTGCACTGCCAACTCTCATCTGCAAGATCTTTTGAAGACTGCCCTGTTCCTTTGGAATTCCCTACAATGTGCCATCAGACTATCCCCCTAGCTATCTGTTCTTTAAGAGTCTTTGAAACACACCTTTTTAGGAAATTCTACCCACTTCTTGGGTGACGCTTCTCTAATTTAATTTGCCCTCCTCAGTTCCCTTACCTCCATAGCCCAGCTCACTCTCTCTCCTTCCACTGTTTGCTTGTTCCCCTCAATCCCTTCTCCCCTTTGACATGCTGCTATTTCTCTTATGTGTCTTTACTCCTTCCTCATAGATTGGAAGCTTGTTCGAGCAAGGCCGTCTTCACCTCTTGTCTGTTATACTGTGTATGTAAATTACTTATCACATATCCCCATTCTATAATTGTAAAGTGCTGATAAATATTTTGGCACTATATATATTTAAATAATAATAAGAGTATGTATCAATCACTCATTATATATAATGAGTGTGTTTGCCAACTGAACAGTAGGTGGAGCTGTTACTACTTTGCATAGTTATAGAATGAAATACAGTTTATTCTTTTTCTCTGCATGCCTCTGTGATTAACTAAGTTTCTGGCTCAAGCTAACTATTTGTGTTATTCCTAATTTTTCTTATAACCAATAATGTTCAATGCAGTGCATTCAATTGCATCCTGTTTATGTTCTTTGATTAAGCATACCTAATTTGATTATCTGTAAATTTGTAATGAGAATTTTTCCTAAATTTTTTTTTTCGAAATGTTGCTAATTTAGATTTCAATTTACCAAAGTACACTGTTGAGTGAATTTTTGTTTACCATTTGAAATTATATTAGAGGTTAACATCCATGATATTGCCATATTTACCTATCTATGTGTTAGCATATTTTAACAAAACATCCATCCATTCTGACATATGCTCTAGTGTTATATGTTTTTTTTCATTATATAGAAATAGTCTTTCCAATCTCTTGAGTATTTGATATCTGACAAATGTGAAAAACTTTCTGAACGCTATTTCATGATATACTATCTGAAGCTGGTACTTATAAATGGAAAAATAAATCTAGGTCACTGCTCCAAGTTATAAATACCTCTCACCCAATGCAGTTTACTGTTTAAGGGAAAAGTACAAAACGGATGTTAAAACAAATTGCACAAAGCTTACGTATACTTTTCAAATTAATACTGGTGATTTTCTTTTTTTTTTTTTTTTTAGAAGCATTTTGAATCAATCACCTGCGAATCTGTAAAATGCTAACAAGTGCACTGGTATAAGAATCCATGTTCTAAAACAACAGGTCAATGTGGGAATGAAAATATGACAGTGAAAATGCTTACTGTGCTTTTTTGCATATTTTGCAAAGCATTCTTGGAGTTTTGCGGAAACATAATTTTTCAAATACATTTTTATTTTTTTTTATTTTTTATTTCCATGTATAAATTCATGTAAATTGCAAAAAACTGGTGAAAATGGCACTAGTAAAACAGTGATGGAAAAATGTATAGCGATACCTATATATATATATATATGAAACTTATCTCAATATATAAATATAAAATTAAGAGAGCTGGGTAATATACAAATATATATATATATATATATATATATATATATATATATATAGCTCAAATCTAGGAGACAAGACATGGAAAGCCTCAATAGTGAGAAAATAGAGAAAAACTATTATGAAACATAAATTGAATTAAAACCATAAATAAGCATGTTCTAGTTATAATAAAAAAAATAAATAAATAAACTTGGAATTCGAAGCAATAGCACTTTCTGCACAGAGATGAGGGTTTGAAGGTAAATGGAATAGCACTGGATGGGGAGTGCTGCAGCGGCCCTGGGTGAGGGATGCTTGAGGCTACTGATGCCGGACCTTTGAAATATACATTCCTCACCTTTGCCTGCATTTCTTTCTTTATTTGTAGTCTTGCATACTATTCCCATAGTAATAAAACTCCTTACTGGAGTCCCTATATAAGCTGATAAAATCTTTATTAGTGCGTTCTATAAAGCTTGAAGTTAAAATTTGTTTAAAATGTTGTGCTCGTCTAAAAATTCCTGTTATTATTATTATTGCCATTTATATAGCATCAACAGATTTCATAGCACTTTACAATATTGGGGGGGGGGGGGGGGGGGTGGAGGGAGGGGATTTTAAGTATAAATAGGACAAATACAAGAAAACTTACAGGAACGATAGCTTGAAGAGGGCCCTGATCAAACAAGTGTACAATCTATAGGAGGTGGGGTATAAAACACAATAGGACAGGAGATAGCAATCAAATAAGGTGGGCGTGAGGCAAAGCTGGAGGAGAGAGTAGAGTGCTGCCCTTTAGGAGAGAGCAAGAGACAGGTATGTGAGGAAGAGGTTACTCTGAGAGGCCATAAGCTTTCCTAAAGACATGGGTTTTAAGGCACTTCTTAAACGATTTAAGGCTAGGATTTTGTAACATACTGGATGTGAGGCTCAAAGTTGAGGCCAGAATCAAATACAACGCGAAGACAATGCACTTGCAAGAATCGACTTATGTGGATACCACTAACTTGAAGTGAGAGCAAAAGAGGAGGATCAGTATTAGGAGGAGGAAAGACAAGGAGTTCAGTTTTAGAGAGATTGAGTTTCAGAAAGCGGGAGGACATCCAGTCAGAGATGGAAGAAAAGTGACACGCTGCAGGGGAGAAGTCCAGGGAGGAGAGATATATCTGGGTGTCATCAGCGTACAGGTTGTAGTGTAATTCAAATGAGGTAATAAGTTTGCCAAGAGAGGAAGGGGACCAAGGACAGAGCCTTGGAGGACTCCCTAGGTGAAGGATAATTAGTATGGAGTAGTAGCCTTTGGATTTAGCTGCGATTAGGTCGTTAGTAACTTTAATAAGAGCAGTCTCAGTAGAGTGGAGGGGGCGGAAGCCAGATTTAAGAGGGTCAAGGAGAGAGTTGGAATTGAGGAAGTGAGACATACGTGTAAAGACAAGTCTTTCCAGAAGCTTTGAGGAAAAAGGGAGAAGGGATATGAGACGATAGTTAAGGGGGGAGGACTGGTCAAGAGATGTTTTTTTCTGGATGGGTACTACAGTGGCATGTTTAAGGTCAGCAGGGACAATGCCAGAAGAGAGAGGCACAAGACAACAGGAGAGAGCTCTTAGAGGGTAATTTGGGACAGGATCAAGCAGGCAAGTGGTGGGGCGAGAGGAAAGGAGAAGCACAGCCACCTCTTGTTCAGTAGGTGGGGAGAAAGACTGAAGGTTAGGAAAAGCATGATCTACGTATGGTTGAGAATGAGAGAGGCAAGGTTTGTGAGAATTCTTTCCTTAGCTGTTCAATTTTGATTGTAAAGTAGCATGCAAAGCTATCAGCTGTAATGTTAGTTTGGAAGGTGGCCACAGCAGGGCAAAGAAGAGAGTTAAAGGCATTAAAGAGATGCCTTGGATTGCGGGAGCATGAACTAATGAGAGAGGAAACGTATCAAGGGCAAGGGCTGCGCTGTATGAACACAAAATGAATCTATAATGGAGAAAGTCTAACTGGGTGCAAGACTTCCTTCAGGAGTATTCAGCACAATGGGAGCATCTTTGCAGGTTGCATGTTTATTTAGTGTGTATGGTGGGGGGGGGGGTGTCCTCCTTGAGGTGCATGTTTGGAGCGGGGCTGCAGTGTTCAAGGCAGAGGTGAGGGTAGTGTTATATGTGGAGATGGCCAGTGAGGTACAGGAGAGGGAAGGGATGGATAGGAGTTGTGAATTAATATCAGCTGACAGCTGATGGAGGTCAATAGAATTAAAGTTCCTCCTGAGTCGAGGGGGTTAGGCTGAGGTTGTTGGATAAGGGGGTTCTCGAGAGCAAATGATGAGGTGGTGATCAGAGAGAGGAAATGGAGTGTTGCAGATATTAGACACTGTACATGCATAAGAGCAAATGAGGTCGAGGGTATTGCCAGCTACAAGGGTGGGAAAACTAGCCCACTGTGATAGCCCAAGGGAGGAGGTAATTGGAAGTAGTTTAGAGGCTGCTGAGGTCAAAGGTAGATATATTGGAATATTGAAGTCCCTGAGAATTAGGGATGGAATTTTAGAGGAGAATAAGTAGGGTAGCCAGGCAGCAAGGAGGAGGAGAGGGGAACCAGATAAAAAACGGCAATGTTAGCAGAGATGGGTTTTAAAAGGCGAATCGAATGAATTTCAAATAATGAGAAACAGAGGGAAGGGGGGTGCGTAGAGGCTTAACCCCTTAAGGACCAAACTTCTGGAATAAAAGGGAATCATGACATGTCACACATGTCATGTGTCCTTAAGGGGTTAAAGGAGCAGTGAGGTGAGAGTAGAAACCCTATACACCACCTTTACATTCAGAGTGTCTTGGGTTGTGGGTAAGTTGAAGGGTAGCAGTGTCATAGAGGGAGAGCCATGTTTCTGTTAAGACTAGTAAGTCTAGGGAGCGAGAGATGAAAAGGTCATGGACAGCAGTAGATTTCGTAATATTGCAAACAGAGCGTGCATTCCAGAGGGAAGTCTAGAAGGAGGATTTTGAGAAAGAGTAACATGAGATAGGTATGAGATTGGTATGGTTCCTTGAGTTAGTACATTGTGAGTTTGCTGAGGTGGGTTTGGAAAGACATCACCAGCAGCTAGGAACAAAAGGGATAGAAAGGAAGAGAAGGTGGGAGTAGGATTCGAAAGTTTTGTGAGAGGGTATGTATATAGAGGATTTGGAGATGTTGGAGATAGGCTGGAAAGGTAGGAATACCCCGCTGAATGCTGTAGATAGGTTCCAACCGCTATGAGTTCTAAGCGAAACAGCGCTAAACGGGGGAGTTTAACACAGGGCAGTTTAACAAGATAGGGATAGGGAAATTACTTTGAAAAAAAGACACAACACCAATAGAATTTTAAAACTTTTTCACTTGCTGTGAACTGCACACAGCAGCATAAAAAAAAAGCAAAATAAACTAAGGGTTTTGCACCCAATAAATTAAAGAAACAGTACCAAATTAAAGTAACAGTCCAAAAAAAAAGGTTTAACTGGTTGTTGTGGAGTCTCCAGGGCCATCCTCCTGCCTCAAGGGTCATTTGTCTATGCGGCTATCCAGAGGAGAGTTCTTTTGGAGGCTCAGTGTCCGAGTTGCTGGTATCCTGAGGTTCCTGATATTATACTGAAAGCTGAAGGAGCTGATGAGTTTACTAAGGAAATCAGTAAAGATTGAGAACAATAGGGGACCAAGGACAGACCATTGGGGATCACCAACAGTGAGAAATTTGGGAAAAGAGGCAGAGCAAGTGAAAGAAACACCGTAAGATCGATGGGAGAGGTAGGCAGAGCACCAGCAGAGAGCAGTATCTCGTAGACCGAGATTATGGAGGATCTGAAGAAGCTTTTGATGATCAACAGTATCAAAAGCAGCAGGTCAAGGAGAATTAGAATAGAGTCCATTGGATTTTGCAGGGATAAGATCACACCTGTTTCAACAGAGTGACAAGCGCAGAAACCAGGTTGAAGTGGGTCAAGCAGAGAGTTGGATTCTAGGAAGTCTGTCAATCTCGCATACACAACTCTCTCAAGGATCTCGGAGGCAAACGGCAGTAGCAAGATAGGGCGGTAGTTGTAAGGGAAATTAGGGTCAGTGTTGGGCTTTTTCAGAATCAGGGTTACGGTTGCATGTTTGAAGAGTAGAAGAAATATACCAGAGGAGAGGGAGAGATTAAAAATTTTAGAGAGAGGCAGAGCAAGAGAAGGAGACAAAGTGCGAATGAGATATGAGGGAATAGGCACGAGGGAATAGGTGGTGGGGCGGGAGGACCAGAGTAGAGCAGAAACCTCTTCTGTAACAGCACAGCCAAGCAGCTGCACAAAAGAGCAAACCCAGGAAGAAACGGAGGGGTGAATTAATGACCCCCCCCCGTTCCTTCCAAGCTCAAACAGACAAGGGACCAGATACACACAAGGGACTATGCATCCCTGTCTGTTTATTGTACAGACCTGTGAAATATATTAGGAGTTTATAACAAGTAATGATAACAGAGACAAATTCACCAAAAAGTTGCATAATGCAACTGATTGTCATTTATGACTTCTAATGCTTGTATACGCTATTATAGAGATGTTCCTGAATTATTATATTTTTGTTTAAAATAGCCTTTATAGGCTGGAACAATTTACCACCAAGAAATACATGCAAAATAACTATATTATACATAAAAATAATAATGCTTCTTAAAAATGCTTAGAAAAAAACCCTTATCTTTATTATAATCTCTACTGTCAAATTAACTAGACAGGAAATCAATATACATTAAACTCCTAATACATTTTCAAATGTTGTTAAAGTCATTGCTGAGGAGACGGTGCCAGAGATGTTTAAAAATTAACTTTGACAGTAAAATGTTCTGTTATGCGAATAAAAAATATGTTATAAAACTAGAAAATGTATTCACCAAGTTAGCACGAGGAATTCAGTTTCTAGATCTGTGCTAATGTTCTTAGAGAAAACATTCAGTATATGAACATGGAACTGAAGTTTATTGCATTTTCCCAAGTTAAAATATAAGCTTTTTTTTGTGGGAAAGAAAATTGTCAATAATACAAAAGCAAAAATATAGAAACACATTATTCTTCATTTCAATAGTTTCTATATTTATTTAAGTTTTTCTACACATTAGCTAGTGTTGTAGTACATAACCTGGCTAGTGATGTGTGTGAATAGCTAGAGAGTTTACTTTCTATCAATACCAGAATTGAGTATTGTAGTGGAGCGGCAATATTAAATCCCACGATCTCCGCTGGTATTGAAGGTAATCCACAGTCAGCGCTGAAAAGTAAGGCAATATCCCAAATCCCCCAGTAACCGGACGAAACACAGTTCTGGGAGTCAACTGAGGTCTTTATTCACAGCTTCCAGTATTTATGCAAGTCCCCATGCAAGGGGTTTCCTTACTGACATAGCAGGGGTAATACAGTGAGGGACTACATGGGGGACTTAACATTCTGAGCATTTCTCCCATCAGGCACTGCTGCACGAGAGGGACACTCCCACTGAAATACACCATTACGTGGATTATCCCTCTGTGCAGCAGAACTGGCATTTTACATTTAAATTCACCACTTGTACAATATTCATGTTATTCTGACGAACGGACGGTCGGTAGATAGCTGGGGTCTGAGTGCACCTTTCATTAGAGTACCGCTCAGATCCCAGCTAAAACAACCGAACGCCGCACGAAAAAGGAAAATTTGCTTCATACTTACCGTAATTTTCTTTTCCTGATAATGTATTCATGGCAGCATTTACTCATGGGTAGCTCCTCCCCTCACAGCAGAAAGGACAGGAAACAGAACTCTGAAACTGGTATAAATAGATCCTCCCCCTTCCCATCAGGCAGTCTTTGTTATATAGCTACACAACTCTTATAGTATATGGGTGGGAACGTAATGCTGCCATGAATACATTATCAGGAAAAGAAAATTACGGTAAGTATGAAGCAAATTTTCCTTTTTCCTGAACATTATTCATGGCAGCATTTACTCATGGGTAATACCCAAGCTGAATATAAAGAGGGAGGGACAGAGTTCAAAAACAGCAACTAGTTATAAAAACATTGGGCTGCATGAACCTTAGAAGACTTTAAAAAAAAGTCAAACCCGTAATCAATAGGATATTGTTATAAAATCTGTTCAGACAAAGTAATTTACCCTAGCGGCTGCAAGGACTGCAACCTCCTGGCATTCAAATGTCTGATATAGCCTGAAAAGGCCAGATAGGAATTAAGGCCATGACAGTCAAACCTAGAGAAGGAACAAGGCTAGACAAACTCTCGGAAACAATAAGGAACCCATCATGTGATGGATTAAAAAAATTAAATAAAAACAATGTTCTTTTCTGATATAAAATTAAACCCACTGGATGACATCAATTCAGAACCTTGATAAAGGCATGACTTCCAGATATCATATTGGAACAAGCAGATAATATTGGATGAGAACAGTCACACCATGCTATTAACCATGGGGAAAAATACACTGAGAATCCTACTACTTTCTGGTTGTATTTTACTTACCTGTAGATACAGGCAACCAATCAGAAAGAGGCAGAGCGCAATAATGACTATATATTGCAAAACCAGACTCACAACACTACCTCACACTGTGGATGAATTGATACAGCAATGACCAGTCACAGGAGAGGCATAAACCTAGGCAAAGGCAAGAAGTTGAAGATTAGTTCAAAAAGGAATATCGGTATGAACCGTAGAAATTGTGGCAACTACTAAATTATAAGTAGGCCAACCACGTCAGTACCTACATTCAAATATAAACATATTGTAAATAGTACAGATTATGCTAAACCATATAGTCAAATTTATTAGATACTGATGTGCAATATAATAGGAGATATGGAATAGGCAGGATACTGATGAGAAGGTTGTAACCAGAGGCATTGTGGCAACAGACACATAATCAGCAGGATAGTAGGAGATATTATGTTATCCTTAGGAGAACAAACCACCGCATACTTACTCTTACCGTATCTTCAGATAGTGAAGAAGTTCTATGGCAGAGCCTATGGTGATAATTAGTGATGTACCGAACTGTCCGCCGGCGAACAGTTCCCGGCGAACTTAGCGTGTTCGCGTTCGCCGCGGCGGGCGGACACATGCGCAGTTCGATCCGCCCCCTATTTGTCATCATTGGCTGGGATTCCAGCCAATCAGCAGCACTCCCTCCCTTCCACACCCTCCAACCTCCCTCCCAGCATCCATTTTCGATTCATTCTGAAGCTGCATGCTTAGTGAGAGGAGGGAAAGATTAGCTGCTGCTGATTAGATAGGGAAATTGATAGCTAGGCTAGGGTATTCAGTGTCCACTACAATCCTGAAGGACTCATCTGATCTCTGCTGTAAGGACAGCACCCCAAAAAGCCCTTTTTAGGGCTATAACATCAGGCTGCTTTTTTTTTTTTTTTCCTGTGTAATGTAATTGCAGGTGCCTGCCTGCCAGCTTCTGTGTGAGGTTCACATTGGATACTGTGCCTACTTGCCCAGTGCCACCACTCATATCTGTTTTAACAATAGGTTAAGCTTTACATTTAAAATAAATATTTTTTTTTCACTGTAATAGAAGAGCAGTTAGTTGTCTGCAAGCGTCTGGGTGTCAGGCCAACTTCAGCGTGTGCTCTGCAGACCTGTGCCAGCGTGCTTTGACAGTTGCCACTCATATCTTGTGTCTCTATAGCGTGCTTTTACAAAAAAAAAAAAAGGTTTCTAGTGTAAGCTAATAGCAGCCAGTCAGTGTCCTTCAAGCGGCTCTGTCAGTCCTTCCTTCAGCGTGTGCTCTGCAGACCTGTGCCAGCGTGCTTTGACAGTTGCCAATCATATCTGGTGTCTCTTTAGCGTGCTTTTACAAAGAAAAAAGGTTTCTAGTGTAAGCTAATAGCAGCCAGTCAGTGTCCTTCAAGCGGCTCTGTCAGTCCTTCCTTCAGCGTGTGCTCTCCAGAACTGTTCCAGTGCACATTGCCAATCATATCTGGTGTCTCTATAGCGTGCTTTTAAAACCAAAATTTATTTTTCACTGTTATAGATTGAATAGCAGTTACTTGTCTTCAAGCGGGTGTGTCAGGCCTACAGTGTGTGCTCTGCAGAACTGTTACAGTTCACATTGCCAATCATATCTGGTCTCACAGTAGCTTGCACGCATAGTACCACTAATCCCCCAAAAAAATGACAGGCAGAGGCAGGCCACACCGCAGGGGCCGTCGTGGTCGTGGTGCTGTCATTCCCTTTTGCCCTAGAATAATGCCCAGTTTTCAGAAGCCACGTACCCTGAACTTGAAAAGTTCTGAGGACATAGTTGACTGGCTAACACAGGACACCCAATCTTGTACAGCCTCCGCTCGGAACCTTGACGCACCATCCTCCTCCAGCTTAGCTTCAGGCACCTCTCAAGATACCACTCACCCGCCTGCCGCCACCACCAAAACTAAGGAAGCAGGCTGAAGGGTCAGTGTTAGGACCCGCTTAGGGGGGGTCTGCCTTGACGTTGGCAGGCGGGCATCCCTCCAATGGCCATTTGAGCAACTAAATGACCTCCATTTGTCTAAATATACATAGGGATTAAGGAAAAAGCGCAAGTAACATTTTCTTTTCTTTGGTTTTTACTATATATTGGGGCTGATGTGTGTTGTAGTCCTTGCTGCTTAAGCGCAGGACTTCTCTTTTTGTACTTCTCTAGCACCACAGCCGCTTTACTTGGTATGTCAGAGGAGTTATTCACACACCCGTTTGAAGAAATGAGTGATGCGCAACCATTATTGCTAGAGGATGTAGATAACAGGGATATGTCTCAGGCAGGCAGCATTAAACACATGGAGGTACGTGTGATGATGATGATGTTGTACCCGCTGCTGCTTCCTTTTCTGAGTTGTCAGATACAAGCGAAGCGGTTGATGATGACGATGCGTCCATGGATGTCACGTGGGTGCCCGCTCGGCAAGAAGAAGAACAGGGCGAAAGTTCAGATGGGGAGACAGAGAGGAGGAGACGAGTTGGAAGCAGTGGGGGGGGTCGTCGCAAGGAGCTAGTGGCACAGTCAGGCAGCATGCATTGGCACCCGGGGTCAGCCCGACAGCACGCCAATCAACGCATGCTGTGTCCACCACCAGAATGCCGTCATTGCAGAGCTCAGCAGTGTGGCATTTTTTTTGTGTGTCTGCCTCGGACAACAGCGATGCCATTTGCAACCTGTGCCAAAGGAAACCGAGTCGTGGGAGGTCCAACACCCACCTAGGTACAACTGCTTTGCGTAGGCACATGATCTCACATCACAAACGCCTATGGGATCAACACATGAATACAAGCAGCACGCCTACTCTAAGCCGCCATCCTCCTCCTGGTCTAGCATCTTCAGCCACGTCAACCACTGCTGTCCTTCTTGCCCCCTCTCAACCATCCGCCCCTCCGTCTCCCGCCTTGAGCAGTTCACGCTCATCTGCCCACAGTCATGTGTCTGTCAAGGACATGTTTGAGCGTAAGAAGCCAATGTCACCAAGTCACCCCCTTGCCCAGCGTCTGACAGCTGGCTTGTCCGAACTATTAGCCCGCCAGCTTTTACCATACAATCTGGTTGAGTCTGAGGCGTTCAAAAAATTTGTAGCTATTGGGACACCGCAGTGCAAGGTACCCGGACGGAATTTCTTTTCACAAAAGGCAATCCCCAACTTGTACTCGATTGTGCAAAAGGAAGTCATGGCATGTCTGGCACACAGTGTTGGGGCAAGGGTCCATCTGACCACTGATACCTGGTCTGCAAAGCATGGTCAGGGCAGGTATATCACCTACACTGCGCATTGGGTAAACCTGCTGACGGCGGACAAGCAAGGAATGCGTGGCATTGCAGAGGAGTTGGTGACACCGCCACGAATTGCAGGCAGTCCTGCTGCCACCTCCTCTACTCCTCCTACTCCATCCTCTTCCATAACCTCCTCAGCTGAGTCCTCTTGTGCTGCTGCATCTTGCTCCACATCAACGGCACCCCCCCAGCTCCCCAGGTACTATTCCACATCCCGGATACGGCAGTGTCACGCCATCTTGGGTTTGACTTGCTTGAAAGCAGAGAGTCACACCGGACAAGCACTCCTGTCCGCCCTGAACGCACAGGTGGAAGAGTGGCTGACTCCGCAGCAACTGGATATCGGCAAAGTGGTGTGTGACAATGGAAAGAATTTGATAGCGGCATTGAAGTTGGGCAAGTTGACACATGTGCCGTGCATGGCACATGTGTGTAATCTGATCGTACAACGCTTTGTGCATAAGTACACAGGCTTACAGGACGTCCTGAAGCAGGCCAGGAAGGTGTGTGGCCATTTCAGGCGTTCCTACACGGCCATGGCTCACTTTGCCGATATCCAGCGGCGAAACAATATGCCAGTGAGGCGCTTGATTTGCGACAGCCCTACACGTTGGAATTCCACACTCCTAATGTTCGACCGCCTGCTCCAACAAGAAAAAGCTGTTAATGAATATTTGTATGACCGGGGTGCTAGGACAGCCTCTGGGCAGCTGGGAATTTTTTTGCCACGTTACTGGACGCTCATGCGCAATGCCTGTAGGCTCATGCGTCCTTTTTTTTTTTTTCTCAACGTATATTAAAATTTTTAGTATACAAATGTAAAAACATATCCCATGCTTTACCCATTTTACAGTACAACTGTACACATGCAACAGAAAATAAATCACTGAAATTCAACAACACAAAGCTTACATGGGCTTTGAGGTGTTTGCCAAAATGCATGTATTTGTAGCCCAGATATAACAGTGGCTATAATTAACCTATGTAAACTTGTCACATCTGGCACACTTATACATTACTAAACACAGAATAGTAGTGAACTAAAAAACAAATTAAAAAATTCTGGTATTTGAAGAATATATTCAAATCATTCGTTTTTTGCCTACATTTTGTCATTCAGTTTTCAATTCAGTACAAATAGATGTTCAGTGAATAAACAGCTTAATATGGGGTTGTTGCTTGCTAAAAACAGTTATGCTTTCTTCAGAAAACAATTATTGAACATTTGAAACTCCCATAGAAAAGTATGGCTTTCAACTTACTGAGACAAATTAAAATTTCAGCTTTGATGTTCAGCACATTACATGTATTTTTTTCAATATTTCGCTAAAACATAACAGTTAAAAAAAACACAAAAAACTTAAATATAACAAAACTACAACAATTATGCAAAAGGTTGAGGTCCTGCAGTAAAATGTTGATCAGATAAGAAGTTAGGTGGTATTATTTGTGAAAGCGGGTAAGAGAAGAGATTGGCTGGGTCAATGGACAATGGATTTACTGCATGAGTAGGGGGCAACATACCATGCCAGCCAGGGTAGGCTGCTTCTGGATACAATGGAAACGATGAATATGGGAGACCTGCTGGAACAGTATTTGGCACATGGAGAGGTGGCATAATATTAGCACCCTGACTCTCTCCTATAATTCCAGAGAATTCTCCTGGGAACTGAAGGCCATTGCTCAAATTTTGGAGCATATTCATGATCTCAGGCATGCCAACTTCCTCTCCTGTATCCTCAGAATTCTGATTCCACTGCTCAAAATTTGGGAAACCGTGAGGAGGGAGCCCTTGCTCGGCCATTTGTCTCTCCTCTCGTTCAACATCTGCTAATATGTCAGAGAAAATATCATCTGGGATATCCAAACCTGCTTTATGTTTCTTGGAAGATTTTTTGGGATAAGCTGTCCAGGAAGGATGGCTTGGAAGAAGCAAGATCAGAAGCAGAATAGGATGGTTGTCTTCCAAACCTGGACCTCCCAAAAGGACGCAATCTTTGAGGGATGGGTTGGCCGGCAGGTAGAGGCACTAGGAACGCCTCCATGCCATGACTTCTGATGATTGCATATCTCAGCTTCCGATTAAGATAAGAATACAGCCGAGCATATGAAACTGCATCACTTGACGTTCTTGGATTCAGTCGGATCACACACATGTCCTTAGTGCACTCTGGCCAGATACGATCCACATATTCCCAAACAGACTCTTGCAAAATGCATCCTTCGGATGTTAACACTTTTGGTAAATCCTGGCAAAGATGACTGCTATAACCAGACTCTGGCGTGGCTGTAACTTTAAACTGCTTTATAGAGAACATGTGAAGGAATCCCTTCCACACACTTGAGTCTGCTGGATCTGTGAGTCTAGTATCTGGATCATACAATTTCTTGTTCTTCTTTTCAATGCATGAAGAATGTTGATTGCCATTAGTTATATGGTGTTTCCATATTTTCTCTGGTTTCTTGGTAATTACCCATTGGCTTAAGTCAGCATCACCTGGGGGGTTTATCAGCCCTTTGCATATAAGGCAGTCCTGATCTAAAAGGTGGCTCTTGTGTTGGGATGTTGTGTCCCTTTTCTCTGAGATGCAATCCTGCTGAGAATCCTGAGGCTGCCACACAGAATCAGACAGATCCTCTAGGGTCAAGTTCTGATCGGGCACGGTATCAATTTCAATTAACCCCTTGTGTGTCAGCTTTGTCATCTGAATCTGGTATGGCTGTCTTTCCTCTTTCTCGATTAGTTCCAGTGCATGTTTTCTCTTTTGAATTCTCCAGTTGGCCAGCTCCTGTGCAGCCATTTCCGTTGCACTCATTAGAACCAAACACTGTGGGGTGATTTCACCAAGGACCACACGACGGAACAGGATCTGATTTTTAGGGTCCTTCAAATTGAAAAGGAGGCTCCGGTATTTATTCTTATATCTGCTGTCAGTACACAGGAAAAGTTTAAATATTTCTTGTTCTACGTTCTCTGCAACTCCACGCACCGACTCATCCAATACGTGAAGATCTGGGGTTTCTCTGACTCTCCTCAGTAGTGTATCAAACAGAGTCTGCACTGTGGTAACACGGACATCTTCAGGACATAACTCAACTATTTGCAGATAGGCAGTCTGCAGCTTCTCTTTTTCACCTGTTCTCTTCTTTCTCTTATGCGTATTCTTGTCTATATGCAGGTGGTCTCTTGCCTTTCTTTTAACCAATTCGTTCCTTCCATATGGTTTCAAAAGATCTCTGGCATCATTACTTTCAACGCAAATAACGTCATCATAGTTAGTCTCCTCATTATTCACCGGGAAGAGAGTGTTTGCACTGACTACCCACAGCATGCTCTTGCCATTGCCTACTCCACCTTCAACGACAAGGTGCAAGTCCCAAGGAGAAGGATCATTCACTTTATTATCTGTCTTTATTTCACAAGTAGTGCCTGGAACATCCTCATGGGTCACTAGATGTAAATCTGGACTAATGTCAACCCCAGGGTCTGGAAAATCATCAATTTGAAATTTTTCGAATAATCCCAGTGGGCTGCCACATTCTTCCTCCTCTGATGGTATTAAAGTTTGCAGAGATTCACTATGGGGTGGTGTCAAGCATTTTGGAGAACAATTAAGCATCTCCATCCCAATACGTTTCAGATGTCCTATCAGCTCTTCCACCCTATGCGATACTATGGGCAGGCTACCCGTGACGTCATTACTCACGGCCCTATTTCACGCGGAGGACGGCGCCCTTTCAAAACGACGCCACGTGCTCCCTGTCCCCAGTCCACATCCCGCCTCAAGTGCTCATGCGTCCTTTTGAGGAGGTGACAAACCTAGTCAGTCGCAACGAAGGCACCATCAGCGACATCATACCATTTGTTTTCTTCCTGGAGCGTGCCCTGCGAAGAGTGCTGGATCAGGCTGTAGAGGAGCGTGAAGAGGAAGAGGAAGAGTTGTGGTCACCATCACCACCAGAAACAGCCTTATCAGCATCGCTTGCTGGACCTGCGGCAACGCTGGAAGAGGATTGTGAGGAAGAGGAGTCAGAGGAGGAATGTAGCTTTGAGGAGCAGGAGGAGGAGGAGCAAGACCAAACACAACAGGCATCCCAGGGTGCTTGCTGTCACCTATCTGGTACCCGTGGTGTTGTACGTGGCTGGGGGGAAGAACATACCTTCAATGACATCAGTGAGGAGGAGGAACGGGAAATGAGTAGCTCGGCATCCAACCTTGTGCAAATGGGGTCTTTCATGCTGTCCTGCATGTTGAGGGACCCTCGTATAAAAAGGCTGAAGGAGAACGACCTGTACTGGGTGTCCTCGCTATTAGACCCCGCGGTATAAGCAGAAAGTGGCGGAAATGTTACCGAATTACAACAAGTCGGAAAGGATGCAGCATTTGCAAAATAAATTAAAAAGTATGCTTTACGCAGCGTATAAGGGTGATGTCACAGCACAACGGGAATATAACAGGGGGAGAGGTGGAAGTCATCCTCCTCCCACGACCACGCCGGCAAGGACAGGACGCTTTAAAGACGTGTTGTTGATGGAGGACATGCGGACCTTTTTAAGTCCTATGCATCGCCACAGCCCTTCGGGATCCACCCTCAGAGAGCGACTCGACCGACAGGTAGCAGACTACCTCGCCTTAACTGCAGATATCGACACTCTGAGGAGCGATGAACCCCTTGACTACTGGGTGTGCAGGCTTGACATGTGGCCTGAGCTATCCCAATTTGCGATAGAACTTCTGGCCTGCCCTGCTTCAAGTGTCCTGTCAGAAAGGACCTTCAGTGCAGCAGGAGGTATTGTCACTGAGAAGAGAAGTCGCCTAGGTCAAAAAAGTCTAGATTACCTCATCTTTATTAAGATGAATGAGGAATGGATCCCGAAGGGACTGACACTGGGCGATACATTCGATTAAAAAAGGCCTGATGAGATGAGCTGCCTTGGGCTAAAAATGGTCCACACACTGCTGTATTTTAGCTCTGAATGACGTTTGACTTGCGTGACTTATCCGCCACCAACTAGGGTTCAAGCCGCCATGTTTTAGGGCACTTTCTGCCTGTGAAACAAACATCAATTTTTCTGGCCTCTGCTACAGCAGCGGCTGCAACAATACCAAATTTTCAGGCATGTGTACATGCCTAATTTTTAGGCCCACTGGTGCAGCACTGTGGCTTCAAAAACCAAACAAAAAAAAATCCTCCAAGATGGCACCAATATACCAGTGGTCTAAGCATCTTCCCACTTTGGCCTAAAAAGGGGAGGTGATTCAACAATTAAAAATCTCTGCCATTTACACGTCCACTGATAGGAGACGCGGAAGGTATTAAACTGATATGAACAATACTAAACTCACCACTCCTATCTGGTGGCACATTAGCTTGCCCGCGCAGTGCCCCAAATTTCAAGTAAGAGGACCGACCAAGCATCTTCTTCCATCTCCCTGTTACATAAATCAATGCCATATCCATAGAAATTGTAGAGAATATCCAGGATAGTTTTACAGGGCCAAATCATGTCGCCTGTTGAAAGAGGTGACCTTGCTCGGGTCCCAGGTGTGCGGTTCCTAAAATGGCTGCCATATACACGTCCACTGATAGGAGACGCAGAAGGTATTAAACTGATATGAACATTTACTAAACTCACCACTCCGAGTGCTGTTATTTATTTAATTTTTTTGTGGTGAGGCTTTACAGGACAGAGTGCTTCTCCACGGGACATGTTAACTCATGGGCAGCTGGCTCATCAAGGAACCAGAGCAGCTTGAACGAGGTGACCTTGCTCGGGTCCCAGGTGTGCGGTTCCTAAAATGGCTGCCATATACAAGTCCACTGAAAGGAGACACGGAAGGTATTAAACTGATATGAACAATACTCCACTCCTATCAGTAGGTCCGTCCCATTGTGATTTATGCCCCCCACCCACCGCGCAGGGATGGGGGCCGGGGGGGAGGAAAGTAGGCCCCCCATTGTGATTTATGGCCCCCACCCACCGCACAGGGGTTGGGGAGGACAGTAGCTCCCCCCAGTGTGTATCATGGGCTTTGAGGACAGGTGTCAATCCATACCTGCCAAGTGACCCTATGTAGGGGTAACAGTCTCTATTCTGCTCTGTGTCAGTGTGTATCATGGTCTCTGTGGACGGGGAACACAGTCTCTATTCTGCTCTGTGTCAGTGTGTATCATGGTCTCTGTGGACGGGGAACACAGTCTCTATTCTGCTCTGTGTCAGTGTGTATCATGGTCTCTGTGGACGGGGAACACAGTCTCTATTCTGCTCTGTGTCAGTGTGTATCATGGTCTCTGTGGACGGGGAACAGTCTCTATTCTGCTCTGTGTCAGTGTGTATCATGGACTCTGTGGACGGGGAACAGTCTCTATTCTGCTCTTTGTCAGTGTGTATCATGGTCTCTGTGGACGGGGAACAGTCTCTATTCTGCTCTGTGTCAGTGTGTATCATGGTCTCTGTGGACGGGGAACAGTCTCTATTCTGCTCTGTGTCAGTGTGTATCATGGTCTCTGTGGACGGGGAACAGTCTCTATTCTGCTCTTTGTCAGTGTGTATCATGGTCTCTGTGGACGGGGAACAGTCTCTATTCTGCTCTGTGTCAGTGTGTATCATGGTCTCTGGACGGGGAACAGTCTCTATTCTGCTCTGTGTCAGTGTATATCATGGTCTCTGTGGACGGGGAACAGTCTCTATTCTGCTCTGTGTCAGTGTGTATCATGGTCTCTGTGGACGGGGAACAGTCTCTATTCTGCTCTGTGTCAGTGTGTATCATGGTCTCTGTGGACAGGGAACAGTCTCTATTCTGCTCTGTGTCAGTGTGTATCAGGGGTTTTGAGGACAGGTGTCAATCCATATCTGCCAAGTGACCCTATGTAGGGGGAACAGTCTCTATTCTGCTCTGTGTCAGTGTGTATCAGGGATCATTAAGATAGGTGTCAATCCATATCTGCCAAGTGACCCTATGTAGGGGGAACAGTCCCTATTCTGCTCTGTGTCAGTGTGTATCAGGGATTTGACTATCTTTATTCAAATTGAAAAATTACAATTCCAGGAAAAATGTAACAAACATTTACAAGAACATGTTATGCACATCATAGAAACAACGTAAACCTCTTTAAAGCCACAAACTTAAGACAAAAAATACGTACACACAATGTGTAAGGGTTTGAAAGAATATTCTGAATCCTTACACGTTTACTTTATCGTTTGTTTGATTTTTGTGAACCATATATAAACTACAAGCAGCGTGAAAACTATAAAAACTCAAGTGGCCATGCTGATCAAATTAAATAGTATGCTTTACACAGCGTATAAGGGTGATGTCACAGCACAACGGGAATGTAACAGGGGAAGAGGTGAAAGTCATCCTCCCCCTCCCACGACCCCGCCATATCTGCCAAGTTACCCTATGTAGGGGTAACAGTCTCTATTCTGCTCTGTGTCAGTGTGTATCATGGTCTCTGAGGACGGGGAACAGTCTCTATTCTGCTCTGTGTCACTGTGTATCAGGGCAGGGCTTTGAGGACAGGTGTCAATGTTAGGTGATTTCTGCCCTTTATGGATTAAAAGCAGACTCTGCATCAACTGTGCAATTTTCCATGGGAGTTTTGCCATGGATCCCCCTCCGGCATGCCACAGTCCAGGTGTTAGTCCCCTTGAAACAACTTTTCCATCACTTTTGTGGCCAGAAAGAGTCCCTGTTGGTTTTAAAATTCGCCTGCCCATTGAAGTCAATGGCGGTTCGCGCGGTTCGCCGGTTCGCGAATATTTGCGGAAGTTCACGTTCGCGAACCGAAAATTTCGGGTTCGCGACAACACTAGTGATAATAATCAGTTTGTTTTATCTGCAGGGTATCAACACCAATCCAAGCATATAATCCACCGGTATTACATCCATGCAATGTTAGGAGAGACCATAACTTATACCGCTCTAGGTACAGATACCATGTAAAACATAGTCAAATGTTTGTCCTCAACACGCTGCATTACATTATATTGTGCAGGATGAATTAACCACTTAAAGCCACACATTGGTTGCAATTTCAGATATAAAAAGGACATCTAAAAGAATCCCCATGGATATCAGAACCAAGTTCTGAATGGAACGACCTGTTCAGTGATATCCTTTATTGTTCTGGTAGCAGGTGAATTTTACCTGAGATAGTAATACACAGCATCAAAGTTACCTGGAGTATATGAGCCTAAAGAATACCAATTATTACAGAAAAGGAATTTATAATGTTGCCCTTCACAACAGGGGAACCTGTCAGAATTTACTGATCATTAACTCCTTAAGAACCAAAAGCATGCCACCCCTAACATATACTAAACGGGATTGCCAAACTTTCAGGTCCCCAAGATATAAGAGAAGACTTAATATAAAAATTCCGTACATTCTCCAAATTATAAAGATTGAGCTTTAAGGAAATGTACTCAGTTCGAAGAATATGTTAAAACCAATTCCAGAGAATGGAGCTAAAACGGAATAAAAAAAAAGTTATAAACCAGACCAGGAGTAGAGAGTTTTTCAGAGTAGAAGCTTGCAGAAAATACAATGATACTAAAGTTATGCCCAGGTGAAAGAAAAAGCCAATATGAACAGCTTTTAAATTCAGTTAAGTTAGATTTTAGAAAGAAAAGAAATATACCAGTGAAAACAGTCAGATAACAGCTTCAGAGTTACCTACTTGCGAGATCAATAAATAGCCCAATGTGAGCTCCTGCAACCAGCATAAATCCTGTATAAATACATAGGTGTGCACACAAAAAAGCATTAATTCTGAACATTACCATGCTCCCTTTTGGAAATTCGGGTCTCCTTCTCTCCTGGGAGAGGCACTCAGACAGGTTCAGTAACAGCTGCAATCTATCTGAAGTGGTAAAATGTGTTAATTGCTTATCCTGAAACACCTGAGGGAGAAAGAATCTAATGCAAAGCCATAAGAGCAGTATGTTTCTCTTATCTACTTCGTTTAAAAAACTGTAATAGAAATCCACAGTAGGCAACAGTTACTTACCCAGTGCAACAGTACATTTGTTTTGCTAGAATGGCTGTATTACAATTCAGCGCAAAACTCCTTACCTTAGATCATTTGTATTATTAAATCTACCAAGGCCGTGAATAAACCTGCATACAGAATATAGGAATCACATACATAGTGAATATTTCTAACCCAACCTTATGCACAGATATATCAGTTACATATATTGAGTCTGTTCAAACAGAAATCATACATAGCATGCATCTGCTATAAAGTGACACTATGCTTGCACACATATTAAGTTTATATGAGGGAGATAATTTGAGGCTGTGTTTAACAGGGCTTCATTTACATATATTGTGTTTCTACTTATACATCAAGCATTTAGTTAACAGATACACAGAAGCAATGTCTCCACCCCCACTTACATATATAGCGCATGTAGAGGGCATATACTGAGGCTGTTTTTTTTTTTGTTTTTTTTACAGCATATGAAGAACACACATGCTGAGCCAGAATCTTCAGATCAACTCATACATAGAGACTATTCATACATAGAACATATAGTGGATACATATACTTTGGCTGTGTCCTCATAGCAACTTATACATCATAGAAACTCGTACATAGAGCATATAGAGGGTACATATACAGAGGCTGTGTCCTCATAGTAACTCATACATAGAGCCTATAGTGGATATATATACTGAGGCAGCGTCCTCATAGTAACTCATACAAAGAGCATATAGTGGGTATATTAACTGAGGCAGTGTCCTCATAGTAACTCATACATGGAGCATATAGTGGATATATATACTGAGGGTTCATCCTCATAGTAACTCATACATAGAGCATATAGTGGGTATATTAACTGAGGCTGTGTCCTCATAGTAACTCATACATAGAGCATATAGTGGGTACATATACTGAGGCTGTGTCCTCATAGTAACTCATACATAGAGCATATAGTGGATACACTAACTGAGGCAGTGTCCTCATAGTAACTCATACTGTAAGAAATTATGACCCTCTTACAAGGATATTCTTTTAGGGAATGTGTGACAAATAAGACACAAACACAAGTGTATAATAAAATGTATTGTTAATATTAATTTAAGGATACTGTTAGATTTTAAAAGGATATACACATTACACATTATAACCATAGTCAGTCCAAAACCAAAAGATACATAATAAAAGGGCAATACTTAAACATTTCAATGGAGGTCTTCCCCTTGCGCCTTCATCTTGGATAATCTGGGACAGACTATCAGTTCACCATGGCCCTGCTTGCTGTGCTGTCCTCTCCAAAGAGACAAAAAAAGAGAGAGAGCCTTCCTTGGATGTTGTCCTTTTAAAGCCTGATTCTTGGAGTAATAAACTACAAGTCCCAGAATTCCTTTTCCCTCCCAAAAGTGGTTTATCCCACCCTCTTTCTCCAGAGAGTTCTGTCTTGACCGGTGTATAGTCGCCATATGGGCTGGCGGAACCTTGGACAAAAACCCCCCCACCTACCTAGCCCAATAACACACTGACACCTGGTATATGGGAAAATTTGTCCACAGCTTTATTAAATAATTTAAATAATATATAACGATAATATTGCTTTAAATAAATTAACATATAAACATGGGTCATTGCCCCCACCTTCCGCCCCTCTCATCCGTATCCTTCTTTTTAATAGAGGGCAATGACCCCCAACATAACAAATACAAATATGTAACGACATTTTCCAACCTCGCCAACTTGAACCGAACAAGTGCCAACCATAAGTAACCTTGCCAGGGGATACCCGGATACTTACCTTTCCCCTTACCCTCTACCACCCACCTAACATCCATCGAACCCGCGGGCACTACCTTCCGCCCCGCAAGAGAACTACCGAGGGACCCCCCATCCTCCCCCACGGAAGCCCGCCCAGCCTGCACTCCGCGGGACCCCTTCGCAGCATCCCGCACCCCCCCCAGGGGCCTTCCGCCCGACCCCTGCTCCCCTTGGGCCGCTCGCCTACCCGCCCCCCCGTCCGCCCGCTCCCTGGAATCGGGCCTCACTCCCCGCCTGCCCACCACGCCAAGGGGACCCCCGGAAGGGGCCCCTGCACTTGCCTGCTGTACGTTGGGCCCGTCGTGGACCGTCCCAGTCCGCGTGCTGCAGTCCACCGCCAAGACCGATGGGGGTGCCCTCCTGGGCCGAGACCCCGCCCCGCCAGGCCCCGCACTAGGCCGTCCGGCCGCCATCTTGGATCCTGCTCCGCGCACGGCCCCATCCGTGTTAGGGGTTGGTGCAGCGATGTCCAGGGCAGCCGCCCGTCTCGACTCACCACGCCGAAGCCCCGGCCGCACACTGGGAGGCAGAGCCTCAACCAGGCAGCTCCTGGGCCTGCTACGACTTCCACTGGCTGTTTCCTGCACTCCCGTGCCACCGACCTCCGGTTCTCCTCCCGGGCTCAAACGCCTCGGGGGCCTCCTGGCCCTCGCCGGGCGTGAGTCTCCGGCCTCCTGTCCTGCCGCCGCAGCAAGGACCGGGCCCAGCTGAGCCTGCACCCAATCCGCTCCTTGTTGCCGCGCCGCTGCCCTGATCCCCTCCAGAAGCTTCTCCACGATATCCATGGCCCTGCAGAGGAGACAAAAGAGAAACCCTACCCAGAAAGTATCGAGAGCACCGGGATGCACACAAACTAACCGGGTAGGAAATTAGAAGTGAACCTTACAAAATGGCTCCTCCCTTAAATAGCCAAGCCCCCATATCCCATAACCCACCTGTCCTGTCTGTTCCTCCTGGGCCCGCCTCCTAACCCCTGTCAAGGCCCTGTTCCGCTTAAGCTGTGCTTTTGGCTACATGGGGCTACATGACCGGTGTATAGTCGCCATATGGGCTGGCGGAACCTTGGACAAAAACCCCCCCACCTACCTAGCCCAATAACACACTGACACCTGGTATATGGGAAAATTTGTCCACAGCTTTATTAAATAATTTAAATAATATATAACGATAATATTGCTTTAAATAAATTAACATATAAACATGGGTCATTGCCCCCACCTTCCGCCCCTCTCATCCGTATCCTTCTTTTTAATAGAGGGCAATGACCCCCAACATAACAAATACAAATATGTAACGACATTTTCCAACCTCGCCAACTTGAACCGAACAAGTGCCAACCATAAGTAACCATGGCAGGGGTATACCCGGATACCCCTGCCCCACCAGGTTCTGAGCCACCTCCAGGACTCGAAACCACCATTGACCATAATTCCAATTTTTTCCATGTTCCTCACGTTCCTCATAGGGAGCCTATGTCCTCTCTCTCAGCTCCCTATCCCGCCACAAGCTCAGACCTTGACCCCTTAAGCTGTCTGAGCTCCGCCACCCCGAAGAAGGAACGCCCTCCGCATCCCTTCCTGCAGACCCAAGTTCAGCAGGTCGTAACCCACTGCCGAAAGGTGTACACCGTCCGAGCGGTAATACCCATCCAACCCCTCCTCCAGTTCCTGGTGCCTTACCACCACTCCCCCCAGCTTCCTGACAAAACTCGCCATCAGGCTGTTCACCTTGCCCCTGCATCTATCAATGGCTACCGGGTCCCGGGCGTAACGCCACCGCTGCCTCGGAACAATCTCAGACCATACCAGCATCACCCCGGGAAGCAGATCAACCAACCGGTTAAGATCCTGCTTCATCCATTTTACCAGCCTCCGCTGCGGGGTGAGGCCCAGGTCATTACCGCCTGCATGTAAAACTAGCATATCCGGCCGCGCCCCGCCTGCGACCATACCAAATATTGCCCTGCAGACGTCCCCCCAGCAGAAGCCCCGATACCCCCACCAGCGCACTACGAGCTGGTCCTCCGGAAAGCCCAGCTGCTGGCCTTGAGCTCGAGCTGCAGCCCTCCGTCCGGCCCAGAAAATGAAGGAATGACCCACGATCCAAGCGACCCGGCCTGGGGAAGAAAGAAAAACACAGGATAAAACCACCCGTACCCCCCAGGCCGCCCCAATGCCCCTTAGTGTTCCAACAAACCCAAGCGTACATATGAGCGGAACCTAACAGATTCCCATCTCCCAATCCGCTTGACTACCTCATCCCCCAAACCTAGACGTGTGGCCTCCGTGGCCGCCCCAATACGAAAGGAGTGGGTGCCGTATGTGCCGGCATCCAGTCCCATCCGACCCAGACCCAGACTGAAAACTTTCTGAAATTGGAAGCGAGAGAGCGACGAGCCATCCGCATGGACCAACAGGGACCCGCCAACCGCGGGCCTCTGACCCAAATACTCCGACACCGCCGCTACTGGGCACAGTGCCGAGCCCGGCAGGGCCCCCAGCGTAACGTCCCGGCCCTTACCTTCCACATCCGTCTTGGACCTAGCCAAGTGTACCACCAGCTTCCCATCCAGTATACGTACCCCAGACACCTGTAGGCCACCCGTGGCCGCCCGGGTGTTGCTCACCAACTCCCCGACGCGGAACGCCCCAAAGAAAGCCAAAAGAAATGCCACACGGAATAGCGACACCTCAAATGCATTGAAACAAATGGAGGGCAGCGCCTGAACAAGCCCTTCCAGCACATGCACCGACACCGGGCGCCTAGCGTCGGGGGCCCTCCGAGCCCTCCGATACCCTTTGAGTGCCTGCCGGACAATAAACGCCTTGGTAAGATCCGCTCCCCCACGGAGCTTGAACCAGAACGCCATTGCAGCCATGTTCCTGTCAATCACCGCCGGGGAGGCGCCCCCCGCCAGTAATTGAAAGGTAAACCACAAGAAGGCATCCAGAGGCGGCTCCCCTCGTACCCCTCGGCCCAGCCCGCCCCAGGAACGTTCCCATGAACTCCAGACCTTACTGTATGCGGCCCATGTGGCCGGTGCCAGCGAAGCCTTCACGAGTCCGCCAAGCAGGACGCTCCTAGCTGCCACATCTCGATCGGGCACGGCTGACCCCTGTCCTGGGCCTCCGGGGCCATCGTTCGAAACCGGGACCACTGAAAACGAGACAGAGCGTCAGCCACCTCGTTCAAGTACCCAGGCACATGGCGCGCACGAAAAACCACATTCAGGGACATGCACAACAAAACAAAGCGCCGCAGCAGAGTTACCACCGGCCTCGATGCTGCAGACTGATTATTAACCGCGTGCACCACGGACATGTTGTCCGAGAAGAAAACCACTTTCCTGTCCCTCAACCGGTCCCCCCACAGCGCCAGCGCCACCACCAGTGGGAACAGCTCCAGAAACGCCAGGTTACGCATGAGGGGGCTCTGCCCCCATGCCTCCGGCCATTTTTCTGCACACCAGCTCCCGCTGAAGTAGGCCCCAAAACCCACGCTACCCGACGCGTCGGTGTACAGCTCCAGCTCAGCTGTCGACACGCCCCCTTGCCGAAAGAACACCGTCCCGTTAAAGTCCCTGAGGAAGGTATCCCACACCCCCAAGTCCGCCCGCATGGACGAAGATACCCGGATGAAATGGTGAGGGGACCTAATCCCCGCGGTAGCCGACGATAAGCTGCGGCTAAACACCCTACCCATGGGTATCACCCTACAGGCGAAATTGAGCATTCCGACCAATGACTGCAGTCGGCGCAGGGTCACTTTCCGTGCCCGACGCACCTCTGCCACCACGCCGCGCAAACCTTCCAGCTTTGCCAGCGGCAGCCGACATTCCCCCCGCACTGAATCTATCTCCAGACCCAGGAAACTAAGGCACTCAGTCGGGCCCTCAGTTTTATCCGCCGCCAGCGGCACCCCAAAGCAGCCCGCCACCCATTGAATGGTACCTAACAAGTGCTGGCACGCGGGAGATCCGGCCGGCCCCACACACAGGAAATCATCCAGATAGTGCACCACCGCTTTATCTCCCGCTTCCGTCCGCACCACCCACTCGAGAAATGAACTAAACTTCTCAAAGTAAGAGCACGAAATGGAACACCCCATGGGAAGGCACAAATCCACAAAGTAGCCCCCCTCAAAGAAGCACCCTAACAGGTGGTGACACGCCGGGTGCACCGGAAGCAACCTAAAAGCAGCCTCGATGTCCACCTTGGCCATCAACGCACCACGCCCGGCTCTCTTCACCAGCTCGACCGCCTGGTCAAATGATGCGTAAGAGACCGAGCATAGGTCCCTGTCAATGTCGTCGTTCACCGACTCCCCTTTAGGATAGGAAAGATGGTGAATGAGCCGAAACTTCCCTGTTTCTTTCTTGGGGACCACCCCGAGGGGAGAGACCCGAAGGCCCTCCAGTGGCGGGGCCACAAAAGGCCCCGCCATCCTACCCAACCGCACCTCCTTGTCCAACTTCTCCCGAACCACCTCTGGAAACTCCACCACGGACTTGAGATTATGAGGGCACGCAGTGCCACCCCTCTCCCGAAACGGAATGACAAACCCTTGCCCAAACCCCGCTCTAAGCAGCTCCGCGTCTGCCCTGTTACCGTAGCGGTTTAGCCAGGGCTCCATCGCGTCTAATTTCACTGGGGTTAGCCCCCGAGGTAGTGGGAGACCCTCCGCCGCCAACCGCGGCAGAGGCTCCCGTCCCCCCGGACTTCCCTTTCTTGAAACAACGTTGGAGCCCATGAGCCCCACCGCAGCCCGAGCACTCGTGCTTGAAGCGGCAGGCTGCGCCCCACTTGCACTGGCCCTCATTAAAGAGCCAGCATAAGCCCTTCTGCGAGGCGGCCGACGAGGAGGACTGACCCTTAGCGCCAGCCGCGTGCTGAAAGGGCTGCGCCTTCTGCGCCATCATGAGCTTCATCCAGAGAGGCAGGTCCATCTGGTCCCACCGCATGCCCGGATTCGCCGCCAGCCGCTGCCGGAACTGCTCATCATACCGCCACCATGCCAATCCGCCATAGGTGCGGTATGCCTCCCATATGCCGTCCAAGTAGCAAAACAGGGACGAGCAGGAGCCCGGCGATTTTTCCCCGATCACGCTGGCTAGGATACAGAATGCCCTTAGCCAGTTACCAAAAGACTTCGGTATCTTGCGATACCTCCGCCGTTTCTCCTCCTCCTCTTTCTTTTCGTCCTTCTTGTCCTCCTCCTTGAGGTCAAGAAAGTCCTCCAAGGGAAGAAGCGAGAAGATCTCGCAAAATTCCCCCTTCCAGATTTTATCTTTCACCTCCTGCTTGAGGTGCACCCCCAGCGGGCCCGCGAAGGACACATACGCATGTTGCCTCGCTGCTTCCGTCACCCCCCCCGTCAACTCCGCCCGTTCGCTTCCCGCCTCACCCACGCTGGAAGCCGACACAGCTTCCCCGCCCGCAACTGCCGCCGGGGTCCCTAAACCGGGCCCCACCTCCCCTCCCCCTTGCGTCCACACCTGCCCTACGCTACCTTGTGTGCCACCCCCCGCCCCCAGTGAGTGGAGTAGTGACTGCAGTGTTTGTACTAGTGCACTGGACTGTAGCGATTCAATAGACTCACCGGCCGAGCCCCTGGGACCGATGACACCCGGGGCTGCGCAGTCCGTCACTGCTCGTCCAGGATGAACGCCATCCGCCGATGTCCCGCCAACCAGGGATCCCACCCGGTGCCTGGAAAATTCAGATGAGGAGCGACTCCGGGACCTGGAAAGAGGAGAAGAAGTCCTGGGCAAGGCGTACTGTTCCCCCACCACCTTCCCGTCCCGAACCGGGGAGCGCCTGCTAACCGCCAAAGCCTCCCGCCGGGTATCCTCCCGCCGTCGCGCCCCAAAGGCCCTGAGAGCCCTGCCACGTGGACTATGACTCCTACCATCGCCTTTGGATACCAACCCCCGTTGAGGCAACCTGGGGGACCCGGACCCTGCCGAACTCCCTGACATTGCGCGCCTGCGCCGGGGCCTCCGTCTGCGTGTCCTGGGGGCCCTAACCGGCGAGGGGCTAGCACTACCCGACTCCGAACTAGGCCCACCCTCCCCGCTTCCCGCCCCGCGCCCCAACCCCGCTGCAGCCCGACCTACCACTACACCTACGGAACCCGGACCAGGGGCACCTCCCCCGGGGCCCTCCACGGACGCGGGTGGTGACACCCCGCTCCCCGAGACAGTTATCCCCGACCGACCGGACCTCGGAGCCTTACCTTTCCCCTTACCCTCTACCACCCACCTAACATCCATCGAACCCGCGGGCACTACCTTCCGCCCCGCAAGAGAACTACCGAGGGACCCCCCATCCTCCCCCACGGAAGCCCGCCCAGCCTGCACTCCGCGGGACCCCTTCGCAGCATCCCGCACCCCCCCCAGGGGCCTTCCGCCCGACCCCTGCTCCCCTTGGGCCGCTCGCCTACCCGCCCCCCCGTCCGCCCGCTCCCTGGAATCGGGCCTCACTCCCCGCCTGCCCACCACGCCAAGGGGACCCCCGGAAGGGGCCCCTGCACTTGCCTGCTGTACGTTGGGCCCGTCGTGGACCGTCCCAGTCCGCGTGCTGCAGTCCACCGCCAAGACCGATGGGGGTGCCCTCCTGGGCCGAGACCCCGCCCCGCCAGGCCCCGCACTAGGCCGTCCGGCCGCCATCTTGGATCCTGCTCCGCGCACGGCCCCATCCGTGTTAGGGGTTGGTGCAGCGATGTCCAGGGCAGCCGCCCGTCTCGACTCACCACGCCGAAGCCCCGGCCGCACACTGGGAGGCAGAGCCTCAACCAGGCAGCTCCTGGGCCTGCTACGACTTCCACTGGCTGTTTCCTGCACTCCCGTGCCACCGACCTCCGGTTCTCCTCCCGGGCTCAAACGCCTCGGGGGCCTCCTGGCCCTCGCCGGGCGTGAGTCTCCGGCCTCCTGTCCTGCCGCCGCAGCAAGGACCGGGCCCAGCTGAGCCTGCACCCAATCCGCTCCTTGTTGCCGCGCCGCTGCCCTGATCCCCTCCAGAAGCTTCTCCACGATATCCATGGCCCTGCAGAGGAGACAAAAGAGAAACCCTACCCAGAAAGTATCGAGAGCACCGGGATGCACACAAACTAACCGGGTAGGAAATTAGAAGTGAACCTTACAAAATGGCTCCTCCCTTAAATAGCCAAGCCCCCATATCCCATAACCCACCTGTCCTGTCTGTTCCTCCTGGGCCCGCCTCCTAACCCCTGTCAAGGCCCTGTTCCGCTTAAGCTGTGCTTTTGGCTACATGGGGCTACATTACACAAGTCTTTCCCTTTGATCTCTTGGTTTGACCTCTTGGTTTCTGGGTAGGTGGGACAGAATTGCTTGGGGAAAACACACACTTCCATGGTTACACCTAGAAGTTAAAACAGGTTGGTCTTCTAATAACATACATGGAATACTGGGGGGGGGGGGGATGTAAGCTTTTGTTTTAGCTGGATGTTGTGAAATGCAATTGAACGCTTTGATCCTTATCACACTTTTATCATTTAAATGACCCCAACTTGTGAAACCAGTCACATACACAGAAAGGTATATACAATATTGCAGTTTGGCATATCAATTTCTTACAGTCCCCACCTAGAGGGCGAATGACTCAAAAAGAAAATGAGCCCTCTCAAAGAAATACAGTATTTGTATTATGTGTTTTTTTAAATGATTATGTGTTTTACTGAGACACAAATGACTTGACAACCACATATATTTATAATTTAGGGTACTGCGAGGCATAATTTAGCCGAATCATTGAGGCACTCACAGTTATCATATTTTACCAATAATTTGTACTCCTTCAGCCATATTCTTAACCTTCCATTACCCTCATAGGCTCAGCATCACTGCAACCATTAGATTTCACTCCCATCACGCTCAATTACCTGTGCCACCAGCACTGCTTCCACCACACTGTTCCTTTAACCCTGGCCTTGCTTACTTTGAGCTGTTAGGCCCCTGACCTCTGCCCACCATGACACCAGGTGTATTTTCACACCAGCAGCAGTTAATTTGCTGTTTACTTACATAGTGTATTGAAGAGACCACACAAGGGAGAAACACAGTTTATTGTTTGCAGTGGGGATCTGAGTGAAGTTGTTTGTGCACGTTTATTGAAGGTTTCTTAAAAATTGTATAGCTGGAGTGGGTTTGTGTTTGAGCCCTTGAGGACGTTTAATAATTTGTCATTAGGCCCTTGGCTTCCGGAAATTAAAAGATACTAAGCACAGAAAGTGTGCAGTGTTACATTATGCAAATCACCAGTGGTTTGATTATCATCCTTGTCTCAGTATTACCATCTGGATTCACAAGTGGTTATCTAAAACATTGTAAACACAAATGTGAGCAAAATGCAACGAGTATTAATGTGTACTAAGTAATACATCTTCATAACAATATAACATTATTTACCTTACTAAAACCATACATATTTAACCCCTTGTGGAAAACCAAATAGAGCAAATAGACAATGCAAAATGATATATTGTCACTCACCCCACTCTGACCCAAGACAATACAAAATACACAACATTTTCTAACTTGCCCATATTCTATACCCCACCTTGAGAGTATAAATTAAACAAAAAAAACAAAAAAAAGCAAACAAAGCATAACCACTATCATTCTATTGTTCACCCCACCTTGACTCAAGGCAATGTACTATATACCCTTTAGAGTGTTAAATACAATCAAAAGCATAATAAAACAACAAAATCAAAGGAAATGGAGAGAGAGAAAAAAGTAGATTGAATGCTACCATCACCGTAAGTCATTGAACTGTATACAAAGTTTGGCAGCGTGCAATCTAAAGAAAACTGACAATGGTCTGTTGCCTTTCAAAGATAAAAAAATCAAAAATTGGCTTGAGGCTATTTTTGTTGGTAACCAAATGAAAAAAGACAAAAACAAAAATATTTACTGTTGTGAACCAACAGACAGTTACACTATCACATCTCTCCAGTGTGATCAACGTATAAGCCTCACCTTGGCAACAATTCACCTGATCTAGAAATATATAAAATTAGTAATCCAGCATCAAAATACAAAAATAAAACATAGCTGGCAATGCAGGCGTGCTAAACTAATAAAAACAAAAATAATTTGGAATTTGGACCACCTGACTGTAATGAATGAGTTTAGAGGCTTATCCTTAATATGAAAAAATATATAAAAATACATATTAAGGTCCTCTATAAACTGGAACTGTATTTTTCCTGAAAGAAATAAACATGTTAGATGATTGGTCTTCTCACAGGTCTATATTTTTCTTCCTTCACAATTGGCCTCATCTCCATATTTTTTCTAAAAAACAAACTTTAAGGGAAAGTTAATAACACACAACTAGAATAGGTCATTCAAGAGAGACTGTATCTCTTATCAGATTCTTTATGTTAACCATCTCCTCCAATGTACTTAATTGTGCCTTGAGACAATCCAGTTTTACAAGGAACTCATTTCGTTCACATGTTAGAGCAAGATTTTCTGCCTTTAATTGTCTATTGTGTGCTTTAAGCACATTGTAGGGGACCCAAGGGTCTGTGGGGGGTTTACTGTTGTTATCTCTTCTCTGTGATCTCCATCTAGTATTAATTTGATTATTTTTATTTCCCTGAGTCCATCTATCACACATGGGCCTTTCATGATGAATATGCACATCGGATTTACAGAATTTTTCAATATGTCCCATCCTACCACACCTAAAACATTTAATGGTTTTTATATGTGGGGACTTTCTCTGATTGATATATCTGTGAGTTTGGGAACTTTGTAACATTGAAACTTGTATTTTATTTACTTTTTCTTGATTTAGTAGAATTGCTTCAGCCCTTTTTAAGCAATTCAGTATATTTACAAAGGTGTCCTGTGGGGACACAGTTAAACCAATTAACTCTTGAATATCTGGCAGTGTCCTGTTAAGTAATGCTTTCTTATATGCATATTCATTCTGATCAGCATGTGCTCCAGGTGGAACAGTCAGTTTGAAAAACACAAATAATCTATTTACAAACCCTTGAACAGACTCCCCTCTCTTCTGAGCACAATTACCAAAAGCAAAATGATGATTTATTTCCTCTAGACCAAGAACGTTTAATAACTCTGTGATAAGTTGTTGCTTGGTTCTAGGTTCTATAAATATCTCATGTGGCAGACTTGCTCTTAGTGACTGGTCTGTACTAGCAATTATCACATCAAAAATATCCAATTCATTTGTTTCTATGGATTTTTTCAAATTGATCAATTTTTATCATTACATCTACTGGATCATCATCCAAGCTTATACATCCCAGTTGTTTGCTCAGTGCAATAACCTCTGTACGTTTTAAGGAATGGGTCACAGTAGTTTTATGTAATACATGTCCCTGTGCATCCACCATGTGCTCTGTAGAGACTGGTGCCATTTTTGCAGGAATACTGCACTCACAATCTCTTTCATTATTATTAAGTTTATGTTTTAAATCATCAATATATTCAAGGCAGGCAGAATGATCAGCCTCTTTCTGGCTACTGGAAGCAAGGATTCTAATAGCACCCTCTGCATCCTTCAGCCTTTCTACAAGCTGCACATTACTACTGCGCAATTCCTCATTTTCCAGACGCATTTGCTGACTACCTACACACAAAGCAGCAGCATTTTGCGCAGACAGTTTAAATGCTTCCACATCATTCTTTAAATTTAAAACATCTGCCTCTAATTTCTCTTTCTGCCTATTTAAAGATTTATACTTCTCCGCAATCCAACGGGCAGCATAAATCAAAGCAATTTTACCATTAGATTTGGACAATTTCTTTTCAATAATTGCCCTGGCCACATAATCCTGAGCATTAAGCCACGGATCTAATGCACCATCCATACATTTAATTATTGCTTCTGGATTAGACACTTTAGCAATCTTTTTCAATAAATTCTCCATCATTGACAACGCACAATTCACTGAAATGTCTATACACAATATCTGAACAGTATCCAAAAGTAAATATACAATCTATACACTTATGAATATGCTTATAAATCACACTAAATCCCTCCTACCTAGGCTCGCCAATTATGTAAGAAATTATGACCCTCTTACAAGGATATTCTTTTAGGGAATGTGTGACAAATAAGACACAAACACAAGTGTATAATAAAATGTATTGTTAATATTAATTTAAGGATACTGTTAGATTTTAAAAGGATATACACATTACACATTATAACCATAGTCAGTCCAAAACCAAAAGATACATAATAAAAGGGCAATACTTAAACATTTCAATGGAGGTCTTCCCCTTGCGCCTTCATCTTGGATAATCTGGGACAGACTATCAGTTCACCATGGCCCTGCTTGCTGTGCTGTCCTCTCCAAAGAGACAAAAAAAGAGAGAGAGCCTTCCTTGGATGTTGTCCTTTTAAAGCCTGATTCTTGGAGTAATAAACTACAAGTCCCAGAATTCCTTTTCCCTCCCAAAAGTGGTTTATCCCACCCTCTTTCTCCAGAGAGTTCTGTCTTTACACAAGTCTTTCCCTTTGATCTCTTGGTTTGACCTCTTGGTTTCTGGGTAGGTGGGACAGAATTGCTTGGGGAAAACACACACTTCCATGGTTACACCTAGAAGTTAAAACAGGTTGGTCTTCTAATAACATACATGGAATACTGGGGGGGGGGGATGTAAGCTTTTGTTTTAGCTGGATGTTGTGAAATGCAATTGAACGCTTTGATCCTTATCACACTTTTATCAAGGATAAACCCCAACTTGTGAAACCAGTCACATACACAGAAAGGTATATACAATATTGCAGTTTGGCATATCAATTTCTTACAATACATAGAGCATTTAGTGGATACATTAACTGAGGCTGTGTCCTCATTGTAACTCATACTCCTCATAGTAACACATACATAGAGCATATTGTGGATACTTATACTGAGGCCATGTCCTCATTGTAACTCATACATAGAGCCTATAGTGGATACATATACTGAGGCAGAGTCCTCACAGTAACTAATACATAGAGCATATAATGGATACATTCACAGAAAACTCATACTTCATACATTACAGCATATAGTGGAAACATACCGAAGCTGTACCACAACCAGTTCATGTACAGATACTGAGGCCCAGAGATCTCATATGCAGAATTCTACCGCTCTCTGGAAAAGCCTGCTTATTTGCAATAATGCACAGATAACAGCAATCAATGCCACATGCCTTGATAAAACAAGTATGTGTGTGGACTTATTTTTTGGTTTTAAAACCTGTCATATTCATGTGTGTACTTCAATCAGACATCCAGGAAAGTTCTCTTACCTTGGATATTTCTGTCTTCAGGACTGTGGAATTCCAGCAGACTTTTTACAGCCAGGATATCCATTATCAGCACTCTTTTTTCACAATGCCTCCTTGCATTATCAGCACTATTTTGCACAATGCCTCCTTGCATTATCAGCACTCTTTTTCACCAAACATCCTTGTTAAAACTTACCTAAAATGCTCACCACACAAACCTCCTAAATGTGACCTATTTGTTAGAAGGAAGCCTAAGTAAGCAGCTGGGAGCGACTGGAAAAACAGAGACCCAGGTGCCTATACTAGCTTTAATCTAAATTACTAATGCACTTACCTGAACAGTTGCAGGCCTGTGTTTCAGCGGCCAAATGGGGATTTTAACAACTGACAGCCTAAACTGTTTAAACTATAGGCTTCCATCTGTACCCCATATGCCGTACATCATCACCAGTGGGAGAAGTTGTAAACCAAACCCAAGTGGAATATATAGAATAGGTATAGCCAGGTAGTCACCTTATGGAAGTGCTGTTTGCTGGGTCTTCAGCGATAAAGGCTTAGATTCGGCTGGGCCTCATGTATGTAGTGGACAGCTGTCATTACTTCTGAGAAAGAGATAGGCCAGACTCCTGATTGCTGAAGTAGGTACCCAGGCTGGCGACTCTTACAGATGTGCTGTTTGCTGGGTCTTCAGGGATAAGAGGCTGAACCCTGGCCTGGCTTCCTGTAGGCAGTATATCACATTTATCCCTTGAGGGGATACCCAAGCTGGCCTGTTGCTGGGTCTTCAGGGATAAGAGGCTGAACCCTGGCATGCAGTGGACCATTTTCATCCCCAGAGGGAGAGGTTGGGTCCGACCCCCGGTCACTAAAGGGGTACCCAGGCTGGCTACCTTACAATAGTGCTTTGCTGGGTCTTCAGGGCTTAGAGGCTGAACCCCGGCACGGCTACAAAAATATTGCCTGGTGAGCATAAAAGAAAATTCTAGGCCTGCATAAGCAGACTCCTTCCAAACTGCTGTGCAGGACAGGAAAAAAAGACTGCCTGATGGGAAGGGGGAGGATCTATTTATACCAGTTTCAGAGTTCTGTTTCCTGTCCTTTCTGCTGTGAGGGGAGGAGCTACCCATGAGTAAATGCTGCCATGAATAATGTTCAGGAAATACACTTTATTATTAAGGTCGTCTGAAAGTACCGAACACCGATGGGGAACCACAATAGGAGAAGACCGGAGCTCCCGAACGGCCTGGAAGTACAGCGGTGTTCGTGTCGTCGAGTAGCCGTTTTCAGTTCCAGGCACTCGACAACAAAACACCGCTGGGGAGACAAAGGATCCAAGATGGCCGACCGCCGCGTGGTCGGTAGTTGAACGACGGCCACCCAGGAAAGCACTTAACTACCGATTGCAACAATGTTGCAATCTGGTAATTGGTGCCACACGACCCACAGTGTGTGGGCTTGGGTTCGGTACTTAGTTCGTTTCACGAACAGCCGGTAAAGTTGCTGTTCGTGAAACAACCATGTAAATGCTACCGGCTTTCGGCTGCTAGCACACGAATGCTATAGGGATAACAGGCAACCATACATTTCAACACATAATGCAAAGTACATTCAAACATAATAGTGCAGCAGTGTTTAGGACAACCTTTAGAGTCACAGTTCTATAGTCTGAAGTGGCTAGGTTTGCCACAAGTATTAATGCTTTATTTTTATGTGTTTTATCTAGTCCATAAAGCCTCACTCACCCTCATTTATACTCTAGTTATGGTTATCAGCCTGTAGAGAAACAAATTATCTGCCAGAATACACTAGTTCCTGATATAATTAATGTAAAGTTGCACAAGATGTCAGTATGGCAAATAATAACAAAATAATAAAGTAGTGATAAAATAAAAACAACCGCACACGTTTCGTCTTTAAATTAAGACTTCCTCAGGATCAATAAAGAGCAGTTAACAATTTCCACAGTGATATAATAACAAATGTGCACATATACAGTGAGGGAAAAAAAGTATTTGATCCCCTGCTGATTTTGAACGTTTGTCCACTGGCAAAGAAATGATCAGTCTATAATTTTAATGGTAGATATATTTTAACAGTGAGAGACAGAATAACCAAAATGAAAATCCAGAAAAATGCATGTCAAAAAAGTTATAAATGAATTTGCATGTCAGTGAGTTAAATAGGTATTTGATCCCCTATCAATCAGCAAGATTTCTGGCTCCCAGGTGTCTTTTATACAGGTAATGACCTGAGATTAGAAGCACTCTCTTAGGGAGTGATCCTAATCTCAACTCGTTACCTGTATAAAAGACAGTCCACAGAAGCAATTAATCAGATTCCAAACTCTCTGCCATGGCCAAGACCAAAGAGCTTTCCAAGGATGTCAGGGACAATATTGTATACCTACACAAGGCTAGAATGGGCTACAAGACCATCGCCAAGCAGCTTGGGGAGAAGGTGACAACAGTTGGTGCGATTATTCGCAAATGGAAGAAACAACCAATGAACATCTGAATGATTCAGAGGAGAACTGGGTAACAGTGTTGTGGTCAGATGAGACCAAAATTGAGCTCTCTGGTATCAACTCAACATGTTTGGAGGAGGAGGAATGCTGTCTATGACCCCAAGAATACCATCCCCACCGCCAACATGGAGGTGGAAACATTATGCTTTGGGGGTATTTTTCTGCTAAGGGAACAGGACAAATGCACCGCATCAAAGGGACAATGTACTGTCAAATCTTGGGTGAGAACCTCCTTCCCTCAGCCAGGGCATTGAAAATGGGTCATGGATAGGTATTCCAGCATGACAATGACCCAAAACACGAAGCCAGGGCAACAAAGGAGTTGCTCAAGAAGAAGCACATTAAGGTCCTGGAGTGGCCTAGCCACTCTCCAGACCTTAATTCCATAAAAAATCTGTGGAGGGAGCTTAAGGTTCGAGTTGCCAAATGTCAGCTCAAAACCTTAATGACTTGGAGCGGATCTGCAAAGAGGAGTGGGACAAAATACCTCCTGAGATGTGTGCAAACCTGGTGTCCAAATACAAGAAATGTTTGACCTCTGTGATTTCCAACAAGGGTTTTGCCACCAAGTACTAAGTCGAAGGGGGTCAAATACTTATTTCACTCATTGACATGAAAATCAATTTATAACTTTTTTGACATGCGTTTTTCTGGATTTCTTTTTTCCTTTTCTGTCTCTCACTGTTAAAATACACCTCTCATAAAAATTTTAGACTGATCATTGCTTTGTCAGTGGGCAAAAGTAAAAAATCAGCAGAGGATCAAATAAGTCTTCAAGTCCAGTGGTGAACTGCCATAAGCCAATCAGAGTATTCTATTCCACCTGGACCTAGTTCCACCTGGACCTCAGAGGATTTCGGAACTAGGTCTAGGTGGAATTGAACACTTAAAATAAATGTTCTTTATTTTTATTAAAGGAAACATACTCAAGACCTTATCATGATATTGAGCCAAATTCCAATGTAAATCTATCAGACATATTATCCTTGTACCATAAAACAAAGAATTATATTCACATCTGGCTGTATTACTTGTGTACATAAATTATAGCCTTTGAGTTACAGAATATGATTTCTTAGAACTCATTTAGTTCAAGTCACAAGGAGAAAGTTGGGCTTCAGTAGTCCCTGATCTACAGTCAGGTATATTCAAGGATTCTATGGTTGGAATTATTTTCTGTGTTTATCAACCAGGCAGTTTGATGACTTCTGTATGTCATATAGCTAGTAATTATAATGCTACCACTTTGCCTTGTCACGGATGTTTATTATTATTATTATCGCCATTTATATAGCGCCAACAGATTCCGTAGCGATTTACAAAATTATGAGAGGGGGGATTTAACTATAAATAGGACTATTACAAGAAAACTTACAGGAACAATAGGTTGAAGAGGACCCTGCTCAAAAGAGCTTACACTCTATAGGACGAGCTTACAGTCCATAGTTTCCCTGTTTGCAGTATCTCATTGTAGCTTGACACGGGGCTCACCGAAATATATCCTCATTGCCTAATGGTTGGACATCAACTTTCTTATTGTGAGTTCCTTACGGTGGAGCTTTAGTTATTTTTTTTACCTCTATCCCTGTCACTGAAATGCCTGAACCCAAGTCAGCAATTAATTTTTTATTTAATTTTTTACATAGCACCAACTTTTTTTACAGTCCATTACAATTTTATATATCATAGACAAGTTTAGCCATTTAACATTTCTTTATGATTGTTTTATTTATATCTTGTAGTCACGTTGTTAAATAAGACAGCCCTGAAAGGTTATTGTCTTTTTTACCACATGAACATAAAACCTTATTTAATATTTCTATGTTGGCTTTAAACCAAACAACTTAAAAGTACTGATCTACTTGAGTTAATTTCCTTAATTTAGTGGATATTGCTTAGGAGGAAAGGGCACATCGTTGGCCACACCATCCACATATTTAAGTTCAAGATGCAGCAGTTTAATTACTGATAAGTTAAACATTACCCAGTTTTACATAACATGGCTAAAGGACCTCTGGTAATTTTAATAACAATTTTGCCTTTTAGTGCAATCTTTGACAAGGAAGGGGATTTGTGAATCTGCAATATGGTCTGATGTATTTCCAGTTCCTGTCATTATTATTAATATTATTATTAATAATAATACTTTTATTTTTGTTTCTGGTTAGCTTTCAATAACTATAACTACATCTGTTTGTGATTGAATTCTGTTTTTTGGAAGTAGTCTAGAGCACCGGTTCCCAAACTGTGTGCCAGCGATGCGCACACAGGGGTGCATCAAAATATTTCCCTGGTGCTATGATCATATGATTATAGCACCGGGAAACGTGCCTCCCTCTCCACTGCCGGCTCTGCAGGACCAGAAGGGAGATCAGAAATCTCCCTCACCGGCATGCTAGCACTGTAATGCTGCAGCCGGCAGGGAAGGGAGGACACGGGGGAGCTCTAACCTGCAGCTCCGCCGGGTTCTCCTCTCACAAGCACGGAGCGTTGCTGCGGTTACCACGACAATGCTGCGAATCTCGCAAGAGTGAACTCTAACAGCTCCTGAGGCTGCTAGAGTTCACTCTCACCACTTGGACCACCAGGGCTTCTCCACCAGACCACATGGGATTAGTACTGTCCCCCTCTCAGGCAAAGGTACACAGGGAGGCGGAATAACAAAAAAAAATAATTAAAAAAGAAAAATTATATTTATTAATCTACCCTCCAACCCCACAGACCCACAATAATTCTTCCCTATACACACACTGCCCCCCATACACACACACACACTGCCCCCATACAGATGCACTGTACCCCTCACACACACTGCCACCCATACACATGCACTGTACCCCTCACACACACTGCCCCCCACACACACTGCCCTTCTCAAACACACTCTGCTCCCCCACATGCTGTACCCCTTCCCCACACACCATATACCCCTCCCCCACACACCATATACCCCTCCCCCACACACCCTATACCCCTCAATACACACACAGTACCCTTCAATAAACACCCACTGCCCCCACACACCCACTATACCCCTCATGCACACACGGTATTCCTCACACACACATTATATCCCTCACACACACACTGTACCCTTCAAACACAGACAAAACGCACCCTCACACACACAAACTACATCCTTCACAAACACAATGCACCCCCATACACACACTGCACCCCTCACACAAACACACACACAGCACCCCTCACACACACATTCACCCCCACACACATTGCACCCCTTACACACACACATACATTGCGCCCCTCACACCCACACACATACATTGCGACACACACACCACTGCCCCTATACCCTACTACAGCCCCTTTCCTGGCAGACCCCAGGTAAGTTGTCAAACTACCCTGGGAGGGCACCACAGCACTCCTGGCACCATAAACACTACAGTGTGCTGTAGTTGTTATTGTGCCTGTATTGTTTCTTTAAACAATCTACCAGTGCCCCTCCCAAGGTGCTCAACAGCGGGCAAGTATATACATAAAGGAAGGGAAGGGAAGGTTCACAGTAAAACCTTTTTTAAACCAACGGATGGGAACTGTTTTATTCAGTTCTCTAGTTGCCATCACCATAAGTGGTTGGCAAACATCCCCAAAGGACAACACATGAGAATATTTAGAAATTGTACAGGTGAGGAGGATTTTAAGGAACAAGTGCAGATTTTAAACAAAAAGTTTTCTGATAGACATTACCCTGAAGACCTCTTGGTCAGCACACAAAGAAAAGTTGAAAACCTTCAAATGAAGGATCTTTTAGTAAATAAAAGCAAAACGGCCATAACTAATAATTCAGATTTTGCATTCTTTACGAAATATACCAATAAAGCAAATTTAATAGAGAAATACATTCGAAAAAATTGGACAATTTTACTACAGGATAAATATTTACAAAAGGTTTTACCTCAGAATCCTAAGGCGATCTATAATAATTTAAAAAGTATTTTGGCTCCCAGCATATTACCTAAGAAGGACGTTCTTAAGGAGAATTTAAAATTTCTATCAGAAAAACCTAAAGGATTTTATAGATGTGGAAGATGTAGCACGTGTAAGTTTCAAACGAATAAGACTACAGAATTCCATAGCTCAATTACGAAAGAGGTTTTTAGAATTAAACACTTTGTAAATTGTCAAAGTAGATTTGTGGTGTATTTATTGCAATGCAAGTGTGGTGTCGAATATATAGGACGCACCATTAGGAAACTGCATGTGAGACTATTAGAACATTTTAATGGTATTAACAACAAGAACATGAAACATAGCGTCCCCAGACACTGCACCACTTGTAATGAGTTTAATGTTAAAGATTTTATATGTATTGGGATTGACATTATCACGCCTCATTTGAGAGGTGGTGATACAGAAAAATGTTAGCTATGAGGGAGGCAGAGTGTCTATACAGATTCAAATCCAAATCTTCTGTCCCCTCAGGTCTTAATACAGATCTTGACATATTGGCTTTTATGGAATGATTATGCTGTATAATTTGGTATTAATTATCTCTTTTTATCTCTGTTTATTGTTTTTTCCACACCTTTTTTATATACAACTTTATGTGTTTTTTATATGTATTTTTAATATATTTGAGGCCTTTTCTCTTTATGTATAAATTGATACAAAATGTTTTTTAGTCTCACTGAGATACCTTAACCCCTTAAGGGCTGAGCAAAATGTAAACGTTGTGATCAAAACAAAACATAAACAAAAACTTGAATTTGCGCTATATGTCTGTTCAGACGTAATTTGCCTCTTTATTTGCACCCACACTTATTATATATCATTTTATTCAGGGGAAACAGGGATTTCATTTGACATCAAATATTTAGGTATGAAACATAATTTAATATGAATAAAATATAAAAGAATGGGAAAAATACGAATTTTAAAAACATTTTTAGTTCTACGTGAGATTTTAACTGTGAATGACATAATACTGTTTGCTTTTACTGCAATAAAATACAGATATTTGTATTCATCAATGTCTCACGTGTAAAACAGTACCCCCTATGTACAGGTTTTATGGTGTTTTGGGAAGTTACAGGGTCAAATCTAGCATGTTAAATTTTTCAGTTTTTTCACATTGAAATTCGCCAGATTGGTTACGTTGTCTTTGCGTTTGCAAAAGTAGACAACCCAAGGTATTGCAAATGGGGTATGTCCAGACTTTTTTAGTAGCCACTTGGTCACAAACACTGGCCAAAGTTAGTGTTACTATTTGTTTGTGTGTGAAAAATGCAAAAAACTAACTTGAAAGCCAATTTTGGCCAGTGTTTGTGACTAAGTGGCTACTAAAAAAGCCCCATTTGCAATACCTTGGGTTGTCTACTATTGCAAATGGTATGCCATCATGGGGGTAGTTTCATTTGTGGGGTACCATACGGTCTCAAAGACAACATAACCAACCTGGCGAATTTCAATGTGAAAAAACTGAAACACAAGCCTTATATTTGACTCTGTAACTTTTGAAAACACCATAAAACCTGTACATGAGGGGTACTGTTATACTCGGGAGACTTTTCTGAACACAAATATTAGTGTTTCAAAACAGTAAAACGTATCACAACAATTATATCGTCTGTGTAAGTGCTATTTGTGTGTGAAAAATGCAAAAAATTTCACTTTCACTGACGATATCATTGTTTTAATACATTTTACTGTTTTGAAACACTAATATTTGTGTTCAGCGAAGTCTTCCGAGTAAAGCAGTACCCCCCATATACAGGTGTTATGGTGTCTTGGAAAGTTACAGGGTTAAATATAGTGCTAGCAAATTAAATTCCCTGAACTTTTGGCCTGGGTTGTCACGCAGGTCCCGCAAATTGTAATTAACAAAATGACCTAATTATGTAAAATTATTACATAAATATATATTATATAATAAATTATTACATAAATATATATTTAGGTCCCCCATCCGCCGCTCAGGGGTGGGGGCCGGGGGGAGGACAGTAGGACCCCCCCTTATTGTTAGTTAGGGCCCCCACCCACTGCGCAGGGGTGGGGGCTGGGGGGGAGGACAGTAGGTCCCCCCAATTTGTATTTATGGCCCCCACTCACCGCTCAGGGGTGGGGGCCGGGGGAGGACTTTAGGTCACCCCAATTTTTATTTATGGACCCCACCCACAGCTCAGGGATGGGGGCCAGGGGGAAGACAGTAGGTCCCCCCTTATTGTTATTTAGGGCACCCACCCGCCGTGCAGAGGTAGGGGCCGGGTGGGGAGGACAGTAGGTCTCCCCCTTATTGTTATTTATGGCCCCCACCGCTCAGAGGTAGGAGCCGGGTGGGGAGGACAGTAGGTCCCCCCCTTATTGTTATTAAGGGACCCCCCGCCGCTCAGGGGTGGGGGCCGGGGGGAAGGACAGTAGGTCCCCCCCCACATTCTTATTTAGGGCCCCCACCCGTTGCACAGGGGTGGGGGCAATAGGTTTTTTTCTTCTTTTTTTTTTACAGTGAGCAGACACTGGCTGCTCACTGTTTACTAGACACGCCACTACTCGCGGTATAGCGAGTAGGGGCTGAATTTACTAATACTAAGTAATCTTTACTTAGTATTAGTAAATGTGTCTGAAATACCAATTTATGTCTTACAGCCTTTTTGTAGATAGGTCCCTAATACCGTGGGAATTAGGGAGTTATCTACTAAGCGGCTGCTTATTTTATGTATTTTATGTTATTTTAAGTGATTTTCCTATCCACATTTGTTTGCAGGGCACTTGTCCTACTCTTACCCCCATTTCACTTCCTTTTGCTAGCTCTTTCCAGGACTTTTTTAGAACCATTTTTGTGCCCAAAAGTTCGGGTCCCCACCCGCTTGACCCGAACATCCAGGTGTCCGCTCAACTCTAGTAGTTACGCAATTGTTTTTCTCTTTTGGCTATTATTAACACATAATTTGAATATACATTTTTCCTTTGTCTTGTTTACATTGAGTCCTATTTATATAATCTTGTGGTTATTAGTTTCTCCTCTGTTAGAATATAGATATGATTAGGCAGGACTGTAAAAACAAAGTGCTAAGATTCTGAACACTTTTATTGTAGGCGTTCAGAATGCGGCTGTGTAGATTATCCATAAAGTTTAGTTGTGTTCCAGCGTAGTGCACGGTGACGTAATTAGAGGCATGAACCGGCAGATTGAAAAGAAAGAAGACCGGGAAGAAGACAAAAGCTCCTAAGGAAGTCGGATCGATGAAATCGCGTAGAGCCCTATCAAAGAACTCTGTTATTTTGGTATAAGCAGTCTTTTTAACATTTGCACTTTGTACTTTTGTATCATGTGCCTGGGATTATGTGCTGTGAAGGAGTAGTGGGTGTCAGCTGCTAATTATAGCGGCTTGTTGAGCACCTTGCACTTTCACTTACTTTAGAATCTTTGCACCTTAGCACTTGCACTTTATTATCACATATTGCGTCATGTTATATTAAGCTGATATCCTTAAGGGTCTTTTTGCCTACTTTGGCTTAAATATTGCGATATTTGCACATTTTTTTGCAAGTTTTGTGCTATTGCTTAATCTGTTCATTTTATTGTAGGTTATCTTTTTATTGATTGTTTCTTTTTTCTTGATTTTGTGAGAGAATATCCCACAAAAGTTGGCAACTATAGTGACTGTGGCGCCCTGTTATCTGGTATTGATTTTATCTTTTCAGTTATGCCTCAGTGCTGTACATGTATACAACCTAGACTTTTTTGACTTGGGGCGTCTTGGAAAAATATTGAAATATTAAGGGCGCCTTGAACCTAAAAAGCTTGGGAACCACTGGCAGTGGTGTATTTTGGATCTGTGCTGCCCTAGGCATGACGGAACTCGGGTACCCCCTAGTTTACATTTGCCCCACTCCTTCCTGTCAATGCCACACCTCTTCCTGTTATTATTATTATTATTATTGCCATTTATATAGCGCCAACAGATTCCGTAGCGCTTTACAATATTTTGAGAGGGGGGGATGTAACAATAAATAAGACAATTACAAGAAAACTTACAGGAATGATAGGTTGAAGAGGACCCTGCTCAAATGAGCTTACAGTCTATAGGAGGTGGGGTATTAGAAACATTAGGATAGGAAATATCAAGTAGGAGTGAAGCAGAGCTGGAGGAGAGAGCAAAGCACTATCCCATAGGAGAGCAAGCGACAGGTATGTAAGGGAGAGATTACTCTGGGAGGCCATACGCTTTCCTGAAGAGATGGGTTTTAAGGCCCTTCTTAAATGATTGAAGACTAGGGGAGAGTCTGATGGCAGTAGGCAAGTTATTCCATAGGAGAGGAGCCGCCCGTGAGAAGTCCTGCAAGCGTGAGTTGGCCGTACGGGTGCGAGCAGCGGTCAGGAGGTGGTCGCGGGCAGAGCGGAGGGTACGAGGAGGGGCATACCTCTGGATCAGTGAAGAGATATAAGAGGGGTTGGAATTGTTCAGTGCTTTAAATGTATGGGTTAGCACTTTGAATTGACTCCTATAGGATACAGGGAGCCAATGTAAGGACTGGCAGAGGGGCGAGGTGTGAGAGGACCGACTGGATAGGAAAATCAGTCTAGCTGCAGCATTCATTACAGACTGTAGCGGGGCAGTACGGCTTTTGGGGAGACCAATCAGGAGAGGGTTACAGTAATCCATGCGGGAAATTACTAGAGCATGGACAAGCTCCTTGGTAGCATCTTGCGTAAGAAAGGGGCGGATGCGGGCTATGTTTTTGAGTTGGAACCTACAGGACTTGGCAACAAACTGGATGTGAGACTCAAAGGTGAGACCAGAGTCAAGTATGACGCCAAGACAGCGCGCTTGTAGGGATGGACTTATGTGGATATCACTGACTTGAAGGGAGAGTGAGAGAGGAGGATCAGTATTAGGAGGAGGAAAGACAAGGAGTTCAGTTTTTGAGAGGTTAAGTTTGAGAAAGCGTGACGACATCCAGTCAGAGATGGAAGAGAGGCAAGCAGTGACACGTTGCAGGACGGTCGGGGAGAGGTCCGGTGAGGAGAGGTATATCTGAGTGTCATCAGCGTACAGGTGGTAGTTGAATCCAAAAGAGGCAATACGTTTTCCAAGAGAGGCAGTATAAAGAGAAAATAGAAGGGGACCAAGGACAGAGCCTTGGGGAACTCCAACCGAGACAGGGCGAGGGGAGGAGGTATCCTTGGAAAAGGAGACACTAAATGAGCGTTGGGAGAGATAGGAGGAAAACCAAGAGAGGACAGAGTCACAGAGACCGAGTGATTGAAGAGTTTGAAGGAGGAGAGCATGATCAACTGTGTCAAAGGCAGCAGAGAGGTCAAGGAGAATTAATATGGAGTAGTGACCTTTGGATTTAGCGGAGATTAGGTCATTAGTCACTTTGATAAGAGCGGTCTCAGTAGAGTGGAGAGGGCGGAAGCCAGACTGAAGAGGGTCAAGGAGAGAGTTGGAATTAAGGAAGTTAGACACACGGGTAAAGACAAGTCTTTCCAAAAGCTTTGATGAGTAAGGGAGCAGGGATATGGGACGATAGTTAGAGGGGGAGGACGGGTCAAGAGATGTTTTTTTCAGGATAGGTATTACAGTGGCATGTTTAAGGTCAGCAGGAACAGTGCCATAAGAGAGAGAGCAGTTAAAGATGTGTGTTAGGATAGGCACAAGACAAGGGGAGAGAGATCTGATGAGGTGAGATGGGACAGGATCAAGTGGGCAAGTGGTGGGGCGAGAGGAATGGAGAAGTGCAGCCACCTCTTGTTCAGTAGCTGGGGAGAAAGTCTGAAGGGTAGGGAAAGCATGATTTATGTGTGGTTGAGAAAGAGAAAGGCAAGGAGGGGAGAATTGTTTCCTTAGCTGTTCAATCTTGTCAGTAAAGTAATATGCAAAGCTATCAGCTGTAAGGTTAGTTTGGGGGGTGGCCACAGCAGGGCGGAGAAGGGAATTAAAAGTGTCAAAGAGACGTCTGGGATTGCGGGAGCATGAACTAATGAGAGAGGAAAAGTAGGACTGTTTGGCGAGGGCAAGGGCTGCGCTGTACGAAAGCAACATGAATCTATAATGAAGATAGTCTGCCTGGGTGCGGGACTTCCTCCAGGAGCGTTCAGCACAGCGGGAGCAACTCTGCAGATAGCGTGTTGATTTATTATGCCAAGGTTGGGGTTGTGTTCTCCTCGTGGTGCATGTTTGGAGTGGGGCTGCAGTGTTCAAGGCAGATGTGAGGGTAGTGTTATATGTGGAGATGGCCAGTGAGGGACAGGAGAGGGAAGGGATGGATAGCAGTTGTGAATCAATGTCAGCCGACAGCTGCTGGAGGTCAATAGAGTTAAGGTTCCTCCTGAGCTGAGGGGGGTTAGGCTGAGGTTGTTGGGTGAGGGGGTAATTGAGAGCAAACGATAAGAGGTGGTGATCAGAGAGAGGAAATGGAGTATTGCAGATATTAGATAATGTACATGAATAGGAGAAAATAAGGTCGAGGGTATTGCCAGCTACATGAGTGGGAGAATTAGCCCACTGCAATAGTCCAAGGGAGGAAGTAATTGAAAGTAGTTTAGAGGCTGCTGGGGTTAAAGGTGGGTTAATGGGAATATTGAAGTCTCCAAGAATTAGGGATGGAATGTTGAAAGAGAGGAAGTAGGGTAGCCAGGCAGCAAAGTGGTCAAGGAAGAGGAGAGGGGAACCAGGGGGACGATAGATGACGGCAATGTTAGCAGAGAAGGGTTTGAAAAGGCGAATTGAATGAATTTCGAATGATGGGAAAGAGAGGGAAGGGGGGGTGGGCAGGGTTTTAAAGGAGCAGTGGGGTGAGAGAAGAAAACCTACACCGCCGCCTTTAATCTCCGCTTGTCTTGGATTGTGGGTAAAGTGAAGACCACCAAAGGACAGTGAGGCAGGGGTAGCAGTATCCGAGGGAGAGAGCCATGTTTCTGTTAGTGCAAGTAGGTTTAGGGAGTGTGAGATAAATAGGTCATGGATGGAAGTAGATTTAAAGGTGCTGCACACAGAGCGTGCATTCCAGAGGGCAGCTTTAAAAGAGGAATTATAGTGAGAATTACATGGAATGGGTATTAGGTTGTTGTGGTTTCTGGTGTTTGAACCAGGTGGCTGAGTAGTGGAGGGACCAGGGTTTGGAGAGACATCACCTGCTGCTAGGAGTAGTAGGATGGAAAGGAAGAGAAGGTGCGAGTAAGATTTAAATGTTGGAGATGAGAGCTTGTATTTAAGGGATTTAGGAGGGGTGTGTGGAGAAAGGCTGGATAAATATGAGTAAAGTGCATGTGATGAATACAGAGATGAGGGGAGCAGGGAGGGAGCAATGAAGATGGTGTTAGCAGGAACAGGTAAGTGAAATGATAGAGAGATTTTAATGATGAGGGAAGTGAGAGAGAAAGTGAAAAATAGAAGTGAGAACATTAGTAGGAGCTGTGTTTTTAAGAGCTGTGGTTAGGAGGGTTAAGGGTTAAAGAGGTGTTGTGTGAGTATAGCTTGTTTTGGGTGTGGAGGGCTTGGTGGACATAATTGGTTTAACAGGAAAGCTAGGTAATTTGAGCTATCTATAAATGTAATGATTACCATGGGGGGTTTGGGGTGTGGGGTAGGGTGGGTGGGAAGTGATCATCCAGAAATGCTACCTCTGCTTATGGCAAGTCCTGCAGGGTTGTGTGCTGTGAGTCCTGGGTGTAGCTGGTTCTGCAATTTTATGAGGTCCAGGCTATAAAGGAGAGAATCTGGGGTTAGATACAGCAGATTGTGGGTGGAGAATCATTGGGCTGTTAAAAACAAAATCAAGGAAAAGCAAATGAAAGGGAATTTGAATTTAAGGATATATGAGGGAAAGTGAGAGATAAGATAGGAAAAAGTCATAAATAGGGAACATCATAAATTAATGAGGCATAGAGTGCAATAACTAACACTGGCAAAACAAACATTTAACTAAACAAGAGTTAAGGATGGAGGGTGCAATAGTCATCAATTAAGCAGTAATACTGTGGGGGATGGAGATAGAAAGAAATATAATTTGAAACAAAAGTAAGAGAAATAAGAAGTCCAGGTATTCAAGATGATCATCCAGAAATGCTACCTCTGCTTATGGCAAGTCCTGTTAAAGACTAACACACACTTTGACTGACAGACACACACTCTCAGACACCCTGACACACACACACACTGATTTGACACAATCTGACAGACACACACAATCACCGACTCACTCACAGACACACACTGACAGACACACACAAGCACTGACATGCAGACACACACAATTACTCACTGACACACACCCACTCACAGACACACACACTGACAGGCATACACAATCACTCAGACACACACATATTCACTGACAGACACACTCACTCACTCAGACACATACTGACACACACACTCACTCTGACACACAGGCTCCCTCACAGACACACACACAATCACTCAGTCACACACTGACAGACATACAGACACACTGAAAGATATACAGATACACTGACAGACATACACACACACTGACAGTCAGACACACACTGCCAGCCAGCCAGACACAGACACACACACACACACACATTTCCCCCTCCAACACAGATTATTTTATTTTAATTTAAATCCACCCAGACTCCCTACCTTTGGGAGAGCTGGGTGGATTTTTTTTTTACCTGGGGTCCAGTGGGGCTGCTGGCCAGGCTGCTTGGGCAGGGAGGGAGGCAGGCATACAGGCAGTTGGGCGGCTAGCTGAATTCCAAGGCGGGCGTAATATTCCGGGCCTAACATTCTGCAGCACGCGAGGAAGCTGAGCAGAGAGAGCAGAGAGAGCTCACAAATCAGCACTCCCTCACCGCCTGCCTTGGACCTCAGCTAGCCGCCTGCCACCAGGCTAACAAGGTATTTGCCTGGGCGTTTGGGTGTGGCATTTTTTGCTTCCCCCTGGAAAGTGCCGCCCAAGGCAAATGCCTTGTTTGCCTCGCAGCAAGTAGGTCACTGCCACTGGTCTAGAGAACCGTGCAATTCAATCGAAAAAAACTATTCAAGTACCAAAAGGTAGAACAATCCATCAATCCATTTATTAGATATTTTCTCATAAACTATTCATCTTCTCAAACTGTGAAATATAGAAAGCAAAGTAAGAGGATTGTTCACTTAAAAAACAATAGCAAAGCAAGAATGGCCAAAAGGAGAGTGAAAACAGTCATGTAAAACTTGGTTTTGCTAAATGATAACGTAGATTCAACAAAAAGACAAACAGGGTTGTTTCCTAATGTGAGAATTTCTGGAAATTCAAAGTGCATTCTAAGTGAATTTCAAAATTTAGGCCAAAATATCCAAATTAGAGATATTCTCCAAGTCAATTAGGTTTTCAGTTTGGCTATTCTCAGTTTAGTGGACAACTCTGTAAATAGGTTGCTGTATATCACTTTACAAAGTGCTTGATGAAGAGAGCCCTTCAAACGGGTGAACAGCGTTTGTCTCAACATGTTTCCTTTCGAATGGTTAAATTCATGACAATGTAGTATAGCATATCTGTCATTCTTTATGGGGAAACTTTGCATAAAATCTTATGTTTGTGACTTCTGTATTGCTGGAATATGATTTTTGAAGTTGCTCGGTGATTGACTCTGCAATTAAGAGGATATCGTTAATTCTAATCTAACTGGTCATTATCAATGTATGCTTATCTAATGAAATGTTGCCATTTTCATAATGATAGATATTTTAATTAGCTGGCAGTGGTAAGTAGAGATTATTATATTGATTCCTGTTTTCTGGAAAATAACTCTTTTGCACTAAGGATAAGATCAGAAAACATATGGATTTGACTTCAGGCACAATGAATGGTCGCTCATGCACAAACCATGAGCAGTTACTAAGCAGTGCTGCCAGAAAGCAAAAGCCTCCAGTTGGAACAAAACTGCTACTTATAAAACCAAAAGAACCACAAGATCCTTTGATATTTACTGAAAAATGCTGTGTTTTAAATAGAGCAAAAGTATTATTATTTTTTGGACAAATCCTATGGTTTAAGGAACTATACTTTGGTTAGTCTTGCTCGGTATGCATACCAATGCTAAATGTGAACTTTTCAGGGACACAACAGAGATCATCTATTTCCTTCTGTGGTGCTGAAAGGAGACCAAAAGATAAAAGGACAAACAAAAACATAAATCTAGGTTCCTCTTTAATATATACTGATGAAAAATAGTTATTTAAAACTTCTGCCTTTTCCTGGTTTTCATAAACACAAAGACACCCATATCTGACTTTAGTATATCTACGCTTTCATTTTTTTTTGTTTTTTTATAATTATTTTTATAATTTCTTGTTTTACATTCCCACTAAGCCACATTGGTTTCAGTTTGTTTATTTTATATTTATTACCCAATGGTACATACTGAAAAGGGTACATTTCTAATATTTGTTTGAGAATATTTAATTTATCCCCAGTGGGTTTTTTTTCACTAAAGAGTTTATGCCAATCAATATGTTGTAAAGTGGTAATTGAAATCTCCAACAATTAACGTGTTACCCAGATTTGCAGCTTTCCCAATTTGCTCTAACAGCTATTCTTTGTCATCAATATCAACATTAGGTGGTTCGTTACATATCCCAACCAATAATTGAGTTCCCTTATTTTGCCCAAAGCAGATATCTACCCATTAAGCTTTCACATCTTCCTCGCACAGTCTGTGCCCTTGACCCTGGGAGATGGGACAGGTTTTACTCACAATCATCGATTTCATAATCATCGGTCTCCTGCCACTTTGAATCCCAATTAGTTGCCTGCCTTCCTGCCACCAGGAAAGCCTTCCAGGACCCAATGCAGTGATTCAGCTGCTGTGGACAGCTGCAATAGATTTGCTGTTTTTTTTTGGCTCAAATCCTGGTCTTGATTTTTTTTTTTTTGCCTGTACTATTTTATGTTATAATAGGTTTGTTTTCTTTTTGCATGCTTATTCCCCCACCCCACCCATTTTTCTTTAGTGTGGAAGTCCATACAAAAACAGAAAAAGAAAACAAAATCAAGAGGACAGAAGAAAACCCCAAACCCAATACCAAAAAGAAAAATTTGAAAAAAAGACAAAACAAACATCATGTCTCTTCCCCCTTTCCTTTAATGCTTGCTATCTGATTGTACATTTTAGTATTGTTATTTACTCATGTAATTTTCATTGAGTGTTCAATGAGAACTATACCGTATGTTCGTGTTCAGAAAAGTCCTATATGGACTCCTAGTTCACTTAAAAATGACTTTCCAGGTCTGCCACCACTCTTGTATTGCTCTGTGTTTGTTTACAGTCCTGGGTTCTTGATTACAAGGTGGTCCTTTGTTATGTTTTATGGTTTCACGTCTAGTTGCCTCACTTGAACTTTTGGATGCAGTACACGGGGATGCTGTGTGTAAGCTGAAGTACACACTACAGAGAACATGAAAACAGGATAGAAAAGGAACACACAAAAAAAAGAAAAAAAATGCTGCAGGGGACGAAGAAGCCAAGGGAGTGGGGATTGATAGATAAGGGAAATAAATAAATAAATAAATAAACACAAAAGAAGATTCACAGACTGAGAAACAAAAATATAAGTTGCCCCATCTATATTATTTAACCAGCTTCCAGGCCTTTTCTCTTAACCTGACTTCAAACTACAAATCCTCATAGATTGTAAGATTGTTTGAGCAGGGCTGTCTTCACCTACACCTTTTTTTTGTATGGCAAACATGACAGAGAATTTTGATCATGATCTTTTTTTCACATGTTTGCTTTTACAATAAACTATACTTGGTTGTATAGGAATTTCTGAAGTCCCTGTCAATCTTGGACTATGGGAATTTTTTAATATTTAGTTTTACGTCTGCAATTAGCTTATGATCTACAAAAATCAAATGAGCTTCCATTCTGACCAGTTTTGGGATAGTTATAGCTGCTAGACTGATTTGCTGAACTGCTAGAATGCTTTGCATGACTATTCACTAAAGGGAGAATTCTAAGTGAATTTCAAATTTTAGATCAAAGTAGCTAAACTGGAAGCATAACTGAGAGTCTTTCCAGTTTGCATATATTTTGTCCTCAAATTTGAAATTCACATTGAATTCTCACTTCAGTAAATAACCCTGCTAGTGTTAGTTAAACCCTTGAAATAGGTGAAAGTTGCTCTGAATGAGGTGAGTTAAAGCACTGTAAAATAGAAACATATAGAAACATAGAATGTGACGGCAGATACGAACCATTCGGCCCATCTAGTCTGCCCAATTTTCTAAATACTTTTATTAGTCCCTGGTCTTATCTTATAGCTAGGATAGCCTTATGCCTATCCCACGCATGCTTAAACTCCTTTACTGTGTTAACCTCTACCACTTCATCTGGAAGGCTATTCCATGCATTAACATGTATAATAAAGATTAAATGTTATCCTATAAATCATGCAATAACATCTAAGGATGAAAATATTTCTTATCCATCAACAGATCATTCGTGATAAGGGTTTCTGTAATTTCTCACAGATGTTAAGACTTTTAAATGTGAAATAAATCTAACAAAGTTGGATATATATTTTTGACATTTTTAGCTTTTTTTATTTTTCCTCTAAGCACATTGACCTATGGTTTTTTTTATAATTTTTCTACTGTATTTCTTTTCCTTTTACTGCTCTATTTCCAATGTTCTGCCCTAGAAGCATTTAATGAAATTAGAGGATTGTTTGCTGCTATACAAAAAAAAAAAAAAAAAAAGCCCAAGATAAGTAAAGCATGGGAGAGTTATTGTGAATTGTTGGTGACAGCGTATAAATCATGTGTTCTATCTTGTGTTGAAAATGACGTAATCTATTTTACCTTCATAATACTCTCGGGTTATTTTTTACATGCATAACATTTTCTCTACAAGTGGAACAAACTGAATAGACATGTTTCTGTTTCTGTGCCAGGTGTATGCTTTTGGCAACACAAGTCGGGGCAGAATTATCTTTTGTTTTTCCATTCAATGTTACCAGTAAAAAGACCTTAGTACCTAATTAAAACTTTGACTGACCACCATAGAAATAGATGTGATTCGATGTGGGAGATTGGAGAGGAGGGCTCCATGAACCTGACTGTGAGGACAGACGTGGTAGTTGACAAAACAAAAAAGAAAAAACGCAGAGAGTTGACAGGAACAGAAGCAAGACATTAGAGATGCTTTAGAGATGAAATATTTGATACTGATAAGGATAAAGCAATACGCTACCATGAACTAAAGGTAGCAATAAAAAGCTTTTGGATTTGATGTTAAAAAAGCTGATCTAAAAATTCTAAAGGATTATGACAATTAAACAACAGGAAAAATTACATTTGAAGACTTTACTGAAGCTTTTAAAGATTTAGTACGCGAACGTGATCCACATTTGATGATGATGACTCAGGCAAGATAAGCTTGCGGAATTTCCGATGCTTTGCTCGAGAACTTGGAGAAAATATGACCAACGAAGAATTGCGAGCTATGATTGAGAAGTTTGATAAAGATGTTGATGGGGAATTTAACCAGGAGGAATTCATTGCCATAATGACAGGAGACGTATAGCAAGTCCGTAAGCAGATATTGCCGTGATATCAACATGCTCTCCACAATGTTTGTGGAATGTGTCGTAGTGTTTTTTTGTTTAGGGATTTTTCTCCTTCATTATGGATCAACACTTAATATTATTTAATCCCTTAACGACGAGTGACGGACGAGGTCCGTCACTCAGGGGATTGCCTTAACGACGAGTAACGGACCTCGTCCGTCACCCGTTAAAATTAACCCCAGATCGCCACAATCGCGGCGATCGCGGGGTTAATGGTGCTCCGGTCTGCCTCTGTATTAGAGGCAGACCGGGAGTACCGACTCACGCTGTCCCAGCACATGTGCCCGCTCTGACAGCATGTCAGAGCGAGCACATGTGCTGTGTATACTCACCTTCCGCCTCCCTGCACTTCCGGGTTCTGTGTGAAGTGCAGGGAGACGGATCTTCACTGATCCTGCCCCCTGTAAAAAAAAATAAAGTTAAATTAAAATCCCACCCACCCTTTACCCAGTTTAATAAAAAATTAACCCCTTCCCTGCCAATTGATCACTGACTACAGTGATCAATTGGCAGGGATTACATTTTACTATGATCTGATTTTTTTTTAACCCCTGAGGGTTATTTTTATTTTTTTTAAACCCTCAGGGGTTAAATTTGTTTTATTAATTTAAATATTTTAAAATTATACATTTAACTAGCAGGGGAGGGTGGAAGTTAGTGGGGAATTAGGGGATTTATTGTTAGGCTAACTAGGGGTTAACGTTAAAAAAGTTTTAAAATAAGCTTTCAAAAGTTAAAAAATTAAGTTAAAAAGAAAGTTTTAATAACGTTTAAGTAAGAAAAAAACAAAAAACCTTTAACCAGTCCAAATAAAAATTAACCCCTTCCCTGCCAGTCGATCATTGCCTACAGTGATCAAAATACAGATCACAGTACTATACTGTGATCTCATTTTTTTTTTAACCCCTGACGATTAACTTTTATTTATTTTTTTAACCCTCAGGGGTTCATATTATTTAATTAACTAATTTAAATAGTGTATAATTAAATATTTTGCTAGCTGGGGTGGGTGGGAGTTATGGGAAAATGGGGAATTTACTGTTAGTGCTGCTTACTGCTAGTTAGGGGTTAACGGTAAAAAAAAAAAGCTTAGAAAAATGTAAAATCTTTTAGGAAGTTTAGGAAACTTTAAAAAAATTTATAAGCAAAACAAAAGTAAAATTTTTTTTAAAAGTAAAAAAAGTTTTACAAACTTAAAAAATACATTTAAAAACGCTCATTACCATTACACCTGGAACAAACTAGAGAAAAAATTATCCCACGCCAAGGTTCAAAATATGCCTTTTGAATTACCCCAGGGTGTATTCTTTAATAAATAGTATGTGTTTGTGGGGAAGTTTCAATAACCAACCATCTAAACTACTCCAAATTGGAACATGGACACAGCGTAAAACTTTAAAGTTAGGCTGCGTCTCAAATGTGCCCCTTCAACATCCACATATACCTGGCAAAGGTAAATACGGGGGTATTGCTGTACTCAGACCACATAGCTGAGCAACATATGAAGTATTATACAGTGGTAGCACACATAAGGTTAGCAAAATATACTGTGCAAACTCACTTTGTGTGTCAAAAAGGCAGAAAAAACGCTTATTACCACTACACTTGGTACAAGCTAGCGGAAAAATGATCCCACGCTAAGGTTCAAAGTATGCCTTTTGAAATACCCTGGGGTGTCTACTTTAAGAAATGGTAGGCCTTTGTGGGGTAGTTTGAATTTAAAACCTGCGAAGATGCTTGGAAATTGCACATAGGCCCAGCGTCAAAAGTCAAAGTTCGGTAAAAACTGATATGGCTTGGTCTCCTATATGGCACTGTAGCTACATGAAATAGTGCCAAAGACATAGAATGGGGGTGTCCTTTTACTCAGAAGACTTAGCTGAGCATAATTTGGGGGGTTTGAACTTAGTGGCACATATGAAATATACAAAATGCCCAGCAAAAATGCAATCCATATGTAAAAAATGCACAAAATTATTTTTTACCACATACTTTGACATATATTGGTGACAAAATGGGGGCATGTTAAGGCACAATATGCACCTTATGAGATACCCTGGAGTGTCTACTTTTACAAATGGCAGGCCTTTGTGGGGTTCTTTTGAACAGTCAAACTGTTATAATACCCCAAATGGAAGCATAGGCTCATTAAATCCGTCTCTCAAAATTCTACTGTGAATACTGAAAAGGACAGGTCTCCTATATGGCACTGTAGCTTCACGAAATAGTGCCAAAGACATACAATGGGGGTGTCCTTTTACTCAGAAGACTAAGCTGAGCATAATTTGGGGGGTTTGAATTTAGTGGCACATATGAAATATACAAAATGCCCAGCAAAAATGCAATCCGTATGTAAAAAATGCACAAAATTATTTTTTACCACATACTTTGGCATATATTGGTGAAAAAATGGGGGCATGTTAAGGCACAATATGCACCTTATGAGATACCCTGGAGTGTCTACTTTTACAAATGGTAGGCCTTTGTGGGGTTCTTTTGAACAGTCAAACTGTTATAATACCCCAAATGGAAGCATAGGCTCATTAAATCCGTCTCTCAAAATTCTACTGTGAATACTGAAAAGGACAGGTCTCCTATATGGCACTGTAGCTTCACGAAATAGTGCCAAAGACATACAATGTGGGTGTCCTTTTACTCAGAAGACTAAGCTGAGCATAATTTGGGGGGTTTGAATTTAGTGGCACATATGAAATATACAAAATGCCCAGCAAAAATGCAATCCGTATGTAAAAAATGCACAAAATTATTTTTTACCACATACTTTGGCATATATTGGTGAAAAAATGGGGGCATGCTAAGGCACAATATGCACCTTATGAGATACCCTGGAGTGTCTACTTTTACAAATTGTAGGCCATTGTGTGGTTTTTTTTTGAACAGTCAAACTACTATAATACCCCAAATGGAAGCATAGGCTCATTAAATCCGTCTCTCTGAATTCGACTGTGAATACTGAAAAGGACAGGTCTCCTATATGGCACTGTAGCTTCACAAAATAGTGCCAAAGACATACAATGGGGGTGTCATTTTACTCAGCAGATGTAACTGAACACAAAATAAATCTTTGTACAGGAATAGCACACACCAACTTTACAAAATACACATGAGAAGTTCTTTGTTATAAGTTTGTGTGCGAAAACCCCCAAAAACACAATTTTACTCCAATATTTAGCAGAGGTTGGCGGTAAAATGGCTACGTAGAAAGTGTCAAAACAACCTTAGGTAAACAGCCTGTGGTGTCTACTTTATATAAATATATACTTTTGTGTGGCAATTTTGTTTTCTTTTATGGCTATTAGGCTTACAAGACAAACATACCAAATTCTAAAATCGCTCCACATAAAAAGTTTATTTTACTCCTTGTGCTTTGTGACCTGTAACTACCAAAATAACTTAGAATCCCAGACACATTATATATTGTGTAATTCATTATTTTTAATTACTTTCCTTAACCTGCACTAATTGTGCACACATTATTATTGCAAAAACTGTAAAGAAAACTCAATTTTTTTCATTTTTTTTTCATTTTTTCTGTATTTTTTTAATAATAAATAAGCATTTATGTATATATATGTTACATCAAATTAAAGCCCTTTCTGTCATTTAAAAACCGGTATATAATATGCGTCGATGCAATAAATTAGTAAAATGCAAATGCAGTTGAACGCAAACAGCAAAAAATGCAAAAAATGCCGTTGTCATTAAGTGAAAGACAAGCTTCTGAAGCTCTGTCCTTAAGGGGTTAAAGTCAGTGTGCTGTAGCGTATTATGTTACATTGTAATATATATATATTTTTATTTGTACAATAGTTTTTTATGCATATTTTGGAAATAAATCATACTTCCTTATTAGAAAAAAGGAAATAGGACAAAAACAGAAGGATAATGAATGTATCCACAGCACAAATACTGCCTGTACTGTGTCCATCTAAAGCCAGCATCTCAAACTCTGGCCCTCCGGTTTACTGAATTATTACTCCCATGATTCTCAGACCGATTTATTGCTTTTAAGGAATTATGGTGTTTGTATGTAATCAACATATGGTGGTGTAGGGGGGGAACAGTTTGAGACCCCTGGTCTAAAGGTGACTCTGAAAATCCATTAGACACATTCCCTTAGTCTTAAACTAGTTTGTAAAGCTATTTCTGAAATAAGACAGATATGACTGTCTGAATGAGAACCATTGCAAGAGCATGGAGGCTAGACCTATATTGAGTATGGCACCCTAGTTACCATGGAGGACCTTGTGACTGGTCTCCTCTCTTTTCCTTAACACTGTGTCTGCAGTCTAATATAATGGATGAGGTCTTTCGCAATGTTTCATTTTATTACCTTTTTGTTCAGTGGGACAGTGAACTGTTATTTCAATGGGCAAAGGAGTTCTTATATCCCAGATAATGTACTCTTCTAAAAAATAAGCTGTACATACCCAATACCCAATTCTCATAGTATCCATTACTTATATAATATGCAAATTAGGTCTAATCTTTCTGAGGCACCACTTGTACTAGCTAAGGTATGTCCAAACACCTCTTTTACTCTATTACCATTTTTGATAAAGCCTTAAAGGTGAAACGCGTTAATGGTTTTAATTGTGTATTTTAAAGCAATAAAAAGTTCTATTTGGTTACCTTTTTTATAGGACCAATCTTTTACTTATTTTATTGTATATACACTTTTTTTTTCATTATTTTTCCTGGCATTTTAATTGTATCCTGTTTCAAGCAATCCATAGGTGGGGATAATTCACTGGTGGTGCTGTGTCAATAGAGCAGTATTTTCTGCTCTACCATTGTGAGTATATTTTATTTTATTTTACCTATTTTATTTACTTTTTCCAACTGAGAGCACTATTGCTGTTTTTATATATATTCTGTGGAGTACGACGGAACCAAAGTCGGACGGACGGACCCACTTCTTCAGTATATCCTTTAGCGGGGATTATACCGCTAAGCGCCCTTCATCCCAGAGCTGGCCTTAGCTCCACCAAATGTGAGTGTACTATCCTCCTTTTTATTTATTTTACCATTGGAGCTACAATTTTTCACCATTGGAAGTTTGTCATGTTTTTTATCTGCACATATACGGACAACCCGGACGGATCAACTCCTGAGGATTGTACACATACCCTATCCATATACCAGTGAGACGGTTTTATGATTTTTATTGAACATTTTATTATTTGATTTCTACTGAACATTTTTACACTTGGATGGACTCTGATTTACCTACTTTTATATGGTGTTTTAATAGAGACTATTATACCTAGGTTTATTTTGCTGTTTATTCATTCTGGCCATTTGGTCTGATTTCTAGAGTACTATTCTTTGTATACCAGCGCAGCCCTTACCTCCTCCTTTTTTTTCCCCTTACCTTACCAAGGGTCTTGAGGGATTCCCTTTTAGGGTTGCAGCTTACATCTCTGTTACATAGCGCAGACTCTTCCCCCTTGTTTTTATGTCCAAACACCTGGTCTTAAATGCCTCCATTCCTCCTGTACCACTTTGAGAAAAACACTTTATCTGACAGCAGCAGAATTTGAAATGGATTATTACACAATAATTAAAGGGACACGTCAGGCAACAGCACAACTTTTATGCATTTTATAGCTTCTGGTCTAAATAAGGCAACAGCAATTAAGCACATTTACTTTTCCTTACTAGTCCCACCTCCCATATTCTACAATACTTCCATATTTTCCAGATCCTGTACCAGAGTCAAGCCCCATTTTGCTCCTCACTTGATATGACCTATAACACATGTATGTTTCAAAAAGCACATAAAAGCTTTCTGTGAGTGGTATTTACACTAACAGTTTTCATAAGTAAAAAACTATAATAATTATAAATTCCAGAGATCTCTGCTTTGAGAGGAACTGAGACTGTGCACAGAGAGCTTTGAAATATGTCAATTAGCATACATTGCTTAAACTTTAACCCCTGCCATGCGAGGTTAAAGGTATCCAGCAGTTCAGACTCCATAGAAATGAAAGGCTACCAATTGGCTCTGCTACTTCATGGAGTTTTGAAAACTTAAAGGTAAAACAACTCAGAATCAACATCCCTGCAGACCAGATTTCGAATAAATACTTTGACATTTAAAGGACCACTAAAGACACCCAGAGCACTTAATCTTGATGAAGTGGTCTGGGTGCAGTGGCCCTGTATAGAAACTGCAATGTTTTCATTGCAGGGTTAACACAGATCAAGTTCCAGACAGCCAAAAGAAACGCTTCTACATTGAGAATCAAGTCAATGGTATAATTAGGACCCCCACCTGTCTCCCATGCGTGGAGGCCAGAGGGAATAAACTAGGTCTTTAATATTATCATTAGGGTCCCCACCAATTGCCAATAGGTGGGAGCTGGGGGGGCACTTCTCTCCTTATATTATAATTGCCCCTACCTGTTAACAGGATGTTTCCCTTTTATTTTATTAAATAGTCCAAACCAACTTGCCTTGTGTGGACAGTGATCTGTACGCCCCCTCTATTTATTTTAATGCCTCCGCTTACTAGCCCAGGTGGGGGCACACAGGTGCTTATGCCATGACCTCCTGGAAGAGACTGCTAGCTAGCCTCCTGCTCAAGGACTATAGGCCATATCCAAAGACATTGTTTGGGAGTTGACTCTGCCCAGCCACCATTAGCAGCTTTCCCTGCGTGCCCCTGGTTCGGCACTTTCCCTTCATTCGAATGGAACTGAACACTAGCTGCCTGGCGGCCATTCGCATGAAGAAACCCACAAATTGTCCTCAGCTGTACTTAGCCGCGATAGTTATGGAACTAAATCTGCTAGGAGAGCGCTTTTTGGAGGGAAGGTGCCTGAGACTAAGGGGAACAAACGCTCCTGGAGAGCCAGATGGAGCACCCCATATTTTGAACGCAGGAACTCGCGGACGTTGACCAGCCAAATCATCAAATGCCCTGCAAATGTTTTGGGCATCGGACCACGTGTGTGGCGGTCAGAACTTCAACATGGTACCTCTCTGTTCTTGGGAGACAATTAGCTTACCGGCCTTTAACGCAATTATCTCCCAGGCACAGAGATTTATGGGAGGGGCTTGTCTTGCATTGAATGGAGACCCCATGCTGGGGGCAGTGTAGAAAAGCTGGCAACTTGGCCATAATAAACCAGTTCCTTTTCACCCTTCACTCAGTCTCAACTTGTGTACCAGCTATACAGATATACTCCCTCCAGGAGAGCTTTAATCACTAGAAGCTGGATCCAGGCCCTGCTTCCAGGGTGAAAAGCGATGGTGACACCCTGGCCAAGCTGCAGCAGATAGGGGATGGAGTGCTGCTGGTGTCCCGGCGATACCTATGGAGCGTGCTTGGCGGAGGTACCCAGTTGGGGTACCAGGTGGTCCGCCACCCCCTCTTTTATTTTACATGGCAGGTGTAACGGATCGACGGGCACCCCGACTGGGTACCTCCATTCAAGGACGCTCCTAGCGCTTCCAGAGGACTCCAAGCACTGCAGCAGTACCACAACCACCGAACCGGAGAAGCATACGAATGCTCTCAGGACTCTCAGGAATGCTGAACAGGAAAAGCATACAATCAGCTTACACTCCTGGCAATCAGCATACAATCCAATTCCCCCAATAACGAAACGACACTTCATTTTGAGGTCAAGCAGAACTGATTGTACTGGCACATACAGCCTCTTTTATTCCCAATCCACAAACATAGTACTGCCCACAGGGTTTTACAGAATAACCAATCAATCCATACAATACACACAGACACTCCCACACAAAATCCTCCCCTCTGCCTGTGATATGATTACTGAACACAATGGTTAATATAATTATCACAGACAGAGAAATACAGTTTTTACCAAATATTAATAACTTCCAAAATATACATGCCATAAACATAATCACATATTCAAACTCAGCACACTTTAATTATAAACATAGTCAAAATTCAGCCAATTCCATCCAGGGGTTAAAAAGTTAAGGGAAAGTCCTATTTGACCAAATGAAGCATGGCTTTTCTGCCCAAAACCACAGAGTCTTCTATCCTGGAGATAATTGGGAAGTAATCCAATTATCTCCAAGGACAGAGGCAAAACTCCATTAGCCACATGGTAGCAAAATAAAATAAAATACATAAAAATATATAACTGTGCAGCTATTGCATAAAACATATACATTCAACATATCCCCAGATAGCTTAGATCTGAGTGCACATTATGACTGAATGGCGCTCAGATCACATACATACTGTTCAATTGCCATGGAGCCAAAGTCTTTCACATAGTCTTTCGTTATACGAATGGGCTCCATGGCATAGCTATCTGGGGTAACACTGCTCACATAGGGAAAGTACAGAATGACCCGGCTTTTGGGTCTTTGCAGGGGAAAATCAAGCATTTTAGCATGGGGCCATAGTCACAGGGCAGGAGGCTGGCAATCAGTCTTCTCCAATGCCCAGTGGCGAGGCTGGTTTCGCCACAGCAGGTTGTATTGACCCCCAGTTTTTATTTATTTATTTGTTTTATTAATCATCGCACTGCCATTCAGATTTTCTGGATTTGGCATTCGGGTTCAGATTTCAGATCAAATCAGGTACATTCAGGGACCAGAATTGCAAAATACACAATGTCCAAATTTTGCAGTCTTTAATAAATAACCCTGAAAGTGTACTAAGCCCCCTAGTATTCTTTGTTATATTAAATGTAACACAAATAATCCTTTGAGTTTTCATGACTTGCTGTCAGGTTGCCTAGTTTTCTGAATCATTCCATTACTCTCTGTTACATTGTGCTCCCATCTCAATGTTTATCTAAAGCAGCCTGAATTAGCTTGCGTCAAGCCAACATCATTATTGATGAAAGGCAACTGGACTTACCCACCTCATGCTAATCTAGTGCCAAAATTGATGCTGTCTACTCTGTCCACAACAGATTGATATCAATAATGATGAATGTATAGAGTTATTACAGTGCTGCAGGTCATTGATATTTTGGTGTTCTCTGATGATGTCACAAGGTAGGACTATTTAAACTCAGTCCACCAGGAGTCCTGTGCCCTGTTGTGGTCTTTGGTAGTCCAAAAGTGCATTTATTCTGCGTTTGCTTATTCTGGAATTTGACCTTAGTTTGTTTACTTGACTATCCTGCTTTATCCTGTCCTGACATTGGCTTGTCTCACCGTCTTGGATATCCCTTGACTCTGGCCTGTCCTTGACCATTTTTATCTCTATAATGTTAAGCCCAGCCACCTGTAAGAACCAGTAGTTTTCCTAAATATGCATGTAGAGATCCCTTTATACATGTACAGTCCACCCGCTATGGGACACATTATTCAGATATTTTACAGGTCTAAATGAATAATACATGATAAATATTAATAAATAATGAATTGTAGTTAAAATGTATACATTGGAATTAAACTATAATTTGGAACAAAGCTTAAATGTATGGTTTATTCCAAAGCATTTAAACATACTGTGAAGAGCTCATAATGGAACATTTAACATTTGACACAATTAAATTATGTAATAATAATTTTCTGTGTGGTTTAGTGAAGGAGTTCAATATTTGCAGTGTACTCTTCCTCCTGCTAGGTTAATTGCAAATTTCTTTACAGGTCAAATGTGAAAGTGAAGTAATATCCCATTTCAGTGCTATGCAGATACAAAGAAGAGATTGTAATAAAAATGAAGCAGATGTTGAAACTGACCGATAAATGACACAGACAAGGAATTATTCAACTTCCATTTTAAACATTAAAATAATAAACGTAATACTAGTTTGGGGTCCTCAAAAGTTTACCATATATGATGTGTAACTTAAAATAACACAAGCTTGTTGATGCTAGTCTACATCTAATCAAAAAGAAAACCACAAGGTCCATGACTTTGTGCAGCCACACAAATACTATAGATCAGTGTTTCCCAACCCAGTCCTCAAGGCACACCTACCAGTCCAGGATTTAAGGATTACCCAGTTTTGTCTAAGGTGTTTTTTCTTTTTTTTTCTAAAAACACCTTAGACAAAACTGGGTAATCCTTAAATCCTGGACTGGTAGGTGTGCCTTGAGGACTGGGTTGGGAAACACTGCTATAGATAACCTAAAAAGTGCCTGTTAAATTAGCCATTCTATTTTTCCTTCGTCTTTCTTGGCATGTTTTGGTTTATGGATTAAATAAACCAAGGCGGCATGAGTTTCTTACATTCACCCCATATCCTAGGATTTTGCAAAAAAACTTTATAGAATTCATAATATGCTAATCCCTCATGCATGTTGACAAGCCGCCGTCCTTTGAGAAGAATGTATTTTGGACAGATGAAACAAAAGTAGAGTTTTTTGGCAAATTACAACTCCATGTTTACAAGAGGATAACATAAGCTTTAAAAAAGAAAAAAAAAAAGAATGCCATTCCTACCTTGAAATATGGAAGAGGCTCAGTGCTGTCTTGGGGTTGCGGTCACTGGAACTGAATGCCTAGAATCTGTGGAGAGCACAATGAAATCAGAAGACTATCAAGGCATTCTTGACCTAAACATACTGCCCAGTGTCAGAAAGCTGTGTCTCAGTCGCAAGTCATAGGTCCTCCAGCAGGATAATAACATGAATAATACCTAAAAAGCACCCAAGAATGAATAATAATAATAATAAATATTTGGACCATTTCAAAGTGGCCTTCTATGAGTCTAGATCTGAATCCCATCGAACATCTGTGGAAAGAGCTAAAACTTGAAGTTGGGAAAAGGCATTGATTAAACTGCAGAGAACTGGAGCAATTTGCTCAAGTAGGGTTGGCCCAGGTCCCAGTTGAAAAGTGTAGAAATTTTATTCAGATATTCAATAGCAGTTATTATCTCCAAAGGCTGTGCTACGAAATATTAGGTTAAGAGCACAAATAGTTTTGTCTGTGCCATTCTCATTCTTTTTACTTTTAAAGCAATATGTGACATCATAAATCAAAATTTCTGTTCTATTACATTTGTAATAAAGAATGGGGGATGCCAAATACTTTAGCCAATTTTTACTTAGTTCAGAGACAATTGTGTATTTTGCTGAAGAAGCTGAAGGATGCTAATATTGTCAGCCTCATCTGTAATTCAAACTCTTCCTGCCAGGCAACTCCATAGATGGTTTCCATACTGCCTTCTTTTGAAAATATTTAATATGCATGATACAATGCTCTTCATAATCAGTGTTTAGGCTCCTAAGGAGTATGTTGCACTTCCAGATCATTGCTGAGATGAGCAGCCAGTGTGCATATAACCTATTTTAATCAGATTATTTTCATCATAATATTTTACTCAAAAATGTTGGCTACATGGATTCTGAATTAGAATGATCTTATTTGATGTATAGGAAATGTTCTGTAACCTAAGTAACCTAGACACAATAGGAAAAAGATTACATACTACACCAGGGGTAGTGAACCTTTTAATACCGATCGCACACTTATGTTTTGATGGTAAAATGTCCTTACTGCCCACTGGTGTCGCAAAAGCAAAGAAAGGCTTAATTTATCTTTTTATTTCTACCTGATGCATGTATATACATATATAATTTAAATGTAATGAGTTTAAAAATGCCTCTTCCATTTTCTTTTTATTAAAACCATCAACAACAACGTTGTATTAGGTGTCCATTTTTATTACATGTCACCATGAAACAAAGTTCACCTGATTTTTTTCCTTTTCTGTTTTTTTTTCTATTTTTTTCTTTTTCTTCCTTTTCTTTTTCATTTATTTAAAAAAAATGTATTTATAATTTTCCTTTCTTCTTCTCTTTTCTCCTTCCTTATTGCAATCACCAGCAGGAATGCTGAACTACATAAGCCCACTTTATTATAAGCCAACAACAAAAAATATAACAGAAAAAAAAGAATATCTGTATATCAGGGGTCTCTTTTTTCCTTTCTCTTTATTCTCTCCTTTCCTTTCCTTTCCTTTCCTTTCCTTCTTTCTTTTTTTTATGTTAAGTAAACCAAGTAAACAGAAAATAACAGAGCTTGTCAAGAAAATACAGAACTCAGCTTGCCAAAGGTCAATATCAGCAACTCTAAATACCATGCTTCTAACTGTCTCTGCTTTCACATCGAGTGCATTAGCCTCTTCTGCTGTGTTATATCATCACGCCCCAGTCCTGATCAGGAGTGCAGCCGCGCGCTTTCTTTATCCATCAAGAGAGATTTAACAAACAGATGTCCGCAATAAGGTCTCTCTCGTTGGCTGTAGGGAGGTACTCATCTGCACGGAGCATGTGGTTGTGCCAGAGAACAGAGGGCAAGGTATAAAACACACCACCACCCACCATGAAAGCTTAAATCACCCACTAGTGGGCGGTAGGGACTAGGTTGACTACCACTGAACTACACAGTTAAAGGAACACTTCAGTCACCATAACAACTCAATCTAAATTCCTATGATGCCAGAAAGTCCCACATCAATTTCTTACTGTAATGGGTTAACCCCAAAGGCTGCCTCCAACACCAGATATCCCCAGATGGCATCCAGCTACTGAAAATGATTTCAGGAAGCGCGGAATGCCACCAGGCAGGGGCGCCACTGATTGACGAGAGTGGTCAGCTGATGCTCTAAGCCAATCAGTAGCTCTCCATTCATAAAAAAATGTTCTTTACCCAAAGGTTGAAGGGAACCTTTTGACTAAAGCATTTGAGAATGGTTTAACCTCTTACGCTAATAAAGCACCCGGGGGCCTCCTGGAACCATAACTTAATTTCGATGAAGTTGTTATGGTGAGCGGAGTGTTCCTTAAAATATATGAAAGTTAAGATCACACCATGTAATGCTTAATATCCCATTCTTTTAGAACCCACATCCGATACTAGTCAACCCATGGTTAACAACAACAAAAACAATTTGCATATACATACAACCAATGGTGTATCCTGGTTTTGTGCTGCCCTAGGCAGCACAAAACTCAGGCGCCCCCCGCGCGCCACCCCCACCCAACCTTTACCCCGCCCCGCATTCTAAATACACACACACACATTCACTGACAGATACGCATACACTAACTAACAGAAACACACACTCGCTAACAGAAACACACACACTAACAGACAAACTCACTCAGTAACAGACAAACACACACACTAACAGACACACACTAACAGACACACTAACAGACACACTAACAGACACACACTCACTCACTAGCAGACACAAACTAGCAGACACACACACACACTCACTAACATACACACACACACTCACAGGCAAACACACACACTAACAGACACACACAATCTAACACACACAGTCAGACACACACACACACACACACACACACACTCACAGGCAAACACACTAACAGACACCCACACACACACTAACAGACACACACACACACACACACTCACTAAGACACACACTCACTAACAGACACACACTCACTAACAGACACACACACACTCACACTCACTAACAGACAGACACACACACACTCACACTCACTAACAGACACTCACACTCACTCACATTAACACTTTTCTTTTTTTTCACTTTAACCCCTCCAGCCTCCTTACCTTTGGGAATGCTAGGGGTGTCATCTTTCTCCCTGGTGGTCCAGTGGCTGCTGGGCGGTCGGGAGGCGCTGCTGGGCAGGCGGCGAGGGAGCACTTCCTCTGAGCTGTCTGCTCAGCTCCCTCGCGCGCCGCACAGTGAGGCTGGGAGGCGGAGCCGGAATATGACGTCATATTCCGGCTCCCAGCCTCACTCTGCAGCGCGCAAGGGAGCTGAGCAGACAGCTCAGAGGAAGTGCTCCCTCGCCGCCTGCCCAGCAGCGCCGCCCGACCGCCCAGCAGCAGCCCAGCATGTCTGTTAGCCGCAAGGCTAACAAGACATTTGCCTTGGGCATTTGGGGGGCGGCTTTTTTTGCCGCCCCCTGGAAAATGCCGCCCAAGGCAAATGCCTTGTTTGCCTCGCGGCTAATACGCCCCTGCATACAACCCACTTAGAATCAAATGTTCTGGATTCACTGACTGATAGTTTGCATAATTCACTTAAAAACCTAACTAAACTTTTTTATTTTTTTGTTGGTAGATGATCTTTTCCTTTGTGGTGCTAGTGTCACGCTATCTACTCTTGTTTGAAAAGTGCTTTGTTTTACCAAATATATAATATATGTCTAAAAGTAATCAATGCAATTCTTAGGAATGTTGTGTATTTTTTCAATATCCTATATAAAGCTCCATTAACTCTCTAAAGCTACAGAAACTATTTTAAATTTGAGAATAAACCATTTATTATCTTTGTTTCTTTCAGCATATATTTGTTTTCTAATAACCGCTCTGGGTGTGACGGCTGGTGCACATCGCCTATGGAGCCATAGATCCCTCAGGATATTTTTGGCCATAGCCAATTCTATGGCATTTCAGGTAACATACTGCATGATGTTAGCTAATTACTTTGAATCACTTATGATGACTATTGTGGACAGGGCCGGACTGGGAACTAAAAGCTATATATAAAAATTCTATACCAGCCCAATAATGCACCACCATAGCGTGCTGATATAGAGGGTGAATAGATAACTTAAAATTGAAAACTATTACTCCAACGAAAGAAAGCATTTAGGGCTTCAAAATAAACAAAAGAGCGGCTATTATTTTAACCCCTTAAGGACCAAACTTCTAGAATAAAAGGGAATCATGACGTGTCACACACGTCATGTGTCCTTAAGGGGTTAAGCAGACGTACATGTGCATTTAATCAATGTTTCATTAGAACGACTTTGACATATTAAGGACATTTCAGTAATGGGACTGAAATGGTGAATGTCTGCGGTTGCACAACTGAAAAAAAAAGGAAGTTATCTTGTTTATTTTGAAGTCCTATGGGTGCGCTCTTCACTTTGAATATGTTATTGTGCATGAGTATGTAACTAGCAACAAGACTGGGCCAATACCTGCTCATTACATATATATATATATTAATGACATTAATGTGTGTATTATGCATATATAAATGTATATTACTATATGTGTAAATATTATAGGCATAATTATATATGTTACTAATACACACATCAATATACATGCATATATATATATGTGTGTGTATAACTGTCAGGATCACATCAATTACGTCTATCTGTACATTGTGTTAGCAAGTTTGCTAGCAAAATGCATATATTGGAAGGAAAATCTATTTAATAAGAGCTCTTTCTCTCACCTGTTAATTAGCTCTTTGGCATAAACTCCCGTGCTGAAGAACTGAGTTACAGGGAGAGCAGGAGACAGGCGAAAATGCATCCCCCCAAACACACAAAAAATGCATCTTCTCTTGTGTTTCTTTTAACTCCCTTATGAATTACTTGCCTTTTTTTGTGTTTCTTACTCCCTCCTTTTTATTTTACCTCGTTTGGTGTATCTTGTCTCCAATTGTCTCTTTTTTGTCTCTTACAGCCACCCTTGTAATTCTCTTTTAGCTCTCCTTGTGTATCTTTTACTTCTTTTACTTCATCCCAGCCCCTGTGTGTTTCTTTTGACCCTTCTCCAGCCTCTGTATGTCTCTTTCCCCCATCCCCTTTTGTGTATGTCTTAGCCTCAGACCCTTTGTCTCTTTCTCCCCTTCCAAATCCCATCTGTGTGTCTCATTCTAACTCCAGACTCTGTGTGCCTCTTTCTCTTCTCCCAGCCACTCTGTGTCTCTTTTTCCCCCAGCCCAGCTTTGCCTCCCACAAACCTCATGTGTCACTTTGTTCCCCTTCCATCTTTGTCCCCCCAACAAACCTTCTGTGTGTCTCTTTCTCCCATCTCCTCCCTGTGTCTCTCTCTTACCCCTCTGTCTCTTTGCCCCCCTTCCTCTGTGTCTCTCTATTACCCCATCTGTCTCTTTGTCCCCCTTGTCCTGTGGTCCTGTGTCTCTCTATTACCCCTCTGTCTCTTTGTCCCCCCTTCCACTGTGTCTCTCTATTACCCCTCTGTCTTTGTTCCCTCTTAACTGGTGTCTCTCTATTGCCCCTCTCTCAATTTGTCCCCCCCTTCCCCTGTGTGTCTCTATTACCCCTCTGTCTCTTTGTCCCCCCTTCCCTGGTGACTCTCTATTACCCCTCTCTTTGCCGCACTCCCCTGTGTCTCTCTATTACCCATCTGTCTCTTCCCTGGTTTCTCTCTATTACCCCGCTGTCTTGGTGTCCCCCCTTCCCCTGTGTCTATTACCCCTCTCTTTGTTCCCCTATCACTTGTGTCTCTCTATTACCCCTCTGTCTCTGTGTCCCCCCTTTCCCTGTGTCTCTCTATTACCCCTCTCTTTGTTCCACCATCCCCTGTGTCTCTCTATTACCCCTCTCTTTGTCCCCTCATCCCCTGTGTCTCTCTATTACCCCTCTCTGTGTCCCCCCCTTCCCCTCTGTTTCTATTACCCCTCTGTTTCTGTGTCCCTCCTGTCCTGTGTCTGATGCTGACCTTGTCACAGGAGGACTGAGGGAGGCCGCAGAGCTATCTACCATGCTCCCTCACGGTTCCCATAATTCCCAGCACAGCCACATCATAGAGTAATCACCCCCTCCCTGCCCCCTCCCTCAGTCCTCCTGTGTGGACAGCTATACTGCTGTCAGTATCAGTGAGTATGCCACCGATAGATAAGTAACCACCTCAGAGTGTGCTGCCGGACCGGCCACCCGGTGGCACCGACATGTGCCAGCGGGCGCAATATTATTAAAAACGGCTGCAGGGCTCCCTCTCTATAGGGAGTTAGAGTTATGCAGCCCCCAGGTTCCCGGTATCGCGGTGGGCCAGTCCGGCCCTGATTGTGGAAGATGTTTAATAGTATTTTTTTACAATAGTATATCTAATACATTACTGACTGTAATCCAATTACTTGTCATGGCCTGGTAAAAGGTGTGTGTGTGTTTATTTTATGCTGACTTTCACATTTCCATATTATATTACAGTTTATCATGTTGATATTCTGCAGAAACAAAATTCTGAGCATCAATAAAAAGCACCCTACAGAATATGATCTTCCATTAGTAACTAATTTTCAAACTACTACCATCTTGTCAGGAACCGCCATTAGCACTCCTGAGCACAGCTCATAGGTTGAAGCCCTAAATTATCAATGCATCCTATCCCTTCATATATATATACAAGTTTGGTGTATGGGATTGGGTGGGTGGAACAAGTTTGTGGTATGTGATTGGATGTGTGAATGCATATAGTTTGGGGTATGATTGGATGGTGAATGTTGGTGGTTAAAAGTTGGACAGGTCTGAGAGAGGGTGTGTGTATATGTGTGTTGAGGCTGCATGTGTTGTTGCATGTGTCAAGTTGCTTGTGGTGTTGCATGTTTGTGGGAGTGTAGTATGGGTGTGTTTGGGGTATAGGGACTATACTGTGTTTGGGAGGGGAATGGACTGTAGTGTGTGTTTGAAGTGAAATTTGTGTCTTAGTTTGCAGGGTGAGAGTAAGAGAGGGTGGATTTGGACTTCAATTAGTGTGTGATTAAATTAATAAGGTTATCAATTATGAGATAATTTATGAATTTTGCAAATATTCATTATGACATATTTTCAAATTGGTTTATCATACCCATCTCTCTCTCTATATATATAGTTAATATGATATCAACCAGATAATATTAAAGAAACTGATCCTGATTTAGACTGATATTTATCTATAATCAATACATCATGCACATTGCACACGATAAAAATAGATCACATTCATATCTGTTGAGTCACTGAAATTAAAGCAATTACCTCCAATGACAGTGTTATTTGCTATTATACATCATTCAATCATCTAAAGCAGTGGTCCCCAACCCAGTCCTCATGGACCACCAACAGTCCAGGATTTATGTATATCCCTTTTTTATTCAAAGAGAGACACTGACAAAACCTAGACTGTCGGTGGTCCATGAGGACTGGTTTGGGGACCACTGAGCTAAAGTGATTCTTAATGCAAATTGCTAATTTTCTGTAAATACTCTTATACTTATTTAGCTGGTTTGCTTCTGGACATTTGTTTCTCACATCCTTTGCATGCTGGATCCACTGTTGCAGAATGTGTTAATAATAAATAAAACCTCATAATCCCTTGATGTGTATCGTTAAAGGAAAGTTTGCTAATGTGTGAGTGTACATTCTTGTGATTAGTTTCATGCTTCCAGATTTGAAGCTAGCGGTTATAACAACAGATCATGACAAATGAACATAAAGCATGTTATATAGAAAAAATTAGAGCAGTGCTATATATAACTAAACAAAAATAGTATAGGCAGCACCTGAAAATGGGGGATTCACTCTAAAAAACCCCAACAGCAGACACACTACTCTTAGGTTTGCCACCTGACTGGTATTTTACTGGTTTGCCACCTGACTAGTATTTGTGGCTGCCTGGCCGTGCCAGTATTGCAGTAATACCGGCAATACAAATGCAGGTATTTTTCTCAGAATAAATGGAGATTACTCTGCAATACCAGCACCGGCCACTAGGGGTCACTGTGTGTGGAGAGAGGCAGGGATAGGAAGTTACAGCACAGAGTCCAGACAGCAGCTCTACAACTCAGGTAAGAGAGGGATGGGGGGGGGGGGGGGGGAATGCAGCAGGGACACATGGGGACACTGAAACACTAGGGGACACACGGGGACACTGAGACACAGACACTAGGGGACATATGGGACACTAGAGGACACAGACACTAGAGGACAAATGGGGACACAGACACTAATGGACACTGAGACACTAGGACACATGGGGACACAGACACTGGGAGACCTGGAAACACCGAGACACTTGGGGACACTGGAAAACATGGGGATGCTGAGACACATGGGGATGCTGAGACACATGGGGATGCTGTGAGACAAAGAGACATTGGGACACGGAGACACTATGTCCCCATTTATCCCAGTGTCCCCATGTCCCCCATCCAGTGTCGCTAGTGTATCAGTGTCCCCAAGTCTCCCAGTGTCTGTGTCCCATGTCTCTCAGTGTGCCTAGTGTCCCCATGTGCCCCAGTGTCCTTATATGTCCCAGTGTCCCCATGTCTATGTCCACAACTGTCCCCATGTCTCCCAGTGTCCCCAAGTGTCAGTCTCCCAGCCAGTGTCCCTAGTCTCCCAGTGTCTGTGTTCCCATGTCTCTGTGTCCCTAGTGTCTTAGTGTCCCCAAATGTTTCAGTCTCCCCATGTCTCCCAGTGTCTGTGTCCCTAGTGTCTCAGTGTCCCCATTTCTCCCAGTTTCCCTAAATGTTTCAGTGTCCCCATGTCTCCCTGTGTCCCCATGTCTCTGTGTCCCCATGTCTCTGTGTCCCCATGTCTCTGTGTCCCAAGTATCCTAGTGACATGGGGACACACTGAGACATTGGGACACTGGGAGAAATGGGGACACTGAGACACTGGGAGACTAGGGGACTGGGCGACATGGGGACACTGACACTGTGATACATAGGGACACTGAGACACTGGGTGGCTTGCGAGACTGAGACACTGGGAGCAATCCATCTATACAGCAGAATCAAACTGTGAGTAGTTTGTTGGTGATTTTACAGAATTTTCTCTGATGTCACTCCTTGTGATTATGCAAATGATTAAGGCTGGTATTTTTTTCAAAGAAAAGTGGCAACCCTAACTACTCTTCACATACTCTTGCTTAAAGGAGCACTATAGGGTCAGGAACACAATCATGTATTTCTGGCCCTATTATGTTAAAACCACCACTCTGGCCCCTTCTTGCCTCCCTAAGTATAGTAAAATATAACTTGTATTCAAGTCTGCAGCTGCTGACTCTGCCTCTGAACTGACTGTCTGCTGACATCATCAGAAGTGGTGGTCTGAGCAAATTACAATACTTAACCATTGGATTGGCTGAGACTGTCAACTAGGCAGATCAGGGGCAGAGCCAGCACAAGTCCAACATAGCCCTGGCCAATCAGCATCTCCTCATTGGCCCTGGCCAATCAGCATCTCCTTCAAAGATAAATTGAATCAATGCATCTGTATGAGGAAAGTTCAGTGTCTGCATGCAGAGGGTGGAGACACTGAATGTCAGTGCTGCACACTAGGCAGTACTGCCCCAGGAAGCACCTCTATCAGCCATCTAAGGAGTGGCCAGTGGAGTTATTTTCTCTGAAAAGACAGTGTTTACTGCAAAAGGCCTGAATGGAATGATTCTACTTACGAGAACAAATACAATAAGCTGTAGTTGTTATGGTGACTATAGTGTCCCTTTAAGTTTGGAAGCTTAAGAGAGATGTATGGGAACAAAACTTGTGTGGACTGGCTGACAATGAAATTAGTTTAGGTAATGCAGACATTGTGGCATGTTCCCTTTCTTCTACACTCACTACATAGACCTTTTCTCTGTCTCAGACTATATACCAAGAACTTCTGCCTGCTAGTAAGAAGGTAAGGAGACAAGTGGACCAGCGAGTGCTAGGGGACAGTCCTTAGAAAGCATGGAGTGAGCGCATCATTAGACGCATTTATGTCAAACTCTGGGTGCTGCCTGCATAGTATGCCCTTAGTTGGACAGCCTGCAGGATGGGCGGACAGCCTGACATACATTCATGCCAGGCTGATCTTCCAATTCTTTGGACAAATATGCCCCCTTTTTGGGCATGTTCTCCACTTTTGGCAGGTCTGGTCACGTGATTCGCACCAGTGGCCCACCCTTTTACCCCACCCATTGACTTCCTGCTTCACTGGACACTGCTGTTAGGGGTTATGGATTTACTTGAAAGATGAAAGCATAAATTAGAGAGAGATTAGCATAGAGTATGGGTTTTCTTATATCCTCATCCTATGAGTTTCCCTCCAGCACCATCTCCATCAGATACATGACGCTTGGGAGGTATGAGTGTTTTAGTGTTTTTGGTCAATAAGATTCCGTAATTAGGCCCATCATAATTGACAGCACCAGGTCCAGTGTGCTCTTAATCTGGCCCTGAGTACAGGATAAGAAAGGAACATTGTCTAAGACTCTTTACCATATCTGGTACATTATTGGACAACCTGTATGTGTCTTTTAGAGTGTATTTTATATTTATGTTATTTTGAACAGGTCATCCTGTACTCAATTTTGTTTTGCCATAAAGCATGTTATGCCTTCAATGTTTCTCACTCATTCTAAATGTATGTTACACTACTGACCAAAAGGATTAGATCACCTTAATTTTCCAGGTTTTATTGTAATTTAATCTGTTCAAATCCAATAATAACATTAAAAATACAAGTGGCAAACTGCAAGGTAGCAGACAAATTTGTCTAGGTTACCAAAAACTAAAAAATAATCTACATTTCCTTGTTATAAACAAAGTCCCTTTTTCACGGAACCAGTCATTTACAGCTGTTCTGCAGCTACAGCAGCAAAGACCTTGAAAGTTGATGATAACAATTCCTTTGTTTATCCCAACTTTTGGTGACTACGTAGACATCCTCTTTTTGTGTAAAAGACTATGATATTGCACAGTATTAAACTTTCTTGCATAGTATTGTGCTATATGAAGTAGAATATAGCTATTGTGATGCAGTTAACAATAGAAGGTAGAGAGAACCTAAAAGTGTATGTCTTTCCTTTAAGGGAATTGCGTAGAATTCCAAGGTATCCTACCACATCAAAGGCCACTTAGAAACTGATTGAAACCCTGACCAGAAGAGGTCTTGCAGACCCAAAGCCACAATAGAATCAGAAGATAAGTTTCTGAAAGTCAGCGACTAACAGGACAACAGCTTCAAGCACAGCTATGCACTGGTGAAAGTAGAAGACATCGAGCTGCAGGTTTCTCAGAAGAAAGCCACTGATTTTGCTTCAAGATGGCAAAATAAGAAAAAGAGGCTTGTCTGGAAGCACCTGCAACCAACTAATAACGACTGGAATCAATTTTTCTTGGACCAATTAATCAAAATGTAAACTTATTCATTCATTACACAAAAGTTCCTTATTGTGTGATACCAATTATCAAACATTGAGGAGACAATGTGATGGTCTGTGGCTCTTTTGCCAGATTGAGAGTCAGCTACTTAGACATAGTGAGTGGCACCTTGCACCGTCTGGTATGTACCTAGCTAGTAAGCAGTCCATTGTACAGCACAATAATGATCCAACAGATACAGCCAGGCTATGTCAGAACTACCTTAGAAGAAAGAACAAAGCAGTAGACATCAAATGATGACATGGTCAGCACAGTCTCCATGTCAAACTAGTGAAGTATGGACTGGACAGAAGTGTGAAAGCAAATGAGACTGCAAGTGCAACATGTTTGAGGGAACTTCAAGATAGGCCATGATTTAAAGGGACACTGTAGCTAATTGAAGTGGTCTGGGTGCTGTGTCGCTTTTGCGCCTGGTTCACCTGGTTGCGTCTAGTTCTGCAATGTTTACATTGCAGTTCTAAGTCTGCCCTCAGTAGCTGTCTACCAGACAGCCACTGGGGGCGCTTCCGGACCTGTGGTCCGTTATATGACGGCGGACGTCCTCACACGCTGTATAAGAACCTCCAGTGTCAGTTTTTCCCCATAGGAAAGTAAGTATTGAATAATGCTTTTCTATTGGGAGATACTAATGTGTGCGCAGCCATTGCCGCGCATGCGCATTAGGTCTCCCCGCCGAGCAAAGTATACACAGTTATAGGTGATATTTTTTTCAATTACCTAAATTCCAGAGAAGTGACAGTATTCCTCTTTAATATTCTTTTGTTTGTTAAATAATTTGTGCTCAGTTTTGCTTTGCTGATATAGTGATACAGAAATGGGGGTAGCACTGGGAAAGCATCTTAACCCATTAACACTGTTAGTACGAGCTAACAATTTTGCCTTGAAGGGAGCTTGGATACTTACCTTCCGTGGCAATCCCGAATGATAACCCAGGCAGTCCCCTTGTGGCAAAGCAGGCGCTTACGGGCCATGTGATCGCGATGATAATTAATTAAAACAAAAAACACATTTAATTCTGTTAAATACACACTAAGAATTATATATGTAATTATATAGACCATTGTACAGTTTGCCTGCCCAATACGAAAACCAGCAAAATGGGTAAAATTATTCAAATACCTGTTAAGATTTTAGACTATTACTTGCATGCAATTCACTCTTCCCCTAACCAACCATTGTTTCATGTGCCACAAGCTCCTGGAGGAGCCTGCTAGCCAGCCTCATGCTCCAGGATTATGGGCCATACAAAATACCCTGCAAACTACTCTGTTCGTGTGATTTAGGATTATGTTGTTCGGGAACCAAACAACCTCACGAACCAGAGACCACCGGGAGCTTGTTAAGCCCAATTGACACTTTGTTACTAGTTCCACCGCAGTGTTTAATTGTTTGTCTGGGTGGCCGCAATTTGTATGAACGACCACGAGGTGGTGGAAGGGATTATCCTGTTTGTGTGGAAGTGTCAGGGGCGTGCCTAACTGTGTCTGAAATTGTATAAAAACAGGCCATCTGGCCAGATTAAAACATTGCAGCTTGTACTCCCAGAACTATGTGTTGTCTGGTTACTGTGAGGGGAAAGGGCTAATCATTGTTCCAGTGTGAAGGATTCAATGGGGAAAGTCCTTGTAAGTGCCATCCAGTGCCTGGTGGTGGATAGAGCGAGTTCCTCATTCGGCTCCAGGAAGAAGTGTTTGCAGGGTCCCAGTCAAGCCACGGCGAATGTGGGCAGAGGTGCTGTGGTTTGTCCCCTGTGAAGGTACCCAGCCAGGGGTACAAGGAGCTCCATTACATTTGACTCTGAGGGCTCTATTCTAACTACCACATGACATGCGCACTGTCGGATTTACCAGCATTGTAAAATCTATGGTTCGAATCGTCACTGTTAAATCTTAATTTCTTCTTGTCTTCAGTTGATTGATATATATACGTGTTTTGGTATATATAGTCTTGGGCCAAATGCTCGCCACAATAATATATGTCTATATTATTGAAAAGTACTAATACGCAATCTGACTTACGGTTTCTTCAGGTTTATTCTTAGGTACGGATACATAATAAAACAACAAATGATGTTACAGGATAATGGACATTCAACAGCAGATGGTAATTGCTGGACTTCTGATGGGACAGTTACACCTTGTACAGGAAAGAAAGCCATGAGCCAAGAGACAGCGCGCAACCTCGTATCCCTCTGTTACTATATATATGGGCCCATACTGATGTCAGACTATAACTCTAGCCATATGAGGACAAGACCCCCAAATCCACATTCCAGAGTTCTCATGCAAAGAAAGCCATGTGACTTAGACCATCTGTTACTTATGTCAATCCACACATCCATATTTAATCAATAGAAACATAGAATATGCAATATTATACAGGCATATACGCTAACCTTACCCTGAACCCCATTAAGACACTGACACAGGCTGTACTGTTGGAAATATTAGTTCACAGCTTTATTAATTATTATTTAATTAATTAAGGTATAACAAAATAGGGTCGTTGCCAACAAATATCATTAAAGCCAACATCCCCCCATATACATAACATACGGCAATAACAATAAAACTAACAGATTAGTCCAACATTACCACATTTCCGCCAGATTAAATAGTAGGGGTGTACCAAGACACCACTACACCCCAGGTTCAGAGCCACCAATGAGCTTGAACCTACCAATGAAGTGTAACACTGCCTAATCCACACTAAACCTCAGACCGCCCACTTCCTCCTCCAACTACCCCCCAGATTTATCCTGGCCATTCCCCACTGCTGTGACGAAAATGGGAAAACCTAACCTATCAACATTTGGGAGGGTGGGAGAGACAACTAACAGGTAAGTTTAGGTTTAGTTAAACTGGCCACTTCATAAAATAGCTGGTATATATACTCCTATAAAATCCTGCCCCCAGCTTACTAGCTGTCACTCAATTTCCCCTTAATGCTCGAACGAGCTCAAACCTACCAACCAAGTGTAACACTGCCTAATCCACACTAAAGGCTGCCCACTTCCTCCTCCATCTACCCCCCGATTTAACCTGGTCATTCCCCACCATAGCTCAGGACTTTATACCTAATGCTCCTGAGCACCCCCACCACACAGAAACAAGGCCTGTTGAAGATCGTCCTGAAGGTCCAAAATAAACAAGTCACACCCCACATCTGAAACATGTACACCATCCCTCCTGTAGTACCCGGGAAGCATGCCTTCCAACTCACAATGCCTCACTGCCACTCCACCAATACGCCTAATGAAGACTGCCATCATTTTATTGATTTTACCTTGACACCAAGCCACCGCAGCCGGGTCGATGTCGCCAGTGAAACAACAGAACCATCTCAGGCCACACCACCAACACACCTGGAACCAGTTCCCGAAGTTGGTCTACATCCATCTTCATCCACCTGACGAACTACCTTTTCAGGACCCCCCACTAATGCCTTGCCAACCAAAACCCCAAAAACCGAGCCACTCTAGTGTCACCAAATTCAGAGGAAAGCCCAGCTGCACGCCTTGTCTCCGAACTGCGATTCTCTTTTGTGCCCAATAGATGTAAGAGTGGCCCACAAACCAGGCCACCCAATCTAAAATGTAAACAGAATCAGTGAAAAGGCATAAAACAAACAAACACCCCCAACTCCACACTCATTAAACCAAGTGTTCGGGCCGTAAGTAGGACTTAAACCGTATCGATTCCCACCTACCTATACGTTTCACCAACTCCTCACCTAAACCCAATCGGGACGCCTCCGTCGCTGCCCCGATCCGAAAAGAATGGATTCCAAACTGCATGGGATCCAAACCTAGTCTCGTCAAGCCCATCCGAAAAACCTGAATGAATTGAAACCTCGACAAAGCTGAACCATCCCCATGTACCAAAAAACAACCCATTACCTCTGGGCAAAGTTCCCAATAGCTCGATGCACATGAAACTGGGCAGACTCTTGACCCAGGGAGGGAAAATAATGTCACCAAACAACCTTTACCAAATACATAGGTCTTGGAACGGCCCAACCGAATCACCACCCTATCGGCCCGTAAGTCGATGTCAGAGGGTTGAACCCTTCCGACTACAGCCCGAGCGCTACTCCCTAACTGACCAATCCAAAAGGTCCCGAAAAACGCCCACGAGAAGGCAATGGAAAATAACCCCACCACATAAGGAGACAAACACACTGCTGGCAGCACTCCCACTAATTGCTGAAGGACCTCAAAAGATACAGGTCTCCTAGCATCCACTGATTTCGTACCCCTCCGAAAACCCCTCAAGACTTGACGAATGAGAAAATGCTTGGTAACGTCTTCCCAACCCTGTAACTTAAAAAGAAATGCCAATGCCACCATATTCCTGTCGATCACAGATGGAGACAGACACTGGGCAAACAACCACAATAAGGTATCCAACAGCCCCTCCTGTGACTGGGAAACCCCCGCATGACCTACCACCTCATCTCATGCAACCCAAACCTTGACATAAGCAGCCCACGTGCCAGTCGCCTAAGAATTTGTTATGAATCCTCCAAGCAGGATGTCCTGAGCTGCCACATCTCTTCAGGACACGCCTGTCCCTTCTCTTGCACCCTCGGAGCCACCATCCGAAATCGTTCCCATTGTGAACGAGATAAGGAATCAGCCACCACATTCAACAACCCAGGCACGTGACGTGCCCAAACACCAATATTAAATGACATACAAAACAACACAAAATGCCTCAATAAGTGCACCACCGGGATAGAAGATGCAGATAAGCAGTTAACAGCATGAACGACCGCCACCAAAAGAGGTGGAGATAGACTACGTCACCCAACCAAAAGAGGTGAAGATTGACTAAGAAGCCTTAGACAAAGGGAATCCTATTGGATCTTTAAGATGGGCACACTCTAGAATAGGGGACTTAACAAAGATCTGGACCTGGCAGCGTTCTAACACTCGAGAGAGACACATACATTATCCTAATAATACAACTCAATATACTCTTAATCCATACCATACTTTCAAATACAATTCCATTTCTCTATTGATATTTGAATCTATATTTATTCTATTTTAAGTTTATTTTTATATTTGTTTCAATTTTATTTTGATTTTATTTTTTTATTTTATTTACTTTTATTTTTATTTTCTATTTATTTTTATTTTTATTTTCACCTATTTTACCTTCATTTACTATTACTTTTATTCATTTATTTTTGTTTATACTATTTTATCTTCTAGTTTCTCCTCACAAGTGCTACATATTTATGCACTCCCTCTAACCCAGCATATTAACACATACTATATTCATAGTTCTCTTTACATATCCTCTATATTATACATCTAGTACTGATTTGTACACCCAGATTCTCTAACATATATTCTCCAGTATATGCATCCAGATGTTTCTTTTCTGTATATACCTAAATGCATCGTTCAACGACCCACAGTCACTATGGAATAAAATTATTGTCCCCATTTCTCCTTTACAAAATCAGCAACATAAAATATTATAAATAAAACTTTAATTATAATTATTCAACAGTAACAAGTTATAAACACGAAGTATCATTCATGAAGGAAAGCATACCCACATATTAAGGAATTGGAAACGTGCAGCTACTAAGAAATAGCTTATTTCATACGGCATTAACCATATATATGCCTCATATCTCCTAATGTTTATTCTGCACCTTTGTATTATTTGTAAATATAAATTGTTTAAGTGCTTATTTATACCATTCTCATATTTCGCAAAAGGACTGCTGTATAAAATATAAAATATGTCTTAAAACACAATACTCTTTTTTCTTCTACAATGCCCTATGTGCAAAATAAACAAATATAAAAAAATCAACAAATAGAATCATACTTTTAATTCAGTTCACCTCCACAGATGAAACAAATGAAATTAAAGACTGGGGACCTATAAAAGAAACCCTTCTCACCACTCGGAATCCATTACTATTCCCTGAAGGGGTAAGCGCAGACTTACAAAACGTAGGATTTTGACGAATACCAATAAACATCTACAATGGGTGAATCCAGAGAGCCACCGTAATCTCACTCCATCTGCACAAACGCGAATTACCAGAGTGACCTACAAGTGGTGGGAAGTGCTCCCTCGAAGCTCGTGGACCTGAAACTCCTATTCTCCACTGACATCATATTGTCTACTCTTAAGGAATCTAAACAACACACTTAAGGCACCTTTATGTTCGTAACCGACAGACCAGGCATCCAGCCAACAGCCTTACATCAAAGTATCTGAGACCAATGGATTCACCGGGCACTCAGGTCGGACTTTTATTCTCACTTTTCTTTTTCATTTTCTTTTTTCTTTTTCTATTGTTCCTATTTCATCTCATTTCTGCATCCCCTCCATATATCATTTTTTTTATCCCACTTTTTACTGTAGAGCTCCACAGCTCCTGGATTTCCATATAGATATATTTGTATAAATTTTTATATTCTTTTCACAATTCTATATATTTCCCCCCCCCCACACACATTTATACTTTGAGTTTTTTTGCCCTACCCTCTTCATTTTAAGGAGCCCTAGAGTGTGCACACACGGATGTTAACTACAACGGTAAAAGTAACTTGTTTTAATTAATATATGTTCTATTACCTACCCTCAATGCATTATCTTTAATATTGTATACACCTTACTCAATGTTTTATGATCCAATAAGAGAAATAAAATTCTTAATTTTTTAGATTTTCCGTCTTAAGTATTTTATGTATATGTTCTTCATGTTTGCACTTTTATTCATGTTAAATATTGAATGACTGCCATGTTGTCCGTAAAAAAAGATAACTTTCTTGTCCACCAGCATCTCCCTCCACAATGCCAAAGCCACCACCAACGGGAAAAACTCAAGAAACCTGAAGCGTCCGTGAACAACTCAATGTCTTTGTCGAACCTGCCGCCTCTTGAAAGAAAACCCGCCTGTTAAATTCACACAAAAACGATTTCCAAACCCACAAATCCGCCTTCATGGCCCCAGTGACCCTGACAAAGTGAAGCGGGGACCCGACCCCACAAGTAGCCCGGGCCAAAAAACAGTTAAAAACCCTCTCCATGGGAATCACCTGGAATGCAAAGTTCAGACTGCCAATCAGAGACTGCCCCTAACATGTGCCACGAGCTCCCGAAGTGCAATCAACTTGTCCCTAGGCAGCCGACACGCCCCTGCCTCCGAGTCGATTTACAAACCAAAAAAAGTTAAGACAGGTGGTAGAGCCCACTGTCTTGTCCGCCGCCAATGGGACCCCAAACAAATGGGTCACCCATTCCAAAGACCGTAAGGTATGGCCACAACGATCATAACCGCATAAAAAGTCATCACGATAATCAGGAATCCCTGCCTTTATAATATTTTATGTTGCTGATTTTGTAAAGGAGAAATGGGGAGGAGTGTATTGAAGGATTTTGAGTGTGGTTTCAGAACCCAATGGACAATAATTTTATTCCATAGTGACTGTGGGTCGTTGAACGATGCATTTAGGTATATACAGAAAGGGAACATCTGGATGCATATACTGGAGAATATATGTTAGAGAATCTGGGTGTACAAATCAGTACTAGATGTATAATATCGAGGATATATAAAGAGAACTATGAATATAGTATGTGTTAATATGCTGGGTTAGAGGGAGTGCTTAAATATGTAGCACTTGTGAGGAGAAACTAGACGATAAAATAGAAGTATAAACAAAAATAAATGAATAAAAGTAATAGTAAATGAAGGTAAAAATAGGTGAAAATAAAATTAAATAGAAAATAAAAATAAAAGTAAAAGTAAATAAAAAAATAAAATAAAATTAAAATAAAATTGAAATAAATATAACAATAAACTTAAAATAGAATAAATATAGATTTAAACTTTTCGAAGTAGGCACATGAAATGGAACAGCCCATAGACAAGCAAAGGTCCACAAAATAAGCCCCGTTGAACAGGCAACCTAACAAATGGTGACAATCCGGATGGATCGGCAGTAATCGAAAAGCCGACTCCACGTCAGCTTTCGCCATCAACACCCCATGTCCTGCCTTCCGAACCAACTCGACCGTCAGGTCAAATGATGCGTAGAAGACAGAAGACAGGTCTGTCATCATTCACCGAAGACCCTTTCGGATACGATAAATGATGGATCAAGCGGAACTTACCCATCTCCTTCTTAGGCACCATGCCCAAAAGGGAAATTCGTAAATCTGCCAAAGGAGGTTTCGAGAACGGCCCCACCATTCTACCTAGCCAAACCTCTTTAGCTAACTTATCATGAACCACCTCTGGGTGCTCCACAACAGTCCTCAAGACGTCACACAACTTCCCCGAACCCCTTTCTCGAAACGGAATAACAAACCCCTTTGAAAACCTGTCTAACAGTAAATGTGCGTCACCCTGGTTACCGTAATGGCTTAGCCAGGGCAACATTGCACTGACCTCCACCGGTGTTGACCCCAGTGGAAGTGGATGGCGCTGCCGCACTTCCGGCTCCTCCGGCAGATGAAGACTTCCCATGCTTGAAGCATCTGTTGAGGCCATGTGCCCCCCCCCCCCCCCCGCAGCCTGAATATTCCTGCTTAAATTTACACGTGGCACCCCACTTGCATTGTCCCTCATTAAAAATCCAGCAGAACCCTTTCTTAGAACTGGCCGACGAAGACTAGGTTGAACCTGTGCTGGCCCCTCCTTAAAGGGCGATGCCTTCTGAGCCATCATCAGTTTTATCCATAGGGGTAGGTCCATTTGGTCCAACCACATACCAGGATTAGCCGACAGACGTTGGCAGACCTGCTCATCGTATTTCCACCACCCCGAACCCCCATTAGTACGATAGGCCTCCCAGGTCCCATCCAAATAGCAGAAAAACTGGGAAAACAATGTCTCCCCCACAACACTAGCCAATATGCAGACTGCCCGAAGCCAATTCCCAAAAGACTTGGGTATCTTCCGATACCGCAGTCACTTTTCCTCCTTCTTCGCATCCTTTTTATCCTCCTCATGCAGGTCAGTATATTCATCCAAGGGAAGGAGCGAGAAAATGTATAAAAATTCACCCCGCCATATCTTTCATTCACTTCCATTTTAAATGACAGCCCAAATGCCCCTCAAATGACACATGCATATTCTCCCTGGCTGCATCAGGAATATCACCCAACTCTGCCCGCTCACTGACCCCAGCTGAAGTCCCCTACCCAAGGAAAGTCACCGTTGACTCACCCTTTGCACCGCCCTTTCACAGTCGCCGTAACCGCCGATGTCGCCCCACCTCCCGGGAGACCCCACACCCGACTAAAGTACGCCTTCCATGTGTCCCCCTCAGCCCAAGTGTTCAGAAAAGACCTAAATCTATCCAAAAGATTGTAGTGAATGTAGTGCAGAAGAAGACTCACCGCCAGAACCCCTGGCCGTAGAAGACTGCGGGGTCACTGTCCTTCCATCCACCTCGTGAGGGTCAGAAGTAGCATCATAACTTCTGCATCAGAAACTTAGGAGAAGGGCTTGCCGACCTGCAGGATCTCCCTCACGGCCCAAGGGCCCTTCGATTGGGAAGAGAGGGCAGGAGGACCTGGAGGCAAGGTGAGGATCTTGGAAGCAGGCTGTGTGGAGCGTTGCCACGTGTTACCATGGAGTGTTGCCATGGTAACACGTGGCAATGCTCCACACACCTTTCTGCATGCGGGAGGACAGGAGAGCCTCCAGCATACTAGAGCTAACCACCACCGGACCACCAGAGCTGGCGGTGTCGTCCCTTCCTTCACCAAAGGTAAGAAGAAGGGAGGGGGATAAAGATTTTACTAATGCATAGGATTATTATATATAAAAAAAAACACACAGCACCCCCCACACCGCACTCCTCACACACACACACACACACCACTCCTCACACACACACAGCGTCTCTCACACACAGCACCCCTCCCTCCAAACACACAAAGCAACCCCCCCCACACACATCACTCCTCACACACAGCACCCCTCACACACATACCATCCCTCAGACACACACACAGTAGCCCTCAAACACGTATAGCTTCGGGAGTAGTCTCAGTTTATGTCTCTCGTTTAGGAGTTTATTCTTACTGAACGCCATTCTAATCCCATTCGAATAGCCGAACATCAGTGGAAGGTATGTGTCCAGCGGTGTTCGCACCATCGAGTATCCGATTTGAGTTCCAGGCACTCAACGACCAAACACCGTGCATTGTGCTCGCATCTTAAGATGGCCACCGCCACATGTTCGAATGCCAATATGAACCGCTTCGGGAGTTCGAAGTGCCGCTTCACCAACAGTTTATTACAGGGACCATAGTCACAGGGCAGGAGGCTGACAAACAGGCTTCTCCAAAAGCCAGTGGCGAGGTTACTTTCGCCACAGTATGTATTGCATTTGTTGGAGATAATAATAATTTACTAATAAATATAATCTTAATTTCACCTATAATTTAAATTTTTATTCCTGTGAGTTGTGTGTAGGCAGGGCCCCAGTGCACTGCTTTGCCCGGGGGCTCTTAATGTTGTAAAGATGGCACTGCTCTTCAATATCTGTTTACTTTTCTGTTCTAGCAACACTTAATTTGCCCATGGAATATGCAACATTTTGGTTTAAGGGAAATGCACTTTGTCTTGGTTTTGGATAAATGTTTACTATCTACGCTAAACTTTGTACATTGTAATTTTCTTGAATGTTTATCTATTCTATCCTATTACTCATCTCCAATGTATTGCTTGACTAAAATAATAAAACAAGATCCATTATATGAACTTCTGATTCATTTTGCTACAAAAGTTAAATGAACACACAAAGCGGCACAACCACAATAGATTGCTGGAAGCTCCTAGAAGTGATTTTTGAAATCCCCATTTCATTTTGTATTAGGACATCTGATCTTGATGTCTGAGAAGAGAAACAAGTATTACATTTTCTTCCAGGTTCTCATTGGCTTACACCTGTAATTAGGGGTGGGCTATAAGAGCTGAAGCAGAATCCTATGTATAAAGGTACAGGGTTTCCATTACCGGAGAGTACCTGGAGAACAAATAACTATTTTCTCTTTCTCTATTTGTCAATTCTATTATGGCGGTGAGCTGTGCTGTATATGTGCATGTGTACCCAAGTATATGGATGTTATTGCTGCACAACAAGTCAACAACTCCCTTCATTGTCTTGTTTTTCTTGCGCTTGAGATGATGCAGTATGGTAGTGTGTTAGGAGGTATATGTCTGCGTGTGTGTTTTTCTGGAAAATGTTAAACTGTGGAGTGTATTGAGAAGTCATATCTTGTGCCCCGCCATCTAAATACTTCATCAGGCACCATGATTAGTCATTTCAGGTCTTCAGGTATTTCCAGTCAGATGCAATAACTCTCAGAGCCACACATTTTCTCTGGTGCTTTCTTAGTTCCATTCCAGGCCAAACACTGACAGAAAGGCTTATCAACAGTAGAACAATGTCCTGTACCTGTGGTGCCCATAAGTAGGAAGAGAAGTGACAGCAACCCTGTGGAAGTACAGAGCTTCTTCTGTCAAGACGATCTGTAGAGGAGGGGCTGAGCAATGGAAGTGAGGTAATGAGGGAAAGGTGTAACACAAAATAGCAAGAACTTTTGAAAACATTCAGAGATTTACAGAAGGAGGAGTGAGAGAATGTAAAAGGACCACTATAGGCACCCAGACCACTTCAGCTTAATGAAGCGGTCTGGGTGCCAGGTCCAGCTAGGGTTAACCCATTTTTTTTATAAACATAGCAGTTTCAGGGTTAATCCAGCCCTCAAATCCTGTAGTGGCTGTCTCACTGACAGCCGCTAGAGGCGCTTGCGTGATTCTCACTGTGAAAATCACAGTGAGAGCACGCAAGCGTCCATAGGAAAGCATTGATAATGCTTTCCTATGAGACCAGCTCAATGCGCGCGCAGCTCTTGCCGCACGTGCGCATTCAGCCGAATGGGAGGAGAGGAGGAGGATCGGAGGAGAAGAGCTCCCCGCCCTTGCGCTAGAGAAGGGTAAGTTTTAACCCCTTTAATCTCCCCAGAGCCCGGCGGGAGGGGGTCCCTGAGGGCACTATAGTGCCAGGAAAAAGAGCATGTTTTCCTGGCACTATAGTGGTCCTTTAAAGAGGATGAAAAGCAATATAAAAATGTGGAAAGGGGATGTGGTGTGGCTAGAGGAGCTAAACGTGCTGATGTTGTGCTCAGATATAAGCCCAGGAAAAGAGCTAAATTGCCTTTAGCCTTACTACTACTTATCATTTGCCGGCTATCAGGCTGTTGTTCAACAGGCCTCGCAGCATCAGGTTTCCAAAATGGAGGTAATGCGGATTAAAATGAGTCCCTGGAGGATATAGAGTCACTGACCTCCCCATGGATATATATCACACAAAACTTAGTCGGATGAAGACCCTTTACCAAAGGGGACATTAAATGCTACTCAACTGAGTTATGACAGGTATGGAAGGTATTCAAGTTCCAAAGGGAAAGAGGAGAATTTCACCAAATGATTAAAGTGGCCAAAGCTGGAGAGGAAGACTGTGTTGAGAGGCTGATCATATGCAGGATTGGGTGGAGAATCTATTGCAGTATACACCGATTGTCTCATGCTCTGTGGCTTAATAGCAGGCCCCATCTTGATTTAAGAATTTCCCCCCATGCAAGGTGCCTGAGTCTGTAGGCCAGCATACCATACTACCATTTACTCAGATGATTGAGTTGATGGATCTGACAGTGAGGGAAGAACCACCAATGATAGTCAAGGTAAGGTGCAATGGCCCCCATGGAGGCCCCACAGACATTATAGCAGTCACCAGGAATGCTGCCGTGAGATTTGCCTTTATGTGTAACTCAAGAGTTTTACAGATGAGCTTTGAAGGATGCTCTGTGGCTATCTACAACGACCTACCCTTCCTTCAACGTGCTTGCAGAGAGGTACTGGTTGGCACCAGTCACCAGACTGCTGTGCGATCATTCCATCGCATATAGAAGGTGAATAACAGGTTCCCAACTAATTGCCCATAGGGATGCTATCCTGATGCTGTCCACTTTAGAGGACCCAAATGTGTTTCTGGCAATTGGAGATAATAGTAGATGGGATCGATTTAACCATAGAGTTCTTAGCCGAACAGCCACATGCTTTGCACTCTCAGTAAAACCCAGCATATTTTACCGAATACTGTCCTTTTACTATATGTTTGCCAAGTTGAATATATATTTTTGTTTTTGAGTAACATCTCTTAGAGTGTCTTGCAGATGTCATGTCACCTTTTATTAATGTTCTTATTACTCATTTCTTACTGTCTTGCTTATTTGTCCATGAGTACATTGCAAATTTCAATAAAATACAAATTGATTAAAAAAAAAAAAAAGTAAAGAGAAAATGGAAAATATGGAAAGGGAATGGATTAACAAGGGCTGGAGGGCACTGGATGAGTGGGTGAGTAATAGTAAATGCGGGACAATAAAAAAATAGGGAAGGGCAAACTGAAGAGGGAAAGGACAACTATGGAAAAGAGGGGCATTGAAAGATAAAGAAGCAAGGCAGTGAAAAAAAGGAGAAAATTCTAGGGAAAAGACAATGAAATAAGTGATAAAGTGTGAAAGGGAAGATATGAAGTTTGAAAGAGGGAAATAATACGGAAGAAAGGAAGGAAAGATATGGAGAACAGGAAAAGAGCAGAAAACTTAAAAATGGGGTGCAGCAAGTATGCGAGAGAAGAGCTAAATCTACAGGAGTGTTGTGAAAGTAATGAATGGAGGAGAAATACCTCCTTTAACTGCTGTATATATTTTTATTTATCTATTTTGCAAGTGGACTTGAATAAAGTAACTTTAAAGGAACACACCAGCACCACAACCACTGCAATCTACTGAAGTTCGCATGGTGCTAGGTATGCCTGGATGCCCTAATTGGGTAAGTAGTTAAAGCATTTAAGAATGGTTTCTTGTTTGGGGTCTGCTGGTGGTCATCTGCCTCTGCAGCCTTGAAGCTCCCTTCCCTGAGCTAGCCTGGCACTGAGCTGAGTTCTCAACTGATGTTCTCAGCCAATGAGCCGGCTCTGCAGGGATTAGCTGAGGGAAACTCATTGCAGGAGCATCCGGGCTCCAGAGGAGGAGGTTGCCTGTGCTCAGGAGACCTCAAGTAAATTGTCAAACTAATCTTAGACTACTTACTCTGGGAGGGATACAGGGGACTCCTGGCAACATATCCATTACAGCTGGCTGTAGTGTTTACAGTCCTTGTAGTGTTCCTTTAAACTGACAACAGAACTGCCACAAACCCTTTGCCTTTAATACTCTTGTTAAACACAAAATTGACTGTATGTGTGGCTCTCAACTCACATTTGAGGAACCTCCTTCATGTTACTACATGGACCTTTAGTATATTCTTGTTCCAGGTTAATATTATATTCTATAAGTGTAAAGCATTTATATTTAGATATAGTTTTCTATTGAAAACTTGAAGCATGAAGTAGTTAAAATGTTCTTGTTTCATCCATTGCAGAATGACATATTTGAGTGGGCTCGAGATCACCGTGTGCATCACAAGTTTTCTGAGACGGATGCTGATCCGCACAATGCACGGCGAGGATTCTTTTTTGCTCATCTAGGATGGCTGCTGGTCCGCAAACACAAAGAAGTAATTGATAAAGGAAGAAAGTTGGATTTACAAGATCTTTTGGCTGACCCAGTTGTTATGTTCCAGAGAAAGTATGTGAGACCAGCTGACTCTTATCAACTTATTTACTTTTTCTTTTTTGTTTTCTTTAATCTCTGTTTCTGGTTTTACGAATCCCCCTTCCCCCCACCCCCCCTCTCCGCCCCCCCAAAAAACAAAAAACTGATTTACAGAATTGCCAATGCAAAAAAACATGGACCAAACTATGATAGTAGAATATAATGTCATTGGGGTCATTGTCAAGGGTCACTTTAAGAACATAACAACTGTGAATAATTGCAACGTCCATGATGCAGAGAATTACTTGCACCCCCTCTCAGCTCTCAGAATGGTTTCTATTTGCAGTGGTTGGTAAAATAATTGTGAGTAATATGCAGCCCCCAGTGCTATCAGCCAAGCTGCTGGAACTAGGCTGTGGGTCACTTTTCGAAAATCTCTCTGTCACAGTCCAAGGGAAAAATAATTTAAATAAGATATTAGGGCTTCCTGAAGGCTCTATTTTAGCATTATTATCAATTTTTCTTGACTCCTTTACCTATTTAGCCAGTTTACCAGGGAGAGGGGCTTGTACTTATACATTTACTGTATCCTACTAATTTTGGACTGTCTCTCATCTAGATTGTTTGATTATTACTTTTTCACCCACTTGATACTATCTGACACAAGTATCTAGTGTGTTTTGTTACATATTATTTACTTACCTGGATGGGAAACTTTTCCCTATGGATTTATACTTTCAAATGTATAATTTAGCCCTCTCCACACTGGTTTAATTTTTATTTTTACAGGGTTACCATCCGTTTAGCTTGTGTTATTATGCTATAATAGGCTAGCACAATAAAGGCCATATACTGCTTTATTTTAGCATTGCTATTGGATAAACCCAGAATATTTATCTTTAGAGGTAAAGGAGTAGGCATGCACGGCTAGTTATTTCACTCTATACACTTCTTGGGATTTTGATATGATATGCGATCCCCCCTTTGTTTAGTACTGTATATACTTTAGTTACTTTGTACTTGTTAGCACTTAATATTCATACTTTTCCAGGTCACACTTACCCACATCTAGTAGGCTAAGTGGGTATTGTGCGCATATTCACCTTTGGTATACCCTCACTGTCTTATTAAACTCCATGCTTACTAGACAAGAGCAGATGGAGATAGAGCACATAGCACTCAGGCCTTGTGGCTGACAGGAAGGTCGTTCTAGGGACATTTTGTGCTGTCTCATTAACATTGGGCTCAAAGAGGAGAGTCTCCACAAAGCTTGAGAGCAGCACTGATCCCCCAATTCCTGCTCACAGTTCACAATTTTAATGTTGCCAGATAATTGATCCCTCTTTTTTGGAAGAAACTAATAAGCCCTCTATTGATTCTGTGGTTTTCTAAAATGGAGCATCTCCGCTCAGTTGAGGAACTAATGTTTAGCAACTCTGATATAATGCCACGGTATATGGCAATCTTGGCCCACTACTTCCATGGACAGGTGTCAACTCATATTTCATTCATTTAACTCCCAAAATGAGAAGGTTATGGACTTATTGAAGGGTCTTTTCCTGGTTGTAATTTGACTGAAACACATCTTTCCCTCCTCGGGATGATCTTTTCCAACATTTTTCTCCAAATCATCACCCTTTACCTTCTTTCTTGGTTTTCTTTCTACTCTTTTTCTTTTATGCTTTTTTGTACCTATACACCTGTTTTAGATGTGCTCCATATACTCTGTTTGTTAATGTCTTTGAAGTGTTTTTTTTTTTTTTTTTTAAATAACCCAGACTATGTATAATTAACTCTACATACTTTTGGGAGTCTCCTATCTTCTGCCATGTGACCCCATACTGTGTGAAATGCTGTTTTTTTTTTTTTTTGGGGGGGGGGGGGGGGGGGGGTTGAGTCTTTGAAACACTATATATAGTGAAAAAGTAAATTTTTACACAAAAGCTAAGATGTGTGTAGAATTAAGGCTTATTTAAAGGCACTCTATTAACAATACAGCTAAAAGATTTCAAATTGGAAGATTGATACTTTAAAATTATAGCAAGTCACATGTTTAGCATACAGTAAGATCAATGTAGGCTATCAGAATGTAATACAGACCCTGCATTATGAGGGGGGGTCCTTTCTGTGTCTCTTCCCCTCTTTTACCTCTGTAGATGCCAGTCCACTGTTTAGGCAGGTGGACATCATAATTTTTTCAGCTTGTTTAGCTGAACTTTACACAGTTTTTTTGCTGTTTGTATATATATATATATATATATATGTCCTTGTGTATGATTTGGATAGACACCATACACATTTTTTTGCCATTATGTCCTTCTTTTGGTTATTCCTTCTATTTTTGTTTCCCTTTAGGTTCAATAAAGGTAGGGCTCCCTTTGTATACATGTTATTCTCCATCTGTACCACTAGCCCAATTTTCTGTATTTTCAATATTTAGTGGGTTACTCCCACAATTAGGAGAATAATAGTGAGTTCCTTTTTGGAGTTGACCGGCTAGTCCTTAGATTTTGGGACTCGTTGGCTAACCCCTATTGCTTTACGTGTTATAGACCCTGCATTATGTTTACATTCATGCATTTTAAGCTAAAGAACTTCTAATCTCTTAGCATTTCCTCTACAAGTAGAATGAAGTAGCACATCTGAGAAGGCCTGCAACTAAAGAGCTCATTAACTTTAAAGGTCAACCTTGCTGTACAATCACAACAGGAAGATGTGTATTTGGGCTCTAATAACTCAATTTTAAACAGGCAATGTTTTGCAAAAGCAGCTTAAAAAATAGGACTGAAGCCAGTGGTAGCAGATGTCTGTTTTAAATGAATGCTCATTTGTTTTAAGGAGACAGTCTATACAGTAACTACCAAGGAAATGTGTTCTCTGGAGTGATGAATCAGGCTTCAGTATCTGATAGACTTGTGCATGGCAAATACAAATTGGTTAGTCCAAATTGATTCATCCTAAAAAAAATTGGTTTGGGTAAACTGTCCATGTACCATTGCTGCTTGCCTGATACTAATATTAAAATAAAAAAAGATCCAAACAAGAAAAAAACTGTGTCTCAAGAATAAAAATAATCTAAGTGAGCCCTATGACTAAGTTGGCCCATTCACACTTTGAAATCCCAGTCAGACCTTCTAACTCATTGGCTTGAAAGCCAACCAATCAGAGTGCACAGCTGTTACTATTGTGTGGTTCTAATGGAGAAAAAGCAGGATCTCCCCCCCATTTCTATATCAATAGATGATGGGTGGACCATACTAATATTATTTCATTAGCCTAACCTGCCACTATTTAGCAAGTTTCCCATTTTTAATTTTATATAGTATCTTCTTATAGGCCAAGGGCAGGAGCAGGGGGGCAACCAGGTCCCACCCACCCTTGTATTTTACAGACCCTATCCCCATAGGAGGGGGCCTTTCTTAGAGGCTTGACAGCAAGTGCATTCTAGCCACCACATAAGATAACTCTCGCACCACCGAGGAACTTAACAAATTACAAAACAAACAACATGGCTCACCTATTGCCTGTTTTGAGATATTCAGACGGCCACTAGAAGTGCTTCCTGTGTCAGTGCTGGCATTCAGCGTCTCCACCTTCTGCATGGAGACGCTGAAGTCTTTTATAGAGGTGCATTGATTCAATGCATCTCTATGAGTAGATGCTGATTGTCACAGCACAGCATTTGCCGCACATGCACCATTGCCTCCCAATGCTCTCCTATGGAAATGCAATGGATTGGCTGATTTAATAAAAATTGATTATCTCAGCCACGGAGTTGGAGCCATGCGGAGACAGCCACGCCAAGACCATGATGGTATGGGAAAAAGTTTGAAAATGGGGATGCAAGTAACATAAGCAACTCAACAGGCATGGGTGCAAGTGATATAAGTGGGGGGGGGGGGGGGGGAGAAGTGGGGGGTGCAAGTGACTCAAGAGACATATGGAGGTGCAAGAGACACAAGTGTGGTTCAAGTGACAAAAGAGACACAAGGTGTGCAAGTAATGCAAGGGGGTGCAGGTAGCACAAGGGGGATAAAATACATTAAAGAGGGAGTAAAAAACACAATAGGGGGTAAGACATTCAATGCATACTGTATTTTCATATTGACAATGCTTGCAATATCCATCACTTGAATATTCTTCTATAATTACATTTTAATATTTTTGTATGCACTGGAACACTCCAGAATTCTACTATTCTGGTGCTTTAGAAATAAAATAATGTTTTGTATTTACGTGTTTAATACAAAATCAACACATGTTCTCCATTTGTCACGGACATAACACACGTGAAGTGAAATGTAATTAAATAAACTTTATTAGCCAGAGATAGAGGACAGGGTAAGCAGCCTGGTTTCTCATGCTGCCATCAATCATTACAATTAAGAGGACAACTGTCTGCTAGTTCATTGAACTTTTACCTCAGGCTTTGTAAAACCATACAGTACATTAACAATGGTTATATTTAATGTGACATGTTTGCATATGTAGAGATGTTTTCTGAATGTGATACTGTATTTTGTCTCATATTTTTTTTGATAGAAGTATATTTAAAGATAAAAGTGCAGTCTAAGTGGTAAGAAACAAATGTTTGCCTTTACGGATAACTGCTGTTTAACATTCACCGACGCCTACAAGCAGATCGGGTTGGTGGCATGCTGGGACAACATTTATGCATGCTCCAGTTAATCATAAGTTTGGTTTGGCAAAGTGACTGTAGGGATGTGACAGCCTCTCACAGCTTCAAAGGAAACAGAGGACATAGTTAGGGTTTGTGTTCCCTATGTCAATTACATATAAAATAATTCTAACACTGCACTAAAAAGTGCTCAACAGTTGGCCTCAATGGCTGCCTTCATTATTCACACTGACATATTAGAAGTCCATTTTAGTTTTAAAGAAAAGGGAGTTTTATCAAGTAAACATATATCATATACCGGTATGCATTATAAATGGACAATTACAGAAACTCCAGCATGCACCAGCCTCATGTTACAATAATAATATAAGATATGGAGTTAGAAAACATGCTAGTTAAACTCCTCTATTACAGATATTACTGTACAGATATTAGAATTAACTTGAAGAGAAGTGGAAGAAGTCGCTGGCAATTGCACGTATTCAGGCTTAGTAATCTGTATCAGTGTAGGCTGTTATGTCGCACTCATGAACCCGGTGCCATGCTTTAGGTGACATGGAGAGTGCTATACAAGAGTAGCTCTGCATATCAGACTGGGTGCATAGGAGTGTAAGTTATAACATTAACAAAGCTAACTATCAAAAATGTACCACTGGAATGGATATCACAAGTAAGTCACTGCATCTCACAACATAAAACCGTGTAGATAATTTAATTTTACCCAAATAGGTTTAAACCGTAAAGTTGTTCAGTAAGTGATCTTTTCACTATTTCTTAATAGCTAAACTTGTTATATTTTTTTCTCCATGTCTCGTTTACCCATTTTCGAGTACTGTGGACAGTAGGACAATGTATAGGGGAGGAGGTACATATGATACCACAGTCAAAACTGGGGGGGGGGGTCACTAATAATTTCCACTGGTGGTAGGAGAACGGGCCAACATTGGATGTCTCGTGCCAGCATACAATTTTGCACATAATTCACACAAGCCACCCAAAAGTTTTGTTCTGGACTAGCTAATGACACCTCTTAATTTTGATCTTTCAACTGTTTTGAAGATAAACTATGTATTATCTTTATGTGGGAATGTTATATTTAAGGACACCAAATAAAAGAGCTATCTGCTAAACAGAACCCTAATTTGGTATACTAATTTGGTATGTGGTTCCCACATAAGGGAACTGATCTAGGGAGTTATTCACTAAACAGCTCAAAGATCAAAATTAATTAAATTTTCCCCTTATTTTGATCTGTCAGTTGTTTAGTAGATAACTCCCTTAATTGTTACCCTTACAGGGGATTGCCATATTTAAGGATATCAAATTTGGGAGCTATTTACTAAACACATACAAATTTTTACGCACACACTATCATATACCCATTGTACAGCGCTACGGAATTTGCTGGCGCTATATAAATAATAAAATAATAATAATAATAATAATAATATTAATATACATACATAACCATAGACATACACACACACAAAATTACAGACACACACACACACACAATCAGAGACACACAAAAAATACTTAGCCACAGACATACACAAACACATAACCACACACATACACATAATCAAATACACAATCACAGATTTACACACACATACACTCACAGACCTTCACACAGATATCGTCACAGACCAACATGCACACAATCACAGACCTACATACACAATCACATATGTACACACACACAATCACAGACAAACGCAAACATAGACATTCACACAAACACACAATTAAAAACACAATCAATCACAGACCTACACACACAATCACAGACAAAAACACATAATCATAGACATACACACACACAAAATCACAGACACACACAGATAACTGCCACAAATCGAAAACAGCCACAGAAAGCCACACAATCACAAACACACACAATCACAAACACACACACACACACACACACACATAAAAAACACATTAATACACACTTTTGTTTTATTTATTAAGAGGTCCACCCATCCTCCCTACCGTTCCCTGGGATGGCTGGAGAGGATTCTTGGTAGTCGGTGGCTGCCTGCTTGGATCACTGTGCTCTTCTTGCACATATTCCATGTGTGCCCTCTGTGCTCTAGGACTTGGTGATGGGGGAATGAATAACCTAGGGGAGGGAATTTCCCCCCTGTAGCTACACCATAGACTGTGGACTTTTAGAGCTTTATACATTTACAAAAGTTACTTGATCTATAAATGCCATTTTATACCTGTGATAACCTCAATATATGGTTTTCCTTAACCTTAAATTTTTTTTAGAGAGATTAGCTGTGAAAATGTTCAGAGCTAATGTGAGTTTTCAGCTGAAAAAATTGTGGCATCTCATCTTCTAGTACATGTCTCTCTTTGAATTATGCAGGCTGCCGATTATATCTGTTATATCTTTATCAAATTTTGGATGCAGCTTCAATAATGATGCAAGTGTGTATGCACAACTGATGTCAAATTATGACATCAGGGCCTGAACCCATTTAAACTTAACTCAGCACACCCTGGGATCTGCACCTATTTGTGGTTTTATGCCGTAAGTGTATTATTATTGAGTATAGTGTTTATGTTTTGTTTTTTGACCCGACCTTGTCCCTAACTTAGAATTTTGTCTCTCCGATTTCCCTGACCTGGCTAGCCTTTTGACATTAATTTTTTTCTCGTACTTCTGACCTGTTTTCACTTTTGACCTTGCATTTGAAATTCTGGTCTTAGTATTACTATTATTAGCTCTGATATGACCTATTTCTGCATTAAGCCCGGTTGCTACGCCTTACTATCTTTTGCTCTCTGTGCCTTTTGTTAGGTGTTGACTTATATCTTGTTCAGGAACCTAACCATTCCTGACAGCTACTTTAACAGTTTGACTATTATATTGTATTATTTTGCAGCTCAGTTAAAAACACACGAAAGCTCACTGTGTATAAAGCCACTGTGTATATGAAATCTGGATTTAGCTTCTAGCTTTATCTTTTTTTTTAAAAAGACGATAACGGACAGGTGGCAGTTTCGCAACTGAACTGAAAATTAACAAGACGTTAAAAATGGAAGAGTACTGAAAACCATATGGTCACTAAAAAAAGACCACTTGCTTTTACAGAAGATGTCAGAGTGGAAGTGATGTGTATGATTTATCATAAGCAGTCATTGACAATGGGGGATATTTATCAAAGTGTTCTGAAAAATTAAAAAATGATGTCATTATTTCTCATAGTAAAATGATCTAAAAAAAGATATTTTTTTCTTGTAGTAAATTCTGCCAGTTTTTGCATAATTTTCCATTTAAAAATACCACTAAATTGATAGTGACAGAAAAATTCATAAATACATTTTGTGATTAAAAAATTGTGCATTTTTAAAAATGCTTGTTAGAACACAAACAATAACAAACAAATCAGACAGATTTAATAAATTATGTTAGAAAACCACGAAAAATTAAATGACAATATGATAAAAAGTGTTGGCAAAACAATGATAAATGTTCCCTATTGTATCATACAGTGATAGCTTTGGCTATTTTATTTGTCTTAAAATATTACACATATTGAGGTCTGTCAAGCAGACCAGACGTGCTCTGTGAGAGCTGCTGCGTTTGGCACTGAAAAATGGGTTATTCCCTGGTTACTCATTCTTCTTGACCTCGGTCAGCAACCATAATATACCGGAGACAACAGTGCTTCTGGGGATGCCTCACACGAGACTCCATGTCAGCGGATCGTCCGCACAAGCCGAGAACTCTGGCACAGCAAAAAAAAAATAAACATATTTTGTTGACTATATAGTTTTTACAAGACATTGCAAGGACCTTCTTTCTAAAATGTTCATAATTTTTAGTATGTGCTTTTTAAAAAATATTTCTCAATGTGCAATGAGCTTTTTCATAAATTCTTGCCCTCATATCTACTGTAATCTGCTGCTAAGTATGGGTACGTGCCATGAGGGCAAGGGTAAACTAAAGATCAATAGCTGAATATGAGCATCCAGCTTTGATAACATTACCCAGATGATCCAGAAAGTGGGGAGGTTGTTGAGTACTTTCAAGGTGAAAGCAAAAGTTTAGGAGGATAGCTAATCAAGTCCTATGGATGTAAAACTAATTTTTTAAGGATTCCTCAACTGCACTGTCCATATCAGAAAGTATTCAGTAAAAGAAAGGAATAATCCAACCTGGATGGCCGCTACCTACAGGTAAAACATGGGATTTTGACCAGCAGAACCTGATGATTTTTTTTGTATTTCCAAACACCATGCCTTTCCACTCCCATGGCCAGTCTTAAGGGACTGCAAACTGTGCAATCTCTAAGGGTGCACACCAAAGTCCAGTATCCAGCCCTGCCAGATTGGTTGGAATATACAGTGAGAGGAGAAGCTGTTAAAGTGTGTGACAATTGATTTGCATCCCACATTTTTTTTTTAAAGATGGAGCCAGTTTAAGAGATTATGAGACATTTTCTCCTGCTGGTGTTTTCACCTTCTCAATTGACAGTGAAGCTGATTCTGATCCACAATGGTGTTTAATGAAAGTCAAGTCAGGGCCTTCCAATACTGAATAGGGTGTAACAGAAACAATGGAAGAATGTAATCAGCCACACAAGGATGGGATGTAGGTAACCACATGGGGAGCAAGGGGTAAAGAGCCACATATTGAGGAAAGGTATAATTAAACGAACCACACAAGGTGGGGAGGTGAAACAAGCCACCTTAGAGGCGTGATGGAGAGAATACTTGTGTTAGTCTCTAAATCATTAAACAGAGTGACCAGAATTCCAGATGTGTCACAAGCTATGGAGTCCCATCATAGCTTAGTACTTACATCAGGGGTGTCAACCTAGTCCCTAGTGCCCATTAGTGGGCAGTTTGGGTTTTCAGCTGGGCGGTGGTTGGTTCTGCAGAAAATGCCCAGTGGACCTTGATGGCCGTGGACCAATCCTTTCATCTCCCCTGCAGCCCATGCAGAGCCAGCCTTTCTGTAAGTCCTCTCAGGCTGGTGAGGAGATCAAAGGTCTCCCTCACTGGCACTTAGCTCTAGCAGAGGGAGGGAAGGGCCTGGGAGGTTCTGTGTTCCTCCAGTGAGCAGGCTGGTAGGAGCATTGCTGCACATTACCATGGCAATGCTCACAAACAGTTCTGTGCTCGCAGGAGGACAGGAGAGTCAGCCTGCAGCCAGAGAAGCTGCAGGCTAAAGTAAACATGCCACCACTGGACCACCAGGGCTTGCATCATTAGACCCCCTCCTCCCTGGTAATAGGTAAGAAGAAGGGAGGGGGAGACATTAAGATATATTTTAACATCTCACCCAGCTACACACAGCACAGACCCTTTTCATCCGTCACACACAAACACACACACAGCCCCTCCCCCACACACTGCCCCCTCATGCACGCACTGCACCCTTCACACATGCACTGCACCCTTCACACACACACACACACACACACACACTGCACCCATCACACACAAACACACAGCACGTCACAGACACACATAGAAAATAGAAAGAAGAAAAAGAGAAATTTAAGTACATATTTAAAAAAAAAAATCGCATTTGCGCTCTAAAATTAGTTACTGCGGCACTGGTGAGCGGTAAGGAAAGATTACCATCAACAAAGATACAAAAGTGGGCAGACTTAGGCAGTCTTTCAAGGGGAAATCAGTGATGCACAATATTTAGCGCATAATGTGTTACTACTAGTGCAACTTGTACTGGATCAGTGAAACAGTGCCATAGGAATTGAGCAACAATATCTCTGAACTAGATGACAGCTGCAGCTCAGAAAACCAGGTGTCTGTAGCAGCATAACTAGCTTTTTCATCTGTATCTCAGATGCAGCCCTCAGCAAGTATGCAATCTGCTTTTTCCTTATTTGGAGTGCTCTCCCCATATAAGCTGGACATTCTTGGAACTGACCTTGGAAATTCAAAATGTAAGCCAAAGTAGCTGAACAGATATATATATATATATTTTAAAATCAGCTATATTTCTAGCTTTGGCATTTAGGCGTATTAAAATAAATTTAACAGAAAAGGCTGATATGCATAGGACTGCAATCTTTTTTTTTTTTAATTCTTTATTTTTGTTCGTGCATAAGATTAACATGTGAATTTACACTGCCACAATAGCTGGTGCATTCAAGTTTGCAAACACGCATTGTTACATGGCATTATTGACATTGCACTTTTTTTTTGTAGTTATATAAACAGGATAAAACATTAATGATGTACATAGCTTAGAGAGAATGAGAATCATAACATATAAAAACAACGCTTTTGTTTTCTACGCAGTAGATTAATATGCTGTGTCAGATGCTAGGCTGAAACATGTAAAGTTGTTCTGATTGTAAATTAAGCAGACATGTTACACATTACGACAATACATATGAAGCGGTCAAACTTTAGGACTAAACATAACCTAAGCTGATTAATGAGATGGTCAGACATATCTCTTGTCTAGCTAGGTAGAGATTAAGTGGTTGTTATGCTATCCTTAGAGTATAATATGAGTAACAGGAGAAACAAATGCCAAAAACAAAAGCAGCATCAACATTTTAGATTAAGCTTTAGATTTTAAATTTTCCACCTCAGGTGGGACCCTGGCCAGAGAAGCGATCAGTGGTCGCAGTCCAGGTGGCCTGTTTTTATACAAAAGATTTGGGTTATGACATTTATAAGTCAGGAGAATCAAGGCTTGTGTGTTGTAAACGTGGCATGGCGGTAGCTTGCACCTTGTACAGGCGCGATAAAACAGGTTTAACGGTAGCTTGCACCTAGTATAGGTACGATAAAACAATCTTAACTGTGGATCTTAAAATATGATCTGAGTGATTACGAGTTTAAAGAAAAGTAATGTATCGCTTGAAGCATGATATATGCTAGGTAGGAGCTAAGTCATGTTAAAACAAAATAGTAATATATTCTCAGACTATTTATACATATGTATGAACCCGCACTATCTTATATGAAGCATGCTTAAAGTGACCTTGCCAGTAGTTGTTTGTTCAAGAGAGGAGAAAAGACATTTCAAATACACACTGGCTGAGATGTAACAAGGTAGATTAAACTAAAACGTGCATGGAAATTAAGCAGGGTGACAGTGATAGGAGACATGTTTAGCTCACTGAAGATTTGCTGCAGGATCGCTATAAGTGAGTCCTTGGTAGTTCAGTGTTTGGGCATGTCAGCCTCGTAAATAAGTGTAACAGGCGTCCCGGTGAAGTGTACAGCAGGAACGAGATACCTGTAGTTAGTCCACTCCCGACCCTTAACCCACGCCAGACCTCGAGGCCCGTTGCCCGGCAGCAATGTTCTGTTCAGCAGTGTGGAATTCCCGCCCATCTCGTGGCGGACCGAAGGGCGTAGTGGCAGCGGGGTCGGAGCTCCGTTTCAGGGAGGTGGGCCCGGCAACCGGGGGCATTCTGCATACGAAGGTGTATCCCAGGTCACGGTATCGAGGTGCAGACAGGTGGGTTGTGCATCCCGTGGAGCTTGGGGTGCTGCGTCGTACCTTTCCAGTCCAGGATTGCGGGTAAGGTGATTTCTCCGCCGCTTTATGTCTGAGCGATGCGCGGCGTCTGATCCTCCGGCGCGCCGCTCCCCTCAGGAACAGCAGAGCCAGCGGTCCGAGATGCCGGGTCTGGCGCCGCAGCTGGTCTCTATTGCACCGGTTGTTCGTTGCGGCCATTTTGCTGTCGCCACGTGGGCGCTGTGAAGACCGGGCGCCATAGCTTGCTGCAGTGGTCTGTCTTATATGCTTTTCTAGTTTGTGCCAGAATGCTTGAAAGATGGCGTCCAAGTGTGCCGCATATTTTAAGCGGTCTGCTCGGTCGCTTGTTATGGAGTCAGGCGCGTCCGACATCTTGAGTGTCGTCGCTTGTGTACTGCACGAGGGTGTCACCGCTACTTCTGCTGTGCCCAGGGCTGCAGTCGTCCAGCTCGGCAGGGACCGGGATATCCCCCGCCGGTCCAGGGGGGGGGGGGGGAGGACTGCAATCTTTTTATAAGGAAAATATCAGACAGGGTGCATCAAAGCTTACATTTTGTTAAGTACGGTGTAATCGGTCTGTAACAAAAGGTCCCCCAAAAAATCTAACTTAATCCAAAAGTTAATTTTTTTTTATTAACATCATGTGAATTTAACTATACAAAATATTTTGACTTCATATCTATATTTCCATCCATCTGCCTGTCTGTCTATTTTACTGTCTACCTTTCTGTCGAATTAACACATTTTTACTGTGCTTCAATTTAGATATTACAAGACCTCTGTGATACTCATGTGCTTCACCATTCCTACAATCGTTCCTTGGTACTTCTGGGGAGAAAGTCTATGGAACTCCTATTTCCTGGCATCTATTCTTCGATACACAATATCCTTAAATGTGTCCTGGCTTGTCAACAGTGCAGCTCACATGTACGGCAACAGACCTTATGACAAAAGTATTAGCCCCAGAGAAAACAAGTTTGTAACTTTTGGAGCTATTGGTGAGTACAAACCACGGATGAAGTTGTGACCCTGATGATATGTAAGAATCCGATTTCTAATACATGCATCCCAGCCAGGTACATTGTCTCTTTAATGTTTGTGAATATTGTCTTATTCATGTTCGTGTTAAAAAGGCTGTAAATGTGCCAGAAAGAAACTATCTACAAAACTATTTTTTAACCATTATAAACATTTAGTACATTAAAACATTTCAAACTAGAACCCTTTGATAATTTTGAGTTTACTGACTCTGAAAACCATACTGGCAGGAAGTAATATTAAGTTTTTTTCCAATATAGCTAGTTGTATAGAATATTAACAAATAAATAAAATGGCAAAATGTTTATGACTCATTGATCTAACATCGAACCAGCTACATAAATAGTGCTACTAAACAGGAAGTGCTTTAAAGAAAAACTCACAAATATTCTTTTTCACTTTTTTTAAATTTGTAAGCTGCACAAATGTGTATAGTGACCATAGTGATACTTTCTCGATGCCCCAGATAGATTCTAAGAACCAACAAATGCCTAGTGTTTCAGGGTTAATTATTAAGGTGAGAATTTGAATGGAATTAATTACTATAATTTCTTAATAGCGAGAATGTTGTATTTAAATGGATATTAAAAAATGGCTGCTGACAATGTGCATTCATTTACGACCATGGTCTACCCGATTTTTAAGGCTATATTCAGCAGTTTGGTCATGACAATAAGTTCACAATGCTCTAAAGACCTCCAAAATCACCCGATCTCAATCCAACAGAGCTCATTTGAATGTGGTGGGATGGGACATGTATATAATGTTATGTCAAGAAGGATGGTGTTATTTCCAGCACCTTGTTGAATAATGGTTTGCAGAATTTAGGTTGTTCTCGTGGCAAAGCAGTCGTACCCACTGCCGGAGTGTACCTAGTAAATTGGCCACTGAGTGAAATTTGATAACCCCACCTCTCTATTCATTGGCTTAGCTGCCAATGCTAGAGCAACTCCACAGTAACGCTGGGAGGAAGTGATATATATGATATCATATACTCCAGCACTACTGTCTGTGAAGTAGCTTTTCAGACTCCCATCTAATAAAGGTTACTCTGTGATGCCACTAGCCAAGGCGGTCCTGTTAGGGGAGATATATCTATCTCCCCAGCTGGACCAAAAATCACTACAGGGCTTTATGTAGCAGTTCCTTCTACACCAGCACCTGAGCCGTGCTCCCTGACAATTTAAGAATAAGTTGACAACATGAAACACTATGTTTTAGCGTTTTGTTTCATCCTTTTATTCCTGTAACTATAATTTTGTTTCCTATATTGATTCCCTGTCCTATTTAACTTTAGATTTAACAATTATTTCTAATTGGTTAATTCTAAGCTCATGTGAAACCCCACACAAACTTGCTGTATTGCTATTGGCACGATATACGATATTAGTACATAAAGTTGTTGGTGGAAGATGTTGCCAATAGTATTTTTTTTGGAAAAATTATCCATCTCAGCTAGTGTCAAACCTTGGCTATTTTAGAAAGAAACAAGTCTCTTTTAACATCCACTCTGTTGGAGTCCCCCAAGACATTGTCCTTGGTCCCCTTCTATTTTCTCTTTATACTGCCTCTCTTGGCAAACTTATTGCCTCATTTGGATTCCACTACCACCTGTACGCTGATGACCCTCAGATATACCTCTCCTCCCCAGACCTCTCCCCTGCCGTCCTGCAACGTGTCACTGCTTGCCTTTCTTCCATTTCTGTCTGGATGTCCTCACGCTTTCTGAAACTCAATCTCTCTAAAACTGAACTCCTTGTCTTTCCTCCTCCTAATACTGATCCTCCTCTCTCGCTCGCCCTTCAAGTCAGTGATATCCACATAAGTCCATCCCTGCAAGCACGCTGTCTTGGCGTCATACTTGACTCTAGTCTCACATTTGAGTCTCACATCCAGTTTGTTGCCAAGTCCTGTAGGTTCCAACTCAAAAACATAGCCCACATCCACCCCTTTCTTACACAAGATGCTACCAAGGAGCTTGTCCATGCTCTAGTAATTTCCCGCATGGATTACTGTAACCCTCTCCTGATTGGTCTCCCCAAAAGCCGTATTGCCCCGCTACAGTCTGTAATGAATGCTGCAGCTAGACTGATTTTCCTCTCTAGTCGGTCCTCTCACACCTCACCCGTCAGCCAGTCCTTACATTTGCTCCCTGTATCCTATAGGAGTCAATTCAAAATGCTAACCCATACATTTAAAGCACTGAACAAAGCTAGCCCCTCTTCACTGATCCATAGGTATGCCCCTCCTCGTTCCCTCCGCTCTGCCAGTGACCACCTCCTGACCGCTGCTCGCACCCGTACGGCCAACTCACGCTTGCAGGACCTCTCGCGGGCAGCCCCTTTCCTATAGAATAGCCTGCCTACTGCCATCAGACTCTCCCCTAGTCTTCAATCATTTAAGAAGGGCCTTAAAACCCATCTCTTCAGGAAAGCTTATGGCCTCCCAGAGTAACCTCTTCCTTACATACCTGTTTCTTGCACTCTCCTATAGGACAGTGCTTTACTCTCTCCTCCAGCTCTGCTTCACTCCCACCCTATTTGATATTTCCTGTCCTAACGTTTCTAATACCCCACCTCTTATAGTCTGTAAGCTCGTTTGAGCAGGGTCCTCTTCAACCTGTCGTTCCTGTAAGTTTTCTTGTAATTGTCCTATTTATAGTTAAATCCCCCTCTCATAATATTGTAAAGCGCTACGGAATCTGTTGGTGCTATATTAATGGCAATAATAATAATAATAATCAGTTTTGCAATTTATATTACATTTTGCTAAAATTTACTTAATAAGCCAGTTTGTAGACAGATATTTTTCGAGTTAACTTGACCATGTTTAACAGGACTACGGCTAACGAAGTGTTGTTATTCCTCTGTCCAATACTGTTTCATGGAAATAAAAATAAATGCAACTTTTAACCCAAATTTACAGAGTTATTCACTAAAGAGAGAACTTCTCACTTGAATTGATAGTGAATTTCCAATTTAAGGCCCAATTAGCAATGCTAAAAACAGAATTGACTTGGAGAATGTTTCCTATTTGGCTGTTTTTGCCTAAATTTGAAAATTCACTTTGAATTCACTTGGGATTCCTGGCAAACCTCTCTTTAGTAAATAACTCTGTAAGATGATCTAGTGGGTGACATTGCACTGGGAGAGTACCATTATCTCCAGTGGTGTATCCTGGTTTTGTGCTGCCCTCGGCTGGGCGGCATCACTCTGCGGCACGCGAGGGAGCCAAGCAGAGTGCTCAGGGGAAGGTGCTCCCTCGCCAGCGATGCCCGACCGACCGACCACATTGTTAGTTAGCCGCAAGGCTAACAAGACATTTGCCCTGGGCATTTGGCGGCGGCTTTTTTTGCTGCCCCCTGGAAAGTGCCGACCAAGGCAAATGCCTTGTTTGCCTTGCGGCTAATACGTCCCTGATTATCTCCACAGTCAGCTGCAATTCAAGTGTAAAACTAAATAGAATAAAACTAAAAGAATGTTCTAACATTCTTGCAGGTTGCCAGGTAAATATTATCTATTGATGGCATTCTACTCTGTTACAGTTGCTTTCAAGAGTGATGAAAATACAATTGCCAACTTTTGATGGCAAATGCATTGGTACCATAAAACCACTTTCATGATGTGATTTGTCAGATCAGATTATTGATGTCATTGTCCCTACATTAAGGCTTTACTTATGCTTTACAACAAATGAATGTGATTCAAACATTGTTTGAGCGCCTACAAAGTAATACATTAGAATAAAACAACGATTTCACAAATAACACATTAAGTAATATAAAAAAAATAAAAATTCAAAAATACATTTTAGTCTATTTATAATAATACTAATAATATATTCTAATAGACTCTATTAATTTATATGACTGGCCATAACAAAATCTGTCTGTTTTAGTATCAAATTCTTTTAGGTGAAGGATTTCACAATTACCATCACACCTTCCCATTTGATTATTCAGCCAGTGAGTTTGGTATCAAATTGAATCCAACCACATGCTTCATCGACTTGATGTGTGTCCTAGGACTGGCGAGAGATTGTAAAACAGCTACAAAACAGATGATCTTGGCTCGCAAATTGCAAACCGGTGATGCAAGTTCTTGAGGACATTAAATAAATTATTCACATGCATATCGAATTCTTCTCGCCAAACTTACAGTACTTATTTCAACCATTACAAAATGTTTATTGTTCTTTTTTTCTTACTTATTGCTCTAAAATTGAAATATAGATTTGTAACTAATGACAAAAGCAACAATTCTGTAATTGAAGTAGAAATGCTTTAGATGTGCATACATTTTCTGTTATTTTGGGATTATTTTTTCCTACAAAACTAGAGTAAATCCAGAAGGTTACCAGCTATAGACATCATACATCATACATGTGGAATGGAATCAGCACGCAAACATAGAAAAAACACCCTTCAGAATTGTGGACATGGGTACAAACTAATTAAAGACATTAGAACAGAACATGGTATGGACAACATTTGTTGGTGGGTTTAGTTTTAATGGCAAACCAATAAAAGCAGTGAGATGTGACACTATTCGTGACATTCATAACACGCTGGTTGTCATGGATAGTGATAGAGTCTTGTAAAACAAAGTCTGCATCTCCTAGGTACAAGCAGTTCTCTGTGAATGCTCTTTCATGCCTTGCCAGTCATACTTATAGAGAGATATTTAATGTAACACCTTGAAACTCCAGCAGTCTCCATCTGTCAAACCCATATATTGCATGCAACCAAGTATGACCACACTGTGATCTGTGAGTTCTGTGTTTGAACTGAAAAAAAACTGTTTATTTGTACATAAATTTATATGTACTTTATTTTGTATTTGTCTCCTAGGCCAAAGGTTGGCGACACTCCCTTGCATGTTGGGAGATAAATTAAGGTCTGCATTAAAATGTGGCTGGGCACATCTATAAACCTGATATCAGACTAAGACATGGTTAATGTAGATATGTTAAAGCAGAAATGACTCTGAGAGAAATAGCAAATGCAAAAGGCATATGAAGGGAATTAAACAGAAAAAAAAGTTCTGGATGAGAAAACAAACAAAAAAAAACATACCAAATGAATCTGAATACACCACTGCCAGCACGGCTGGATTAAGAGCCCCAGGGCCTGGTGCTGACAATTATGATGGGCCTAATTACAGAATCTCATCGACCGAAAACACTAAACCAGTTATACCTACCAGCGTCGTGTATCTGGTGGAGGTGGTGCTGGAGGGAAACTCACAGGAAAGAACTATCAGAAAACACATACTGTATGCTAATCTCTCGCTTTCATCTTTCAACAGCAGTGTCTAATAAAGCAGGTTTACAGTGAGCAGGGTAAAAGGGTGGGTTACTGATGTGAATCCCGTAACCAGAAACGCCCAAAAGGACAAACATGCCCAAAAAGGGGGCATGTCTGCATGAAGAATTAGATGTTTAGTCTGGCGTGAATGCACGTCAGGCTGCCTGCCAGTCATGCAGGATGACCAACCAAGGGCATACTGTACAGATAGCACCCTGAGCTTTATGATGCAGTAGCTCTACTCTTTCTAAGGACTGTCCCCTAGAACTCGCTGGTCCACTCCTCTCCTAACCTTCTTGCTAGCAGGCAGAAGCTCCTGTTATACAGTCTGGTACTGATAAAAAGTGTATCCAGTGAGTGTAGAAGAAAGGGAATATGCCTCTGTGTTAGAGAGACTGAAGCAGCAAGAGCATTTGCATAGTGCGCAAAGTCAGCTTTGTTTTGTTCCCCACATCCCTCTTAGGTCTCCATACTTAAGCAAGAGCCTGTGAAGAGTTTTTTTTAAATCAATGGGCCTATTCCTAGGGAGATTGGAAAAAAATATATATATATTTCCAAATAGTATACCATTTGAGAAAATATCTTTCTGCAAAGTGCTTACATGCACCACACATAACAGTAACAGTCTTCTCTTGCGCTTCCATAGGAAATGGATAACCTTAATTGTTGCTAAATTCTTATCTGCATGTGTATATGGAGACTCCGTACATAATTATTTAGATTTACAATCTATACAAATACACAGTTCAGGAGAACAAGTACCTGCTTGATTTCTAAGTTATTGTTCCCCTCTTAAAAAGAAAATTTCATGGCTGCACTCACCTGAACATGCTTAAACGGGGTGCTGCTGGGGGCCATATTATACAATAAACAATACACAAGATCCAGCGCACTCTCCTATCTACTAAACAGCAACTTCAATGTTAACAGATTTATTAGTTTTTAAAAGGTTTTGTTTAAAAACACCTTATCTAGGCAAAAAATAATGGGGATTTAGTTACATTATATGATCATACATTGCATAAGCCTGCCACAACGTCAATGTACCCCATCTTTGGCAGGTCCTACTCTCACAGTCTAATGTCTGCTCTTATGAGATTAACCCACTTACTTGGGGAACAAATTCCATCTGAGGCTCTCTGCAGTACAAGACTAAATAGGGACCTGAGATGAGGCACCTGTGACAGGGAGACCTGTGACATATATATATATATATATATATATATATATATATATAATTATAATATTCTGTTATAGAGTTTTTTTAATAAGTGCACTCTGGTACTCAATGCTCCAATTGCTCTTATAGAAATATAGAAAGTGATGGAAGCTAAATGTCATATGACAAAGCAGTTCTGTCCCATTTGTATACAAATCCTTCAATGTTGATGAGAGGTACTTATACTTGATGAATCTCAGTTTTCAAACTAAAAATAAAATGACCTTAAGGAATCACTTACAGTGGGCGGTAGTTCTAATGAATTGTAAAGCGCTACGTAATTTGTTGGCGCTATATAAATAAAACTATAATAATAATAATAATATAATAAAGACTTGTTGAAACTCTAAAGGGCAATGGACTTTGTCTTTTATTATAAATTTGTGTATAGTCACATGGGTTTTCAATCTGGACAAATCTTATCAACAGGAATGCAGTGGGTTTGTCACAAGATTTCATAAATTTTTCTTTTATCTTTTTCTATAAAAATATATTTTCTGATGTTACCACTAAACATCTTTTCATCCAACTTCAGATAATGTCCTCTTTTTCTGCATACCATATTTTATAAAACCCATTAAAGGAACACTATAGCGTTAGGAATACAAAACTGTATTCTGAACACTATAGTGTCCCTCTGCCCTATGGTTATTTTCACCCCCAACCCCTGTCAAGATACGGTTAAAAATATATTTAGGGGCGGAGCCAAGCAGCCGACCTGAATGGTCGCACGCCAAGCGATCTCCGCAGCAAACAAGCAATTTGGGCCAGATAACACAAATCCAGCCCATCGAAACCGGCACCAACCGACCCGCAGGCGACCGCCGAAGATATGGGCCGCAAAAACAAAAGGCCCAAGCCCGACAATCTGCGGCTAAACCAAAGTATCAGTGACATGTGGAAGCAGGCGCTTAGTGCGGAACTAGCACCCCGCAAGTCACCCCCGAAACCAGACTCCTCGCCGGTAACAGTCACGGTCATGAAAGACCTTCTAGCGGAACTCCGCCTAACAATACAAGCCGACATGGCTCAACTGCGCAAGGACCTACAGGGCCTAACGGGTCGCCTGGGCACACTGGAGGCAGACTCCCAGTGCACCAAACGACAAATGCAGCACCTGCAACAAACGGTCCAGGAGATCAAAATGCAGCATTGCACCTACGAGCAGCGCATAGCAACATTAGAGGACCGGAGTCGCAGTCTGAACATTAAAATCGGAGGCATGGGAGAGGAGATACCAGAGACGGAGCTCCCACACACATTGCGGAGATTACTACAGACACTCTTGCCTCACAAGCAAGCCAGACAGGTACCCATAGACAACCTGCACCGCCTACCACGAGCACCCAAGGCCCCTATAACGGCCCCACGAGACCTTCTGTTTGTTTCCAAAATCAAGGGGACAAGATGGCGGTAATGCAGGCTGCGCGGAACCAATCGCCATATTCATTTGAAAATATGCAGCTTTCTTTTTACACCGACCTGTCGGGGTCCACACTGGCATGGAGACGCACTCTCCAACCTTTTACTGCCCTTCTACGCCAACATAAAATTACCTACCATTGGAGAGGTTCACGCATGCTACTTATCCAACACGGTAATGTGGCCTCTACCATCCGGGACTTACAGGAGGCAAACAAACTGCTGCCGACACTGGGACTCCCACCCATCGCTCATCCTCCCTCAGAGACTAGAACCACGATGGCACATGGCTCCACTTGGAACCCCGCAACGGTGGTCCCTTTTGTCCCTAGAAGAGCTGACACAGCAACTACCGCGGCAGCCAAAACTTGAGGCGGCCCCAAAGCCACCCGGTATCCTGACCGATATTCTTTGGCAGCAATATTCCCTGCATCCACTGAACTTATGAACCAAATAGAATGCATTAATGTTGACACGTTATTACTGTCAAAGTTTTCTTGCAACTTTCTCCTTTTTTATATATATATATTTTTTTTATGAACCCACGATAGTACTTACCACCAAAGGCACACTATAGCCATCTATGTATAGCCCCCTTGCAACCCCCCACCTCCCCCCCCCCAGGGTTACAGGGTGATATCTAAACCGCAGCTTACGGGGGCCCCAAATAACCTACTATAGTCGGCACCACATAGATGGACCACAAGAGCCACTAGTTTACCATACAGCTATAAAGCGGAATCCACACTACAAAAAAAAAAAAAAAGAAAAGAAAAGAAAAGCTCCACGGAGCAAAAACCGACTACAACACAACACGGCACAACCACCAGTGCAGAATACTTCAGGGCTAACCTACACACGGCACAACACTAGTCCATTGTGTTTAAACCGACAGCTATCGCCCCCCACGGCCACACCAACTACACTTACACTGTATTTCAGCTACTTGTCCGAAAACTGTTATCTTAATATCGACGTTTTGTTATATGCCAAACGTTTAACAGCATTATTAATGCCAATGTTATTTTTAGCTTGTTACAAACCATAAAAGAAAATGTGCAGTTCTTTATAATGCCATTGCGAAAGATGATGACCAACCTATGCGTGCTGCTGTGGCACTTGACAATTGCCTGTAACTACCTCTGCACAGAAAAATAAAGAATTAAAAAAATATATATATATATATTTAAACACTTTCCTCCGTCGATGTCAGCAATAAGAGGGGGGAACCTAATAAGTATGCAAATGAATGCTTTACTATGGGGGATTTGAATATGCTGGACGTCTTCATGCAAAGTGTGGGGATGTCCAGCATCATTTCACAACACAAACATGTATTCCTGACCCTATAGGGTTAAAACCACCATCTAACCCTCCCCCCCTCCTCCCCCCCCCCCCGGGCCCCTCATGCCTCTATAAATATAGTAAGAATCTGAAGCTGTAACTCTCATGCTGTTAGACTCAGAAAAACAAGCAGTCTGCTGACATCATCAGAAGTGGTTCCTGATCCAATCATAATGCTTCCCCATAGGATTGGCTGAGACTGACAAGGAGGCAGATCAGGGGCAGAGCCAGCATGATTCAAATATAGCCCTGGCCAATCAGCATCTCCTCATAGAGACTAATTCAATCAATTAATTTTTATGAGGAAAGTTCAGTGTCTGCATGCAGAGGGAGGAGACACTTAATGTTTGGATGCATGTTAGGCAGCCATGACCAAGGAACGGTCTCTAACATCTATCTAAGGAGTGGCCAGTGAAGTTATCACTAGGCTGTAATGTAAACACTTAAAAGAATGGGAGAATGACACAGCGCTTACTTAACTTATAGGCAGCAACCTTAAAAGGAATCCCTCAAACCCTTTAGAATAGGATTTTTACTTGTAATGTAAACACTGCATTTTCTCTGAAAGGTAATGATTCTACTCACCATAAAAAATTCAATAAGCTGTAGTTGTTTTGGTGACTATAGTGTCCCTTTCAGTGTCTCTATTGGCTGTCTGGTAGTCAGCCAGTAGAGGCAGTCTTAACCCTGCAATGTAAACACTGCAGTTTCTCTGAAATGTGTGAAGTGTATATAGTGTCCCTTTAATTTCTTGCTAAATATTTTCATCTTTAAGCTATAATCATATTTCATTGTTTGCATCTTATCAAGAAATTTGAAATTGTAATCTCAAGGTTTCTTCTTTCTCCATCAAACTCAGTCAATCCAAGCTTCTCATTTGGCAACTAAAACGTTATTACTATAAAATCAAATTCCAGGTATGTCTTCATTACTAAAATGCAGGTTGAGACACATTGTGATTGTGACATTTCATTTCCACACACTATACAGTGTTGCTAACTAATTATTTACTCTTTGAAGATTTCCTGATGTACATCCTGTATCCAAGCTATCGAGCGAAAAACATCTGTTGGAAAAAAATGCTCAGAATTAACATATATTTCAGGGAATTTAAGAAACATCTATTGGTTGTGGTAATGAAGATCATAGTAAAACATTTCCACTCAGTGAACTCTGAAGATCTTTGGCTCAATCTTCAATGAACTGTGGTCTACCTGAAATAGTAAATGTTAAATAAGTGCTATACTGATATGTCAGAATGGTTTTTGCTGGAATGTGAGAACAATTACAAATCCTTTACTCCAAGGGCGGCCAGCAGCAAGTTGGGGGATTTTGGAGGAAAGCAGATTGCTGGGTGGTTGTGGAGGCGGGTGGCTCGCTGCACAAATACGAGGGCGGTGAGGGAGCTGTGATGTCTCTGCTCTGCTCCTCCACGCGGCGCTTAATGAGACTGGGGCCGTAATATGACATCATATTCTGTCTCCAGTCTCACTAAGCGGTGCGCTGCACGCGCGGGAGCAGAGTAGAGACGTCACAGCTCCCTCGCTGCCAGTAACAATCCGCGCAGGTCAAGGGGACCTGGGCCATAAAAAAGAGTTTTGATTACTATAGAAAGTTACAGTTTCCAGGGTTAGGTATGATTATGGTAAACTTAAAAAAAGTCTTTCTTTTATGTTCTTCAGCTCTCGTTATAGATAGTACCTTTTGCTACTATTCACAGTATCCATTTTCCTTTTGTATTCTATTGATAAAATTTATTTTTAATACTTATTAGGTGTTCTTCGTTCCCACATGAAGTCCTCCCTAAACTGCCTTTTGGCAGTCTGTACACATATTACCTTAAGGTTAGAGGTACTTCATCTTTTTTTTTTTTTTTTATTCTTTATTTTTGTAGTGCATTTGAGGAAACAACTCGCATGGGGTACCCCGACGGCAATCCACATGCTATTTCCAGACAATTATAACAGTAAGGGTATGTTAGTACTTGCACAATTTTATAGTTAGTATGCGATTTGTCTAGATCATTCACATTTTAGTTTCTATTAAGCATAAGTAGAGATATTACATGGGTGGGTCAGGGAAATAGGCAAAACATTAATAGGCTTGCTTAGGTATTAAGTTAGTGACGAGTACTATGCTAGACTATACATGACTGTAGTTACTTATGAAATTTCCGTTCGGTTGCATGCTAAGTACAGTATAGTTGGTATTATTAAACTAATATTTGGTTGATGACATGTTAGACCATTAAGATTGTCAAGAGAGTAATAACATAAAGTTTAGACTTAACCGGCTAGTTCTCATAGGAGTGGTTGAGAACAGGAGTCCAGCAATGTCCCGCAGCATCTGGGATCTTAGTGTGTTCTCAGCCGATTCCCAGCTTGGGGGGGATTTCAGGGTTCTCCATATTTGTGTTCTCGCTGGTGGTGTGTCGCCATTTCGGAGTGCAGCTTGGGAGTATGCACCATATTGCGACCTGTAGAATTCAACAACCGGGCGGAGTCTGACCAGCGAGCAGGGCAGACGTGCTCTGCAACAGCTCCTGACAAACAAGCACGAAAACCACAACTAAACCGAAATAAAGTGCGCTCACCCTCCTGTAAGTGGGCTCATTGGACCGGGGCAGTCGACCTGAACCCGAAGATGTTGAACACGGCGCTGGGGTCCCCCGGGCACCGCATTTGCGGACTGAGGCCTACCGGAGGAGGAGGCGGAGAAGGCGGCCGCTTTCCCGCCAGACGCACCCAGACACTAGTAAGCTGGGAACGAAACCTCCCCCCCCCCTATGGATCGGCGGGGGATATCCCGATCCCCGTCAGACGGAGAACCTAGCACCCGGCAATCTCCGAACAAGCCTGTAGCCCATGTCAGCAGCACGGGAGCGGGGGCCTCCAAAATGGCGGACAAGCACACTTCGGCTCTGCAACTTAGACAGGAGGGAGAGATGCGGCCTGCAAGGCGCCGCACACTTCACCTACCGCCCGAGAACACGGAGGAGCTCTACAATAAGCTGTATACCAAACTGTGGTCACGACTTTATGCCCGAAGACAGGCCTTCAAGGTGGCGATCAAGGTAGTGGAGGCATGGATCCGCCCGGCAACCCGGCGCCTAATAGGCCGGACCCTCCCTCGCACCCCCAAAGCAGCCCATAGGCGACAAAGTAAGCAAAGACCTACATGGAGGGTGATAACACCACAGTTACAGGCAGGGCACCGCCGTGGTAGCCATCCCGAACACTACAGCTCACAATCCCGACTAGCACAGGGAACTCCCCGGACCCCACACTTAGCCCAGCAATGTGAACCCGCACCGCTGAAGGGACCTGGGTGGCACCCCACAAGCCTCCCCTGCAAACCAAGCAAGGACTCCACTCTTTACCTAGAAAAGCTGGACCAGCTCAGCAGGGGCACAGAGACTGTACCCACATCGGGCTCAGGCCCCCTGAAAATCTGGGGCAGAAATGTCACCAAGCATCACCGAGAGCCAAGCACTGACGGCAAGAAACATGCCCAGGCACTGGGTATCGGCTAAAGGGCCTATCTCAGCGCCCCTCAGGTGGACATATTACTCCTGCATTTAGAGGGCACGCTTACAGCCATCGCTATGTGGACTCCTCACATCCAGTGACTACAAATCTTTTCTTCAGTTGCTGCCGCTGCGACAGACCGTTACCAGTAACTTTTTATTTCAACAGTTATTGCCACTGCGACTCTTATTTACGTTTTATATGTTGTATCTCCCAGTGCAAAGCAGATAACCCACTAACTTATATTATAACATACAATTGATTTACTAACTCTGTTCCATGCGCACACATAAGCCTTATACTACCCTACAGAATTGTGTTGCACTATGACAAGGTGCAATGCACCTATAGTCACGTGTACGACCAGTACTTAGCCTAGCATGATTTACTGTAATAATACTATATGGCGTGAACACCAAAGAAACTAAGAGTTATTATGTTTAATATGTCTAGTATATAGCAAATGCAACCGTGCCTTATTTAGCATGGTACCTTATTCAGAATGTATCCTTCTTTAGCAGGTTCTCAAGCAATTGAGCAATGCCCAAGCAGTTCACCCATTTTACTCCACGCCAGACTAACCCATATTATATCTCAAGCATGATACATGCCTTAACACTGTTTTACCTTGCCACTCAGAACACTGACGATTATTGTTGGGGCACAGTGAGCAACGGCACCGTATTACCCGAGCTCCAACTCCTGATTACCTCTTAAACTAGTTCCGTAATAACTCATTGTTTGTTAACGTTTATTACTTACTCTAATCTCCTTTTTTATTTTATTTTGTTTGTACTGCGCTACGAAGACATACACCTAAATGACCAGCCGACTCCATATCTTAAGCGCAACTAAAATTGTTCTACGCATGCCTAGCTTAGCCTGCCATAACGTGAAAACGAGGTTTAATAGTTAGATACTCTCATTTATTATACATTTCACTCAACCTTAAACGTGACTGAACCACACACTAGCTTGTCTAGCCTAACGATTGTAAGCTTACCTAATATTGTTGAACAGCTTGTTATTTTCTTTTTAAAACAAAAATGTGCAAACCACTCATGCCACTGCTAATCCAATGTTTAACCATTCATGCACGCTGTTGTGGCGTATGTTTATGCTTTGTAATCACCTGCACGACAAAAAAAAAGAATTCGGGGCGGAGCCTAGCATCCAGGCTGAGTGGTTGTGCTGAACCTCAGCTCCCGCTTACACCTACAGATTTCGGGGATAATCCCCCCAAATAACAGTGCACCTACTCCCTGGAGTGGAGCTATGATGACAGGGACACCCAGGGGAACACTTAGACACCCTGAACGAGCATGTAACCCCCTGGAAACCCCACATCACATCCTGAGGCCTACCGGGAGTCGAGTGATGGGGAGACGGCCGCTCCCCACGCTAACGGTCCTGAACGTGGATCCCTCGGGGCTCTCACCTCCTACCCCCCCCCCTCCGGACCGATGGGGGTCATCTCGGTCCAAAACAAGCGACTGGAATAACAGATACGAACGGATCTTACAGCCTGATGAACGGCAACTCCGCAGCAGCCGGGCACGTGGCGTGCCTAAAATGGCGGCAGCAGATGCAGCAAGCGACTCAAAATTACTGCCTGAGCTGGAAGGCTCCTGCGACATCCAGCAACGGTTGGAAGCCACCTTTGCCCGATTCTGGCGCAAATTATGGAGAAAGTTGCGGGCATCTAAAACAAACCTGCAGACCCTGCCATATCTGGGTAAGCCGACCGGGGAACAAAGAAAGCAAAGTGCGACTCCACCGCTAGCACGCAAGTCAGGACTGTGGTCGGGGGGAAGAGGCGCCCTACTCCGGACAAAACGACATACCCCAAGCTACCTGCACACACACGAAGCCTGCCCAGGCTTAGGGCCGTACGGAGAGAGCCTCCGAAGCATCAGCCACCCTGCAGGAAGGCTGCCCGCCGCTGGCGGCGACGGAACACCGGCAGCATCCGCTACACCCACAAAGGGACTGCCTCGAACTCATCGAGCTCTCGAGCCAGTGGTAAGAAGATGCCACCCCATACACAGGCCTGGGGCTGGAGGGGATCCTCACACCAAAGTTGCAGCTCCGACATCTTGAGCCATCTCGCCCTGGAAGACAGCCTGCCACGGACCGGCATGGGCTGAAAGAGACTGGTTGGCAAACACATAACTCCCGTTTAAACTGATCCTCTTATGCTGTATCGTTAATTCTCACTAAGGGAATTCTGTGTTTCTTATAGTTATAGTCATATTCTCTGCAGATTACACTGGCTGCTGTCGATTCCCTGGCACTAGAGAGGGAAACAGCACCCCCTATGCATTGCTCTCATGTTTAAGCTTACACTTAGCGTTTCAACTTAAAAATGTGCACTGTGTTTTTCTAATGCTAGATGTACCGGTTCACTCTCTTTATTAATAGACCAATCTGCGCTAGCCTGTCTACATAGATGTGATTTGTTTGCTATGCCTAGTCTAACTTCTTTTGTTTTTTAAAAAAAAAACGTGCTGAACATGATTGACATATTACTGATAATACTGTTTTTTAGCCTTTTACCATTGTTATTGTTATGTGTATTACTATTCTGAAGCAAGGACAGCATCTGTTTAGGGACCCAGTTAAAAACATGAGGAGAATTCTGACTCTTTTCTTTGTTATTATAATTATAATTTTAGTATAAGTTGCCCACATATCAACCAGTTCTGTAAGCGACCTCTAGCTGTACCATATTGCATGTTCGCTGATGCGGACAAAATATCGTTTTGCCTGTACGTAAAGATAAAACTACCCCCTTTTTTAGCCAGCCTATCTACATGTAAACGCTAGACACGCAGGGTCAGTCTACTTAATCCCCTTATCATAGGCTATATATTACTGAAGCTATGAAAACTCTGGCTCACTACACATGAGAAACCAAGTTCTCTTTATTTTAATTATAGTGTCTAATACGTAAACCTTAATTAGACTGTATGATCATTGACCTCGAACAGTATTTTGGCTTAATTCTTCTGTTGATAAAGTCGTTCTGTTAAGCTTTCACTTAAAATTGTAAAAACTTAAAATGCGCAATTGTCTCTGCCACAGTCTCACTTGCCTATACTCACATGTACGCTGTTGTGGCGTTTATTGATATGTTTGTACTCACCTGCGCAACAAAAATAAAGAATTTAAAAAAAAAAAAATAAAGAATTCAACAACCGCCGTCCCCTTCTTGCTGGACATAAGCAGGTTCTGTACTTGTCCGTACGTAGTAATCACGCTGTCTTTCGTGATCCTCTGCATCATGCTGCTGGGCAGGTTATATAGCAGGGCTTGCTGAGTCTTCCATTCTCGTGGCTGCTTGTGCCCTCAGTTCCGGTTCCACTGCTGGCCGGTAACGGGCCGCCAGGCTGATGGAGTATGCGTGGGCTTGGGGCTGCGGTTCGGGGAACGTCCTCTAGGGGCTCAAGGCCCAGGAAGGCTGCTGTGGAGACCGGGTCCATGTCCTGGGTATCTGAGCCGGGTAAGCCAGGAGTTTGCCCCGGTATGTGGCAGGGCTCTGTTGTTGCGTTCCCGTGTGACAGGGCTCAGTGTATCTTGCTGTCCGCTGGTGGTTTGGGTACTTGCGTCCGGCTGGGGCCTTCAGGCTACCTTCCGCACACATGGCGCCCGCCATTTTAGGTGTTGCTGTTGGGCTCCCCGCCTCAGTTGTAGTTATGGCCACAGTGTGAGGACCGGGATCACCCCCCCCGGTCAAGAGGGGGGGAACGGAGCCGGATCGGCGCCGGTCTGTACCCGTGGCTAGGTTCCGTGGCGCAGGATAGTGGGGCAGCGGCCGTCCGCCCCACTCACTGCAAGAGAAGGCCCCGATTTGGGCAATGCGTTATTCTCCCCCGAGGGACTGAAGCTCTGTGAGCCAGCCTCTCCCCGGGTCCAGTAGTTCCTCAGCTCTGGGTATCTGCTCTGGCGGTCTGATTTTAAGTGGTGAGGCATGTTTTTAGAGGGTAACTTGTATTGAATTGCAGGAGCTGCTCAGGCTTGCGACCGTCCAGCTCGGTGGTCCGGCCCCGCCCCCAGTACTTCATCTTTTTTATGATTTGATTACTGAATTATATATCCACCTTTTTAATATTTTATTTTTTAAATTGTCTCCTTGTTAAAGAGGATTAGTTTGTAAATTTGTACTTAGGGTTAGCTATTTCTTCTGTGAACCAAATAAGGCAGTACAGTTAACAGTTGTATAAATCTACACTTTTTTGGACAGGATATGTATGTGCATATTATGTTATTTGTACTTGGTAAGTACAAAATGTTCCAATAAACACAAATATTCCGTACTGTTTTTTCCTTCTCCCCCTTTGATCAACAAACAACAATATTTCTTATCATTCTGAGGTACAGTCTCTCTGCTTAATAAATGTGTTAGGAACTAAGATATATGCCAGAGATGAAACAGGTCTGCCATTACATATAAATGGAACAAAAATGGCTCCTCACAACAAAGAAATCATTCACATTCCAAATTAATGCTTTTCAAAGACGTTGGTTGTCAAGAGCTAAATGTACAGAAGCTTGTGTGTTTGTGATCATGCCTATTTAAACATCTCACATGTTGAAAATATGTTTATCACGCAAGGTTGCTGACTATCTTGTAAACAACAATTTTCTGTTGGAGAAAAAAAAATTGCTAGACTTCACTTTGGCTAGTAAAGAAAAAAGAGGGATTGAACAGCGCTATCCAAACTGATCACAACGGCTAGTGCCTACCCTGGCTAAGGAAGGTTTTAACTGGAAGATATGTAAAAATTGTCAAGAAAGTTTGAAAACAAAATGAGGATTATTTTTTTATTTTTTTTACAACAAATGTTTAGAACAATAGCATTCTAGCAGAGCTGATTGGGTTATAAAGTGTATGGGCATTGGATAGAACATTTTAACATTTAAGTAGCAATCAATTTTCACCAATGATTTTTTACATACCCCGTTTTTATTTCATACACTTTGCAACGTCTTAAACCATATGAATATGTGGCATTTTCAGAATATAAAATAACAAAATCCAGTGTTTAGTTACTTATTATTTTTTTAAGAAAGACCATTCACTAACGAGGCAACTGAGCAAAGACTCATAAAATAGTCCACCTGTGTATGTTTAAACATGAAAAAGAATTTATAGACTGGTACAAAACTGTACTAATCTGTAAATAACAACTGGATGAATACATGCAAAAGCATAATATTCAGAGATATAATTTTTAATTTGTTAGGAAAAAGCTTCTTGATCCAAGGGGAGATCTGATTGCCATTCTGAGAACAAGAAGGATTTTTTTTCCTAGTTTGTTGCAAACTGGAATGTTTGCTGCTTTTATCTCTTCCACAGCTAAACAAAGCACATGCACCTGGCCACCCACCTGATCTAAAAGAAAACATGATTCATCAGACTAGGCAACCTTCTTCCATTGCGCCATTGTCTAGAGCCATTATATTCCAGTTGCTAGAAGCAAGAGTACATAGAGATTGGTATAGTTTCCTTATTATTCCAGGTATTAGTTCAATTACATTGAACGTCTGAACATCTTTACAACAAAGTATCTACAATTGAATGCTGCAACTTTAAGGCCCATTCCCAAACATCTCTGCAACAAAGCCTCTTGAATTGAACGCTGCAACTTTAAGGCCCATTATTATATTCTCACTCTACAGGAACTCAAACTGAACCTTCAATGGTGGTTGGCAGATCCCAACCTAAAGCTAGGGTTTTATCTAGAGCTGTGGCTTCTAACCCTTTTCACTTATGCACCCCTTGGCAGCCCATTTCCATAAATTATATGCCCATATTAGCAAAATGTTTTAAATTAATATAGTTTTATAATATACTTTTCTCTGCCCTTGGCTCCTTCTGCTTCTCATCTGCCCCAGACTCTCCCTGCTCCTCCTTTGCCCCAGTCTCCGTTTGCTTCTCCAGGCTCCTCCTTCTACTCCTCTGCCCCAGCCATATTAGTATACACAGTGCAGAAACAAAGATACACATAGAGATACACAAAAACAGATACACATACTGACATACTTATACACATGCTACACAGACACAAATACACAGACACAGATACACATACTGACACACATGCTAATACAAAGATACAAACACTAACACACTTCTAGATACACAAATACACACAGTGACACACATGCAGATACATAGACACAGATATACACACTGGCAAATATGCTAATGCACAGATACAAACACTGATACGCATACAAATACAAGTGATAACACATGCAGACACATAGACATACAGAAACAAACACTGACTCACATATAGATACAGATACACAACTGACACACATCTATATACACAAATACACACACAGAAACAAACACTGGTACACATCTAGATACACTGACACACATGCAGATGCACAGACACACAGATACACACACTGACACACATACATATACACAAACACACTGACACACATGCAGTTACACAGACACAGATACACACAATGACAAACATGCTGATGCACAGATGCAAACAGTGACACACATACAGACATACAGATATGACACATGCAGATACACAGACACACATAAACAAACACAGAGACACATGCAGATACAGATACGCACACTGACACACATGTAGATGCACAGACACATAGATACAAACATTGTCACACATGCTGATGCACAGACAAACATATACAAACACTGCCACACATGCAGATGCACAGGCACACATATACAAACACTGACACACATGCAAATACACAGAAGCAAACATTGACACATATTTAGATACACACTGCCATACATGCAGATACATAGATGCAGATACAAACACTGACACATAGATACACAGATACACACACACTGACACACATACAGATGCAGAATCACACACACACACACACACACACACACACACACACAGACATGCAGATACAGACACACACACACACAGACATGCAGATACAGACTCTGACACGCATAAGCATACGAACACTACATACATACAGATACAGTCACACACAAAGGCACACATATTGGTAAAAATTTTAGCCAGTTGTAAGTTGTAACAAATTTCCATATTCCTCAAGAGATTTCGCGTCCAACTTTTGTTTCAGAACTTTCCTCTGCAAGAGAGGTGAAGTGGAACAAACTGGATATTAGGAGATGCTTTTAAAACTATTTGTTGTGAATCAAGACTTTCATAAAATCCAAGAAGCTCAGAAGGTGTCTTTTTCTTTCCATTTCCAAAGCTTATTATTTTATGGGAAAAACAGCTCCAGTTAGGATTAAAGCCATCCCACAAGATCTGTGGTTACCACATGTGCCTCTGTGACAGAGGTGCCAGTAGAGAACATATGAAGGGCAGCTACAAGGTCTGCTCCTTTAACCTTCATCAACCAACATAAGTTGGATGCTTCTAAAAGTTCCTCCTCTTCCTTTGGCAAAGTGTTCTTGGGGCAGTTGTGTCTAATTATTAAAGGAGGTTTTGCAGTTACTTGCATGTTGTCACTCCCTTCTTAGTTTTCTTGGTATTACCCATAAGTGATGCTGTCATGGTTAGCCAGGTAAGGAGAAAATTGTTTCTATACGTACTCTAATCTTCCTGCTATTTCTCATAACAGCATCACACTCCCTCCATTGTGTCTTTTGTGGCTTTCAGACTTTCGTGACTGGGTAGGCTGGGAAGGAGGGAGCTAAATATGCTATGTTAATCGAATAATTAATTAATAAATTATTTAATTACTCTTAAGATCCTGCCCTGACACCCGAGAGGCAATTAAAACCCATAAGTGATGCTGTCATGCGAAATAGCCAGGAAAAGAAAATGATGGTAGGTATACAAAAGGAGTTTCTCCTATAAATATATACAGGACCATTTAAAACATCTACCTGGTAATATTTTCATTGATAGGAAAGTGTAAATATTTTTCATTGCATGAAAGTGTAAAGAGTCTTATCAGTCAGTAGATTTCTTTAGAAAAGCAGTCTGACTGCTTGTTGTAATATGAAAGACACTGACTTTGTTGCTTGTTGATCCAAGGAGAAATCATATTATAGCTTTGGAGTAAAGAAGGTTTTTATACTTTTTTTTTTTTTTTGTGGGACAACCAGGATTAATTTCAAAATGATTTTTAAATAATTAAATAAATCAACAGCAGAAGCCAACAGTTGAAGTTGGTAGAATATTCACTAAAATAAATTCAACGCGGTTTTGTTAAAATTTAAGATCAATATAGCTGAACCCGGAAAAATATCTAGGTCAGCTAAACTTTTAGTTTGGCTACTCTGGACTTCAATTTGAAATTCACTTTAAATTCTCACTTTAGTAAATAACCCTGTTAATCTTTATCAACGTATATAACTATAAAATTGTGAATCACAAATAGAAGACTATTGCCTTTGTGAATAACTAAGAAGGACACTTACATTTTTTAGGACAAAATAACCACATTAGAAATATTCTCAAGATTATCTCTTTTTACCTAACTCTTAGGTTTTAGTTATATTTCCTCCCTTTTTATGTATATGTTGTTTCTTGTTTCTTTCTTTTGATATTTACTTAAAACGAGTTTCATCAATGTTTCTTTCTTTCCTACGCCATGGACTGGAGATACTTTGTTTCATTTTCTACCTAAATCCTCTTTCCACTGATATCAGGATTTCTAATACATAATCCCAAATGTATTATTGTCAATTATTTTATATTATTCCAACTGTTGTTTTCTATATTTCTCTATAACTTTTTGATACCTTCTTCCAAAGTTTCTGTTTCATTTTATATATTGGTTATCTGATCTAGTTGACACTTTGTTTTACCGCTGTGTTAAATCCAAAGAACAGATATCTAAAACGTTATTCTTTTGCCCTATATATACTTTATCTTCTTGCCCAAAGACAGGATTTTTTTTTTTTTTAAATGACAAGCCTCGAGGGACTCTTTTTAGTTTGACATATTGTTCCTAGCACACAAATCTCTCTCTGTATTTTACTTTTTTTCCTCTGCTAACCTTTCAAGTTTATTGAACAGATTATTCCCAAGAGAGGTTTTATAAACAATTCTTCTACTAGCAAATGCTCTAACATTTTATTTCCAAATGTAGCTATCATTCTACAGTATTCCGTACATACAAATCCAATACGGATAGCAAAAATAGATTTTATTTTTAAAACTATCATTTATACAAAAGAATTTGAGGACAAAATCATAATAAGAATTGACAAATGTACATTTAAATGGAGAAATTCACATACGTTTTATTTTTTTCTAATACTAGTTGTCTAGACCAGAGAATAGGTAGGTGAGACTGGAGAGACATATATATGATGGGAGAGACAAGGAGGTATAAAAGTCTGAAGAAGAAAATGTTAGAATGCAGCACCGTGGGAATGAAACAATTAAAAAGAAGGGCTAAATGTATTTATATGTTAAAATAGCTAGGAATTGGAAGAGAGGTTACAACTTCATAAAATATAGTAACATAATAATCTTGGTTGAAAAAAGATTCAAGTCCATCAGGTTCAATGTTCCACACATCCGTGTCTGCAGTTGAACCAAAAGAATGCAAAATAAGCAAACAAAATAAAAAAAAAGTTTAAAGCCATTTCCAATTATGCCACAAACAGAGAAAATATTTCTTCTTGATTTCAAAATACCAATCAAGATCTTCGTGTATCAACATGCTGTAACCACTAACATGAACTCTAAAGTTCTCTAAGGAATGTTAAAATAAGTTATTTAGTCAAATAATTCCACATCCTTATTTTTTACTGCCAAGATCCTTTTCCTCTACTGTAGATACAATGTCATTTTTTCGAGACTCAAACGATAACTTCTTGCCCTCTCTGCAGTCTTAATGAACAATTTGCCAGGCAGCTGTTTTGAGATTGTATAGGGCTATCCTACCACCTCTGAGAGGTTATTTTTCTCAAGTAAACAATTTCAATTTTCTAGCCTTTTTTTTAAAAGCAAACGTGTACAATTCCTCGTATTAATCTTGCTCTTGCTCTTTTTCTAATTCATCAGTATCGAAAACTGGTAACCAAAACCGCACCACATTTTCAATTTGTGATCGTATCATGGTTTTATAAAGGGGCAAAAAAAATGTTTCATAACATGAATGTATATCCCTATTAATGCAAGAAAGTACTTTATTGGCCTTATATGACAGCTGACTGGCAGTGCACATTGTTGTCCTTCTCACTAACAGTTGTCCCCAACTCAACCCTATTCAAGTTATTCGTCACTTTAGGTTCATGATCCAAAAATGCATTGCTTTACAATAACTGCATTGATTCTCAAAATACTAATCTGCAATTTATTCTCATTTGTCAAGAGATGTCATATATAATCTGGATAATTTTTTTGTAAATCTTAATTTGTAAAATTTTTTAATTTTTTAAATTCTTTATTTTAGGCGTGCAGTGTTGAATACAAGCTTTTGCAATGACATAATGATTTATGGCAAGAGGTTTTACAATGATGTTTAAACAGATAAGGTCAAGATATGCTGCACATTTTTTTTTTAAATGAAACAAGCTTATTCGTTGTAAGGCAATATATGAACAATAAAGTAGTAAAGACATGCAAATTGCCAATTGATTAAGCTAGAGGTATATAAAAGTAAACATGCTGAGCCTATGATAGACTTATTCTAATTTTGGTACAAATCCCACTGGGTATGGATTCAATTGATGGTAAGATAAGGGAACATCACAGGTAGCCTGCATCTCTGCCCATATCAGATGGACTTTGAGTGGTAGAGGGTAAAAACAGGTGCAGAGTGGTACCTATACAAAGGGAAAGCAAACTGTAGTATATGTATGGTAAGTCTGGTACCAGCTTATGCCCACTCATTTAAAATAGATCTACTGGGAACACATTATGCTAGAGCTGCAAAAACATGAAACAACCAAGAGTCCTGCACTATTAAACAGGGTGGTGTGAGTGTTTCGGTCGGCATAGGGTCAACCAATACCGCAGGCTGGCCTCAGGCGGTCCATCTCCCTTCCTGCTTTAAAGTCATCGCTTGTTCTCCCAGATGTCCCTGCCCCTGATGACAGCCAGGTTTCGTGCAGATGGTCAGAGGGAGGGCTGCATGCTACCTTCCTGTGTGTCTTGCCTTGTGGGGGACCTAGTGGTGCCCTTTTGCTGTGTAGAAACAGGGTAGTTGGATAGACCCCACGAGTGTTTGGTGAGGCTCTGTGTGGTAGGGCTCTCCTCCGGCTTTGCTGGACCTTCAGTACTAGTCCACAGACTTTAGTGTCTATTTCTCTTCCCTTCCCAGGGCAGATAGTGTTATGTGGTGTGTGTCGCAGACGGTGGACTCCCCTCGGCTTGTGTGTTATATTCAGAGAGGCAACACTTCAATGGGCTCCCAACCCAGATGGGTGTTTAGCAGCATGGGTGGGCGCTTGTGCTTTAGGATTGCTCTGGGGGGGGGGGGGGGGGGCCGTAGCACCGCGCCTGCCAGGTCTCCTTTGTTTCCTGCTTCTGTTCCTGAAAACCAGACCTCATGCGTTGTTGCAGCTTTAGCCAGAAGTTTTCAAAGATTTTGTCTAGCCGTTGCAGGACAGCGTCCGTGTGGCTGCCCCGAGACTCACTCTCAGAGACTGCCGCCATCTTGAGTGTATAGGGGGCCACCAGGTTTTATCAAGAGGTGAGTGTGGCAATGATCGACCAGTGGGGACCGGGATACCCCCCACCGGTCCAGAGGGGGGTAGGAGTGGAGCTTATCTGCACGGTACCTTTAGAGCGGGGAAATCGGCCACCTTCCCCCAGCTCTGTTGCACGCAGGCCGCAACGCTCGTCCGCGGCCACCCGCTCGCCTGTATGCATGAGTAAGGGGTCTGAGGAATCAGCACTGTGCCCCCAACCAGTGTGGCTTGGTTTCGTTGCGATTGGGGTTCTGGTTGAGGGGGTTCCCCCAAAGATTATCAGGACGTGCGGGAGCTCACGCGGTGTGCGTCCGCTTCGTAAATCTTTATTTTTGAGGCGCTGAAGTGCCACAACAACAAAAGCAGGGATATTAGATAACACAATTATACATGTTGCATGGAGTCAGAGATGGTTCACAGAGCAGAATTATGCATAATTTCGATAGATCAGCCCAATTTTATAGTATAAAGATAGCATGCTAATAGGGATAATGTAACAGTATGGTAGTTCGTCGAGAGTGAGCTTAGTAGTCGAGCTGGGATATTACATGAGTAGAACCACAAAGTGGAAGAGTGTAGTTAGGATAGAGTAATAGAAGAGGTTAGCCCTGGGACTATACTCTTAATTATAGCTGCACTGCACATTTCATGACAAGATACCTAGCTATTCAATAAGTAAAATCATCGTAGAAAATAAACAGAAAAAGAAAAGGGAAAACACAGTGCCATGTTGGCAGGCATGACGGTATTTCTGTTTAAGATTGGCCTTGGCATGGAAGTCCGGTATCAGCCTATTCCCCTGATTTGGGGTGTGTAAAGGCTGTCTGGAAGCTTTTCGTGGCAGGAGCTGAGCTGGAATCCCTCCAGCCCCAGGGTATGTAGAAGTCCTGCATCCCGGTGGTACGTCGCCGCCAGCGGCGATGGTTCTTTAGCCTCCGTGGTAGATGCAGGGGAAATATGTCTCAGGCGGGCCTAATTCAGCAGATTCAGGTGCCCGGAGGGGGGTCTGCTCGCCTTCAGTTACCCCTTGCTATGCTCCTCCTCCCGGTTCAGACACAGTGTTACCTGCGCACGGACCTCCATTTTGCCCAGAAGCTTGCAAAGATCATGTCGACATTATGAAGTAGTTGCTCAAATGCGTCATGGAGGGTTATGGCAGTTTGTGTCTATCCAGTTTAATGTAGTTGTTCTCGTGTTTATAGCCTGCCCTGCAGGCTTTTTGCTGTAAACACTGCTTTTTCAGAGAGAAGTAAGTGTTTACATTGCTCCCTAGGTACACCTCTATTGGTAGTCACTCAGATAGCCACTAGAGGGGCTTCCTGGATCAGTGCTGCACATTGTTTGCCTATGTCCCTAGTGCAGCTGCGTGCGGTTTCTGTGTTGTTTTACCCGTGTCTGTGGATGGTGTATTGCCCAAAAGGTAGGTATGAGTTTGTCCCAGTTCACGAGGCCTGAAGGCTTCTAGGCACAACACTCTGTCGGACTTTGTTTGACCATTTTACTGGCAGTCCACAAATGAAAGGCATCTGGATGGTCCTCTAAGTCTCCCAGCAATTGTAGGTGAGTCTGGGTCATGGGGTCCGATAGACAGGTTGGAACTTAGAGCAGCAGAAGATGGTGTCCTAGCTGCAGTGGTGCAGACCCTGCCCACTTGGGAAACCTTTTCTCAATATATAATTTCTCTTAAAATATATCATATATATATACAACAATGTAAAATGTTACAAAATGAATATTAAATCTAATAATAATTAGTAAAAAGCTTATCCAACAATATTAAATCGAGGCCATCATTTTTACACATCAGTTGTATTTTTAATATAGAATATTTCTGCACAGGATTAACAAATAAATGAATAGTTTAAATCTTTAGGTGTTCTTGAAGAGCAGTCATTACTCAATATTCCTGTGTTATTTATTTCAGAGCCAGATATACATCCCATATTTCATATGCTGTATAAATAATAAAAAAGAAAAAAGAAAATGCAGTGAAATTAAGTGTGTAGTGAAGGAGTTAACGTTTAATCTAGAAAAACAGTGATATTGGCATTCTCATCTTTAATTCATAGTGTACTAACATTCTCTACAACTGCATTATGCATTTACTATCTATAAAAACAGGAAGGCATTAAAAATATGTTTGAAAGCCACAACACTAATTAGTTCGTAACCTGATTGAGATTTAATTGTTGAGGTAGCAAGATATGTATGAGAAAAAAATAGGCACGGTGAGTTTAGTATGAGGTATAATGTGAATACAGTGCTCCGTAGAGAACCAGCTAAACAGCCTTTTATATCAGGGAATAAAATTAATACATGCACCATATATTTTGGTTGCTCAGGCAGATGTTCTGAAAAATATTCTAGATTTGTCTCAAATACAAACATGTATAATAACTTTTAATACTTACTTCTACCTAGACAGAAAAGCTAACTTGTGAACATTGTTGAATTTTGTAGATTTACAAATTGTGACGTAACAATTGTGCAATCTTAATAAGGAGTTGTCACGGCACCCATTGGGTGCGACAACTGGGCGGCTGGTTCAAATACCTGGGTTGCTACTCCCATCTCCTCGCTCTATGTCCAGCATTTTTACTAATGCTGGCAAACAGTAAATTACAAGTGCACAGTTCAAAAACGTGTAGAATGACTAGATGCTCAAAACACATAGAGGGGATCCCCAAACCCACACCCAAAAAGATATACAAAATACACAAAATAGCTACGTCTACGTCTAGCTATGTTAGAGAAGTAATTCTATGTATTGCTACACCGATTGGGAGTATTTTGTATTTACTGATGCTACCTACTGTGAAACGGGGCCCATTATATAGCCCCACCCTCCTGCATCCTATTAGTGAAACAAATGTGTCACATGACTGTACATAGCCAATGAATGCCTTCCTAGGGTATTGTGGCATTAGTGCAGCGCAGTGTTGTGGTTTCTTTGGTGGTTAATCGAGAGTGTGTTATATTTATTGATTCTATTGTATTTTGACCACAGCTTTTATCTTGACTATTCTTCCTTCTGTATTTCTTGATATCTGCCTTGTCTTACCATTTACATGCTCTCTGTCACCTTGACCTAGGCCTGTTCTATACTATTCTACAGGGAGTGCAGAATTATTAGGCAAATTAGTATTTTGACCACATCATCCTCTTTATGCATGTTGTCTTACTCCAAGCTGTATAGGCTCGAAAGCCTACTACCAATTAAGCATATTAGGTGATGTGCATCTCTGTAATGAGAAGGGGTGTGGTCTAATGACATCAACACCCTATATCAGGTGTGCATAATTATTAGGCAACTTCCTTTCCTTTGGCAAAATGGGTCAAAAGAAGGACTTGACAGGCTCAGAAAAGTCAAAAATAGTGAGATATCTTGCAGAGGGATGCAGCACTCTTAAAATTGCAAAGCTTCTGAAGCGTGATCATCGAACAATCAAGCGTTTCATTCAAAATAGTCAACAGGGTCGCAAGAAGCGTGTGGAAACACCAAGGCGCAAAATAACTGCCCATGAACTGAGAAAAGTCAAGCGTGCAGCTGCCAAGATGCCACTTGCCACCAGTTTGGCCATATTTCAGAGCTGCAACATCACTGGAGTGCCCAAAAGCACAAGGTGTGCAATACTCAGAGACATGGCCAAGGTAAGAAAGGCTGAAAGACGACCACCACTGAACAAGACACACAAGCTGAAACGTCAAGACTGGGCCAAGAAATATCTCAAGACTGATTTTTCTAAGGTTTTATGGACTGATGAAATGAGAGTGAGTCTTGATGGGCCAGATGGATGGGCCCGTGGCTGGATTGGTAAAGGGCAGAGAGCTCCAGTCCGACTCAGACGCCAGCAAGGTGGAGGTGGAGTACTGGTTTGGGCTGGTATCATCAAAGATGAGCTTGTGGGGCCTTTTCGGGTTGAGGATGGAGTCATGCTCAACTCCCAGTCCTACTGCCAGTTTCTGGAAGACACCTTCTTCAAGCAGTGGTACAGGAAGAAGTCTGCATCCTTCAAGAAAAACATGATTTTCATGCAGGACAATGCTCCATCACACGCGTCCAAGTACTCCACAGCGTGGCTGGCAAGAAAGGGTATAAAAGAAGAAAATCTAATGACATGGCCTCCTTGTTCACCTGATCTGAACCCCATTGAGAACCTGTGGTCCATCATCAAATGTGAGATTTACAAGGAGGGAAAACAGTACACCTCTCTGAACAGTGTCTGGGAGGCTGTGGTTGCTGCTGCACGCAATGTTGATGGTGAACAGATCAAAACACTGACAGAATCCATGGATGGCAGGCTTTTGAGTGTCCTTGCAAAGAAAGGTGGCTATATTGGTAACTGATTTGTTTTTGTTTTGTTTTTGAATGTCAGAAATGTATATTTGTGAATGTTGAGATGTCATATTGGTTTCACTGGTAAAAATAAATAATTGAAATGGGTATATATTTGTTTTTTGTTAAGTTGCCTAATAATTATGCACAGTAATAGTCACCTGCACACACAGATATCCCCCTTAAATAGCTATAACTAAAAACAAACTAAAAACTACTTCCAAAAATATTCAGCTTTGATATTAATGAGTTTTTTGGGTTCATTGAGAACATGGTTGTTGTTCAATAATAAAATGAATCCTCAAAAATACAACTTGCCTAATAATTCTGCACTCCCTGTATATTATTAGCATAAAATCTGGCCATTCTAAAGTCCGGTAATACGGTAATACGCTTTACTATTTGGATTATATTTTATTTGTTAATTTAGGTTCTGCATGTTGAGTCTTAGTCATATCATGGACTCTGACATATTATTCTGTATAGATTCAAAGGTGGGAGGGGCTTGTGGAGTTGAAGTACTGGATGTGGGCCTTAAATCTTAAATCATCCTTAGATCTTCATAGATAGTGAAGGGGACAGGGGGATATTAGTGTTTAATAGTTTTTTTTACTTTTACTCTCCCTATTATGTCACAATTAGAGTTGAGCGATCCCGAACTCTAAAGTTCGGGTTCGTACTGAACATTAAATTTTTTGGACCCCGGACCCGAACACGGACATATCACTGTATGTTCGGGTTGGAGTTCGGTGTTCGGCGATTTAATGGCGCATTTTGAATTCTGCAAACAAGTTCATTAGTCGGGTGGCACTTCATAAATGAGAGTCAAACAGAAGCGTCAAATACTGCGGTTACATCGGAGTTTTAAAAAGTAAATCTGTTTGGTGCTAAAAAGTTCATTAGTGGGGTGCACCTCATATCTGAGAGTCAAATCGAAGCGTCAAATAGTGCACTTACAGCGCAGTTGTAAACATTCTTATTTTCTGGGTGCAAATCTGCTAAATAGTACATTTTGGGGCCTGCTCTTCAAATCTGAGAGTCAAATAGAAGCGTCAAAGAGTGCGCTTACAGCGCAGTTGTAAACATTCTAATTGTTTTGCTGCTAAACTGATAAATAGTACATTTTGGGTGTGCTCTTCATATCTGAGAGTCAAATCGAAGCGTCAAATAGTGCGCTTACAGCGCAGTTGTACACATTCTAATTTTCTGGGTGCTAAACTGCTAAATAGTACATTTTGGGGCCTGCTCTTCATATCTGAGAGTTAAATAGAAGCGTCAAATAGTGCGCTTACAGCGCAGTTGTAAACATTCTAATTGTTTTGCTGCTAAACTGCTAAATAGAACATTTTGGGGCCTGCTCTTCATATCTGAGAGTTAAATAGAAGCGTCAAATAGTGCGCTTACAGCGCAGTTGTAAACATTCTAATTGTTTTGCTGCTAAACTGCTAAATAGTACATTTTGGGGCCTGCCCTTCATATCTGAGAGTCAAATAGAAGCGTCTAATAGTGCATTTACAGCGCAGTTGTAAACATTCAAATTTTCTGGGTGCTAAACTGCTAAATAGTACAGTTTGGGGCCTGCTCTTCATAACTGAGAGTCAAATAGAAGCGTCAAATAGTGTGCTTACAGCGCAGTTGTAAACATTCTAATTGTTTTGCTGCTAAACTGCTAAATAGTACGTTTTGGGTTGTGCTCTTCATATCTGAGAGTCAAATCTAAGCTACAAATAGTGCGCTTACAGTGCAGTTGTAAACATTCTTATTTTCTGGGTGCTAATCTGATAAATAGTACATTATGGGCGTGCTCTTCATATCTGAGAGTCAAATAGAAGCGTCAAATAGTGCGCTTACAGCACAGTTGTAAACATTCTAATTGTTTTGCTGCTAAACTGCTAAATAGTACATTTTGGGGCGTGCTCTTCATGTCTGAGAGTCAAATAGAGGCGTCAAATACCAAAATAACAATATTGTAATTCGGGAGCAATACCCTCACAAGTCAAACTGAGAGGTCAGTTTATAGGGAAAAATTTTGCCTGGATACAATTCTAAAAGAATTTCAATATGTCCTTTGCAGACTTTACATGCTGAAAAAACACAGGTGCCAACTGCTGTGGCTTTCTGCAGTTTGCAGACCGGCAATGAGGGCAGGGTTGAGGAGTGGGTGGAAGATGATGTGGAGGATGATGAGGTCCTAGACCCCACATGGAATCAAGGTTGTGCGAGTGACGTGTGCAGTTTGGAGGAAGAGGCGCTGGTCGCACAAAGGCACCAGCACAGCATAAGAGGGAGCAGGGTGCAAAAGCGGAGCGGCCGTCCCCTAGCGCTCATCGGCATGTACTATCTTTAGCATTCCCACAGTTATCCAAGTAACAGATGGAGCGATAAAAGGAACCATAACACATTTAACGAGCCATTCGCAGTTTCGCTGTCCGGTGACTGGGACCCAGACACTGTCTGGGCGGCGGTCGGATGACTGGGACCCAGTATGCCTGATGTTGAAGTTAGGAGTCACAGTGTAGAATGGATTAGCAGGGTCTGGTGCAGGGTAACCGCACGCCTCCTGGTGTTGAGCATCAGCGTTTGTGCGGCCACATACCAGGACCCTGATGCAGCTTCAGTAAAAAGAGTACTGGATACCAGAAGCCAGCACCAGACCAGGATGCAACATTCACTGTAGCGGCTGTGCGCGCTTTCGCCGTTCTCACCCTGCTGCTAGCCTGTCTGCGTTGCAGCGTAACTTTGGCCTTCCCGCTCACCGCCTCATATGCGACATGCCCACAAGGTGGAACTCCACCGTGCACATGCTGGAGAGACTGTGCGAGCAACAGCAGGCGACAGTGGAGTTTCAGCTGCAGCACGCACGGGTCAGTCGCTCTGCATCATACTTGCCCTCCAATTGATCAGAGTTAAAGGATTTCAAGTGGACTCATTACAATTACAGGGCCTCTAAAGAGTCCTGTATTGTTATTTGTCGTCACTACCTCCCCGCGTCGGGAGTGGGTCATTTGCGCGCCTGCTGCCTTCCTTGCATGTGGTAGCCGTTTGTCAGAGTCCCTGTACAGAATTGAACCCTGATTCCCCGTTACCTGTGGTCACCATGGTAGGCGCAGTAAATGGCATCGAAAGTTGATATGGATTGACATACGAATGCGTCGTCGCCTTGTCGTTGGGGAGCACATTGAAAAAGTGCTCTTGCGTGACGAGCTGGGTGATCTTCTCCGGGAACTTGGCTTGATGGGAGTTGAGACAGTTCTGGGTGGCCCTTGTGATGCCACGGTGTATACCCAAATATATCAGAGCTGCTGCAGAAAGTGTGGGCCGTCTGTGCGTTCGGGGTTCTCAGCCTGCTGCTGCTCGCCTGTCTGCGCTGCAGCGTAACTTCAGCCTTCCCACTCGCCGCCTCATGAGACTGTGCGAGCAGCAGCAGCAGGCGATAGTGGAGTTTCAGATGCAGCACGCATGGGTCAGTCGCTCTGCGGAACAGTTTTCTTTTTTTACATTTCCCAATATTTTGGGGGCTGCTCCAATTAAAATATATATATATATATATAAATATATATACACATAAAAAACAGTGTTGGCTACCCCCTCCTCCTCCACCGCTGCTTCAACCGACACCGCCACGATCACCGCCTCCGCAACCTATGGGTCACTTAGTATAAACTATTTACACATTAGCAGAGGCTTGTGTCAGGGTACCTGAAGTCTCTACCTCCGAGAGAGACAGAGACTTAGACGTCCATCCGTCCGGACGGGCTGTTTCCTCTGTTCCTCGCGGTCCATCCGGTCACGTAAACGCGGGCCGCGAGGGACTCACTCCCTTTTCTAGCATGACGTCCGGAAACCGACGTCATGACGCCAACCCGGAACGACCTGTCACTCAATCCTTCAGAGACTAATCAGGACTCGTCGGAGGCGTGTCTACCCTTCCGAGCCAGGGTATTTAAACTTGCTTCTCCCATTTGCTCATTGCCCTGTCGTGGTTCTAGTCTGCCTAGTCACACAGTGCTCTTGTATTTTCTGTTATCCCTTTGGTTCTGACCTGGCTTGTTTGACTTACTCTGTTTATCTCTGTTACCCTTGACCCGGCTTGTTCCTCGCTTACCTGTCTTCTCGTTCCCTCGACCTCGGCTTGTCTTTGACTATTCTCTATACTCTCCGTACGTTAGTCCGGCCATTCTAAGGTCCGGTATACGTATCCTGTACCTGTTTGTACTCTGCGTGTTGGATCCCTGTCCCGATCCTGACAGCTTGTGAAGGCCTTTTCTCCATGCATCAGGAGTTGAGCATTTCTCCATGCATCAGGACTGCAACAAATGCACCGCAGGCCGTAAATGTTTCTTTTTTTTTATATGTCCCAATATTTTGGGGGCTACCCCAATTAAAAAAAAAAAAACAGTGTTGGCTAACTCCTCCTCCTGCACCGCCGCTTCCACCTACACTGCCACGCTCACCACCTCCTCAACCTATGGGTCACTTAGTATAAACTATGTACACAATAGCAGGAGCTTGTGAAGGCCTTTTCTCCATGCATCAGGAGTTGAGCTCAGTTTGAACAATGAAAGAGAATGCCCTGCACTCCAACCCTCTCTCAAATGGATAATTCTGTTGATCCTCCTGACAGCCATGCTTTAGATTTTAATTTATGTTCTTCCAAAGCTAAAATCAAAGATTCCATCTAGTGCTATTTTATGGCTCAGCTGTATTTTAAATGTTTATGTTATTTTAAGTGATTTCCCTATCCATATTTGTTTGCAGAGCACTTTTCTTACTCTTACCCCCATTTTACTCCCTTTTGCAGCTCTCTAGCCCTTTCCAGGAGTTTTTAAGAGGCATTTTTGTGCCGAAAAGTTCGGGTCCCCATTGACTTCAATGGGTTTCGGGGTCAAGTTTGGGGTGAAGTTCGAGCCCGAACCCGGACTTTTTTTCAAAGTTCAGCCGAACCCGCCAGACCCGAAAATCCAGGTGTCCGCTCAACTCTATTAATGAGCCATTAACAATGATCACAATGACATTGTTCTGATACCTTTTGACAGCACATTTGACATTGGTATTGAAAAACGTCCCTACACCACATGCTAACCAGGCAAACTTAGGATATCACAATCACTCTGAAGAAGAGTAATCAGCACAATACCAAGAACCATTTACCATTATCAAATTATACAAGCAAAAGGACTTGATAAATCACCAAAAATAATTTTCAGCTAACTAACCAAAAACAAAAATTAGCAAATGGTTTTGCACAGGAGCAGAAAACAATGCAAACACCATTTCTCAAGTTTATTATGTTTGAAATCATTATATGAACATTTCTTGGTTGATCAATGAAAGAAAATAAATTATAAACTGCTACAACAATATAATGCAATTATAATAATTATAATCCACACATACATATATTTTACTCAAAATGCATGATTTGGAAAACAACAGATTAAGGGAACACATGTCACCTATAATCACCACTAGTTTGTGATATAATTGAAAATCTTGCAATATCACCATTTTGTTTGTTGTTAAAATAACACTATAGTGATAGGAATACAAAAGTGTATTTAAAAACACTACAGTGTATCCCCATGGGAAGGGTTAAAAAAAACCTTTCATTTACTTACCCGATTCCAACACTGAGGTCCCTCTCTGATGGATCAGGATCCTCATCCAGTGATGTCATCGATGGGGAGACCTAATGTGAATGTGCTGAGAGCATCAATGCCTTCCTATGAGGTTTTTAAAGATGCTGGACATCCTCATCCAGTAAGTATAAGGACATCCAGCGTTGTTTCACGGACTAAAACTCTGTGAAACACCAGGAAGTGTCACTCAGACAGCCACGAGAGAAGGAGTAAACCCTGCAATATAATTATTTCAGATTCTCAGAAACTGCAATAATTAACATTGCCGGGTTTAGGGGACAAGGGCACTGCTCCCACACCACTTCAATGAGACTGGGTGACTATAATGTCCCTTTAATCTTGCAATTTAATTAATGATGATGGCAGAGTTTCAGTCAATCATTTTTTCTAAGTTAAGCAGCATTATCATTGAATTGCTGAAAACAATTTGATTTTACCATGATTTAAACACCAGCACTTGATAGAAAACATGGTCTACATGTCTGTAAAAAATATAATAAAAAAAAATCTCAAATGACAACATGTTTTAAAGGATTAAAGTCTGAAAAATATTTTAGTAATACCTTATGGCAATGTTTCTCAACCTTTTACAGAGAAGTACCGCTGCTAAACAAATTCCAAAGTACCCCAGCCTTAATAAAGTAATTTGACATAGTTACATAGCTGAAAAGAGACTTGAGTCCATCAAGTTCAGCCTTCCACACATATGTTTTTGCTGTTGATCAAAAAAAAGGGGAAAAAAAACATCCTGAAGCGCTTCCAATTTTGCAACAAACTAGGAAAATTTCTGTTGATTCAAATTCCAAATGAAATGTGTAGTCATATATTTCAGTTTCTCATATATTGGAGGACAAGCCTGATTAAAGGTAATAAAGAATATTGTTAAAATAAATATGACATAATGTGAATAGTGTGTATGTAAGGAGGAGTGTATGAACTATTGATCTAAAGTATAAAAGACATACATTGAAAATATAATACACACAAACAATTACACACAGATAACACTGACACACACATTTACACCTAGGGGTTACTGACACACACATGCACACATATTTACACCCAGGACACTGACACTCATTGACTCATCAACAGGCACACTCTCACTGATTTGACACACACTAACAGACATACTTACTGAAACACACACATACATTCACTGACAGACAGACACACACACACACTCACTGACAGACACACACACTCACTGATTTGACACACAATAACAGACCCACTTATGACACACACGCTAACTGATTTGACGCACACTGACAGATACACACATTCACTGACAGACACAAACACATTCTCTCACACACTCACAAATTAGTTTTTTTTTTAAATTAGTTTTATTTAAGCCCACCCAGTTTCCTTACCTTTGGGAGACATAGGATGGATTCCTTCCCTGGGTTCTAGTCTGAATTTTTTAGTGGGGTCTTTCCCATGGGGAAGCTGTCATTTTTATGATTTTCTTGCTCTGCACCCTAGAACGATATTTAGGCCGGAGTTACGTCATAACCAAGTGGCGGCATCAACGCAAGGTACATGAGGGAATAGTGCTGGAAGAGCACAGACATCAGCGCTCCCTCACATCCACCTTTATTCCCCCCTCCGGACACAGCGCGTTTGGACAGAGTAGGCACCTGCCAGCCTTAGCACACAGCTGGCCGCCTCCTGGGGGGGCAATAAGGAGGGTAGACGGACAACTTTTAGCATACCCACTGCTTGTTGGATACGTACACCCTGGGGTATACATACCACAGGTTAAGAACCTATGCCTATGCCATACTGCATATTATACTGCCAATATCTATTTGGTCTTGGCATCTAACAATGTGTCTGTTAGTTATGTATGGGATTAATCCTGATTACTATTATACATTTATTACATTGCTTTTTAACATTAACATAAAATTCTAAAATAAATATTTTAACAATAACAGCACATCCACTACATTTTTCGGTATGCTTTGAATGCTCCTGGTGTTATTTGAAGTGTTCAAAGATGTATCGAGCCCCGAGCAAAACTGCAATAGCCGTTTCTCACTTTGTGACTAAACTAAGCCGGCCAAGTGTTCTTTAATCAATTTCCAGTAGCTCATGTAAAAAGAAACATAGATTATTGCCCCCAGCTTCAAAATGATACAGAGTGCTTGTTAGTTCCTTGTGAATAACTCTGTCTTGAATGTTCTTAAAGTGGATTTGTCATCTACACAGCTTCTAGCACCATTAGATGTATTTGTCAAAACACCCTATGGCTTGTGTTGTTTTGCTGTTCAAGCAGTTTAATTGTTTTATAGCTGACTGATTTTAACCTTAGGCACTATTTTAGCAAATTCTGCATAACTATTCAACTAATTGATTTCCATTCCCGTAATCTTCATTCTGAGATTGTTAGAACCTCTCAAAAGAGCTGAACAATTTAACGCAATAGTTCAGCAGATCAACGTTTTGACCTATTCAGGTCTTTATCAAGATCAGAACAATGTGTATAACAAAAAGTGCATATTTATAAGTAAAAAGCATATTGATACAGAGTGCTTGTTAGTTCCTACAACATAGGTAATTAACTTAGGTTATTTCTTTATTATCTAGTTTTTTTGTTTCCTCTGTATTCGATCAAAAACATATAGATAGGTTTTTGCAGTTCTTTTGATTTATAATAGATTCTGCTATAAGCAGTTGGACAGCCTGTTGCCATAGATTGATTTTTCTAGGGATGTAAATATGTACAGCTTATGTGTAAATAGATTTTTCTCTTTGTATGATTATGACCTATCTAGTCAGTACAGGGTATTGACCGGTATACATATTTTTTTGTGCAACAGTATATATGTATTTTCTCATAGTCCAACAATATACATTACTATTAACAGTTTATAAATTGACTGCACTTAGTTATTATAATTTACTGCATTTAGTTATTAATAGTTATTGTTAGTTTCATTCATGTATTAATTATTATTCTATTTATTATTTTTTTGAATTGTAAGGAGATACATAATCTATTTAAGCTTATATAATGTATCAGCATCCTGCTTATTATTAGATGATTTAACCAATGATTATTATAAATGTATGTATGTGTAAAATGTTGTACCTGTGGGCTTTGGTTCCCTCCCCACCTTTAATAACACACTCAGCTCTCTGTATGTGGACATTTAAGTCTGTGTTACTTTAAAAAGTAAACAGTGATTTAAGTTATTAATGGTTAATCCCTTCTAGGAACAAAAATACATATTTGAGTATATCTCTTTGGAATCCATCTAATTCACAGAACTCTGTCCCGTACAGATATAGCATTTTCTTTTTTCAGAAGAGACATACATCGTGTTTATTTTACACACACTATACACTAGATTGTTTTTTGCACACTTCACAGATTGCATTTATTTTTTTGTGTCTCTTCTGTATTTCTTAAAATCCTCCGGTGTTAGAATGATAGTTTTACGGCTATACCTACTCACTTACTCATTATCACTTAGGTTGCCGAGCAACCGCTGTAATCACCGTGGGACGTAACGTAATGACGTCACCCGTGGCTCTTTCACACTTCCGGGTTTCGGTTGGGGAGGTTCTATGCACGCACCTGGTAAGTAAATATGCTTTTTTCTTATAAATATGCACTTATTGTTATACACATTGTTCTGATCTTGATAAAGACCTGAATAGGTCAAAACGTTGATCTGCTGAACTCTTAAATATTTGGACACAGTAAACTGGACATTGTTGTATATATATATATATATATATATATATATATATATTCTTTATTATGTCCACACTCAGGTATACATAGCCCATAAGACATTGGTAATTGTACAAGGGCTTATAGATGATAAAGGATAACTGTGCTGACTGTGGGTTTTTATACTTTTGTAGCATGCAACAGCCGTGTAAGTGCTTTATGAACGATTAGATTTATATCTGCTATAGACACGGCGATATTGAAGAGTAATTATAGCACAAGGGTACATTAAGTACTGAGTAATCGCAAAATGATTAACTTCCACAACCCCCCACCAGTTCCAAACAAGATATACCACTGGCCAATGTGGTATATTTTGTTTGGAACTGGTGGGGGGGTGTGGAAGTTGAGGAGCCAGTACAGCTGGACATATCGGGTCGTGGTCTAGGGAGGTGTCAAAGCCATGAACTTGATTGAGTTAACCACAAAATCCGAAAAATTGAAAGTCCATAGTTTTGGGACCAGTTCCAGCAAGAAAATATAAAGGAAAACAATAATTAAAGAGAAAGTGCAAGAGTCAGGTGATTGTTACGCTGGTTGCACTCTTGAATTCTGGGATGAATGGGATTGCACAGCCTAGCTGAGCCGGTATGTTGCCACTAGAGATATGGTAGTGCTTGTTTCTACTCGGTACATATTAGGAACAGGTAGCTCCTTTGTAAACAGTTCCCCAGTACCTTAGGGTGTGGTGGGAGTGGTGTCACCAGAGTAGGTGAGACCGACCTCGGGAGGGGTTGCTCTAATTTTTAGGACAGCGAGGCTGACAATTTTAACTTCTAATTTTACATGAACAGAAACTTTTGAAAAGTAAGCTGTTTTTTTTTTTTTTTCAGTGTTACCTTGCAAATTTATAACAAAAATATAGACAGCAATTAGGGTGAAAAGCAAATAAAATATGTAAATAACTTCAACAGACTATATGTAATATATCATCCTAAATAGACATCCCATATCTGTCGAGCGTATTGCCAATGCTCAGCGCGGCCCTTGCATATATGCATTGTCTGCTGGTGGATAAGCTGCCTAACAAAGATCTATATAGATTAGAAGAGAACATATGCAATATATGAACATTTATGAGTGTGGAGATTTGAGTATTATTCCCTGCATTCAGGAAGGACCTGCATATTTATATTGATCTCTTGCATATTTATGTTAACCCCTTAGGAAGTAAATGCAAACTTAGAATTAAAAAAAAAGTATGAGCTATACAAGGTGGCCCTGTCAATCCTCTGAGCCGTCTTAAACAATGCAGGTATAAGAATTTATAGATATGCTATTGCACGCTTAGGAGTTTCAAAACGCACTTAATAATAAAAAAAAAAAAAAGGACAAATTTGAGTTGCTTCACTGGAGCGGGTGATTTGGCGCCCTGTGTGAGAGAACTGTGCAGTGCAAGGCTTCCAGCTGCTCCAGTATGGCTGCGCCGTAGGTTATTACGGGGTTTGTGTGTGCTCAGTGGGTCAGCTGTCCCCCAAGCTCCTCCTGTCACGGCAGGTCCCCCTCCTTCCCCCCCAAGGCTTGCGTCCGTGCCCGCGGTAAGCTCCACCGCGCTGTGGGCACTCAGAGGCAACAGTTGTCTAGCTTCTCCCCCCCCTGTAGGATCAGCCAGGGCTCCAGCCTCCTGCACCTCCCCAGCTGCAGCAAAGCCCCCCTGGAGCTACAGTCCCGACTTGCCTCTCCCACCTCCGGTCTCATACATGGCGCCGGTGTGCGTCCCTCCGGCCACCGGTCCGCCGAGGGGCCCGCACCCTCTAGTGCCACAGGGCTCACAGATGTGGGGGCATATTCTCCGGACCACTCCTGAATCCAGAGGTCAGAGCCGGTTCCGTGCCGACCGGTCCGCCGCCTTTGGGGCTCAGTCGCGGGATCCTCCATTCTGGGGGCGGGGTTTTTTCAGCCTGGGCCTCTGTCACATTTGCGCAGGTTGCCCCTCGTTGTATTAACGTGGAGCGTCCATCGGCCATTTTAGCTCCATGTGGGCATACCTTGTGTGTCTGGCATGTCCCCATCTCCAGTTTCTGAAGCATGGACTCTTGGGCAGCGATCACCCCCCCCCCCCCCCGGACCGGGCCATTTCTCCTGCTTCTCCTCTTCCTGTTGCCTGCTCGTGTAGCGTGCCTCAGGCTTCTGGGGCTTGCTGTGCTCCGATGGCGTTGCCTGTCGGGTTGGTATCACGGCTCTGTGCTCCCGGGTGCCTCACCTCTTGATTGCTCATCTTTTCGTGGGTGTTGTGGTAGGTTTTGTGCCCGTTTGCATGCATTTTGTGACCCTTGTTGCCGGAGCCGGCAAGGATGGCTGCCGCTCGGCTCGGCGGCCCGGCCCCGCCCACGAAAAGTAAGCTGTTTTTAAAAAAAACAAAAGGATCAAACGAAAGACAACAGTTGGTGGGATTTGAGTCAAGTCGTGGTGCTTCTTTTCTCTCTGGGCATGTAGACAGCTGCTTTGTCTGCATTCCAAGGTTGGGGACAGGGTTGTTGCGCTGAAGAGTTGTTTTAGTTGGAGAGTCCCAATGCCATTAAAGTTGAGCCATCTTTGGGCTCTGTGGCCTTGTAGTGTTTTACATATTTTGTCACCCATAGGGTTCTAGGAGTCAACCATCTGTAGGTGATCCCTGCTGTATGGAGTGGTCTAGTAAGCGATTGCATTTCTTTGTGCCAGAGATGCGTGGCCCTGCTTAAGTCCTGGAAAAAGGAGAGTCTGCATGACTCAAATTCGTAGGTAGTTTTTCTGTGAAGTGCCGTCAACAGCCCAAGTTTATCCGACATTGTTTGGCACCGTAGAATGAGGTCCCATGGAGCTGCGTTAAAGGCCTGTGGCGATTTGGAGATTCTATAGACTCTGTGAAATAAGAAGGTTTTGGCCTGTCTCGCTGGCAATACTGCAGCCACTAGGCGCCAAATAAAGTGAGGTAGTTCCTCCAGCGGCACTGACTCATGGACCTCCCTGATCTTAATGTTCTTTCATCTGCCCCTATCGTCTAGTAGATTTACTTGTCTGGACAAATTAGCCTGTGTATCGTGTCACCCAGCTTGTGGAGGCCTTGCTTCAGGTCTATAATGACTTCTTCAGTTGCTTGAGTGCCTGCGGTCATGGCCTGCACCTCTGTAGTGAGCACCACCAGGTCTGTTTCCCACATCTGTTTAAGGTTGTGTTGGAGACCTGCCATAGTTTGTATATCCCTTTTAGTGGCAGGGGTGCAGTCCTTTGCTCCCAGCAAGGGCTCTTAATGTTGGGGACTTGGTAGAGGGCTGTCATGGGGGTCTCCCTCTTCTAAGGGGAAAGATGAGGCCTCTTGGGGAGTCGGGGCCTGCATTGCTCTAGGCGTCTGTAGCATTTGGCCTATGTCACGCTGTGGCTTCGAGGTGTGTGGGGTTTTTGGGATCTTCGACCCATCTCACCTGTGCTGTGTGGACTGGGTTGCTGGTCTTCCAGTCCAGGGCTAGAGCCCTCCTGCAATGTCCCGCTGCTGTCCAACCCCGTGGTAGGCCTTTCCACCTCGGCGTAGATTTTTTGTGCCTGGGAGTGTGAGTGTGCCTGTGAGTGTCAGAAAAAACAGCATCTGCAGTGCCAGCAAGATGCTCTGCAATCAGCGGTGCTATGTGAGACCTGTTATACAGCGTGATGCGCTTAATATTTAGCGGATTTGGTATCATTTTCTCAGAGCGCAGTGAAATGGCGTCTGCTCCGGTCCGGTGTCAGGCTCCACCCCCCCTATTTGTTATATTCTTACTTAACGCAAGATATATTTGTGACAGACCTCTCTGTCTCTGGATTACTGTTGCTTCACCTTGGTTCGTCTGTTTGTTCGGTTATTGCCCTGTCCGTATGGTCCCTATGTTTAATTCCCTTTTCACCGAAAGAAATACTGAATGGCGGGCCACCCAGCGGGGAAGTGTGCTGCTTGTTAACCTCTTGGCCTCATTAGAACATGGTGGTTAACCGCAGACACTTTCTATTGTCGAATGGTCGGCTGTGTGGTCGTCGTTCGTATAAACCAACATGTGGCGGCGGCCATCTGGGACATGCAAACACTATGTGAACACTATGTGAATCTATGGAACTAAAAACGGACACTATTTTCATACGAACATCGCTGAAGCCGCCGACCCTCCTTCATCTTTTCCATCCGTTCATACGACGCCGTGCCTTTTCGGTACATTACTATGCGAACAGAGCCACCCCAGATAGTTATCCCATGGAGCCCATTCGTATGACTAAAAGATTATGTGAAAGACTTTGGCTCTGTGGCGATTGAACTGTGTGTATAGGATCTGAGCGCTGTTTGGTGATATTGTACGCTCAGATCTAAGCTATCTGGGGATACATTGAATGTGTGAATTCTGTTCGGTAGTTTTGGAATTATGTATTTTTATGCATTTTTATTATCCTTGTAAAATGGTGGTTATGCTCTATCCTCGGAGATAATTGAGTTACTTCTAGCACTTAACCCAATTATCTCCAGGATGGGTCCTATACTGTCAAGGTGGGAGTGTTTATACCTGTAGTGTTGTGATTGGTTATTATAAGAATTTGTCCCAGTCTTCCACCAGGTGCCTTATAGGAGTGTCCCTGAGTGGAAGACCTGCATAAAAGCCGGGCATGTAGCCCATATTAAACAGATTCCTGCTTGACCCACAATACAGAGCCTTGTCTCGTACTTGGGGGGGATTGTTCGCGTGTTTTCCTATTCAGCGGTTAGGAGTGTTCGGTAGCTGACTTCGTGTTCGGGAAGGGAACATTTTTGGCGGCGTTAACCCCTTCTATACCTGGGGTGCCGTTACATTATTACACTATATTATGCTGTTTTTACATATCCCACTACCTCTGAGACTACAACTTACTCAAGAAATACATCAAGAAGCTACACTCTCCACTTAATTTATGTACTGGACCAGAATTGAGAGACTCTGGTTTGGGTGTTTCAGCTTGCCTTTCTACCTCAAGCATACGCGCTAGAAACCAAGCTTCTATATATTTGTAAAACTATATTTTGATCAGATGAATCAATACACATTTTTACACAAAAGCACCTTATTAGCTTTTGCAATGACTGACGAATATTCCATACTGTTGCCTAGTTTGTTATCTATAATTGTTTCCAAGTCATTTTCATGTGTTGTTATCCCCATTTAATGTATAAGTGGCTTGTGGGTTCCTTATTACAAAATGCATGGCTTTGCATTAATTTGTACTTAATCTCATCTGCCTCTTGCCTACCCAGTCGTCAGGGACAGAGCTAACATAAGGCGACACAGGCAGCCTTAGGGTGTACTGACTGGATTTAGGAGAGTGCACAGCACTCTCTTTCTGACGATCACTCTACGTCGCATAGCCAAGCCACAGTACCTATCTACAGCCCAGTTGTCACGTATCCTTCGTATCCATGTGGCAAGAACTGAGATAATTACCTTCTGAAGATTGAGGGGAGTCCCGCTCGGTGGTCTTCTGCCATGATGACTGGCTCTTGCGGCAATTCTAAGGCCCGGTAAGACGTTAACTATGATATTGGTAACAGAGAATTGTTGGCCATTATACTAGCTCTGAAAGAATGGCGACATCTTTTGGAAGGTTCCAAAAATCCCCTCCTGATCATAACTGATCACAAAAACTTGGCATACATTGGAGATGCTAAAAGGCTTTCTTCTAGACAATCTAGATGGTTATTGTTCTTGTCACGCTTTAGCTTTATCATCACGTACAGACCAGGTCCTAAGATCGTTAAGGCTCACGCCCTGTCTAGGCAATTTGACATAGAGTCAGAACAAGAACAAGAGACCTCCCCTATCGTTTCACCTGAGTGTATCATTGCCTCTACTGTCCTTTCTTTGTCTTCTCCTCTTCTTTGTGCTATCATGGCGGCTCAGTCTCAGGCACCTAGTGATAAACCTCAAGATGGATTGTTTATTCCATTGCTAGAAAGAGAGGATGTACTAAGAGTGTTCCACGATAATGTGACAGCTGGACATCCGAGTATTAATAAAACTGTATCTGCTGTCTCCAGATAATTTTGGTGGCCTTCTCTTAGAAAAGACATCAGAGAGTATGTGGAGGCTTGTACTGTTTGTGTGGTTTCGAAGGTTCCCCATAAACTACCATATGGGTTATTACAATCACTTCCTATACCCAGTGTTCCATGGTCTCATTTGTCTATGGACTTCATTGTGGAACTCCCGATTTCTAAAGACTATACCACCATCCTTATGGTGGTTAATTGCTTTTCAAAAATGGCACACTTTCTTCCCAAGATCTGGTTCATATATTTATACACGAAATTGTCAGATTGCATGGTATTCTACAAAATATTGTGTTAGACAGGGATTCCCGATTTGTGTCATGATTTTGGAGAGCATTTAACAAACAGTTGGGTATAGAATTGTCATTTTCATCTTCGCACCATCCTCAAACTAATGGTGTGGCTGAGAGGACCAACCAGTCATTGGAACTATATTTGCTATGTTTTATTAATGGCACTCAGGAAAACTGATCTGACTTGCTACCTTGGGCCGAATTTGCCAGGAATAATGCTACCCATAACTCATCTGGTTCATTTTTTGTCAACAACATTCGTCATCCTACTGTTCATCCTGCGGTGTTCTCCAACACTGTTATTCCTGCTCCGGATGAACATCTTGCATGTATACATGAGACTTGGACTAAAGTCCATATGGCTCTTGAAACTGCTGCAGCTCGTTTTAAATTTCATGCTGATAAGTGGCGTGGTGCCAACCCTGTTTACCAGGTGGGTGATCGGATACGGCTCCCCTCGTGAAATATCAGTCTCAAGGTTCCTAGCATGAAGTTTGCACCCAGGTTTATTGGTCCCTTTCGAATTGTTCAGAGAATCAATCCTTTTTCATATTCTCTTGCACTTGCGGCCTCCTTGTGTATACTTAATTCATTTCATGTATCATTGCTTAAGCCTCTTATCTGCAATATGTATACTGTCCCATTTGTTACTCCTCCTCCTTTGGTTATTGCTGGATGGGAGGAGTACGAAGTCTCCTTCATAACTGATTCTAGGTTTTCTCATGGTTCTTTGCAGTACCTGGTTCGTTGGAAGGGTTCTGGGCCTACCAATTATTCTTGGGTTCCTGCTTCTGATATACATGCTAGCCGCAAGATCCGTTCTTTTCACACCAAATTTCTTCTCAAACCTGGTTTTGCCCACCCGGTGGACGGTCTTCAAGTGGAGGGGCGGGGGAGGGAGGGTAATGTCTCGTATCCTTTGTATCCATGTGGCAAAAACGGAGATAATTACCAGATCAGGGGGAGTGCCCCTCGGAGGTCTTCTGCCATGATGCCTGGCTTGTGTGGCATGTCAGTGCACGCTGGCTGCTGCGGACCCACGCAATTATATAGCCCCACGTCCCTTCCAAGGTAAAGACGACGTGATACTATTCTGCGTGCAGGATCAATATATTCCTGACACCGGTATGTGAAAGAGAGACAGAGAGGGCGAAGGGAAGGGGGAGAGGGGGATCAAAAGAGACGCAGAAAAAAGACACATACACAAAGGCAGGGTGGGGGGAGAAAGAAATAAACATAGAGCTTTGGGGAGAAAGAGCCATACAAACGGACTGGGGAGGGGAATGGGACACACAAACAAGCTGGGGTTTAAATGGCCACACAAAGGAGCTGAGAGGAGGAAGAACCATGGAAAAGAGCTTTGGGGAAAAAAGAGCCATACAAAGGGGCTATGGGTGAAAGAGACACATACAGGGGCTTGAGGGGAGAACGAGACACACAAAGGGCTAGGGGAATAAATAGCCAGACAATGGGGCTGGGGAAAAGAAAGCTACATATAAAGATCTGGAGAGGTAATGGGTCACACAAAAGGGCTTGGAGGGGTTAAAAGAGCCACCTAAAGGGTGGAAAGTCACACAAAGTCACTGTGAGGGAGAAAGAGCCACCATCAATGGACTGGAGTGGGGAAAGAACCACACAAAGGGACTGGAGGTGGAGAAAGAGCCACACCAAGAGGCTAGGATGAGAGGAATAGACACATAATGGGGCTAGCGATGGAGAGATACCCACACAAAAGGGCTGGGTGGGAGCACAAAGGAAAATGCACAAAGGGGCTGGTGGGATAATCAAAGGAACAAAAGGGGGGTAAGACACACAAAAGAGGTGATAAGATACATTAAAGGGGAAGAAGATACACTGAACGGGGTAAGAAATTCAAAAGAGGGGACAAGAAACACAAGCATCAGGGACTTTAAGATAATTTAAACATCTGCCCTTAATCAGCCGGCCTGTGTGATGAACAGGTAGCCTGGCCTGCCTTTATGCAAGGCTGACCTTGATGCAATATTGTCACTGTCCCACTCTCACCCACGGGCATACTGATTCTCTGGACACTGGAGTTGTGAGATATGCCATGTTGCTTAAAAGAAGTTGATATTTTGTGATATTGGACATACTTATGTCACTCTCATAGCAGCATGATGCTAACGTATCTTACTGTTTAGTGTTAACATTCATTGTGCTACCACAGCCACAAGTCTGTAAATGTTTTCACTGCTTACATAATTTAAGATTCAAGAGTACTGTTTTCTGTTTTTAATATGAATGTTCTCACCAGAGAATGCCATTGTATAGGCACAGCTGGAATCACTTCATGCAAAATAAGCATGAAAACACATTTCACTGTATATGTGCTGTAAAATCACAAATCTTGCTTAAATTGCTTAAATTCTAAATGTTTTGCATTGTATTATTTATTGTTCCTTATGAATGCGTGCTCATTTAGATTTCCACACTTGTTTTCTCATCACAGCTACAGCTATTTGCATATCAAATTCTAATCTTTCAGATCACGTGTTTGTTTGCTATATAACATGTTTCTGAACTCTGTGCTAAATATTACAATATGTCACACAAGAGTTACGAAAAAAGCTGTTTGTGTTTCTTTCTTCCACTTTCTGTTATTGTTTCTTTGGTTTGCAATAGGTAAATTCAGGTCAACATTATTCAGTGTACTTACTCGAACATGTGAGAGATGGTCAAGATAACACATAGAATTGTTAATAAATTTCTACTGGACTCCAGCAAATGGATAATATTATGGATAAGTCACACATATTCAAGCAACATTGTAACTATGGTTATTTACCTGCTAAAATGACCCCAAAATTTAATAATTGTTACCTGTAATTAATGTTATTGGCCTTTAGTCACAACATGTACATTGGTTATTAGATTAGTTATAGAATGTATGTATATATTCTTCCCCAGCCCCTCATAAGCTAAGACAGAGAACCTGGCTGTGAGTATTATGGCGCATTTGACGGTTCTTGCAATTTTAGCTACATGAAAGCAGTGTACAATCGTAATAATACAGCTAGTCAACTGAGCTTGGGACACTCCAGCAATGGACCATGGTTCAGTCAATGTACTGAGCACTAGACTTTCCTAGGGCCAGATTTACCATCTCTGCTGTCCCAAGGTAAGTTTCCACTATTAATCTTGGTGTATGTCATTGGATGAATATGATTAGTTTGGGGTATGGGATTGGATAGATGAATGTAAGTAGTTTGTGGTATGACTCTATTCATAAACACATAGGACACAATGTCACACATTTAGACGGGAAGAAAGGAGATTTAGTTTAAAGCAAATGAATGGGTTTTGTATACAGTAAGAACAATAAGGATGTGGAATTATCTGCCTGTGGAAGTTTGTTTGTGCACTGTGTTCCCATTTCTCATATGTCCCTTTTTATCTCTCCCCAAACCACTCTATTAATTAATCTCTCCTTTGCATATGCTCCCTTTCTCATTTTGCCAATTATGCAGAGGAGCCCCTTAACACTTCCATTTTCCAAATGTTTCCCTCTTCTTGTTCCCTTTTCCCACATTTGTTCACCATTTTTCCCCATCCCTCACTTGTTCCCCTCTTCTAGTATTGCCTTCACCTTAACATGAACTCCTTAGTTATTAAGAAGTTACAGAACTGCTTTAACCTTAACATGAACTCCATAGTTGGCAAGAAATATTACGGTTTTGTTTTAGTTTGACTTTTTATCAAGTAGATGTTAGATCCTCCATAATAAATAACAGTCGCCATAGCAATGTCATCTCAATGAAGTTAGCACTGCCTTAGTTTAACACAGGGCTACTCCTCTTTGGTTTCTGGCGATGCCATAGACTTCAATGAGGAAGATAGTATAGTATATAGTACAGAAAAAGAGCTTAGAATTATGACAAGCACAGATAGAGGTCAACCAATATCAATTCTAGCAGGGAAAGTGAACCCTTTAAATTTGCTTTCACAACAAGGTTCAATACCCATCATAGGGAAATAAAAAGATCTATAAAAAAACATTGGTCGATACGTTTGAATGACTCTATATTGGGGAACATGTTGCTCCAACATCCATTGATGATAAATAAGAAAAATATAAATTTGAAAATCATGCTAGCACCCAGTTACATCAGGGGCAAGAAACTAGATTAAAAAAATTATCATAAAGAAAGGTTTCAATGGATGTTGGAGCTGCAGGGCATGCATTTCTGTATCAATTAAATTTATTTTACTACTTTTAGTAGTTTTACCACAGAAGAGGAGTTCCCTATTCGTACAGATATTGGCTGCTGCACGGACTTTGTTGTTTATTTACTGCAGTGTCCATGCAGTAAACAATATGTAGGACGCACTAAAAGATCATTAAACGTTCTAATTATGGAGCATATTAACAACATTCGAAAATGGCTCACAGCCCATTTGGTTCCAGTCCACTGTATGTCTAGTTTTTAATATTAAACAATATAAATGTTTGGGTATTGAACAAGTCCTCCCTAATTGGAGAGGAGGAGATAGGATTCAAAAATTATCCCAAAGAGAAACATCCTGGATACATAGGCTGCAGACACTGGAACCAAATGGGTTGAATGTGGAGATCGATTTGATATGTTTTTTATAAGAATTTTTTAGGGTTTTATTCAAAGGAAGTCCATTCTCAACTTATCATCAACATTTGTTCCGTTATTTTTCAATTGTGAGTGCACCTTTTTCTTTTCACAATGTTGGATATTGGATAAAGAATAGTTGGCCAAGTGATAGATAACCAAAAGTCTGAGGGAACAGATAAGGGGGTAACCCTAGTGAAATTGGTAGCGAAAAAGGAAGAAAAATATGTCCCTGATTAAGTATATAGAAAGGGGTAATAGCTAGCCGTGCTTCTAAAAATCTCGAAGATACTTTATTGTGGATACCAAAAAACACACAATAAACAGACAAAAACCCTTGCTGTAACTACCTGACTCAACAAAGGTCAATTGCAGTAGTCTACACAAAGAGCACACATATGCAGGGTTGAGGGAGTGAGGGATAACACATACAAGTGAAAAGATAAACTGATTTAGTACAAATAGCTATAACATTATTTGGCAGTGTATCAAAAATATATCTAGTACACTGAAATGTATCCAAATTGTATTGTTAAGCTATTGTCATATGCTGAGCAATCAGCCAAAACTCAGTATATACTTATCACATAGACTCATAAATAGAGAGATTGAGTTGGCAGAAACTCAAAAAAGCCCTTTTGACGTTTGCTTAAAGGACCACTAGTGCCAGGAAAACATACTCGTTTTCCTGGCACTATAGTGCCCTGAGGGTGCCCCCACCCTCAGGGACCCCCGCCCGCCGGGCTCTGGGGAGAGGAAAGGGTTAAAACTTACCTTTATTCCAGCGCCAGGCGGGGAGCTCTCCTCCTCCTCTCCGCCTCCAATCCTCCCTGTCGGCTGAATGCGCATGCGCGGCAAGAGCTGCACGCGCATTCAGCCGGTCGCATAGGAAAGCATTTACAATGCTTTCCTATGGACGCTTGCGTGCTCTCACTGTGATTTTCACAGTGAGAATAACGCAAGCGCCTCTAGCGGCTTTCAGTGAGACAGCCACTAGAGGATTTAGAGGCTGGCTTAACCCGTATATAAACATAGCAGTTTCTCTGAAACTGCTATGTTTATATAAAAAATGGTTAAACCTAGCTGGACCAGGCTCTCAGACCACTTCATTAAGCTGAAGTGGTCTGGGTGCCTAGAGTGGTCCTTTAACTGCGACAGTAGATAACAATATGTACCAGTGTAGCTAAAATACGTCTGATACACTGGAATGTATCCAAATAATATAAATAGTATCCTATTTTATTGGGCAATCAGCCAAAACTCAGCCTATGATCATCACAAAGACTCAGAAATATAACATAGAGGGAGGCTATTAGCAGTAGTTTTCAGTATTAGTGTGTTGTCCGATCTATGGATATAGGAATGTTAATTAAAGAGAACCGTGCAGGCACCCGAATGCCTCAATCGGCGTTTGAACTGGAGATAGGATCTGACTCGGCTGCTTGATAGTAATGGGATTCCTCTATATGTACAGCGATTGTATTATAGAGCTATAGAAATTCCTAACAGTAGTGTGCAAATAAGGTGCTCCAATTGGCGATGTATCGCTCATCAATTGAGGATAGATGATAAGCTAGAGACTCATGACTAAGAATAGATAGTAGAAAGTAGGGCAGCTGGTATAGTGCCTTCATGGGCACCTTGTACAGAAAGGCAGTATAGAAATAGAAGATCCTAGTAACTGAGTAGAGAGCTCAACAGTTCCTAATGGTCAGGTGCTGCAGATTCTAGTTAGCTGTGATGAGTATACCCTGATCGGTATCTAGTTTACCCGTTTTTCAGAGATGGCTGTCAACCATCTGAGTGCCCAGGATACCTGAATGGCTGTTTGATATAGCCGGCGGTAAATACTAAGCCGCAAGTGAGGTACCGTGGGATACAGGCAACCAATTGAGATGTCGAGTGAGTGTCAAACCCGATGCGCGTTTCGCCTGGCTTAGAGGTTCATCAGTGGGAACTGACTCCCCGGTCTGGCTGGGTTTAAATAGCCTGCCCCTGAGTCTGTTTGGTCACGTTTTGGGTCAGGGGATGTAATAAGGTACGGTGGCCGAGATGGCTCAAAAGGAGAAAGGATTAGGAAAGCTCGTAGGTTGAATACATAATACCGACATTCAAAATGTTCGGAATATTTTGATACGGTTTGCTCATAATGCCAATTGATAGAGATGTCAAGAAAAATTGGCATGATATTAAGGAGTTCTAGTAAAGAAGAGGAAGTGTCATTCATCTTTGCGATTAAGTGCAGGACGTTAGCATTGATATGTGTCTGCTTTAATAAATTGAATACCGGTATGAAAAAAGCAGTCAATGTCAGAATTACCAGTAAGGTGTGAATCAAGTTTATACAGGCTAATATAACATTTGCTGTATTGTGATATGATAAAGTTTTTGGTATAGTTATAGTGTACTGCTGTAGAAATAATAACTGTCATATAGAAAGTAATGACATAAAAGATGTATCAATGTTGACTTGGTGTGGTGCCAATTTAAAGGTGAATGTTTTCTAGTAATATTGTTAATCCTGACCTGTGTTGTCCAGGTGATGATGAAGTCCTGAGTAAAATAAAATAAAATAAAATAAAATAGAGAGACTAAATGATAGCTAGGTATATTGCCAATTTAATTATGTATGAATGGTGTGTAGTTGAATTCTTCATTAAGACCTAGGGGAGCCAGGGTCTTAAATGAGACAATTCATTGAGATCCTTTTCTAAGTAAAATTTTATTAAAGTCACCCTTCCTTGGATTAGGCAGCAATTTTTCAATGGCCTGAAATCTCAGGTTGTCAGGTTTGCCATCATGGAACTTAAGAATATGTCTTGCTACCGGGGTGGGTGTGACAGTATTATTGATAGAGGTTATATGTTGTAGAATTCTGCGTCTAAACTGCTGAAACGTTTTGCCAATATATTGAGCTCCACAGCTACAGATGATCAGGTAGATCACTCGTGTAGTGCTGCAGCTAACCAGGGCGTGTGTGTCAATACTGATATGAGTTTGAGTAGATGTGGTTGATTTTGAGGGCAAGATATACTGGCAGGCCTTAAAATGCCCACATTTGTAAGTTCCCTTAGTGTTTGATAACCAATTAGTAGGTGGTAAGGGAGATGCCAGGTAACTATGGACAAGTTGGTCTTGTAAATTGGTTGGTCTACGTGCAGTTAGAAGTAGATAATCTGGTAACACATTTTGAAGTACTGAATTGTGTAGAATTATTGGCCAATTTCTCTTGAGAATCTTGGACATGGGTCCCTAGCCTTGGTCAAAAGTAGCGATGCATCATGGGGCCTTAGATTTTGGTTAGGTGAAATGAAGGCTGAAGTTTCTGTCAATGTCACATACCCGATGAAAGGTATGTTTAAGAACATGGTTGGGCTGACCACCGAACAGGGCAGACGTGCTCTGGACGAGCTCCCAAACACCAAGCACTAAAACAAGCATGAAACGGGATACTAAGTGCTCACCCTCCCACAAGGTGACCCACTGGACTGGGGAGACCGGCCCGAACCCGGAGACACGAAATTCGATGTCCAGGGTAACCGGGCACCACATCGGCAGATCGGGGCCTACCGTGGGAGGCGGCGGAGAAAGGCGGCCGCTTTCCCGCCGGACGCACGCAGCTAACAGCGAGCCTGGTGAGCTGCCTTCCCCCCCCCCCCCCTATGGACCGGTGGGGGATATCCCGGTCCCCGCCAACCGGTGCACCCCGAGCCCGGCATCTCCCGCACGAGCCAGCGACACCTCCAAGCACCACGGGGGAAGGGGCACCCAAAATGGCGGAAGCACGTAACTCGGCCATGCTAGCCAGACAGAGGCCTACTAAGACGGACTACCCAATGCTGGACTTACCGGCCGGGCAGTCAGCAGGGAGACCAACCAAGTGAGACATGGCCCAGATGGCAACTCAGCAAAGGCCCAGACCAATCGACTCAAACGTCCATCCACCAAAGCAGAGCTTGGAGCAGTTTGACGAAATCTGTAAAAGCTTCTGGACGACACTCTGCTCCGAGGGAATGACATACGGCCAAGCGGTGAGAGTGGTAGCAAGGCTGATCCGCCCGGACACCCGGCGCCGTCACTACGACCCCCGGCCGCAAGCCCTCAGAACGATCTCCAGGCCTCTCAGAGACAAGAGACCGATAAACCGGGAAATGGCGCCAGGAGGCCCAGATATGAACACTCACGCACGCTGGAGCCTAGAGCAAGCCACACGCGCAAGCAACCCACAGGACCAAGGCCTCAGGCACCAGCATGGCGCACCTATGCCCCGTGGGTTTACAGCCTCCAGCCGGGTCACAAAACAAGACCACACTACACAGCCTACGGACAAAGCCAGTTTCCAATGCGGAGACGCCATCAAGGTGATACCTGGCGGGGTAACGGCTTTGCCGCTGACAGGGGTTGGCTGAACTTTCCCTAGGGACTGCCATATGACTAACCACCCTCTCCGACGACCAGATGAACAATCGATATGTACCACGCATTGACTTTTATCTTTATAATTTACAGTATGATTTTCCTTTTTTATCTCTCACTATTTGTGTTCAAATGTGTGTAGTCTAAGCAACTTGTTAATGTTTTAATGTTTAACTTTTACGCCACAGCTGAAGCGTGGTTCTACTATTTACAATCATAGCACAACTTCTATGACCTTTCGGTAGACAATACTGTAACTGACCGACACGAGCATGCTAGGCATAGGCCTTAATACTATAACTCAGGATGCCATACTAACAAGTACCAACGAGGTCAGTGCCGCTACCCGTGTTCTGCCTGCAACTATTGTGTAACCTGTGTTTTACTCACCCATGTGTCACCAGACGCCTGACTAACATGACTTAGCGAGTTACCAATCCGGATCTTTTGATCCTTAGCATGTATTTTCAAACTGAAGTTTAACTACAATACATGTAAAAAAATGAGGCATAGAAAATCTGGAAATGTAATCTAACTTTGTGTATTCATGTACCAACCCTATATTGTAAATCGCTTAAACGTTTCCTCCTTTAATAAAAGAAAGATTGACTAAAAAAAAAAAAAAAAGAACATGGTTGGGGTACCCCAGTTCCTTAAAGCGAGATTTTAATATTTTACATTCATTGTAGAAAGTCTGATCTTCCGAGCATTTACATCTTGCCCTCAGGTACTGGCTCTAAGGAATGGAAGCTTTTCATCTGTAGGGATGGTGGCTCTCCCAGTGGAGCAAGCTGTTAGTAGAGGTTGCCTTTCTAAACAGTTCAGTTTGGATAGTTCCATCCTGTTGCAGCAGGATTTTTAGGTCTAGAAATACCAGTTCGTGTTCGTCAATTACGTGCGTCAATTTTAAATTGATATCGTTGTCATTGAGGGTTTGGACAAAATCCTCGAACATGGGGACGGATCCTGTCCAGAGGAGCAACATGTTGTCAATGTATCTATGCCAACTCAAGATGTACTGATGAAAGCGGCTAAATTTAGGTGTTGTGATGACATGTTGCTCCCACCACCCCAAAAACAAATTGGCATAGGTGGGTGCACAGGCCGTCCACATGGCGGTGCCGGAGATCTGCAGATAGTACCGACGATTAAAAGTGAAATAATTGTGTGTTAAAATGAACTCAAGAGTAGCTAAGATGAAGTTTTTCTGTAGGTCATTGTATGATGTGTTGTTTAGAAAGGATCTGCATGCCCTTAACCCCATTTCGTGGGGAATGTTGGTGTATAATGCCACCACGTCCAAACTCGCTAGTTGTGTATAGGGTGGAACTGTAATTTCCTGTAGTGTCAAGAGAGTGGACTTGGTGTCCTGTAGATAAGATGGTAATGTTAATACAATTGGGTGCAGAATTTTGTCAATGTAAGGCAATTATTCCCAGATACAATGGGTCTGCCAGGAGGAGGTCGGGGGCCCTTATGTATCTATGGCAAACAGTAAAATGTTGCGATAGTTGGATTTTTTTTTTAAATTCTTTATTTTATTTGTGCTTGAGATGAACAGCCATGTCTGCACTGCCACAACAGCTGGCGCAGGCATATATAAAGACACACGATAACATTAGTAACATTGCACAGTTTTTCTTATTTTTCTCAGAGTAGGAAATATATACCATAGTTAAATAAGGCAAACTAAGAGCTAGGCATAACGAGTAACCAGACATTGCTATCATTTTGTGTATGTGTACATCATTTGAACTAGTTGATATATCAGTAAGCGAATTGTAATAGACATACTTGCAGTCAACCTGGCTAAGGTGCCTAATGTGTGTAATAGAGGATTAAGCTGGTATAGTGAGTTCTGAAGCTTAAAGTGTAACCATGCTGGGTCTAAGTGGTACGCTATGTGTATTATTTCACCTTGGCTGGTCTAACTTGCATGAACTGGTAGTCGCTTTGCAGCGTTGCAGCCCTCCATCGCCGCCACTGCCAGCGGCTCTTTCATGTTCCCCTCTCTGCTTGCCATTGGTGTTGCTCGTTGGTGGGGCAATTGAGCGCTCTCATGATGGTTTGCGGTGTAGGGTATGGAGGTCGCTGGCTTCTCTGACCCCCTGAGACTCTGTCCAGAGGCCCAACTGGTTGCGTACGTGGCGTCCGCCATCTTGTGTGCTGCGCCCGGGGCTTCAAACGGAGTGGTTGTGTTGCAGGGCCTGGATTGCTTAGCCACTGGGTGAGGACCGGGATCACCCCCACTGGTCCGTAGGTCTGGTGTTGGGTCTCTGGCTGAGTGCTGTCAGGTAGGATAGTGGGGCAGCGGCCGTCCACCCCTCTCACCACTGGTGAAGGCCTCAACCGGGTTGTCAATGACCTCACCTCCAGGGGACTGAAACTCGTGGAGCCGGCCTCACCCTGGATCCAGCGTCTCCTTGTCACTGAGGCCCGTTGCTGTCGGTCTATGGTTTTTCATGTTTATATGCTTTAAAGGTTGGTGAGTTGCAGGAGCTGATCTCACTTGCGACCGTTCAGCTCGGCGGTCCGGCCCCGCCCCCCGCGATAGTTGGATTTTTATGTGGTAATAAGAAACAAAATTCATCTTGGCTAATAACCTATTGGGTTAAAGCATCATTAAGAAGTGTATCAAGCTCACCTACATAGTTCTTAGTAGGGTCCGAGGGGAGAGTTCTGTGCACTCAGATGGTTGACAGACATCTCTGCAAAACGGGTAAACTAGATACCGATCAGGGTATCCTCATCACAGCTAACTAGAATTTGCAGCACCTGACCATTAGGAACTGTTGAGCTCTCTACTCAGTTACTAGGATCTTCTATTTCTATACTGCCTTTCTGTACAAGGTGCCCATGAAGGCACTATTCCAGCTGCCCTACTTTCTACTATCTATTCTTAGTCATGAGTCTCTAGATTATCATCTATCCTCAATGTATGAGCGAGATGTCGCCAATTGGTGCACCTTATTTGCACACTACTGTTAAGAGTTTCTATAGCTCTCTAATACAATTGTTGTACATATAGAGGAATCCCATTACTATCAGGCAGCCAAGTCAGATCCAATCTCCAGTTCAAACGCTGATTGAGGCATTCGGGTGTCTGCACGGTTCTCTTTAATTAGCATGCCTATATCCATAGATCGGACAACACAGCACTAATACTGAAAACTACTGCTAACAGCCTCCCTCTATATAATATATCTGAGTCTTTGTGATGATCAGAGACTGAGTTTTGGCTGAGTGCCCTATAATATAGGATACTATTTATATTATTTGGATACATTCCAGTTTATCAGACGTATTTTAGATACACTGGTACATATTGTTATCTACTGTCGCAGTACAGCAAACGTCAAAAAAGCTTTTTGATCGTTTCTGCCAACTCAATCTCTCTACTTATGAGTCTATGTGATAAGTATATACTGAGTTTTGGCTGATTGCTCAGCATATGACACTAGCTTGACAATACAATTTGGATACATTTCAGTGTGCTAGATATATTTTTGATACACTGCCAAATACTGTTATAGCTATTTGTACTAAATCGGTTTATCTTTTCACTTGTATGTGTTATCCCTCACTCCGTCAACCCTGCATATTTGTGCTCTTTGCGTAGACTACTGCAATTGACCTTTGTTGAGTCAGGTAGTTACAGCAAGGGTTTTTGTCTGTTTATTGTGCGTTTTTGGTATCCACAATAAAGTATCTTTGAGATTTTAGAAGCATGCCTAGCTATTACCCTTTTCTATATACTCAATCAGGGACAGATTTTTCTTCCTTTTTCGCTACCAATATTGTGTGTAACAGTACACACTATGTTGTATTTTGTATATATTGCATACAGGGTCCACAGTCAATACCATTACTGAAAAGAGGCCCAATATACCAACACTAAAGGTAAAATATATTACTGGGATTTTGAGCTGTCACCTATTCTTTTTCAATTCACTATGGATCAATGTAAGACGATCCATACTCAATCAGAGACAGATTTTTCTTCCTATTTCGCTACCAATATTGTATATTGGTTACAACAGTACACACTATGTTGTATTTTGTATATGTTGCATACAGGGTCCACAGTCAATACCATTACTGAAAATAGCCCCTATATACCAACACTAAAGGTAAAATATATCACTGGGATTTTGAGCTGTCACCTTTTCTTTTTCAATTCACTATGGGATCAATGTAAGAAGATTGAAAACTGTTGATTCAGATCCAAGGAAACACCTACTCCGCGATGAATGATCAGGATAACGGGCACCTATATATAGGGAACTTTGGAGGGTGGGAATAAGGTGGAATTTTTTACTACATATTAATTGTTTGTTTAATTATGTAAGGTCCCTGAGGATGTTCTTGTTATAGAACAAAACGCATAGGACCGGACGTACAATTTTATCTTTATCAATTTTTATTGCCAAATAAAGTAAATTTGTTTTCCTGATTCCTGCTCCTGTTCCTTTTGGAGGGTGGGAACAAGGTGGAATTTTTTACTGCATATTAATTGTTTGTTTAATTATGTAAGGTCCCTGAGGACGTTCTTGTTATAGAACGAAACGTATAGGACCGGACGTACAATTTTATCTTTATTAATTTTTATTGCCAAATAAAGTAAATGTGTTTACCTGATTCCTGTTCCTGTTCCTTTTGGCTTCTGATACTAACGAGAGGATAAAAAGTTTATTTTATACCCCCACTGCTATCGGGGGAGGCACCTATAAGGCGATCTCACAGTCTACATCTTGTGAGTGTTACCAATAACGTGTCTATTTGATACATTTTAACTGTATTACACTATGTATTTTAAATTTTTTTTTCAGGTTGTACAGCCGTATCCCTTTTTATTTTTATCTATATTCACTCAGTGATATGCTACCTATCTGGGAAGGTTACCTAAGGAAGCTGTAACATTATTAAGTTACGTTTTGTTTACTTTTTTCACATATTTGTTTGCTGTATATAGCACTTTTGTGTGTGTTTTTTTAGTATTCAACGAGGAATCCCCAGACTGGTCTCACTAGCTTCCTATTCACAAAGTTGTGAGAAAAAATGCACAAAAAAAATGCACTAACATCTGCAATTTTTATGGTGCCCAAAGGAGTTTCTTGATTTATCCAGCTCATTTTCCAATACCTTAACTTATTTTCTTAAATAAATAAAGATAAGAAGAGTTTAATAGTTTCTGTTTTTATATAATGTATTTATGTGCATATTTATGTATTTTATATGTAATGCTTAATGTTATGTACAGTGGGAAGACTTTTGAAAACTAAAAGTTGTCACCTAAACAACTTTAGGTTAATGAAGCAGTTTTAGTGTATAGATCATGCTTTGCAGGTTTCACTGCTCAATTCACTGTTATTTAGAAGTTAAATCACTTTGTTTCTGTTTATGCAGCCCTTGTCACACATCCCCTGGCTCTAATTGACAGAGCCTGCATGAAAAAAACAGATTTCACTTTCAATCAGATGTAATTTACCTTAAACAATTGTATCTATTTCTCTGTAAATTGAACTTTAATCACATACAGGAGGCTCTTGCAGGGTCTAACAAGCTATTAACACAGCAGAGGATAAGAGACTCTAAATTAAACAGAACTTGCAATAAATGAAGGATAAACTTTAAATTACTCTTTACATGAAGTGTTTAGGAAGGCTGTGCAAGTCACATGCAGGGAGGTGTGACTAGGGTTCATAAGCAAAGTGATTTAACTCCTAAATGGCAGAGGATTGAGCAGTGAGACTGCAGGGGCATGCTTTGTACACCAAAACTGCTTAATTAAGCTAAAGTTGTTTTGGTGACTATAGTGTCCCTTTAATACAATTTAAATGTTTATTTGGTGCTTCAGATGTGCTGCATTAAGTTAATATATATAGGTTAATAAATATGCACATGGCTCAAAATAACCTATTTTGCATGCATGTAAAATATAACGCTTTTATCACAAGTCACCTATTTGGGACTGATGATCTAAACACCTGGAAATAAATGTGCATATTTTATACAGATTCATTTAATGTTGACCTACTTCCAGTCTCTGAAACATGTTTAGACTCTTGATATAAATTCACATTAAGATATAATGTAAATTAATGCAAATGTTGTCATTTTTTATCTTTATTCTTCTTAAGAAGATTTAATGGAATTCTATCTCTCTTGACTGGGATTAAGAAGCTAAGAAGTCATGTGAAATGGAAGCAGTATTTGAAAACATCTCGGAATAAAAATGAGAGGACTTGCTGGGAACTGAGATATAACCATTTTAATGTTAGTATTCATGCTGATTTTTTTTCCTCTTGACAAAACATTAACTGAGATTACACCATTTTTCAGTCTAAGATAGATCGAAAAGAACAATAATTTATACATTTGTTTTGGAAGTATACAGCATACAGAACTTCTCTAAAATTTACCTTTCTAGCACGATTTCCATTGACATCTCCATGATCTCAACTAGGGTTTTGTAATAAAATAGTACATGATGAGGATTGAAAGTATTTAATGAGCACTATCCAAACATTTCAAATGGACAAAGAGTGACACTAATCTTGGCGGTATGAGTGTGTGTGTGTGGCCAGAAGATAAAAACCAAAAGGTAGGTAAACCGTGCCTAAAATCAGGTAACCTTAAAGTGCAATGATACAATAAAAAACATATATAGGATATAGAATGCACACCATAACAATCTCAAAAAAATATTTAAATTTTATTATGTACAAAAAAGTACCAGAATGTAAACATATAAGAAAAAATAAATATAAACAAAGTAACAGAAGTAAAGGCAGATACAATAAAATAATAGTAATAAATTACCACAAAAATCCTTACAAGCCTCAGACAGAAACACGAGTCACCAAACCCCCCCAACGTTTCGGCACCAACTGGCTGCCTTTATCAGGTACCCTTCTGGTTTAATGGTCAGTTTTTTCTCCAGCGGTGCGGCGTCGCCATGGGGACCAAATTCGCCCCCAGTTTTGCCAACTTGTATGTGTCCCATTGGGAGCGGCGGCACATTGAGTTGGCGGAGCAAGGTGGGGGTGGTTTGGTCCTGTGGCGGCGCTTCATTGATGATGTCTTAATCATCTGGGATGGTTCTATAGAAGACCTTGATTTATTTTTGGGTCAAGTTAACGAGAATGATTATAATTTAAAATTCACTTCCACATCGAGTGTTTCCACTATTAATTTCTTGGATCTAACTATATATGTAGAACAAAACAAACTAAAAACTAAGACGTACTTCAAGCCCACAGACTGTAATACAGCCATCGAGTACTCCAGTACTCACTATCCTCCTTGGCTCTCAAACATCCCTAAGAGCCAATTTACCCGGCTCAGAAGGAATTGTACAGACAATCATATGTTCCTAGAACAATCTAAGATTATACAACAAAGATATACTGATAAAGGATACAATGTGAAAAAAATGGAGACTTCTAAATCCGAAGTATTAAATTCTGACAGATCACTACTATTGACTAACAAAAATGAAGAGGGTCTGGAACTACTAACAGCTGAGCAAAAAATAAAAAATAGGTTCAAATGGAAAAACAAAAATAAGGAGATAAGTGATGGTACAGATTTAAGAAAAAGTAAAAGTAACAAAAATGATACTAAAAGCAAATTTGAATTTGCGTTCATTACACAATACAATTCTCAAGCTAGACAGGTAGAAAAAATCCTTAAGAAGCATTGGTACATCTTAAAGAGAGATGAGATCCTAAAAGATATATTACCAAATCTACCCACAGTAATTTACAAAAAATCTAGCAATCTAAAGAACAAATTGGCACCCAGCCTATTACCCACCACTCCTCCCTGTAATCCCTTTTTTAAGACCCAAGTACAAGGGTTTTACAGCTGTGGCCACTGTTCTACCTGTACACATCTCAAAAGAAAAATTATAGATTTCACTGGCACATACACGAATAAAACATACAAAATAAAAAATTATATTCATTGTTCCTCTATTTTTGTAATCTATTTACTGCAATGCAGTTGTGGTGCTCAATATGTCGGACGTACTTCCAGAAAGTTACACATCAGAATATTGGAACACTATAACAACATACGCAAAAATAAAACTGACCACAGTGTGCCAAGACACTGTAATTCCTGCCCCTTATTCTCTTGGAATACTCTGCAAGTCTATGGAATAGACTCGGTTCAATCAGGTTGGAGAGGGGGAGACAAATTACAGGAACTAATCAGGAAGGAAGCTTGGTGGATTTTTAATTTAAAAACCTTGAATATGGGACTTAATCAAGAAATAGATTTACAGGGTCTCATCTAATCATTTCCTTAAGGGTACTCTTTGTTGTCCAAATATCTATAACTGGATGTCACCAATTTTCTCTAATTTCGTTGTTGATATGTCTATATGTATATATGAGCCTATATGTAAATGTATAAAATATTCTTTTATATTCTCTAAGTATTTTTATTTTTCACTATGAATAAAATAACATTACATTCTTTAATCCACGTATTAAGAAGCTCTTAAATTAATTCAAGCTTCTATCATTTTAATCTATACTCTTTCTTTGTATATGATGGGTATATATGGCCCTTTAATTGAGCTTTACTCTTTATTCTTCTCATAATAATTCTATAATAACAATCACATCCAGTATGGTGTATACTAATTAATCCATTATAGGGTTATATGTCCCCTTTAGTAAATTTATATCAATTGGATTTGATTCCATTTCATGTACTTATTTATATTACTTTAATTTAACTTTAATTTATATTTACATATGGCTGCATGCATATATATGAACTGTCCACTTTATATTTTATTCAGTGCCTACATGTACATATGTGTACATATACTCTGTTAGAAATAACATATTTAATATGTACAATTAATTTGTATGATGCAATATTTCGGTAAACTCCTTTACTTCATTAGAATCTGCAATTTCAGGGGTTCGGTCTGTCTCTCAGGCGTTTTTCGCCTTTCTATGTCTTTTGTCCCTCACAGGCAGTGGTCTTTTCAATAGACGCATGCGCGGACATTACGCGCATGCGCACTACTACCCGGAACTGTTTGGGAAAAAAACCTCCTGTATTCGCGCCGGATTTCTGCGTTCCACAATGAAACGCACGCCCGAAAACAGCTGTACCGGATGAAGATCAGGATGTTGAAGGGTACAAAAACCCTCAGAAGTGGATCTACCTCTATCCCTGAAGAAGTCCGTCATTTAATAGGACGAAACGCGTTGGATACCACTACACTTCTCATTGACTTATGTATTATTGTTTTTATTTTATTTTATTTGTATGCTGTATCTTCTTCCTGACTCTGGACTGTGGATACTCGATTACCATCACTAGCAGTTCCATATGTTTATGGAGAGATGCCTTTTTTATGCTGAAAATTTGTAAGTGCAATGAATAAATGTGAATTTATATATTTCTAAACATTCTTCACTATTATTGCATTTTTATATCCACATATATCGTGCTGGAGGACCTCTGTGTTCATCTTATTACCCCTGAGAGGGTGAAAGGCCTGAAAAATCGTTTGTTTGTGAGTGCATTTCTAATCTCACCTTAAACACCATTTATATTTACTTTTTTACGCTATGAAAGTGTTTCTCATTTTCACACAGATCCCATTCTAGGGAATTGGATCCTTATCAGGTTGTCCCTTTGTATTTCATTCATTATACGTATTCTGGGTGGTTTCCACTTTTGTCTCTTTGTAACATATATCCTATATACATTTGAATATTTAAAGCACTTGAGGGAGTGCTTATATGGTTTGCACCTGGCTGTTTTTATATTGTTTTGTCTCTCCATGTGCTGTTGATTTGACAATAAAAAACATATACATACACATATATTGAACTTGATTTTGCTTCTGTATGGTATCAGAAGATATCTCAAAAAGAGAGGGAAAAAAAGCAAAACACAGGTATAGTGTAATATGTCTTAATATAGCATATTTAAAAATAACAAAGGTGCACTCGAACTTTTTTTGAGCTACTAAGAACTCTGCTGTATTCAGTGTGGATTGAATTGTTTTTTTTTCTAGGGTGTCAAAAATCATTAAACTGTCTCTGGGTGTATACACTTTAGGGGTTTGTAACTTTGCCACCATAGTGGAAGCAGATATATATTACCCTCAGCTAAGCTGAAGACTAGGGATGCCTACTATGGATTCCCAGTCTCGCTGGCTACTAGAAACTATTAGAATATCTTCTTTTGTACTCGTAGTAGTGGTAATTGTACTGCTGCTGCTATTAGAATCGGTGGCGGAAGCAGAAGCAGGTTGTGACACTAGTAGCATTTTCCTCCTCTAATTACAATATATTGTAATTGTAATTCTTAGACTACTTGAATTGGCAACAGGGAACAGGCTCTAATGAAATTGCTCAGCTACTATAAAACATGGTAGGTAACACCAAGGCAGTGGACCTGGCAGTAGTGGAGTGGAGGTGGTTCTGGGGGGAGGAACATGAACCAGCTGACGAGTACTGGACGGAGGCTTCTTTGTGGTCTCAGAGCAGCACCCATCCCTCTGCTTGTCTTTACTGGCCAAAAACCACTATTTACTAGCTGTCCTCTAACATCAAAAAGGAACTAATTTCATTGAACTGGGAATATAGAAAACTATTTGGGCAACCATTATATTGCACAAAAAGAATGAGCTGGTTGGCCCAGACTACCACACATCATTCCCTTCCACTGTTTACTACATACAATGAAAATTAATGGATCCAGAAGGATTTGGTTTGATTCATAACAAGTCCATTCGGTTTTCATTCCATTTTCTAGTGGAAATTAGCACATGTCTAAGCCACGGACTCAAACAAAATTTGAAAATTCTTATAGCAATGCACTCGCAAAAATGAGATGAAAAATGGTAGATCACCAGATCCAGTGGTCATAGATGTTTTATTTATTATGCAGTTATAAACCTTATAGGGAAAAGAACAAACATCACAATAGTGTAATATTGCTTCTTTAACTCGTTAAGGACGGAGGCAATTGTCAAACTTAGAGTAGACAAGGTAATCTGCTGCTCTGAATTCCTCACCCTCAAGATTGCTGTCTCCAGGGTGCACGGGCTCAGCATTAGTAGATGCATTATTAGGAGAGGCTGGGGATGACGCGGCCCATATTGGTACCAATGACAAAGTTAGAGGAATGATTTCAGGGATTTAGGGTGCAAACTTAAGAAGAGGACCTCCAAAATGGTATTTTCTGAGATATTACCTGTGCCATCAGGGCCGGCCTTAGGCATTTGGATGCCCTGTGCGAAAAATCTTCACAGCGCCCCCCCCCCTTCCCGTCCCCCCCTCCCCCACTCCCCCACTCCTTCCCCCTTCCCACACACCCTGTCGCACACACAAACAGGCAGACAGCCATACACACACACACACAAACACACTCAGGCAGTCATACACAGACAGCCACACACAAACACACACACACACAGGCATAGAATGTGACGGCAGATAAGAACCATTCGGCCCATCTAGTCTGCCCAGACAGTTACACATAGGCAGTCACACACACAAACACACACACAGGCAGACAGACACACACACACACACACACACACACACACACAAACACACACAGGCAGACATCCACACACACAGGCTGGCAGTCACACACAGACAGCCACACACAAACACACAGGCAGACAGCCACACACACACACACACACACACACACAGACAGTCACACACACACACAGACAAACAGTCAAACACACACTGGCAGACAGTCAAACACACACTGGCAGACAGCCACACACACAGGCAGACAGCCACACACAGACAGTCACACACACACAGACAGAAAGACACACACACACACACTGGCAGACAGTCACACACACACACACACACACGCAGACAGTCACACACACACAAGCAGACAGCCACACACACACAGTCAGACACACACACACACACTCACTAACAGACACACACACACACACACACACACTCACAGGTAAACACACTAACAGAAACACACTAACTGAAACACACTAACAGACACACACACTAACAGACACACACTAACAGACACACACACACTCACCCACATTAACACATTTTTTTTAAATTTATTTAAACACCCCCCCCCCCCCCCAGCCTCCTTACCTTTGGGAATGCTGTCTCTTCCACCTTGGTGGTCCAGTGGCTGCTGGGCGAGCGGCACTGCCTGGCGGGCGGGCGGGCGACTGGCGAGGGAGCACTTCCTCTAAGCTGTCTGCTCAGCTCCCTCGCGCGCCTCAGAGTGAGGCTGGGAGCCGGAAGATGACGTCATATTCCGGCTCCCAGCCTCACTCTGCGGCGCACGAGGGAGCTGAGCAGACAGCTCAGAGGAAGTGCTCCCTCGCCAGCTGCCCACCAGCGCCGCCCGACCGACCAGCATGTCTGTTAGCCGCAAGGCCACAAGACATTTGCCTTGGGCATTTGGGGGCGGCTTTTTATTACCGCCCCCTGGAAAATGCCGCCCAAGGCAAATGCCTTGTTTGCATTATATGCCCCTGCCGTGTGAGCTATGTGGCCGCAGGGCGCCCCCTGCTCCATGGCGCCCTGTGCGGCCGCACAGCTCGCACACCCCTAAGGCCGGCCCTGTGTGCCATGTGCTACAGTGTAAAGGCAGCTTTGTGCAGGAAGAGGGGTTTGGGTTTCAAGAGCACTGGAGTGATATTGAGCCTGGATACAGTCTTTAAAGCAATGATAAAAGAGGATCTTTTGTGTTGGGGGACATGATTACTAAGAATTTGGAGGAGGCTTAAACTTGGTATGAACATAGAAGGATAAATATGGTAGATAGTATGGAATGGTTATAGGTAGTGTTGTCGCGAACCCGGAATTTTCGGATCGCGAACGGCGAACGCGAACTTCCGCAAATGTTCGCGAACCGGCGAACCGCGCGAACCGCCATTGACTTCAATGGGCAGGCGAATTTTAAAAACAACAGGGACTCTTTCTGGCCACAAAAGTGATGGAAAAGTTGTTTCAAGGGGACTAACACCTGGACTGTGGCATGCCGGAGGGGGATCCATGGCAAAACTCCCATGGAAAATTGCACAGTTGATGCAGAGTCTACTTTTAATCCATAAAGGGCAGAAATCACCTAACATTGACACCTGTCCTCAAAGCCCAGCCCTGATACACACTGACACAGAGCAGAATAGAGACTGTTCCCCCTACATAGGGTCACTTGGCAGATATGGATTGACACCTATCCTAATGATCCCTGATACACACTGACACAGAGCAGAATAGAGACTGTTCCCCCTACATAGGGTCACTTGGCAGATATGGATTGACACCTATCCTAATGATCCCTGATACACACTGACACAGAGCAGAATAGGGACTGTTCCCCCTACATAGGGTCACTTGGCAGATATGGATTGACAAATCCCCGACAAACAGCTACCACATGCAAGGAAGGCAGCAGGGGCGCAAATGACCCACTCCCGACGCGGGAAGGTAGTGACGACAAATAACAATACAGGACTCTTTAGAGGCCCTGTAATTGTAATCAGTCCACTTGAAATCCTTTAACTTTGATCAATTGGAGGGAAGTCTGGTGCAGAGCCACTGACCCATGCGCAGGGCCAGCCTTAGGCCTTTGGGCGCCCTGTGCAAGAAATCTTCCCGACGCGGGAAGGTAGTGACGACAAATAACAATACAGGACTCTTTAGATTTTCCAGACCCTGGGGTTGACATTAGTCCAGATTTACATCTTGTGACCCATGAGGATGTTCCAGGCACTACTTGTGAAATAAAGACAGATAATAAAGTGAATGATCCTTCTCCTTGGGACTTGCACCCTGTCGTTGAAGGTGGAGTAGGCAATGGCAAGAGCATGCTGTGGGTAGTCAGTGCAAACACTCTCTTCCCGGTGAATAATGAGGAGACTAACTATGATGACGTTATTTGCGTTGAAAGTAATGATGCCAGAGATCTTTTGAAACCATATGGAAGCAACGAATTGGTTAAAAGAAAGGCAAGAGACCACCTGCATATAGACAAGAATACGCATAAGAGAAAGAAGAGAACAGGTGAAAAAGAGAAGCTGCAGACTGCCTATCTGCAAATAGTTGAGTTATGTCCTGAAGATGTCCGTGTTACCACAGTGCAGACTCTGTTTGATACACTACTGAGGAGAGTCAGAGAAACCCCAGATCTTCACGTATTGGATGAGTCGGTGCGTGGATTTGCAGAGAACGTAGAACAAGAAATATTTAAACTTTTCCTGTGTACTGACAGCAGATATACATAGGGTCACTTGGCAGATATGGATTGACACCTGTCCTCAAAACCCCTGATACACACTGACACAGAGCAGAATAGAGACTGTTCCCTGTCCACAGAGACCATGATACACACTGACACAGAGCAGAATAGGGACTGTTACCCCTACATAGGGTCACTTGGCAGATATGGATTGTCAAATCCCTGACAAACAGCTACCACATGCAAGGAAGGCAGCAGGGGCGCAAATGACCCACTCCTGACGCGGGAAGGTAGTGACGACGAATAACAATACAGGACTCTTTAGAGGCCCTGTAATTGTAATCAGTCCACTTGCACCAGTGGGCCTAAAAATTAGGCATGTACACATGCCTGAAAAATTTGGTATTGTTGCAGCCGCTGCTGTAGCAGCGGCCAGAAAAATTGATGTTTGTTTCACAGGCAGAAAGTGCCCTAAAACATGGCGGCTTGAACCCTAGTTGGTTGCGGATAAGTCACGCAAGTCAAACGTCATTCAGAGCTAAAATACAGCAGCGTGTGGACCATTTTTAGCCCAAGGCAGCTCATCTCATCAGGCCTTTTTTAAGCGAATGTATCGCCCAGTGTCAGTCCCTTCGGGATCCATCCCTCATTCATCTTAATAAAGGTGAGGTAATCTAGACTTTTTTGACCTAGGCGACTTCTCTTCTCAGTGACAATACCTCCTGCTGCACTGAAGGTCCTTTCTGACAGGACACTTGAAGCGGGGCAGGCCAGAAGTTCTATCGCAAATTGGGATAGCTCAGGCCACAGGTCAAGCCTGCACACCCAGTAGTCAAGGGGTTCATCGCTCCTCAGAGTGTCGATATCTGCAGTTAAGGCGAGGTAGTCTGCTACCTGTCGGTCGAGTCGCTCTCTGAGGGTGGATCCCGAAGGGCTGTGGCGATGCATAGGACTTAAAAAGGTCCGCATGTCCTCCATCAACAACACGTCTTTAAAGCGTCCTGTCCTTGCCGGCGTGGTCGTGGGAGGAGGAGGAGGAGGATGACTTCCACCTCTCCCCCTGTTAGATTCCCGTTGTGCTGTGACATCACCCTTATAAGCTATGTAAAGCATACTTTTTAATTCATTTTGCAAATGCTGCATCCTTTCCGACTTGTTGTAATTGGGTAACATTTCAGCCACTTTCTGCTTATACCGGGGGTCTAGTAGCGTGGACACCCAGTACAGGTCGTTCTCCTTCAGCCTTTTTATACGAGGGTCCCTCAACAGGCAGGACAGCATGAAAGACCCCATTTGCACAAGGTTGGATGCCGAGCTACTCATTTCCCGTTCCTCCTCCTCACTGATGTAATTGAAGGTATGTTCTTCCCCCCAGCCACGTACAACACCACGGGTACCAGATAGGTGACAACGAGCACCCTGGGATGCCTGTTGTGTTTGGTCTTGCTCCTCCTCCTCCTCCTCAAAGCTACAATCCTCCTCTGACTCCTCTTCCTCACAATCCTCTTCCAGCGTTGCCGCAGGTCCAGCAAGCGATGCTGATAAGGCTGTTTCTGGTGGTGATGGTGACCACAACTCTTCCTCTTCCTCTTCACGCTCATCTACAGCCTGATCCAGCACTCTTCGCAGGGCACGCTCCATGAAGAAAACAAATGGTATGATGTCGCTGATGGTGCCTTCGTTGCGACTGACTAGGTTTGTCACCTCCTCAAAAGGACGCATGAGCCTACAGGCATTGCGCATGAGCGTCCAGTAACGTGGCAAAAAAATTCCCAGCTCCCCAGAGGCTGTCCTAGCACCCCGGTCATACAAATATTCATTAACAGCTTTTTCTTGTTGGAGCAGGCGGTCGAACATTAGGAGTGTTGAATTCCAACGTGTAGGGCTGTCGCAAATCAAGCGCCTCACTGGCATGTTGTTTCGCCGCTGGATATCGGCAAAGTGAGCCATGGCCGTGTAGGAACGCCTGAAATGGCCACACACCTTCCTGGCCTGCTTCAGGACGTCCTGTAAGCCTGTGTACTTATGCACAAAGCGTTGTACGATCAGATTACACACATGTGCCATGCACGGCACATGTGTCAACTTGCCCAACTTCAATGCCGCTATCAAATTTTTTCCATTGTCACACACCACTTTGCCGATATCCAGTTGCTGCGGAGTCAGCCACTTTTCCACCTGTGCGTTCAGGGCGGACAGGAGTGCTTGTCTGGTGTGACTCTCTGCTTTCAAGCAAGTCAAACCCAAGACGGCGTGACACTGCCGTATCCGGGATGTGGAATAGTACCTGGGGAGCTGGGGGGGTGCCGTTGATGTGGAGCAAGACGCAGCGGCACAAGAGGACTCAGCCGAGGAGGTTATGGAAGAGGATGGAGTAGGAGGAGTAGAGGAGGTGGCAGCAGGACTGCCTGCAATTCGTGGCGGTGTCACCAATTCCTCTGCAATGCCACGCATTCCTTGCTTGTCAGCCGTCAGCAGGTTTACCCAATGAGCAGTGTAGGTGATATACCTGCCCTGACCATGCTTTGCAGACCAGGTATCAGTGGTCAGATGGACCCTTGCCCCAACACTGTGTGCCAGACATGCCATGACTTCCTTTTGCACAATCGAGTACAAGTTGTGGATTGACTTTTGTGAAAAGAAATTCCGGCCGGGTACCTTCCACTGCGGTGTCCCAATAGCTACAAATTTTTTGAACGCCTCAGACTCAACCAGATTGTATGGTAAAAGCTGGCGGGCTAATAGTTCGGACAAGCCAGCTGTCAGACGCTGGGCAAGGGGGTGACTTGGTGACATTGGCTTCTTACGCTCAAACATGTCCTTGACAGACACATGACTGTGGGCAGATGAGCGGGAGACGGAGTGGCGGATGGTTGAGAGGGGGCAAGAAGGACAGCAGTGGTTGACGTGGCTGAAGATGCTGGACTAGGAGGAGGATGGCGGCTTAGAGTAGGCGTGCTGCTTGTACTCATGTGTTTATCCTATAGGCGTTTGTGATGTGAGATCATGTGCCTACGCAAAGCAGTTGTACCTAAGTGGGTGTTGGACCTCCCACGACTCAGTTTCCTTTGGCACAGGTTGCAAATGGCATCGCTGTTGTCAGAGTCAGACACACAAAAAAAATGCCACACTGCTGAGCTCTGCAATGACGGCATTCTGGTGGTGGACACAGCATGCGTTGATTGGCGTGCTGTCGGGCTGACCCCGGGTGCCGATGCATGCTGTCTGACTGTGCCACTAGCTCCTTGCGACGACCCCCCCTGCTTCCAACTGGTCTCCTCCTCCTCCTCTCTGTCTCCCCATCTGAACTTTCGCCCTGTTCTTCTTCTCTTCTAGCGGGCACCCACGTGACATCCATGGACGCATCGTCATCATCAACCGCTTCGCTTGTATCTGACAACTCAGAAAAGGAAGCAGCAGCGGGTACAACATCATCATCATCATCACACCGTATCTCCATGTGTTTAATGCTGCCTGCCTGAGACATATCCCTGTTATCTACATCCTCTAGCAATAATGATTGCGCATCACTCATTTCTTCAAACGAGTGTGTGAATAACTCCTCTGACATACCAAGTAAAGCGGCTGTGGTGCTAGTTTTGGTGGTGGCGGCAGGCGGGTGAGTGCTATCTTGAGAGGTGCCTGAAGCTAAGCTGGAGGAGGATGGTGCGTCAAGGTTCCGAGCGGAGGCTGTACAAGATTGGGTGTCCTGTGTTAGCCAGTCAACTAAGTCCTCAGAACTTTTCAAGTTCAGGGTACGTGGCTTCTGAAAACTGGGCATTATTCTAGGGCAAAAGGGAATCACAGCACTACGACCACGACGGCCCCTGCGGGGTGGCCTGCCTCTGCCTGTCATTTTTTGGGGGATTTGTGGTACTATGCGTGCAAGCTACTGTGAGACCAGATATGATTGGCAATGTGCACTGGAACAGTTCTGCAGAGCACACACTGTAGGCCTGAGACACCCGCTTGAAGACAAGTAACTGCTATTCAATCTATAACAGTGAAAAACAAATTTTGTTTTTAAAAGCACGCTATAGAGACACCAGATATGATTGGCAATGTGCACTGGAACAGTGCTGCAGAGCACACACTGTAGGCCTGAGACACCCGCTTGAAGACAAGTAACTGCTATTCAATCTATAACAGTGAAAAACAAATTTTGGTTGTAAAAGCACGCTATAGAGACACAAGATATGAGTGGCAACTGTCAAAGCACGCTGGCACAGGTCTGCAGAGCACACGCTGAAATAGGCCTGAAACACAGACGCTTGCAGACAACTAACTGCTCTTCTATTACAGTGAAAAAAAATTATTTCTTTTAAATCGAAAGCTTAACCAATTGTTAAAACAGATATGAGTGGTGGCACTGGGCAAATAGGCACAGTATCCAATGTGAACCTCACACAGAAGCTGGCAGGCAGGCAACTGCTCTTCTATTACAGTGGAAACAAAATTTTGGTTGTAAAAGCACGCTAAAGAGACACCAGATATGATTGGCAACTGTCAAAGCACGCTGGCACAGGTCTGCAGAGCACACGCTGAAGTAGGCCTGAAACACAGGCGCTTGCAGACAACTAACTGCTCTTCTATTACAGTGAAAAATGTTTTATTTATTTTAAATGTAAAGCTTAACCTATTGTTAAAACAGATATGAGTGGTGGCACTGGGCAAATAGGCACAGTATCCAATGTGAACCTCACACAGAAGCTGGCAGGCAGGCAACTGCTCTTCTATTACAGTGGAAACAAAATTTTGGTTGTAAAAGCACGCTAAAGAGACACCAGATATGATTGGCAACTGTCAAAGCACGCTGGCACAGGTCTGCAGAGCACACGCTGAAGTAGGCCTGAAACACAGACGCTTGCAGACAACTAACTGCTCTTCTATTACAGTGAAAAAAAATTATTTCTTTTAAATCGAAAGCTTAACCAATTGTTAAAACAGATATGAGTGGTGGCACTGGGCAAATAGGCACAGTATCCAATGTGAACCTCACACAGAAGCTGGCAGGCAGGCAACTGCTCTTCTATTACAGTGGAAACAAAATTTTGGTTGTAAAAGCACGCTAAAGAGACACCAGATATGATTGGCAACTGTCAAAGCACGCTGGCACAGGTCTGCAGAGCACACGCTGAAGTAGGCCTGAAACACAGACGCTTGCAGACAACTAACTGCTCTTCTATTACAGTGAAAAAAATTTATTTCTTTTAAATCGAAAGCTTAACCAATTGTTAAAACAGATATGAGTGCTGGCACTGGGCTAATAGGCACAGTATCCAATGTGAACCTCACACAGAAGCTGGCAGGCAGGCAACTGCTCTTCTATTACAGTGGAAACAAAATTTTGGTTGTAAAAGCACGCTAAAGAGACACCAGATATGATTGGCAACTGTCAAAGCACGCTGGCACAGGTCTGCAGAGCACACGCTGAAGTAGGCCTGAAACACAGACGCTTGCAGACAACTAACTGCTCTTCTATTACAGTGAAAAAAAAATATTTCTTTTAAATCGAAAGCTTAACCAATTGTTAAAACAGATATGAGTGGTGGCACTGGGCAAATAGGCACAGTATCCAATGTGAACCTCACACAGAAGCTGGCAGGCAGGCAACTGCTCTTCTATTACAGTGGAAACAAAATTTTGGTTGTAAAAGCACGCTAAAGAGACACCAGATATGATTGGCAACTGTCAAAGCACGCTGGCACAGGTCTGCAGAGCACACGCTGAAGTAGGCCTGAAACACAGACGCTTGCAGACAACTAACTGCTCTTCTATTACAGTGAAAAAAAATTATTTCTTTTAAATCGAAAGCTTAACCAATTGTTAAAACAGATATGAGTGGTGGCACTGGGCAAATAGGCACAGTATCCAATGTGAACCTCACACAGAAGCTGGCAGGCAGGCAACTGCTCTTCTATTACAGTGGAAACAAAATTTTGGTTGTAAAAGCACGCTAAAGAGACACCAGATATGATTGGCAACTGTCAAAGCACGCTGGCACAGGTCTGCAGAGCACACGCTGAAGTAGGCCTGAAACACAGACGCTTGCAGACAACTAACTGCTCTTCTATTACAGTGAAAAAAAATTATTTCTTTTAAATGTAAAGCTTAACCTATTGTTAAAACAGATATGAGTGGTGACACTGGGCAAATAGGCACAGTATCCAATGTGAACCTCACACAGAAGCTGGCAGGCAGGCAACTGCTCTTCTATTACAGTGGAAACAACATTTTGGTTGTAAAAGCACGCTAAAGAGACACCAGATATGATTGGCAACTGCCAAAGCACGCTGGCACAGGTCTGCAGAGCACACGCTGAAGTAGGCCTGAAACACAGACGCTTGCAGACAACTAACTGCTCTTCTATTACAGTGAAAAAAAATTATTTCTTTTAAATCGAAAGCTTAACCAATTGTTAAAACAGATATGAGTGGTGGCACTGGGCAAATAGGCACAGTATCCAATGTGAACCTCACACAGAAGCTGGCAGGCAGGCAACTGCTCTTCTATTACAGTGGAAACAAAATTTTGGTTGTAAAAGCACGCTAAAGAGACACCAGATATGATTGGCAACTGTCAAAGCACGCTGGCACAGGTCTGCAGAGCACACGCTTAAGTAGGCCTGAAACACAGACGCTTGCAGACAACTAACTGCTCTTCTATTACAGTGAAAAATAATTATTTCTTTTAAATCGAAAGCTTAACCAATTGTTAAAACAGATATGAGTGGTGGCACTGGGCTAATAGGCACAGTATCCAATGTGAACCTCACACAGAAGCTGGCAGGCAGGCAACTGCTCTTCTATTACAGTGGAAACAAAATTTTGGTTGTAAAAGCACGCTAAAGAGACACCAGATATGATTGGCAACTGTCAAAGCACGCTGGCACAGGTCTGCAGAGCACACGCTGAAGTAGGCCTGAAACACAGACGCTTGCAGACAACTAACTGCTCTTCTATTACAGTGAAAAAACTGTATTTCTTTTAAATCGAAAGCTTAACCAATTGTTAAAACAGATATGAGTGCTGGCACTGGGCAAATAGGCACAGTATCCAATGTGAACCTCACAAAGAAGCTGGCAGGCAGGCAACTGCTCTTCTATTACAGTGGAAACAAAATTTTGGTTGTAAAAGCATGCTAAAGAGACACCAGATATGATTGGCAACTGTCAAAGCACGCTGGCACAGGTCTGCAGAGCACACGCTGAAGTAGGCCTGAAACACAGACGCTTGCAGACAACTAACTGCTCTTCTATTACAGTGAAAAAAAATATTTCTTTTAAATTGAAAGCTTAACCAATTGTTAAAACAGATATGAGTGGTGGCACTGGGCAAATAGGCACAGTATCCAATGTGAACCTCACACAGAAGCTGGCAGGCAGGCAACTGCTCTTCTATTACAGTGGAAACAAAATTTTGGTTGTAAAAGCACGCTAAAGAGACACCAGATATGATTGGCAACTGTCAAAGCACGCTGGCACAGGTCTGCAGAGCACACGCTGAAGTAGGCCTGAAACACAGACGCTTGCAGACAACTAACTGCTCTTCTATTACAGTGAAAAAAAATTATTTATTTTAAATCGAAAGCTTAACCAATTGTTAAAACAGATATGAGTGGTGGCACTGGGCAAATAGGCACAGTATCCAATGTGAACCTCACACAGAAGCTGGCAGGCAGGCAACTGCTCTTCTATTACAGTGGAAACAAAATTTTGGTTGTAAAAGCACGCTAAAGAGACACCAGATATGATTGGCAACTGTCAAAGCACGCTGGCACAGGTCTGCAGAGCACACGCTGAAGTAGGCCTGAAACACAGACGCTTGCAGACAACTAACTGCTCTTCTATTACAGTGAAAAAAAAATTATTTATTTTAAATGTAAAGCTTAACCTATTGTTAAAACAGATATGAGTGGTGGCACTGGGCAAATAGGCACAGTATCCAATGTGAACCTCACAAAGAAGCTGGCAGGCAGGCAACTGCTCTTCTATTATAGTGGAAACAAATTTTTGGTTGTAAAAGCACGCTAAAGAGACACCAGATATGATTGGCAACTGTCAAAGCACGCTGGCACAGGTCTGCAGAGCACACGCTGAAATAGGCCTGAAACACAGACGCTTGCAGACAACTAACTGCTCTTCTATTACAGTGAAAAAAAAATATTTCTTTTAAATCGAAAGCTTAACCAATTGTTAAAACAGATATGAGTGGTGGCACTGGGCAAATAGGCACAGTATCCAATGTGAACCTCACACAGAAGCTGGCAGGCAGGCAACTGCTCTTCTATTACAGTGGAAACAAAATTTTGGTTGTAAAAGCACGCTAAAGAGACACCAGATATGAGTGGCAACTGTCAAAGCATGCTGGCACAGGTCTGCAGAGCACACGCTGAAGTAGGCCTGAAACACAGACGCTTGCAGACAACTAACTGCTCTTCTATTACAGTGAAAAAAAATTATTTCTTTTAAATCGAAAGCTTAACCAATTGTTAAAACAGATATGAGTGGTGGCACTGGGCAAATAGGCACAGTATCCAATGTGAACCTCACACAGAAGCTGGCAGGCAGGCAACTGCTCTTCTATTACAGTGGAAACAAAATTTTGGTTGTAAAAGCACGCTAAAGAGACACCAGATATGATTGGCAACTGTCAAAGCACGCTGGCACAGGTCTGCAGAGCACACGCTGAAGTAGGCCTGAAACACAGACGCTTGCAGACAACTAACTGCTCTTCTATTACAGTGAAAAAAATTTATTTCTTTTAAATCGAAAGCTTAACCAATTGTTAAAACAGATATGAGTGCTGGCACTGGGCTAATAGGCACAGTATCCAATGTGAACCTCACACAGAAGCTGGCAGGCAGGCAACTGCTCTTCTATTACAGTGGAAACAAAATTTTGGTTGTAAAAGCACGCTAAAGAGACACCAGATATGATTGGCAACTGTCAAAGCACGCTGGCACAGGTCTGCAGAGCACACGCTGAAGTAGGCCTGAAACACAGACGCTTGCAGACAACTAACTGCTCTTCTATTACAGTGAAAAAAAAATATTTCTTTTAAATCGAAAGCTTAACCAATTGTTAAAACAGATATGAGTGGTGGCACTGGGCAAATAGGCACAGTATCCAATGTGAACCTCACACAGAAGCTGGCAGGCAGGCAACTGCTCTTCTATTACAGTGGAAACAAAATTTTGGTTGTAAAAGCACGCTAAAGAGACACCAGATATGATTGGCAACTGTCAAAGCACGCTGGCACAGGTCTGCAGAGCACACGCTGAAGTAGGCCTGAAACACAGACGCTTGCAGACAACTAACTGCTCTTCTATTACAGTGAAAAAAAATTATTTCTTTTAAATCGAAAGCTTAACCAATTGTTAAAACAGATATGAGTGGTGGCACTGGGCAAATAGGCACAGTATCCAATGTGAACCTCACACAGAAGCTGGCAGGCAGGCAACTGCTCTTCTATTACAGTGGAAACAAAATTTTGGTTGTAAAAGCACGCTAAAGAGACACCAGATATGATTGGCAACTGTCAAAGCACGCTGGCACAGGTCTGCAGAGCACACGCTGAAGTAGGCCTGAAACACAGACGCTTGCAGACAACTAACTGCTCTTCTATTACAGTGAAAAAAAATTATTTCTTTTAAATGTAAAGCTTAACCTATTGTTAAAACAGATATGAGTGGTGACACTGGGCAAATAGGCACAGTATCCAATGTGAACCTCACACAGAAGCTGGCAGGCAGGCAACTGCTCTTCTATTACAGTGGAAACAACATTTTGGTTGTAAAAGCACGCTAAAGAGACACCAGATATGATTGGCAACTGTCAAAGCACGCTGGCACAGGTCTGCAGAGCACACGCTGAAGTAGGCCTGAAACACAGACGCTTGCAGACAACTAACTGCTCTTCTATTACAGTGAAAAAAAATTATTTCTTTTAAATCGAAAGCTTAACCAATTGTTAAAACAGATATGAGTGGTGGCACTGGGCAAATAGGCACAGTATCCAATGTGAACCTCACACAGAAGCTGGCAGGCAGGCAACTGCTCTTCTATTACAGTGGAAACAAAATTTTGGTTGTAAAAGCACGCTAAAGAGACACCAGATATGATTGGCAACTGTCAAAGCACGCTGGCACAGGTCTGCAGAGCACACGCTTAAGTAGGCCTGAAACACAGACGCTTGCAGACAACTAACTGCTCTTCTATTACAGTGAAAAAAAATTATTTCTTTTAAATCGAAAGCTTAACCAATTGTTAAAACAGATATGAGTGGTGGCACTGGGCTAATAGGCACAGTATCCAATGTGAACCTCACACAGAAGCTGGCAGGCAGGCAACTGCTCTTCTATTACAGTGGAAACAAAATTTTGGTTGTAAAAGCACGCTAAAGAGACACCAGATATGATTGGCAACTGTCAAAGCACGCTGGCACAGGTCTGCAGAGCACACGCTGAAGTAGGCCTGAAACACAGACGCTTGCAGACAACTAACTGCTCTTCTATTACAGTGAAAAAAATTTATTTCTTTTAAATCGAAAGCTTAACCAATTGTTAAAACAGATATGAGTGCTGGCACTGGGCAAATAGGCACAGTATCCAATGTGAACCTCACACAGAAGCTGGCAGGCAGGCAACTGCTCTTCTATTACAGTGGAAACAAAATTTTGGTTGTAAAAGCACGCTAAAGAGACACCAGATATGATTGGCAACTGTCAAAGCACGCTGGCACAGGTCTGCAGAGCACACGCTGAAGTAGGCCTGAAACACAGACGCTTGCAGACAACTAACTGCTCTTCTATTACAGTGAAAAAAAAATATTTCTTTTAAATCGAAAGCTTAACCAATTGTTAAAACAGATATGAGTGGTGGCACTGGGCAAATAGGCACAGTATCCAATGTGAACCTCACACAGAAGCTGGCAGGCAGGCAACTGCTCTTCTATTACAGTGGAAACAAAATTTTGGTTGTAAAAGCACGCTAAAGAGACACCAGATATGATTGGCAACTGTCAAAGCACGCTGGCACAGGTCTGCAGAGCACACGCTGAAGTAGGCCTGAAACACAGACGCTTGCAGACAACTAACTGCTCTTCTATTACAGTGAAAAAAATTATTTATTTTAAATCGAAAGCTTAACCAATTGTTAAAACAGATATGAGTGGTGGCACTGGGCAAATAGGCACAGTATCCAATGTGAACCTCACACAGAAGCTGGCAGACAGGCAACTGCTCTTCTATTACAGTGGAAACAAAATTTTGGTTGTAAAAGCACGCTAAAGAGACACCAGATATGATTGGCAACTGTCAAAGCACGCTGGCACAGGTCTGCAGAGCACACGCTGAAGTAGGCCTGAAACACAGACGCTTGCAGACAACTAACTGCTCTTCTATTACAGTGAAAAAAATGTATTTCTTTTAAATCGAAAGCTTAACCAATTGTTAAAACAGATATGAGTGCTGGCACTGGGCTAATAGGCACAGTATCCAATGTGAACCTCACACAGAAGCTGGCAGGCAGGCAACTGCTCTTCTATTACAGTGGAAACAAAATTTTGGTTGTAAAAGCACGCTAAAGAGACACCAGATGTGATTGGCAACTGTCAAAGCACGCTGGCACAGGTCTGCAGAGCACACGCTTAAGTAGGCCTGAAACACAGACGCTTGCAGACAACTAACTGCTCTTCTATTACAGTGAAAAAAAATTATTTCTTTTAAATCGAAAGCTTAACCAATTGTTAAAACAGATATGAGTGGTGGCACTGGGCTAATAGGCACAGTATCCAATGTGAACCTCACACAGAAGCTGGCAGGCAGGCAACTGCTCTTCTATTACAGTGGAAACAAAATTTTGGTTGTAAAAGCACGCTAAAGAGACACCAGATATGATTGGCAACTGTCAAAGCACGCTGGCACAGGTCTGCAGAGCACACGCTGAAGTAGGCCTGAAACACAGACGCTTGCAGACAACTAACTGCTCTTCTATTACAGTGAAAAAAATTTATTTCTTTTAAATCGAAAGCTTAACCAATTGTTAAAACAGATATGAGTGCTGGCACTGGGCAAATAGGCACAGTATCCAATGTGAACCTCACACAGAAGCTGGCAGGCAGGCAACTGCTCTTCTATTACAGTGGAAACAAAATTTTGGTTGTAAAAGCACGCTAAAGAGACACCAGATATGATTGGCAACTGTCAAAGCACGCTGGCACAGGTCTGCAGAGCACACGCTGAAGTAGGCCTGAAACACAGACGCTTGCAGACAACTAACTGCTCTTCTATTACAGTGAAAAAAAAATATTTCTTTTAAATCGAAAGCTTAACCAATTGTTAAAACAGATATGAGTGGTGGCACTGGGCAAATAGGCACAGTATCCAATGTGAACCTCACACAGAAGCTGGCAGGCAGGCAACTGCTCTTCTATTACAGTGGAAACAAAATTTTGGTTGTAAAAGCACGCTAAAGAGACACCAGATATGATTGGCAACTGTCAAAGCACGCTGGCACAGGTCTGCAGAGCACACGCTGAAGTAGGCCTGAAACACAGACGCTTGCAGACAACTAACTGCTCTTCTATTACAGTGAAAAAAAATTATTTATTTTAAATCGAAAGCTTAACCAATTGTTAAAACAGATATGAGTGGTGGCACTGGGCAAATAGGCACAGTATCCAATGTGAACCTCACACAGAAGCTGGCAGACAGGCAACTGCTCTTCTATTACAGTGGAAACAAAATTTTGGTTGTAAAAGCACGCTAAAGAGACACCAGATATGATTGGCAACTGTCAAAGCACGCTGGCACAGGTCTGCAGAGCACACGCTGAAGTAGGCCTGAAACACAGACGCTTGCAGACAACTAACTGCTCTTCTATTACAGTGAAAAAAAATTATTTCTTTTAAATCGAAAGCTTAACCAATTGTTAAAACAGATATGAGTGCTGGCACTGGGCTAATAGGCACAGTATCCAATGTGAACCTCACACAGAAGCTGGCAGGCAGGCAACTGCTCTTCTATTACAGTGGAAACAAAATTTTGGTTGTAAAAGCACGCTAAAGAGACACCAGATATGATTGGCAACTGTCAAAGCACGCTGGCACAGGTCTGCAGAGCACACGCTGAAGTAGGCCTGAAACACAGACGCTTGCAGACAACTAACTGCTCTTCTATTACAGTGAAAAATAAATATTTCTTTTAAATCGAAAGCTTAACCAATTGTTAAAACAGATATGAGTGGTGGCACTGGGCAAATAGGCACAGTATCCAATGTGAACCTCACACAGAAGCTGGCAGGCAGGCAACTGCTCTTCTATTACAGTGGAAACAAAATTTTGGTTGTAAAAGCACGCTAAAGAGACACCAGATATGATTGGCAACTGTCAAAGCACGCTGGCACAGGTCTGCAGAGCACACGCTGAAGTAGGCCTGAAACACAGACGCTTGCAGACAACTAACTGCTCTTCTATTACAGTGAAAAAAAATTATTTATTTTAAATCGAAAGCTTAACCAATTGTTAAAACAGATATGAGTGGTGGCACTGGGCAAATAGGCACAGTATCCAATGTGAACCTCACACAGAAGCTGGCAGGCAGGCAACTGCTCTTCTATTACAGTGGAAACAAAATTTTGGTTGTAAAAGCACGCTAAAGAGACACCAGATATGATTGGCAACTGTCAAAGCACGCTGGCACAGGTCTGCAGAGCACACGCTGAAGTAGGCCTGAAACACAGACGCTTGCAGACAACTAACTGCTCTTCTATTACAGTGAAAAAAAATTATTTCTTTTAAATGTAAAGCTTAACCTATTGTTAAAACAGATATGAGTGGTGACACTGGGCAAATAGGCACAGTATCCAATGTGAACCTCACACAGAAGCTGGCAGGCAGGCAACTGCTCTTCTATTACAGTGGAAACAACATTTTGGTTGTAAAAGCACGCTAAAGAGACACCAGATATGATTGGCAACTGTCAAAGCACGCTGGCACAGGTCTGCAGAGCACACGCTGAAGTAGGCCTGAAACACAGACGCTTGCAGACAACTAACTGCTCTTCTATTACAGTGAAAAAAAATTATTTCTTTTAAATCGAAAGCTTAACCAATTGTTAAAACAGATATGAGTGGTGGCACTGGGCAAATAGGCACAGTATCCAATGTGAACCTCACACAGAAGCTGGCAGGCAGGCAACTGCTCTTCTATTACAGTGGAAACAAAATTTTGGTTGTAAAAGCACGCTAAAGAGACACCAGATATGATTGGCAACTGTCAAAGCACGCTGGCACAGGTCTGCAGAGCACACGCTTAAGTAGGCCTGAAACACAGACGCTTGCAGACAACTAACTGCTCTTCTATTACAGTGAAAAAAAATTATTTCTTTTAAATCGAAAGCTTAACCAATTGTTAAAACAGATATGAGTGGTGGCACTGGGCTAATAGGCACAGTATCCAATGTGAACCTCACACAGAAGCTGGCAGGCAGGCAACTGCTCTTCTATTACAGTGGAAACAAAATTTTGGTTGTAAAAGCACGCTAAAGAGACACCAGATATGATTGGCAACTGTCAAAGCACGCTGGCACAGGTCTGCAGAGCACACGCTGAAGTAGGCCTGAAACACAGACGCTTGCAGACAACTAACTGCTCTTCTATTACAGTGAAAAAAATTTATTTCTTTTAAATCGAAAGCTTAACCAATTGTTAAAACAGATATGAGTGCTGGCACTGGGCAAATAGGCACAGTATCCAATGTGAACCTCACAAAGAAGCTGGCAGGCAGGCAACTGCTCTTCTATTACAGTGGAAACAAAATTTTGGTTGTAAAAGCATGCTAAAGAGACACCAGATATGATTGGCAACTGTCAAAGCACGCTGGCACAGGTCTGCAGAGCACACGCTGAAGTAGGCCTGAAACACAGACGCTTGCAGACAACTAACTGCTCTTCTATTACAGTGAAAAAAAATATTTCTTTTAAATTGAAAGCTTAACCAATTGTTAAAACAGATATGAGTGGTGGCACTGGGCAAATAGGCACAGTATCCAATGTGAACCTCACACAGAAGCTGGCAGGCAGGCAACTGCTCTTCTATTACAGTGGAAACAAAATTTTGGTTGTAAAAGCACGCTAAAGAGACACCAGATATGATTGGCAACTGTCAAAGCACGCTGGCACAGGTCTGCAGAGCACACGCTGAAGTAGGCCTGAAACACAGACGCTTGCAGACAACTAACTGCTCTTCTATTACAGTGAAAAAAAAATATTTATTTTAAATCGAAAGCTTAACCAATTGTTAAAACAGATATGAGTGGTGGCACTGGGCAAATAGGCACAGTATCCAATGTGAACCTCACACAGAAGCTGGCAGGCAGGCAACTGCTCTTCTATTACAGTGGAAACAAAATTTTGGTTGTAAAAGCACGCTAAAGAGACACCAGATATGATTGGCAACTGTCAAAGCACGCTGGCACAGGTCTGCAGAGCACACGCTGAAGTAGGCCTGAAACACAGACGCTTGCAGACAACTAACTGCTCTTCTATTACAGTGAAAAAAAAATTTTTTATTTTAAATGTAAAGCTTAACCTATTGTTAAAACAGATATGAGTGGTGGCACTGGGCAAATAGGCACAGTATCCAATGTGAACCTCACAAAGAAGCTGGCAGGCAGGCAACTGCTCTTCTATTATAGTGGAAACAAATTTTTGGTTGTAAAAGCACGCTAAAGAGACACCAGATATGATTGGCAACTGTCAAAGCACGCTGGCACAGGTCTGCAGAGCACACGCTGAAATAGGCCTGAAACACAGACGCTTGCAGACAACTAACTGCTCTTCTATTACAGTGAAAAAAAAATATTTCTTTTAAATCGAAAGCTTAACCAATTGTTAAAACAGATATGAGTGGTGGCACTGGGCAAATAGGCACAGTATCCAATGTGAACCTCACACAGAAGCTGGCAGGCAGGCAACTGCTCTTCTATTACAGTGGAAACAAAATTTTGGTTGTAAAAGCACGCCAAAGAGACACCAGATATGAGTGGCAACTGTCAAAGCATGCTGGCACAGGTCTGCAGAGCACACGCTGAAGTAGGCCTGAAACACAGACGCTTGCAGACAACTAACTGCTCTTCTATTACAGTGAAAAAAAATTATTTCTTTTAAATCGAAAGCTTAACCAATTGTTAAAACAGATATGAGTGGTGGCACTGGGCAAATAGGCACAGTATCCAATGTGAACCTCACACAGAAGCTGGCAGGCAGGCAACTGCTCTTCTATTACAGTGAAAAAAAAATATTTATTTTAAATGTAAAGCTTAACCAATTGTTAAACCAGATATGAGTGGTGGCACTGACTGTGCAAATGGGCAAGGCATCCAACCTCACACAGAAGCTGGCAGGCAGGCAACTGCTCTTCTATTACAGTGAAAAAAATGATTTATTTAAAATCTAAAGCTTAACCAATTGTTAAAACAGATATGAGTGGTGGCACTGACTGTGCAAATGGGCAAGGCATCCAACCTCACACAGAAGCTGGCAGGCAGGCAACTGCTCTTCTATTACAGTGAAATTTTTTTATTTATTTTAAATCTAAAGCTTAACCAATTGTTAAAACAGATATGAGTGGTGGCACTGACTGTGCAAATGGGCAAGGCATCCAACCTCACACAGAAGCTGGCAGGCAGGCAACTGCTCTTCTATTACAGTGAAAAAAAATTATTTATTTTAAATCTAAAGCTTAACCAATTGTTAAAACAGATATGAGTGGTGGCACTGACTGTGCAAATGGGCAAGGCATCCAACCTCACACAGAAGCTGGCAGGCAGGCAACTGCTCTTCTATTACAGTGAAATTTTTTTATTTATTTTAAATCTAAAGCTTAACCAATTGTTAAAACAGATATGAGTGGTGGCACTGACTGTGCAAATGGGCAAGGCATCCAACCTCACACAGAAGCTGGCAGGCAGGCAACTGCTCTTCTATTACAGTGAAAAAAAATTATTTATTTTAAATCTAAAGCTTAATTAATTGTTAAAACAGATATGAGTGGTGGCACTGACTGTGCAAATGGGCAAGGCATCCAACCTCACACAGAAGCTGGCAGGCAGGCAACTGCTCTTCTATTACAGTGAAAAAAAAATATTTATTTTAAATGTAAAGCTTAACCGATTGTTAAAACAGATATGAGTGGTGGCACTGACTGTGCAAATGGGCAAGGCATCCAACCTCACACAGAAGCTGGCAGGCAGGCAACTGCTCTTCTATTACAGTGAAAAAACATTTTTTATTTTAAATGTAAAGCTTAACCGATTGTTAAAACAGATATGAGTGGTGGCCCTGGGCAAATAGGCACAGTATCCAATGTGAACCTCACACAGAAGCTGGCAGGCAGGCACCTGCAATTACATTACACAGGGAAAAAAAAAAAAGCAGCCTGATGTTCTAGCCCTAAAAAGGGCTTTTTGGGGTGCTGTCCTTACAGCAGAGATCAGATGAGTCCTTCAGGATTGTAGTGGACACTGAATACCCTAGCCTAGCTATCAATTTCCCTATGTAATCAGCAGCAGCTAAACTTTCCCTCCTCTCATTAAGCATGCATCTTCCGAATTAATCGAAAATGGATGCTGGGAGGGAGGTTGGAGGGTGTGGAAGGGAGGGAGTGCTGCTGATTGGCTGTAATGTGTCTGCTGACCGAGAGGCACAGGGTCAAAGTTTGCCCAATGATGACGAATAGGGGGCGGATCGAACTGCGCATGTGTCCGCCCGCCGCGCGAACGCGAACACGCTAATTTCGCCGGGAACTGTTCGCCGGCAGACAGTTCGGTACATCACTAGTTATAGGATTAAGCTGAAGTCCAGGAGGGTGGAGATGGAGGGAGTGGTAAGATTAACCTACAGAGCAAGAAGATGTTAAAAACATGTTGTTCAAATAAGGTTCAAGAAACGAATGTTAACTTTAAATGTCTGCTTGCTCATGCAAGATACTTGTGTTAAAAATGGGGGAGCGTTACATATTGGCATACGATTTGCAGTAAATTACATAAATGGGATTACTGAGATTTGGTGGGATGAGAAACTTGGTTGGGCTATTAATTTTTTTGTTTTCAATTTGACAATTTTTATTAAGTCAAGATCATTGCAACGGGATACAGAAGAGAAAAGGGTATTCATTGCCAACCCTAACGCAGTAGGGATCATAGTGTTACAACATTTCAGCCAGCAGTTAGCAATTCCATAAGTACAAAATTTTTGAAGTGTATATTCCCAAATTAGTTTGGTGCCATGGCCATACATTTAATTTGTGCTAGCTGCCTCTTCCGGAGCGTTTCCCGGATGGTTTTTCGGGGCATCTCTCAATATAAAGCTTATCTTTGGCCGTTAAAACTTAGCCTTCATGGCCCACCTTCATGATGTCATTACTATGAAACATAATTTTATAACCTTAGAGTCTAGCCTTGCGATCTCGAAGACCTAACTAGCTGGCTCCTCTAGCTGAGTGGTGTTGATCTGTGTTTGCTGCTGTCTATCTACTTGTGTTCTCTTTTGCAGTTCCCAAAACGGCTATTCCCCGTTCTAAACTACCCTCTCTTTGGTACTTGACTCCTTTTAAAATACATTTTTAAGAGGAATAAAAACATAAGTAGGTGAAAAAAAAAGAAAATACACCTAAAAAATAATTCAACTATTTACAGAGTGAGTTGAGTTGAGTTTGCTCAGGTGTCCTGTGCGGGTGTCCTTGTCATACTGTATTCATGATAGATCCTATATGGTAAGAGGCCTCTTCAAAACAGTTGGTGCACCTTATGGTTGCTAGCTCCATTTCAAGCTTGATGGTACGGTTATTGACCCATGCTGTCTAGAAATCACACCTCAGCGTGTCCATCAGCTATGACTTCCCTTTCTCCCTCGTCTCCCTTTACCCCCTGTTCTTGCTCCACATTCCTGCTCTGTTTCCCCCTGTTGTTGTTTTTTTTGTTTTTTTGGTATTGGCCCATTTTGCTCTCACTTCCCTTCCCTCTGCATGCATCTGCCCTCTTATCCATTTTCTCTAGTTACCTCATCCATGGTATTAGTGATAAAGGTCCCCCACTTTTCATATGCCTCCTGTAGGTGCTTTTTGGGTCGGATGTGTCTATGGGCCATTAATTCATAATCTAGGTTCAATTTGGTTTAGTAGTGCTGGCGTTGTTGGAAGAGCTGTGGTTTTCCATGCCTTGGCTATTAATAAGTTTGCCTCTATTAGTATGTGAAAGAGCAAGAAAGATACTGGGCCGGGGAGGCAATCTAGCGATACAAATAGGAGACATAGTTCAGGGGTGAATTCAATGTGTGTGCCTATTGCGTCGGTCGTGATTGTCGCCACTGTTTGCCAGAATTTTTTGATTTCTGAACACGTCCACCATATGTGGTACATCGTACCCACCTCTTGTGAGCATCTCCAACACACGGTGGAAGTGTTTGAGTATATGCGTGCTAGTCTATCTGGCACCATGTACCATCTATATTGTATCTAGATGGGAGGCACAACTCGATCTACCCCTGTGTGCCATAATTGCTTTGTTCCAAACGCGTGTGTCTAGTGTCTGGTTTAGGTCACGCTGCCAGTCGAGTTTAAATTTGTCCTGTGGCTCTTTCTGCGGTTAGCACTCGGTATGTGAAGGATAGCACTTTTTTATGAACGGTGGCAGTTGAGAGAGCTTTCTCAAAATAGGACATGATGGGTGTGGGTGGTTGTATTGGATGTTGTGCGAGTTCTGCTTTGATTTGTAGATAAGAGAATAGCGCACTGGATTATAGATTAAACTTCCCCTAGAGGTCGGGAAACTGGAGTTGGCCTGTTTCGTCAAACAGCTGTCCTATGGTGTGGCAGCCTCCAGACACCCAGGGTTTAAAGTCAAAGGAGGGGTTATTTACGTGTAAGCATTTTATGTGGGTGACAATAGACACTGAGTGTTCCGACCCTAATTGCTTTTTAAGTTATTCCACATGAGCAGAAGTAGCGTAGTGTTGCTGAGTATATATTTGGCATCTGGGGTCTTTTGGGACGTGGTATCCAAAACAGATATTTCAAGCCCCAGGGGCAAGTCTAAAAGGACTCAATCTCGATACACTGGGGGCGGTTAACCCTTGTATAGGAGATTATAACTTAGGAAAGCAGCGCTGCTTTGTAGTATCCTTTAATGTCAGGCAAGCCTAATTCACCCTGTGTGATGGTTTTTTGCAGTATCCTTGTGGCGACCCGGATTTTACGGTTGCCCCATATAAAATGTGTTAAAAGGGATTGTAACTTGTTTAGATAAGTCTTGGGTATGTTAATTTGTAGTATTCTGAGTAAGTACTGGAATTTGGAAAGTATGGACATTTTCAGTTCTGCTAGTTACATAGCTGAAAAGAGACTTGCATCCCTCAAGTTCAGCCTTTCTCACATATGTTTTTGCTGTTGATCCAAAAGAAGGCCATGTTAGTCTCCCCAGCCATGTTAAGAATTTTGCATCCCATTCTTTTAGTGTACTCATTATCTCTCTCAATAGCGATTCATAGTTTTGTTTCAGGTGGTCCGCCCGGTTCTTTGTGAGTTTAAGCCCCAGAAATGTGATGGAGTCCATTCTCCAATCCAAAGAGAAGGAAGCGCGGAACGCTTGTACCTCCGCTTCTGGCATGCCCTGCCCTAGCGCTTGCGACTTGGCTACATTTAATTTATAGTAAGATAGTTTGCCGTACTCCGTTATTGTCTGTAGACTTGGGAGGGAAACCCTGGGTTGTGTCAGAATCAGTAGCACATCATCTGCAAATAAATTTGTCTTGTATTCCCGTCTCCCTATCTGAATACCGTGGATGGAAGTGTGGCTTCTAATCTTCTGTGTTAAAGGTTCTAAGGCCAGAACATATAATAGAGGGGACAGCGGGCAGACCTGCCTTGTCCCATTGGTTATTGTGAAGGGGTTAGACAGAAAACCAGTATTGAGCACATGCGCCGTCAGTGTGCTATACAAGGCCCTTACCACTGACAGGAATCCCCCGGGGATGCCAAACTTTAACAGCGCTGCCTCTAGGAACCCCCAATGCAGAGGGTCAAAGGCCCTTTCCGCATTGAGAGACACCAACAAGCCCGCTGAACCAAGCTTTCTAAGACTGTGCATCACACTCAACACCTTACGGGTGTTCTCAGACCCTTAGAAGCCCACCTGATCAGAATGGATTATATATAGTAAAATTTTACTGAGTTGGGTTGCATATATCTTAGTGAACAGTTTTGCATCCGTATTTAAAAGCAAAATGGGTCTAAAGTTTTGAGGTGTAGTAGGAGGTTTGCCCAGTTTCGGCAGTGCAACAACATGTGCCACTAATATGTCAGTGTGTAGAAGTTCAGTGGCGACCGCATGGGCAAACAGTGCAACCACGTGAGGAGTTAGCGTGGTGTAGAATGTTTTATAGTAGAGGTTGTCCAGGCCATCAGGCCCAGGCACTTTACCTGATGGCAGTGCCCTGATAGCGTCAACCACCTCTGTTCTGCCAAAGGGCTAGTCAAAGCCTCTCTCTGGACCGACCGTGGTCAAGTGTGGTAAATCAAGGTCCGCTAGGTATTGAGCTATATCCTTGCTATTCGGTTGACATATTTGGGGCTTGTTTTTTAGATAATAGAGATCCGCGTAGTATCGCACAAATTCGTCACAAATACCTTTTAGGGTATGTATCTTGGTTCGTATTCGTGTTGTGAGATATGCTATCTTTTGAGAGGCTTGTCTCGTTCTCAATCTAGCGGCTAAGAGCTTGTTCCCTTGAGTATAGAAGTTGGCTTTGAGGCGCATAAGCTGATGTCCGGTAGCCTGAAGGGCATATTGGTGAATTAGTCTTGTCAGGGTCAGGATTTGACTTTTAAGGGATGGCGATGGTGTTAGTTGGTTTTGCACTATTAGCGCGTAAAGGTCTTTTTTGCCAGTGCTTCAGTTGTGTCTGAGACTGTTTACGTAGTGCAGTAGCTCTCTGTATAAAAAGTCCCCTTAACACTGTTTTGTTTGCCTACCATAACGTGGTTTTGGATACCTAAGGGGTCTCATTATCTATGGAATAATTTCGAAGGGCTTCATCTATTCTGCTTGTAAACACCTTACATAGTTACATAGTTAGATAGCTGAAAAGAGACTTGCTTCCATCAAGTTCAGCCTTCCTCACACCTGTTTTTTGCTGTTGATCCAAAAGGAAAAAAAAAAAAAAAAAAACCCCAGTTTGAAGCACAATTTTGCAACAAGCTAGGACAAAAAATTCCTTCTTGACCCCAGAATGGCAGTCAGATTTATCCTTGAATCAAGCAGTTATTACCCTACATTGAAAGATTATATCCTTGAATATTCTGTCTTTGCAAGTATGCATCTAGTAGCTGTTTGAACATCTGTATGGACTCTGATAAAACCACTTCTTCAGGCAGAGACAGAGAGTTGTTCAATCTCCATGGACTCCGATGCTTAAAATCATATTTTGATTCGTATTTGTTGCATAGATTGATACTATGGTGTACATCATGTCATTAAGAGAGCCTACTACAATCAGTAATTGTCCATTTGTGTCAATGTCTTGGGAGTGTGCCTGAAATGATATGTTCTTGCTGATAAGTATGAAGGCACCCTTCAACTTAATGGGGGAGGTTGAATTAAATTGTATTGAATTGTATAGTCCCTGGATAAGGGAGGGTGGTCTTGTGTGCGGAAGTGGGTTTCTTGTAGACATACAACATCTGCGTCGTGTGTGCGGAGCTCTAGGCTCAACAGGTGCCATTTCATTGGTATATTGAGGCTTCTGACATTATGTGAGTAGATCTTCATGGTGGGTCATATATTTTAGTGTGCTGTGTGATCTTAGAGATTTCAAGATATATAGAGAGCTTCAATCCTCCCAGCTCTATCAAGCAGAGTGAAGCAGCTCTATAACTGAGTGACATAAAGGCTACAATCCTGCAGCCCCCGCCCCACCTGTCTAGTGGTCGGGATGCCTGCACAAACCAAATAAAGGAACGCCCTTAGTGCGCCCAGGGAAAATAGTCCTGTGCCATCTTGCGCCTAAGTTGAAACAAGAAAGGTTAGAAAAGTATAACAATCTATCCGAAGAGTCGGCTAGGCACTTCCCAGTAGTGCCTTGGGGGAGGAAGTTAGTAACTTCCTGTCCTTGGAGAACAGGCCTTCAATACTCGTCAATCGACTTTGAGGACCATTACCGTAAACAATATAAAAATCACACGTTTGTCTATCATAAGCATGTACAAGCAACATACAATAACCGAATGGAGGTGTTTTTTTATTTATTTATTTTTTTAAATTAGTGGCCTTGTGGTCTCCCTGGTAGGTGCTTTCTCTACCCCTTCTCCTCAACCCTCAAACTAACAACGTGGGGTGTGTGTTTAATTACCTCTGTTATTTGGAAGTCACTTCTGACTCTCTTAGCAGTTTTGGGGATGTCTATGTCGCCCTTGATCGGGGAAATTGAGTTAAGCAGGTGCCTTTGAAATTGAGTTAAGCAGGTTCCCCTTCTGCCTAATTTCACCTACCACAGATTTTAACAAGTTCGAATTTTTTTATAGACCTCCCACAGATTTTAACAAGTTCGACTTTTTTATAGATATTAACCATTTCATTAGACGACTGTGCCTAAAAAAATTTTTTACAACCATTACCGGAACAAAATGAGCCATATGAACACACATCACTAAAAGAAAAATCATCATTTTTTCCGAAACATTTGATCTCAGACCAAATTAAAACCTTTGAGACCATGGTGATGAAGGAAATTGATAAAATAAAGAAAATCAACCAGTACCAAAGTAATTTATCGAAAATGGAGAAGAAATCTTTAGACAACTTGAGAAAAAATAAAAATATAATAATCAAATCAGCGGATAAAGGGGGAGGAATAGTTATTTTTAATAAAGAAAAATATATAGAAGAAACAGAAAGACTCTTTACAGATGTTAAAACTTATAAGAAATTATCAACTAACACAACTAAAAACATAAAAGACAAGTTAAAACAATACATAGATAAAGGGAAGGAATTAAACATTTTAAATGAAAAAGAGGTCAAATACCTCTTTATGAATAATACCCGTATACCGGTATTTTACCATTTGCCAAATTTACATAAAGATATCACCAATCCTCCTGGTAGACCAATAATATCAGGTATTAATTCTGTGTCATCAAGAGTATCCAAATATATAGATGTTTTATTACAACCAGTAGTAACAAAAAAAACATTTTATCTAAAAGATACAATACATATGTTACAAGTCTTAGAACACACTCAGTGGAAAGACGGTTATATTTTAGTTACATGCGACGTTAGTTCTTTATACAGCATTAATCCGCTGTATAAAGAGGCTGTGAAATTTTTTTTAGTAAAATCACATTTTAAGGAAGAACAAATAGATTTTATAGTGGAATGGATTTTATTGATTTTATCCAACAATTTTTTCTGCTTTGAAGATCAATTCTTTTTACAGCTCTGTGGCAATGCGATGGGCACCAAGTTCGCCCCCAGCTATGCCAACCTTTTATGGCTTATTGGGAAGAAAACTATATCTCCCAATAACATGGCTGGGGGGAGAGCTTGGTGGCCTATCGCAGATATATAGATGACATATTTTTTATATGGACAGGTACATCAACAAGTCTGGACATGTTTTTGGAATTCCTTAATAATAATAATTGGGGGAATCAAACTTACATGTACTCAGAGTCAGTCAGAGATCAATTTTTTAGTTCTCAATATCTATATCAAATATTCGTCAATCAGAACTAAAAATTACTTCAAACCTGTGGATAGCAACAGCTATATAGAAAGAACAAGCTGCCACCATAAGCCCTGGTTGATTAATGCTCCTAAACGACAGTTCCTAAGAATTAAGAGGAACTGCACAAATGAAGAAGATTTTTTAGAACAAGCAAAATATTTGGAGCAACAATTAATTGAAAAAGGCTACGAAAAAGACAATCTTCAAAAAAAAATTAGAACAAGTAAGAACCTTACCTAGACAACAACTCCTGAAATATAAGCAAAAGACCAGAACCCAGAAAATGAATGATGTACCTTTTATCTGTAATTACCACGGAAATACCAGAAAAGTACAACAAACAATACGAAAATATTGGCATATTTTAAAAGATGACCCTATATTGAATAAAATCCTACCCTCCCAACCAAGGATTATCTTTAGAGAAACTAAGAATGTAAAAAAGATTTTAGTAAAAAGCCATTTAAATAAAAAAAATCACAAAATAATTTTATAAAAGACCTTTCAGGTTTCTATGGTTGTGGCAATTGTCTTCCGTGTAGAACAACCAGTAGTCACAAAAGACACCTTACCGATATTAGTCACATTATAGGAAGAGAATATGTTATTAAAGACCATGCCAGTTGCTACTCGAAAGGCGTAATTTACACCTTGAAATGTCCCTGTAACCTATTGTATATAGGTAGAACCATTCGTCCATTAAACATTAGAATCGCGGAACATATATGCAACATAAAGAAAGGTCTTGAAACACACAGCGTCTCTCAACATTTTATAATAGTCCATAATCAGAACCCCAAAGATCTCTTGTGTTTTGTGTTTTAAAAGTAGTACAGAAAGATTGGAGAGGAAGAGATTTTATTAACAAATTGGGAAAGGAAGAGATGAAATATATTTTTAACTTTAATACTCTCTATATGGACTAAACTCAGATTTTGAATTATGCCATTTCCTATAGATTTAAGATTTATTGACTTATTAACTTTTTTAACCACATGTAGCAATTTTAAAAAAATATTTATTTATTTATTTATTTTTGTATTATTATTATTATTATTTAATAAAAATGTTAAATGCTATGCATTTCTAATTAACACGGAAAATATGTCCCTGCTCATGGACACGGTCTGTATGCACATATGGTTATTCTTAATATGTCATCTAATTCACTTAGCACCAAAAGCACTATTATAGTTTTTAAAAAGCACTTTTCGGTAACCTTATGCACTTTATTAACATTAAAAGTTCTCTTCTCTCATGTATAATGAAAGCACTTAGTTCTATATATCAGAACCATGCATAATAATCTAAGTATTTATATAAACCTTATGGGTTTTTTCTACATATACTCAATGTATATTTTAATATTTTTTTTTATACTTTCGTTATTAATAACAGAGGACTGATATAACTATCCCTTTTCCTTTTCTCTTTGAACATGTACGTAATATGTAATAACGTTATGGACAATAAAGTTTATTTGTATGGTGGAACGCAAGAATGCGATCCAAATACGGACTGAACAAAATTACGTCATTGAGAAGAGACACTAGAAGCCGCGTCATCAAAAAAAGATGGAAGCGATTGACGATATCAGGTGACCGTAATGAGGAATTAAAGGGAGGTATATAAGAACAACTGAATGCCGGATAAGATCTACAAGCAACTGAAGAAGCCTTCTAATAGGCGAAAAGCGTCTTGCAAGCTCTTACCAATTATTTTGGACTTCATATATTGTACCCATTTACTATTTTATCTTATCTTTTATTTTTATTTTTTTTCAAACTTTTATCTTTTGCACTAATAAAGAATTTCCTGACACTGGAATTCACGTGCAGTGGAATTACTGGGCAAATAAGAAGACTCTTCAAACAACACAAGGGAGTGGGGTCCCTTCCAACTTCCCCACCTGTGCCTGTGGTGAGTCTCCTATTGTGAGTACCATATCATTAGAACTATATATTTGTCTATTTTAATTAGACCAAACTATACTGCACTAGGCTTTGGCCATGTTGTTTTGTCTTTTGCAGCAATATTATACCTGAAATAACAACCATAATCCGCCTATTTCCTTATGTATGTATAATTTTACTCAGGCGGCCGTTGCAATTCCCCATCAATGACTCTGTAGCTTGTCTTATCAGTGGAGATCTTTACCAAGATGTCCCCCCTTATTTTTTATTTTATTTTATTATTTTTTTATTATTATTATGTTTTTTTTTTTTTTTGTACGACAGGGTCACTGTCTGGATGTTACATGTAGGGGACTGTAACTTCGGGACACTTGTCCCCATAAATGTTTCTAGTGCTACCAAAACTACTAAAGAGAGGCCATGTAAGAGAAAGGAATGCACTAACCCCAGTACCACGCTGCACTTCTGCATTATTACCAATTTAGAATTGTCCTAGGGACCATTAGACATATGGTATGAATACATGCAATTATTCCGTCACAGTGGTACAGTCTCTGGGACCATCAATTAGTCCTTCATCTCCTTCTCGATCGCTTCCATTCTGGAGAAAGGCATCTAGTGTCTCCGGCAGGCCTTTGGTGTTCTTTCGGTTCCATTCCCCATTCGCGGAGTATCTTGGTTCCGTCTTCGGGGGTAAGCATTACAGTGGTCTTACCCTCTCGCTGCACCAACAATTTCACGTGGTATCCCCAATTGTAGATGATTCGTTGGGTTCTGAGATGCTTTGTGATGGCTTTGGAAGGATTGTCTCCATTTGAGTGTGAATGCTGAAATGTCCGCATAGACCACAACGTCCCCGTATTTCTCCAACCAATCTGTGTGGGTCCTGCTTCTCTTGAGGATTTCCTCCTTTGTGTGAAAATAATGGAGGCGCAGCATGACGTCTCGTGGTGTGTCGGGAGGAAGGAATCTGGGCCTAGTTGCACGATGTACACGGTCCATGAGAAGGACCTCTCTTGGGAGCTATTGTGTGTAATTGCTCCATAATGTAGGCCGACAGTTCATTAGTACTGACCGTTTCCTTCACTCCCCTAATGCGGAGATTGTTCCGTTGGGCCCTGTCCTCCATGTCCGCCTGATTAATTTCCAATTCCTCCATTCTGGACATTAGGCCATCCATTTTCATAGCCATATCATTATGGGCCTCAGCGTACTCTGCCATGGTGTTTTCCATAGTGGCTGTTTTGGCCCCCAGTTCCTGCAGATCTTTGTGTAGATCTCTGAGTGAGGATTGTAAGGTATGCCTTATTTTTTTGGACATGTCATCCAGCATGGGTCTTTTAGACTCCTTGGGTCTTTAAGCCTCCTATTGCCTGTGGTTTTTGCAAGGACTCCAGCTCTGGCTCCTTAGCACCATCTTGGCTTTCTTCAGTCATTGCCGGGAACTTAGTCTGTTCGGCTTTTGAGGCAAAAAAGTGTCATTTGTCTTGTCTCTCCGAAGTCCTTTTAGATTTGGACTGAGACATGTTGGATTTCACCATCAGAGTCAGGTGGTAAGGGTCCAAATTGCTCAGGTTAAGGCCTTAGGTGCACAGAGCGCTCACAGCATTCGACCGCTCGCCGACAGGTCCAGGACACGCCCCGTTGGGCTATTAATTTAAATGGATATACATTATATAGGAATGATAGAAAAAGGGATGGGGTATGTCTATATGACAAGCCCACAAAAAAATAATTCTAAAGGGGAAGAGCAACTGTTATCTTAAATTAATAAGGATGCACATCTAGGTTACTTGTTAAGCATGTGAGATTTTAATTATCCAGTCATTACCTTGCCAGAGGGACTAGTAGTACATTTAAGAGAAACAGGCCTTTAGCCTGATAAACGACACTTTCATGTTTCAATTAGAATAGATGCTTGTATGGATCTTGTAATAACTAGAAATGTTGACCTATTTTCAAACATTCAAGTTAGGAAGCACTTGGGAAATAGTGAACACAATAAAAGAAAAAAATAATAATAAATTATATGGGTTTTACAAAAATGTTTTATTTAAAAAATAACTAATTATCTGACAGGAACTATTTTCTGGCAAAATCACAGAGGATAAATTGAAGGTTTTTCAAACAAATTCGGCCAAAGTACATTTCTCAATAAATAATATTGATAAACAAATGTAAAAAAAGCAAATTAAAACCAAAGTTCCAAAATAAAAGGGTTAGTCAAGTTATATATAAATATTTAAATAAGAGGGTTCAATAGCATCCTGCAACATATACAAACATACCAACAGGAGTTGCAAAATGGCTAGTAGAGAGTAAACCCAATGGCAAAAAGTATTTTAAGTACATTAATGCCAAAAAGGAAGTGCTGGTCCACTGGGAAATAAAATGGGTGAAATAATCAAGGAGGATCGGGACAAAGCTGAAATTATAAATATTTAAGTCTTATATTTAAATGTATTGAAAATCCCTGTTACACAATCCTTACAGCAAACAGGAGATTGGTTAACACAGAATACAATAATACAGCATCTAACCTTTGTCCAGAGGTTGCCATTTTAGTCTTGCAATTCTCTATTGGGCATTGCTATTAGGTCCCCCCATCCCTGACATTTAAAAAAAAGAATGTATTTACTTACCTGACATCACAGGGGGCCTTGCATAGTTCTCTTACAAACTGCCCATAGAGAAGCCTTTGACTGTACCGTTTTGCCAGCTCAGAGCACATGCGTGCAAATGAGGAGAGATGGGTGTTTTTTTTATCACTGGAGAAAATAGATGTGTTGCCTATATTTGAAAAGGGTTCAAAAGCTCAACTCAGAAACAACAAACCGGTGAGCTTAACATCTGTTGTTGTGCAATAGGGGCTGTTAAGGGATAATATTCAATAATTAATTTTGAATAGCAATTTCATTAGCAGGAATCAATATGGTTTTATGAAAAATGTTAATAGAAATATAAATTGTAATGTTCCATTGAATGTGATTTACATGGATTTTGCTATGGCATTTCATACACTTTCACACAAAAGGTTACTAGTAAATCTGAACTCACTTGGTTTAGATGAAAAATTGTGTTCTTGGATAGAACACTGACTTAAAGATCACAGAAAATTAGGTAAGATAATACAGTCTGAACACAATATAACTTCTCAACAGAGGGATTTGGATAAATTGGTGGATTTGGCAAGTACGTGGCAGATGAGATTCAATACAGGTCTATCATATGTGCTTTGTCTTCCCTCTTAATCATACCTTGGTTTTGCTATATCTCTACCTCTGGTATTGTTAAATGAGACAATGGTCTATATGTGATTTGTATGTACAGCTAGAGAGCAGAGTATATATACCAGATAGCACAGATTAGCACCAGGCCTTTTTCCTAAACAGAGCTTTTACTTTCCCTCTTATATCCTACCTTTTTTCTGATGTTGATATAGAAGTAAGGTAAGAAAAATAGATTTAGCATGAAGAGCAACTTTTGAAGCAAAAGTTGTATTGTGATTTATTTATAATCCTTCTGTAACCTTTGAACACTGTTAAGAATGGTACTGTACAAGAATTGAATATGTTAAAAGAATATACATCTCAAAGAGAAATTTTTCATTTATGTACAGAATCGCAATTTTGACCCTAAATTTTAAATTTAATTTGAATTCTCACTTTAGTAAATGACAAAGTATTTGTAGCAAAATCTGTTTGTATTAGACACTCTTTATCAGATTTTACCAGATTTTATATAAAAAGTGATAGGTCTGAAAACATAATATTAAAATGTACCTACAATGAATGAGTTAAATGCTTTTCGCATGAATCACATTTTTGATTACTTGCACTTAAAAAAATGAGTTCATATTCTGGAATACAACTGCTAACTTCTCGTAAGAGTAAGACCAATATCCAATAAAATGAAAGTTCATTTTCATGTCTAAAAACAGCTTTTTAAGCCTTTCAAACTATATTCCCATGTGGATTTTAGTCTGGAGTTATTTATTAAATTGTAGAGTCAAACACAATTAAAGTGGAAACTTAATTCTGCAATTCTGAGCAGCTAAATCTCTACGGTGACACTATGATCAAAGACTGAGACAATTTCATAATCCTGTGTACGTTGCCAGATATGCCACATTACATCAACTGAGGCTGGTTACATTCATACTAAATTTATACTTAAAAAATATATACAAATGTATAGTGGTATATTCACTAAACGCCAAACTTTAATGAACTGAAAAAGCCCCATATGAAGGCGCAGTTTTGTGCCGAGACGCGTGTTGGGTGTTTCTTTCTTCCCCTTTTTTTGTTTGTGAGTTTTCAAACCCTCACTGAAGATATTATTGAGTAAAATAAAGAAACCTGAGTATATTTCTTCACTGCAATAGTACTATGATCCATGATACGGCTGCTGGACATTTTCAATTTCATAAGTAGGTGACTTCATGACTTGGGCATTGGTGTACTTGTAGCTTGATTTGTTTAGTATTTTCTTTTTTCTTAGCCAGAACTTCTACCGTAGTTAGGAGTTGTATGGTAACGTAGGTCTCCGGGTAACAATATTCCAGAGTACTGAGATGACCGCAGATTGGCAGGGTAATTTTTGAATTGAAGTGTAGATATTGGTATACTTTAGCAGGATTACCATTCTGTCATTGTCAGTCAGGGCAGCACCTTTCCTGTTACTTGTGGTCTTGTTAACCTGGGGATATTAGAAGCTGTGGCTGAATTTATGAGTGTGACTGGGCAGTATATCACCAACTGAATTGGGGTTCAGAGACCCGTGGACAGCATTTGTTGTAATGTCAGGGAGAGGGGAAATGTGTTTGACTCTTAAGTACATATGCAATGTATAATGATTCAGATAGTGTTTGTGTGTTTGTTTGTATAAATTTAATCTCTATGAACAACTTGTCATTTCTTCTTAGTTTCTGTATATCTGTCTTCCCCTGATATCTCTAAATAGAATATATGAAGCGAAAAGTAATGGGAAACAAGGGGAATTTTTACATTCTAAAATATAACCAGCCTAAGGCAAGTAACTAAAGTACTGAAGTGTTTTGCACTTTTGGATTTGATTGTTCTTTTGACTTAATAAAGATTATTAATATTATAATTTTTAAGGCATCATAATATCATACCATTCCTAGTACACAGGGGAGACTCCAGGAATACACGAGAGAGCTGTATTTGCAATAAAATACTTTCAATATGATAAACCTTGCCTCCAAATTGTGTTTTAATGTGGATTTTTATAAAAATGTACAAAGTTCTCAGCTGATAATGTTTTAGACTGTTTCTTTAAACCGAGAACACTGCTGGGATTTGGAATACACCAATATCATATTGAGATAGAATAAGGTGATTACTATTTATATTACAATTCACTGATTTGCACTATGTATACGTGTTTATACGTAATATATTTTGATGCTTTTCTTTATGGAAGATCTCTGTGAGATTGTTAAAACCCCTTCAGGCACTTATCTTAATCCAGTGTCGGGCTTCCTCTGCGCTGGTGACCTCTCCTTCCCTCCGATGTCAGCTCCTGAGTGGAGCCAGAGGCGCGCACACATTCAAACCCACCCATAGGAAAGCAAAGTGTGTGAATGCATAGTGGATGTAGTGTGTATAGTGAATGCAGTGTGTGTGTTTGCATAGTGGATGTAGTGTGTATAGTGCAAGTAGTGTGTGTATATAATGAATGCATAATGTGTGTTTGTGTAGGGATGTAATGTGTGTATAGTGAATGCAGGTTGTGTGTGTGTAGTTGAGGTAGTGTGTATAGTTATTGCAGTGTGTGTTTGTGTAGGCATGTAGTGTGTATAGTGCCTGCAGAGTGCGTGTTTGTCTTGGGATGTAATGTGTGTATAGTGAATGCAGTGTGTGTTTGTGTAGACATATAGTGTGTATATAATGAATGCAGAGGGTGTTTGTGTAGTTGAGGTAGTGAGTGTGACTGCATAGTGTGTGTTTTTGTATATAATAAAGGCATAGTGTGAGTGTTTGTGTAGGGATGTAGTGTGTATATAATAAATGCATAGTGTGTGCTTGCGTAGTGGATGTAGTGTGTACAGTGGAGGTAGTGTGTGTATAGTAAATGCATAGTGTGTGTATTTTATGAATGCATAGTGTGTGTTTGTGTGTGTGTATACAATGAATGCATAGTGTGTGTTTGTGTATATAATTAATGCATTGTGTATGTTTGTGTAGGTATATAGTGTATGTAAAATAGGAGCTGCATTTAGTGGGGGAGGGGGAGAGAGCATTTTTTTTTTAAAAACCACCTGTTACACATTTTATTCCCCCCCCCCCCCTACTTCTTACCTGTGGTACTTTCCTAAAAAGGGTGGTCAAGGTAGAATCTAGTAACAAGTTCATGGTTCATTATCTGGATGATTTCTTGTGTGTCGGTCCTTCCGGTTCGAATGCCTGTCGCGTAGGGTTACAGACGCTGGAATGGGTTGCCCATGTTTTTGGAGTCCCTTTGGCGGCTGACAGAACGGTGGGACCGACCACTTGTCTAAGTTTTTTGGGTCTTGAAATTGATTTGGTTTACCGGGAGATAAGTTGGTGGTGCTTCGTCAGGTTGTGAGGGAAGTTCGGGAGGCACGTAAAGTGATGCTGAGAACATTGCAATCATTACTCGGCCGTCTTAAATTTGCATGTCGAATTGTACCAGCAGGGAGGATTTTTAAAAGGTTCCTTGCAAAGGTGACTGGAGGGATCAGTTCTCCTCATCATTTTATCAGTTACTATCCCAATGAGAAGTTTGAGATATTTTCCTTTGGGATTTTAATGGGCAGATCTTTTTTCGGGATGCAACTGTCCCCTCTCCGGAATTGGAACTTTTTACAGATGCTTCGGGGAGTGTGGGTTTCGGGGCATATTTTGCAGGACAATGGTGTGCAGAACCTTGGCTGGAAGGTTGAAAAGCAAATCCCATCATTTGCAACCTTGCATTTTTGGAACCTTTCCCCTTATTAGTTGCTTTGGCTTTGTGGGGACCCATGTTGAGGGATAGGAAAGTTATCTTCTTCACGGACAACATGTCAGTGGTGTCAGCAGTTAATCTGTTATCTACCACTTCAATTCCAGTAATTCGCTTGTTGCTTTGCATGCAATTTAACATTGTTTTTCGGGCGCGTCATGTACCTGGGTCCTTAAATCTCACTACTGATGTGCCATCTCATTTACAGTGGGAGAAGTTTCGCTTTGGGTGCTCGGACGGAGGGTCTAGTCTGTCAAGACAACATGTGGCAGCTGGGGACCTCCTGCTTTGACGTCTGTTCAGAAAGTCTTTGGCTCCAAGTACTTGGGTGGCGTATGTTAGGGTATGGAGGGCTTGGGAAGAGGCATGTGTCTGTGGTGTGCTGACAGGACACCACTCCATGGAGGTATGGTTAGATACGCTGTTGTGGTATTTGTGTTGATTGTTTTCTAACGGGGCTACTCCTTCAGTGGTAGATAGGCATGTCAGCCTTAGCATTTTTGTTTAAACTTAATGGTTGGGAAGATATCACAAATCATTTTTTAGTTTGTCAGGCTTTAAAAGGTTTTCGGAAGGGTTAGGGAACACCAGATACCAGGAGACTGGTGTCTTTTGAGATTCTGCAAAACCTGCTCGAAGTGTTTTTTGGTCTCTGTTTCTCCCACCATGAAGTTCTTTTATTTACACTTGCGTTTGTTTTGGCGTTTTGGGGGATTTTGGGGTAAGTGAGTTGGTGAGTCAATCTGGTGGGAGGGTGTTCAATTGGAGGATGTTGAGTTGAAGCATGATCGGGTTGTCATCTGTCTGTGGCGGTCAAAAACTGACATTTTTGGTAAAAGGTGCATGGTTACTCTTTACTCGTTACAGGGATTGACTGTATGTCCGGTTTTCTGTGCTTCTGCCTATTTAAAAGTTTGTCCCAGGATTTAGGGTTCTTTTTTGATACATGATGATGGGTAATCTTTATCGCAATATAAGATGTTCCGGGTACCAGTGGGGTACCTCAGGGATCTGTACTTTGATACATTCTCTTTAATATTTTTATTAGTGATATTGCAGAAGGTCTTGATGGTGAGGTATGTCTTTTTGCTGATAATACTAACATTTGCAACAGGGTTGATGTTCCAGGAGGAATAAGCCAAATGGCAAATAATTTAGGTAAATTAGAAAAATGGTCAGAGCTGTGGCAACTGGCATTTAATGTGGATAAATGTAAGATAATGCATCTTGGGCGTAAAAACCCATGGGCAGAGTATAGAATATTTGATACCGTACTAACCTCAACATCTAAGGAAAGGGATTTAGGAGTAATTATTTCAGATGACTTAAAGGTAGGCAGACAATGTAATATAGCATCAGGAATTGCTAGCAGAATGCTTGGTTGTATCGGGAGAGGTATTAGCAGTAGACAGAGAGAAGTGCCATTGTACAGAACACTTTTGAGACCTCACTTGGAGTATTGTACGCAGTACTGGAGACCGTATCTTCAGAAGGATATTGATACTCTAGAAAGAGTTCAGAGAAGGGCTACTAAACTGGTTCATGGATCGCAGGATAAAACTTACAAGGAAAGGTTAAAGGATCTTAACATGTATAGCTTGGAGGAAAGACAAGACAGGGGGGATATAATGGAAACATTTAAATACATAAAGGGAATTAAGACAGTAAAGGAGGAGACTATATTTAAAAAACTTTCACAACAAGAAGGCATACTCTTAAATTTGAGGGCCAAAGGTTTAAAAATTATTTCAGGAAGTATTACTTTACAGAAAGGGTAGTGGACGCATGGAATTTCCTTCCAGCTGAAGTGGTAGAGGTTAACGAAGTGAGGGAGTTTAAGCATGCGTGGGATAGGCATAAGTCTATCCTAGACTTAAGATAAGGCTGGGGGCTAATTAAAAGTATTTTGAAAATTGGGCAGACAAGATGGGCCAAATGGTTCTTATCTGCCATCTCATTCTATTTTTTTCATTTGGGTTTAGGCCGTTTGGGATTGGATCCATTACAGTTTGGCACACATTCTTTTAGGATTGGGGCTGCAACGGAAGCAGCCTAGTTGGGCCTAGAGGACGTATTAGTAAAAAAGATTGGACGTTGGGAGTCTGTCAGGTTCCGGTCATAAGTGATATTAGACCGTTTGGTATTAGAAAAAAAAAAAAGTGTTTGTTCATTGTTGGTAATATGTTTCCTTTCTTTTGTAGGTTTGTTTGCCTGGTTGGTGGGCCACTCATTCGTTCATTGGGCGCACAAGAGAGCCACATTTAGACATCAAAGAGGGCAGCTGGGCTTTCCACAGTGCTTGGCCAAATTATATTGGTAAGGTAATCGGGGTTTCAGATGGAGAGAAGTTTGTTTGGAGATTTTTAGGTGATTAGGTTTGGGGCAGTCACTGGATTTTCTGTTGATACATGCTGGTGGTAATAACTTGGGTCGGGTGTCCCAAAGGGAATTAGTGTAATGAGTTGAGGGCTCTGGTTCCAGGTGTAGTGTTAATTTGGTCGGAGATGGTGCTCCGGTTTCATTGGCATCATGCTTGAGATCCTATGGCAGTGGCAAGGAGCAGGGGTAAAGTTAACAAGATGTTGTTCATTTTCATTAGACACACTGGGGGTATAGTTGTGAGACATGTCGAGTTGGAAGCCATGCTTCCCGGTTATTTTCAGCATGATGGGGTGCACCTCTCCAATGTAGGTAATGACTTCCTCAATATGGGTTTTCAGGAAGGTTTGCAGCGGGCATTGTTTATGCGGGTGTGGGGCACTCAGATAGCTTGAGGAGTCGAGCTCTGAACTGTGGCTGGGGCTGGATAAGAAATTGGGGGTTAGGTAGGGTTGGTAGCTGGGAGGTTTTGAAGTTTGGTAACAATATTCACATTAGGGGTTTGGCTGAAATTATCGGCCGATATTCAGTTTTTGGCAAATATCGGTATCGGCCATTCTTGATACCAATATTGCTGATAATGTGAGAGTCAGCAGTGGCCCAGTGCATGCAGGGTCGGCATGTCCATCAGGCGGAACACGTGGCTGCATTAGGGCGCAATGGCTCCGGGTGCGCAAGAACCAAGAGACCAGCAGGAAGGAAGCGCAGAGCACTCTCCCTACCAGTCAATCGGTGTAGCGTGGTCAAGTGGAGGAGAGCGGACCGCGGTAAAGGAGCTGCAGTTTCCTTTACCCGGCCAGACTGACAGTAAGGGCACACAGAGAGCTCTTCCTGTCAGTCCTGCCGGGTACAGGAAACTGAAGCTCCTGTACCGCCATTCGCTCGGCCATGCTACAGGAGAGGCAATGATGCACACCAGCGAGGGGAGAGGACCACTAAGGGGGGGAAAGAGGGGAGAGGACCACTAAGGGGGGGAGGGAGAGGGCAGAGGTACACCAAGGGACAGGGAGGGGAGAGGTACACTAAGGGACAGGGAGGGGAACACTAAGGGACAGGAAGGAGAGGGGAGGTGAGGGGAGAGTAACACTATGGGACAGGAAAAAGAGAGGTACACTAAATATTCTTGAAACAAAAAATATGACTGCCATGTATATTTTGTGCATTTACCACTTAATAAAAATAAGATTTACAAAAATAGATAAATAATCAACATGTTCAGTTAACAGTAGATTTGTGTAGAAATTGTTTCCTTTTTCAAAATGTTAAATGTACAGAGTAGTGGTAAATTATCGGCTATCGGCCTGAAAGTTCACAAATTATCGATATCAGTATTGGCTCTAAAATATCAATATCGGTCAATCCCTAAATCAAATGGTTGAATTTGTTAATTGGTAGGTTGGAGTCTGTTACAAATCGCTGGATTGTGGAGAAGCCTATTTGCCAGCCTCCTTCCTCATGACTATGGCTCCTGGAAGATTGTGCCCCTGAAAACTTATTAACTTTTATTGGGTGTGTATGGCCCTTTAAGAACCGTCTGGGGACATATTGTGACTTTGCTGAACAATACCCCTTTAAGACTATGTCCCCAGACCTGTAAAATAACTTGCCCCTGGCTCTCTCCCACTTGGTTCAGTAAATAGGGCTTACTGAACCAAGTACCACACAGGCGGACCACCCAGAAGTTAAAGTATGCAGGCAATTTACCTCCCAGGCTGTGAGGTTACTGCAGGTTAATTGCCGACCGCTGGGTGGCCGCAGTTCGTGCAAAGGAACAAGTGGCGGTGGCCATCTTTGTTCATTCGAACGCGGTCAGTGGTGTATGCTAAAGATTCTGTGGAACTGAAATTGGCTACACATTTTACCGAACACCGCTGACCCTTACCTTCTCCTACACTTCGTTTTTCCGTTCGAAATGGGACTTAGTCGTTTTTCCGCATGAAATTGACCGACCGCACAGCCCAAATCTATGGAACTGTTTTGGGCAGGAAATTGTGCTTGCGGTCGGTCATAAAGGGACCTCCGGCTAACTTTTGATCCGCTGGAGGGATTTGGCTGATTTTTGGAAGTGTTTATGTTTGAAGTGTGCTGAGTTCAAATATGTAATTGGAGATTGAATGTATAGTTTTAAAGTTACAGTGTATGTGTGAAAACTGTATTTTTACTGTATGCTATAATTATGTTATATGTTTATCTGAGGGGAGGAGACGTGGGGGTGGTACCATGTATATGATTGGTTATTTTCAACCTCCCCCTGGGTGTGTTCTGTTTGTACCTTTTTGTAATAAAAAGCAGGCTGGGTGTTCCAGTCCTCAGTTCTTCTTGACCCTTTAAAACGTAGCCTCGTCTCGTTATTGGAGGGAATTGCTGTATCACACTGGGGATTGCTATGCTCTGCATATTCCCCTGAGCTTAATCACTTAGCTCTTTTAAGAGCTTGTTCCGGATACGCTCTCCTGGAGGAGAGGTCTTCCCCACATGGTCCTGGAGGACATAAGCCGATCCAGGGTGGAAGGAAGACGGCGCGGCTCCAGTTAAGCTACGGCGGTTGTGGAGTCTGCGGTGGTTGTGGTGTCCAGTGCGGTGCTTGTGGTCCTCGGCGCAAGCTAGGAAGCGTCCATCAATGGAGGGTACTCGGTCGGAGTACACGGAGCTCCGTTACAGAGTCCGTAGGTGGCTTTCAACCTGGGTGTGTAGGGGTATCTTGGTATACACCTATAATGTTAAATCACTTGGAGTATGATGCCTGTTGTGGCTGTGCCTTGTGTTATGTTATTCATATTTTGTTATGTGGATTATTGTTATCTTATGTTATGGGTCATTGTCAGTGGGTATAGTACTGTTAAAAGTTGAGGTGAATTATGTGTCTATGTTAAAATTGGGTATGTTTGGCAATGACCCATTTTGTTATTTATATATTTAATTATGTATATTTTATTAAAGCCATGTTATTTTAACCATTTTAAATCTAGTGTCTGTGTTTTTTTTGGGGGGGTTTAAGATTATTGTTTTAACACATATGCAAAAAGGTTAACTATGAGCATGTCAAGTAACCAGAACAATTACAGCTTAATGTAGCTGTTCTTGTGAGTATAGTCAGCCCCTGCAGGCTTTTCAGTGTAAAAACTGCCTTTTCTGAGAAAAGCTAGAATTATATATAAACACCAACACTACACACAAAAGAACACTTGCTTCTAAGTAATACAATTTGCTAAAAAAAACAAAACAAAAAAAACATTACACTCTTCTAATTAAAAGGTGTGGGCTCCACGATGTTGGCACAGTATGTCAAAGGGTTCCACAGGAAAAATGAATTGGGTACCACTGCGCTATAGTATTTCTCTTTTCTCCATAAAATAATGGACACTTGTATAGTGTATAAACTCACAGTTAAAGTAAGAGATACATCCATAGCCTTTGACAGGTGCTGGTCCACTTGAAAATGTATGAGTATAGTGGGTATACCTTAGGTTACTTTCGCACGTAGTACAATTAGAGAAAGGGTGGGTGCTTTCCCTTTTTAAAAAAAAAAAAAACTTTTCTCTTCAAGGGCCTTCTTTTAAGGGTGATTGGTTTTATGAACGCGTAATGCAAATCTCTGACATCTACTATGCGAACATGAAGTGTAATCGCTGATCTCAGCCTCCAGTCTTTATGTTTACAGTGGAACATTTTAAAAGACTTGTTTCTCAGGGTTATAAAGTTACACATTTACATCAGGATTCATGCCCAACAGCTCTCTGAATAAATTATAAATTCACAAAATAAAGAAGCATAACAAGGATTTTTTGTCGAGAAATGTTTCTAAGTCACTGAGTTTCCATTACAACAATATAGTTTAAATGTGAGTCAATTCTTAACAAATCACAACTTACTTTTCTGTGACTAGAGCCAGATTAGTAAATTCTTAACTAAGAAAATATTTTAATTAGGGGATGATTAGAAGCTTTTTTTCCTAGGAACTTGGCCACAAAACATTTCCAGTAATATTTCATGTATGACACACACACACTCTTGATACTGAAATAAAGAGACAAAATTTAATTTCTCTGGACTCTGAGTCTACACCATGGAATAAAACATTAGAAATAATCTTTAACGTGCGTTAACCTTTTTTTATCTGAAAAACGCTGTTTTGTTTTACATTGATAACGAGATCGAAGATTGAGAATTAAATAGGTTGTCAAGGTAAGAATTAGTAAAAATTCTCAGTTAGGTCAAAGTGAATTTGACATTTAAGGCCAAAACTGAAAACAGAATTGACTTCTTTTTCTAACGCAGATATTTTGGCTTAAATTTGAAATTATCTTAGAATTCACATTTAATTAATGGCAATTCTCAGTTTTGTAGACCATGGATCAACTCAGCTAAGAAGAATAGGCCTTGACAGAGCCAGGAGGTAGGCATAGCAGCCACAGGAAGTTAGTGACAGCTAGCGGAGCTATAAGGGGAGTATTTATACCGGCCATTATATGAAGCGGTCATTTTAACTGAACCTAAGCTTATCTGTCAGTTGTGAAAGCTGCCTGCCCTGGAAGGAGAAGGCAGCAGCATGGAGGCAGCATAGAAGAACAGAGCAGTATTGAGACAGGAGGCAACATGGAGGTACAGGAGAGGCTAGAGTGAGCTGCTGCTGCATGCTCACTCCCATCAGCCTCAGACAGAACTCCAAGCAAGCCACCATCCTGGACACAAAGGTTGTGGCAGAAATCATGGCTGGTGGCTGCAGGAGCAGCTGGGGGGCCCCGAGCATGTCTGCTTCCCCCCCACGCGGTGAAGGAACGGAGGCCGGCAAGGAGAGCGAGGACGCCCCAGTGGCAGCCCGGGAGTGACATCGGCAGTTCGGCGGCGCAAGAGCCTGTCAGGAGGCGGCAAGGGGACGGCTGAAAACGAGGTCGGAAAGCAGGCGGGAATTGGAGGGTGGCCGGCGCTGTCTGTTCGACGCGGCGCCGGTCAGACGAGGTGGCAGGCCAGGATGAGGCCGCACAGGAAGAGCGCCCCCCTGCCGTAAGGCAGGGTGGCGGGAAAGCACGAAGGACAGCGGAATCCAGCATGACATGATGGCCGCCGGGCAGGGAGTTTGAGGAGAGAGTGGCAAGAGGCGTCCTGGTGAGTCTGCCCCTGGTGGCATACCTGAGGGACAGGGGGGAATGATGCAAGAGGCCAGCAGTGTACAAGTGCCCCCCCCCCCCCTCCCAATGGGCAGGCGGGGGGTCCAGGTCAGCGGGATACAAACGGAGGTGGCCCTGGATGGGGCCAGGGTCAGGTCAGAGGTGAAGGAAGGGGATAGTGAAAGCAGCAGGCGGAGTCTTCACATGCGCAGCAGAGCAGCTATGGAGGGGAAGGCCAGCAACCAGGATTAATTAAAGGGGCCACAAGTGGATGAGGCGGCTGGGAGAGGCCAGTTACTGCAAGCAGAGGGCAGAAGAGAGGACAAGGATGGGTGGAAATGGACGTAAGGGACAGAGGCAAGCGGGAGCCCACTGGGGGGCGTTCTCAGAAGCAGGAACACAGGAGGAGCATCAGCAGGTGTGAGTACGGGAGGGAGCAGTGCAGGGACAATGAAAGGCACAGCAGCAGCAGGAGGTCGGATGAGGGATGGAGGAGCAGGTGAGGAGCCCGTCAAGAAGTCAGTGTGGTAGAAGGAGGTCCAGTTCCTGGGAGAGGAGGAGGAGGTCTCAGTGCAGCGCTTCAGCTTCATCTGGCAGGATTTCACTAGGGCAGAGGCGTGATGCCTGCGGCGGGAAGGTCAGGCAGCAAGAAGGAGCAGAGATTAGGACGACAGAACAGAGCACAGGGAGGAAGGGCTGGTAAGGCTATATCAGAACAGACTGCCCAGGTTATCTTCTCCCAGCTGGTCGAGGAGTGTTACTCCTATGGGCTTGAGCCTGGACCAGCGCGGAAAGGAGTCGGTGTCCACCGGATACTCCAGAGCCTGGCAAGGTGGATGGAAGGACAGCACAGACGTGGGTTTGGGCAGTGCATCAATAAACACATCACACTCTGGGAAGCTTTTTTAAATTGCAAAAATCATTTTAGAGTCATGATCAAGGAAAAAAGGGTCTGTCCTCGCAGTGCGGAAGGGTGGGTTCACCAGAGGGTGGTCGGGTGGAAGAAATTAGGGCGGTGGTGACAGCGTGCCGGGTAAGGTAAGGGGATGTGGTACTGGGGACATCCGACGGGGCAGGAGAACAGTTAGATGTGTGGCAAGGTGCCTGGTTCCTAATGATGGTGCAGGAAATGCGCTCTTTCTGGGGGCTGCCGGCGCGCCCCCAGGAGGTGCGATGCTGGCCGGACAGAAGAAAGGTCAATGCAACTGGGGACCGTTGGATAGGCTTGGATTCAGGTGTTCTGGAGGTGGTGGGAGTCACGGTGTCAACTGACGCGTCAAGAAAGGAAAACCTAAGACAGGAGGGGTACTCGTCGGGGCTTCAGCGCGTTGCTGCCGTTCAGCGCGTTGCTACGTGGCTGCCGTGGCTAAGGCATTAAGCCTCCCATGAAGTCGCTAGTTTTATGGCTGGGATTGTTGGGGGGGGGGGTTTGCTATTCCATTCAAAGTCGAGGGACCAGGAAAAGTGGTGGGCAAATATCTAGTCCGTGGGGGAACATCTGGGATTGGTTCGCAAGTGGTCATGCGTTGAAGCCCAATTGGGGGGATGGCGGGTTTGTTACATCCCTGCCATTAACGGATCTGTGGGTGTCTCTGTGGGGGGTGGTCCCCTAGAAAGGGTCGGGCAAATTCTGTCTGATACAAAACTTATCGCACCCGAAAGGGGCATCAGTAAATGAGGACATCGACGCGGACCTGTTCTGTATCTTAGGCATCATTCGGTATTGCCGTCGAGTTGGTTCGATTATTGGGACCCTTCCATCTTTTGGGTTGCATGTTTGCAGGTTCCTATTGGTAACCTCTGCTTGCCAAGGGGCGGTTCCATTTTTTATGTTCCTACTTCGAGAAGTTGGTTCCGTCTGGGAGTGGGGGGTGAAAGAGAAATCAGGAAGGGGTTCCTTAGTACATTATCTGGAAGATAGCTTGCTGTGTGGGCTCGGCTGGGCCGGGCCGTTGTGGACATACCTTACGGTCGCGGGAATCCTACTGCACGTCTTTGCTTGGGCTGAAAATTGTTTTGGTGGTAGGAGAGTGTCGATTGCCTAGGGATCAGTTGACTGCACTTCGGGAGTTCAGGGCGAAGGTTCGCAGGTCCAAGAAGGTCACGCTGAGAAATCGCAGTTGTTCATAAGGCAGTTTCAAGTTCGCATGGCAGGTTAGTCGCGAGGGATGGGTCTGTAGCCGTTTCATGGCGAAGGCTACTTGTGGAGCCTTTGCGGGTGGTATCGAGTTGTTCACGGATGCCTCTGGAAACATAGATTCCGGGGCATACCTGGAAGGCAGGTGGTGCGCGGAGCGGTGGCGGGAGGCATGAAAGGTAAGTCCTCTCATTCGAAGTTGGCATCTTTTGAGTTATTGGGAGTGGCCGTGGCTCTAAAAGGTGAAGGATTAAGGGACGAAAAGTCGCAATCCAGCCGGATCCTCGGTTCAGGAGGTACGCCGGTGGCGGCGATTCGTATCACTGTGCAGGTCGTTTAATATCGGGTGCGGGCACGCCACGTGCCTGGTTGGTGGAAGTTAGGGGCTGATTACTTGGCTTGCGTACAAGGGGGCAAGCTGTGAATGGCGGCCCCAGGGGGCACGGTAGGAAGGACAGGCCGGTCTGGAGGAAATGTGGCAGCTCGAGACACCATGCTTGGAGGATCGATACGGAATCCTATGGCACCGGGCACGGAGACTGCCTATGTGAAGGTTTGGGATATGTGGGACGAGGCAGTTGGTTTCACTGAGGGGTCCCAGTCAAAGGAGGGCTTGTTCGTTCAGCATTAGCCCCTTTGGCAATGGACAGGAGCATGGCGGCATTGGCGTTAGAGTTCAAACTGACCAATTGGGAGGAAGTGATGGAACGTTATCACGTCCGTCAGGCATCGCGGGTCTTATGGAGAGGTATGAAATATGTTGGTGCCGGGTGGCTGGTTTCCTTGGGTAACGCAACGCCTGGTGGGCATGCTGAGGGTGGTGTGTTACTCTATTATTGCGGTGAGTTTGTTTGCGGTGGCCTTCTCGGGGGCTTGGGGCAATTTGGAGTGGGGAGCTGGTGAGTGCCTTTCGGGCGGGTGTTGGGGGGTTCTACACTTTGTGGGGATATTTATGGGATGATAATATTATACAGTTGAGAATTGCCCACTATTTCAATTATCTTAGATCTTAGTGATCGTTATCATGTAAGTGAAATGTATTCCATACAAATAAAATCACAATTTGTTATAAAAATAGATATAATTTATTGTGACAAATAAAATAATAATAATATTAGGCAGCATGCCTGATAATAATCAGTGAATATTTAGTATAACATAAGTATGTAATACAATGGCAATATTAAAACAATCCAATGGCTAACAGCATCAACTGTCAAGACTTACAAGATTTATGAGGGTACTTCACAGACACAGAAAGCTAAACTTCCAGCGAAAAGCCATAAAACCTTGGCTAACAGTTAGATCAACTGAGTAACCCTTTCAATGCTGGCTAGATCCTCCTAGGCATATAATATCCTATTCTCATGTAATTTTCAATTAAAATAACATTCAAACCAGCTCATTAATTATTTCCTGGAACCATCTGTTAAGACCTGCAGGGGTGATGGTGCTGCGGTCCCTTGTTCCTTTTCCAGCTGCTGAGTATAAGTGATCATAGCTCCAGCAGGGGGTAGAGATGATTACAGCTTCCCGACAATCCTTCCCAGTAGTTAGAGTATCCTTTCCCCAAACATGAGCCAAGACTTCATGAAGGGTGTAACAGAACTAAAGCTTTATTGAAACAGGCTGGCTTTTATGGGGATCCTCAGGCAAGAGGACCTCCCAAAACAAACAAACATATCACCAATCACTGTACAGTATTTTCTTAATACACGCCCTTCCTCTGCCTGGAAGATAGTGAGATAAGTTAAAGGTTAAATCAATTATCTCCAGGCAGAGGGCTCACATTTTACCCAAACATTGGAACACCCCTTTCCCCACAAGGTATCCCCACAAAATACATATCCCCTGATAGCCCCGATCTGGGAGGCAAACATATCCAAATTTCACCCAGATCGGTTCAGGGTTCTTAAAAAGTGTGGAAGTCTTAGTTTACCGACCACACACGAGGCTCCTGCCCAAAACAGTTCCACGAATTCAGTGTGTGGGGTCGGTCAATTGGGGAAAAAGGCGAAAGCGGTCAAAATACCGAAATTACCCTCCTGGCTCATAGGAGCGATTGTTCCCCTGGTTCATACGAACATAACTACCGAATGCCGCTCTTCTGGGTGTTCGGCAAGTGGGAGAACCGGCCGTTCGGTAGTTTTCAGCGGTACTTCGCACGGTCGAGTGTCCGATTTTAGTTCCAGACACTCGACGACCAAGTCCCGCTGACTCGCCTCGTGCGAACAAGATGGCCGCCGTTTTCTTTTCCTCGTGGCGTTCGGCTATACGAACAGCGGCCACCCAGGGAACACTTAATTGTCGGTGCTTCAGATCACAACAAGCAAGGAGGGAGGTCGTGGTTCGGTAGTTGCAAACTGCCGAACGAATAATCCACTATAGGCAGAAAAGGGAAATTAAATACACACAAAATAGAAGAAAAGGTCAGCTGAGGTCTCTTTTCTTCACATTACTCCCCCTTAGTTCCATGGGTCGGCATACCCGCCTAGACCCTGCCGGGTTGGCTAGGGGATGTCCGGGTGGTAGCATTAAGAGTCCAAGTCCGTCTGACGGGAAAGTCCATCCACATTACCGTTCTGTTTGCCCGGACGGTACTGCAGTGTAAAATTGTATGGTTGCAACGCTAAACTCCAGCGTAGCAACCGGGGATTGTCTCCAGAGACTCGGTTGAGCCAAATGAGGGGGTTGTGATCAGTTAGTAACGTAAAGGCTCGGCCGTAGAGGTATGGTTGGAGCTTCTTTAAGGCCCATACCAACGCCAAGCATTCCTTTTCCACGGTGGCATAGCTGACCTCCCGAGGTAGTAACTTCCGACTGAGGTATGCCACCGGGTGTTCCATGCCATCTTCCCCCACCTGGCTCAGCACGGCTCCCAGCCCAAACATGGAGGCATCTGTGTGAACGAGAAATGTCTTATTAGGGTCTGGGGCCGCCAATACTGGAGCTTTGCTCAGAGCTGCCTTAAGACTTTGAAACGCTGCTGCACACTCCGGGGACCACGATACCTGCTTGGGTAGGGCTTTTTTGGTTAGATCGGTGAGGGGCTTGGCTAGAGTGCTATACTCGGGGACAAACTTGCGATAGTACCCTGCTGTGCCTAAGAAAGCTAGTACCTGGGTCTTAGTGCGGGGTTGGGGCCAATTTGCTATGGCCTCTATTTTGGCGGGCTCGGGCCGCTGCTTACCCGAACCTACCCGATGCCCTAAGTACTGGACTTCTGCCATGCCTACATGGCACTTCTCGGGTTTCAGGGTAAGGCCGGCTTCCTGTAACTTGTTAAATACCAAAGCCAAGTGTCCCAGGTGAGCTTCCCATGTGCCGCTGTAGATGGCGATGTCATCTAAGTAGGCACATGCGAAGTCCTGCATTCCTTCCAGAAGTCGGTCCGCCATCCGTTGAAATGTAGCCGGGGCATTCTTCATCCCAAACGGCATAACCTTAAATTGGTATAGCCCGAATGGGGTGACGAATGCTGACTGGCATTAGGGATGGCAGCCGGGTCTAGTGGAATTTGCCAATAGCCTTTACACAGGTCTAGGGTAGTCAGGAAGTGTCCACTAGCCATGCGATCGAGCAATTCGTCGATCCGTGGCATAGGGTAGGCATCCGTGAGTGTCCTTTCGTTCAGTTTCCGGTAGTCAATACAGAAGCGAGTCGTGCCGTCTCGCTTCGGTACTAACACTACCGGAGACGCCCAGGGACTTTGGGAAGCCTCAATAACCCCTAGTTCGAGCATTTCTTGGAGTTCCGTGCGTACTGCTGCTGGTATACGATAGGGCTGCTGTCTCAAGGGGTTTTCCCCCTGGGTCTCTACCCGGTGTACTGCGGCGGACGTGTATCCGGGTAGAGAGGAGAATAGCCCACCGTATTCCTGTAGCAGGTGCTTAGCGTCTGCCTGCTGGGGGGGGTCTAGCTTGTCTCCTAACTCAACTTGTTCTACCGTCCCGGGGTTAGCTGCTAGTAGGTCCGGTAATGGGAGTCCCTCACTATCATCCGTGGATGGGGCGCATATGGCAGCGTCCGTGATAGGGTTTCAACATGTTTACATGAAAGGCCCGTCTTACCCTTTCATCCGAACATTTGGCCACGATATACGTGGTGTCGCTAATCTTCTCTACTATTTTAAATAGCCCCTGCCAGGCTGCCTGGAGCGTGTTCTTTTTGGATGGTCTGAGAGCTAGTACCTTTTGCCCTATTTCCAGGTTCCTATCTCTTGCCCCGTGGTCATACCATTGTTTCTGGCGCTTCTGGGCCGCCCGCAAGTTCTCCCGAACGGACTCGGTGAGAGCTTGCAGGCGGTCCCGAAACTCCAGCACGTATGGCAGGACTGGGACTCCCTCCTCTCCTGTGTTGCCCTCCCAGTGCTCCCGTATGAGGTCCAGGGGTCCCCGAACTTTTCTCCCGTAGAGGAGTTCGAAGGGGGAGAACCCAGTGGACGCCTGAGGCACTTCCCGGTAGGCAAACAGGAGGTGAGGTAGAAACTTCTCCCATTGACCGTAGGACTCTGTGAACGCTGTGAGCATTTGCTTAAGCGTGCCGTTAAACCGTTCACAGAGACCATTCGTCTGTGGGTGATAGGGGGAGCTAAATAAGGGTTTATCCCCGCAGCTCTGCCACAACTGTTGAGTTACAGTTGCCGTGAACTGGGTCCCTTGGTCGGAAATTATTTCCCGGGGGAACCCTACTCGGGAAAAGATCTTAACTAGGGCCTCTGCCACCGTCTCCGCCTCAATGTTGGAGAGCGCCACCGCCTCAGGGTATCTGGTGGCATAGTCCACCACCGTGAGTATGTAGCGCTTCCCGGAGGAGCTAGGTTTGCTGAGAGGCCCCACCAGGTCTACTGCTACCCGGTAGAATGGCTCGTCAATTATAGGTAGGGGTCTTAACTTGGCCCTAGGGTGATCCCCCCTTTTCCCTATTCTTTGACAGGTATCACAGGTTCTACAGTAGGACTGCACATCGGTGGATATCCCTGGCCAGAAGAACGTCTGGGTAAGGCGGTCCTTAGTCTTCTTGATACCCAGGTGTCCGGCTAGCGGGATATCATGGCTGAGCCTTAGAAGCTCTGCCCTGTATTTCCGGGGTACTACCAGTTGCCTTTTTATCACTTGCGCTGCCCCCCTCCCCACTCCCCCGGTAACCCTGTACAGCAACCCCTTATCCCATTGGAATCCCTCGTGGTTATTCCCTTCTCTGGGTGTCCCTACTGCCTTCCTGTAACCGGCTAAGGTGGGGTCTGTTTGTTGGGTTTGGCCAAAGTCTTAGGGGGTACCCCAGAAGGGGATAGGGTTAGGGGCGACTACGGGGTTTTCAGTTCCTACCTGTGGTTCCTCGGAGTGTGTTGGTCCAGCTCGGCGGGCTTGCGCCCTAGTGGTCACTGCGCAGGCTCCAGCAGGTTCGGATTGTACCAGCTGTGAAGTCAGGCACCCTAAATCATTCCCCAACAAAACGTCCGCTGGTAGTCCCGCCATAATGCCTACTTCCATCGGCCTGTCACCATGGCCCCAATTTAGCTGTACCCGAGCAGTGGGTATCTTGTGGATGGCACCCCCGGCCACTCGTACTGCTACAGTCCTGTGGGTGCGGGCCTTGGCAGCTACGGTGTGTGGTTTTACCAGTGTAAGGGTGGCGCCCGTGTCTCGGAGCCCCTCTGCTTCTTGACCGTCTACGGTGACCAACTGTCTGTGGTGGACTCGGTTGTCGATTTCAGCTTGGGCTAGGTCTACCTCATGTAGTACAGCCCACTGTTCGGAGTCGGGTGCTGGCTCTCCCACAGGGGTGTGCTGATAGTGGTGAGCGGCCGCCCTCGGGGTTTGTGGGGGCCGTTCCCAGCTGGTTCGGCTCCGCTGAGGGCAATGGATCTTGTAGTGCCCGGGCTGATTGCACTGGTGACATACCGGTGGAGGTCTCCGGACAAAACCAGGCTGGGGTGTGGGGGCCGCTGTGGGTGGTCTGGGGTTGGTCACAGGTCCTGGTGGTGGAGCACTGGACCTTACCAGAGGACGGTTCCCACTAGCTTCCCCCTTTCGGCCTTCATGATGCTCGTCCGCCAGCTTGGCTGCGGCTTCGATGGTAGCCGGCTTTCGGTCTCTGACCCAATCCCTGGTGTCTGTCGGGGTGTGCTCAAAAAAATGTTCAAGTAAGAAGAGTTGTAGTACCTCTTCCAATGTGGTGGCCAGGCAGCCTTGTATCCAGTTTTGGGCTGCTCGATACAGCCTAAAAGCCCACTCAGTGTAGGAGTCTCAGCCCCCCTTCCGTAAGGCCCGAAATTTCTTTCTGTAAGTCTCTGGGTTCACGGCATATCTAGCTAGCAGAATTTCCTTTACCTTGGCATAGTTATGTATGGCTGTGTCAGGAACTGCTCTGTAGGCCTCGGCTGCACGGCCCGTGAGCTTGCTGCTTAAGATCGATGCCCATTGCTCTGATTCCAGACCCTCCAAAGCGCATTGACGTTCAAAATCCTGTAGATATGCGTCAATCTCTGTTTCTCCGTCCGCAAAGCTTTTAAATGCAGCATAGTTAATTTTTCTCCGCTGCCCTCCGTTTATAGATCCTTTTAGTGATGCATTGTCTGCTTGGTTCAAGCTGGCCTGTAGGGCACTGCGTTCTGCGTTCACTTGTGCCAGGATTTGCGTTATCGCCTCCGGTGGGGGGTTCGTCCCATATAAATTTAGCCTCCACATCACCTTCCGCTGGAACTCCGCTTCCTCTCGGCTGACGTCCGTCACGCTGCTGGTTTGGTCGCCCTCCATTAGTTCTGCTATGAGGGTAGCTTTTCTCTTGTTGCTTGCCACCTGGCCTCGGGCTTCCAGTAGATCTTGTAGCGTTGTCTTTTTTAGTTTCTCGTACTGCTGGGCCATTCATCAGTTGTCTTTCTGCGTTCCATTCAATCCCGTCGCTTGCCACCAGTTGTTAAGACCTGCAGGGGTGATGGTGCTGCGGTCCCTTGTTCCTTTTCCAGCTGCTGAGTATAAGTGATCATAGCTCCAGCAGGGGGTAGAGATGATTACAGCTTCCCGACAATCCTTCCCAGTAGTTAGAGTATCCTTTCCCCAAACATGAGCCAAGACTTCATGAAGGGTGTAACAGAACTAAAGCTTTATTGAAACAGGCTGGCTTTTATGGGGATCCTCAGGCAAGAGGACCTCCCAAAACAAACAAACATATCACCAATCACTGTACAGTATTTTCTTAATACACGCCCTTCCTCTGCCTGGAAGATAGTGAGATAAGTTAAAGGTTAAATCAATTATCTCCAGGCAGAGGGCTCACATTTTACCCAAACATTGGAACACCCCTTTCCCCACAAGGTATCCCCACAAAATACATATCCCCTGATAGCCCCGATCTGGGAGGCAAACATATCCAAATTTCACCCAGATCGGTTCAGGGTTCTTAAAAAGTGTGGAAGTCTTAGTTTACCGACCACACACGAGGCTCCTGCCCAAAACAGTTCCACGAATTCAGTGTGTGGGGTCGGTCAATTGGGGAAAAAGGCGAAAGCGGTCAAAATACCGAAATTACCCTCCTGGCTCATAGGAGCGATTGTTCCCCTGGTTCATACGAACATAACTACCGAATGCCGCTCTTCTGGGTGTTCGGCAAGTGGGAGAACCGGCCGTTCGGTAGTTTTCAGCGGTACTTCGCACGGTCGAGTGTCCGATTTTAGTTCCAGACACTCGACGACCAAGTCCCGCTGACTCGCCTCGTGCGAACAAGATGGCCGCCGTTTTCTTTTCCTCGTGGCGTTCGGCTATACGAACAGCGGCCACCCAGGGAACACTTAATTGTCGGTGCTTCAGATCACAACAAGCAAGGAGGGAGGTCGTGGTTCGGTAGTTGCAAACTGCCGAACGAATAATCCACTATAGGCAGAAAAGGGAAATTAAATACACACAAAATAGAAGAAAAGGTCAGCTGAGGTCTCTTTTCTTCACACCATCCAATAAGAATAATCTACCAGATTTTTACAAAAGCTAAATTTAACTCTACCGAAGATATACAATCTTATTTCAGAGCAAATCAGAGCAAATAAAAACAGCGGTATACTAACACGTGGTAAGATGCCAGTACTATGTAATTATCTGACTCCACCTGCAGAATGGAGTGTTATAACTACATATTCTTTAGTTAACTATTTCTCAATTATTGAAATCTGACCGTGATTTATCCAGTCATATATCATGATATTAGTAAAATTTTAATTAGTTTAAATTCATTAAATAAAACCAGCATCATTACCAGTTAAGTAGATGTTCTCATCAGATGAGTAGGTAGTCACAGGAACTTGAATGCGAGTATGATTGGTTGTATGGAGGTGTGTAAGTAATAGAGAAAAGTGATGTTGGTTAGAAAGTAATAGTAAAATTCTAAGTGTCAAGGAGTGTTTCTTGAGTTGTGTCCAAGAGAGTTTGAGAGTTGAGTGTTATTCCCAGAGTGTCCTGAATATCTGTCCTAGATCTCTCTGAATGTCAGAATCTGAAAGCCCAAACTAACCTCTCTCTTCCCTTTGTCCTAACTTTTAAAGGGCCAGACTATCTGTACGTCATTAGTTGATAAGGCCAATAGGATACTGAAGGTGTGGTCAACCTGCAGATCGCAATTTAGATATTTGGCTCATAGAGGGCAGTCTCGCCTCACTAAACTTTCCTATCCAGGAAAGAGTTAACTTTTCCTGATGACGATTTTGACTTCATGTGGCTTATCTAAAATGACTACCATAACTTAAATCTGCTGTCAGTTCAAAGCATTTTTTTGGATTTTCTCCAGACAGCACGTTGACAATTCCTGTTGTAATTTCTAAAATTGACAGTTCTAAACTCAATTTCACCCCTTACTTACAATAGGACCTTGTAAAATTTAGAAAGTAAAATGAATTACTTAGTCTTCTCTGTCACTAGTGTCTGTGTTTAAAATTATTTCTATTCCATTAACATTTAAACAGAGCATTCCATCCCCCTGCTTCATTGCTTATCACTTGGGTTGTTTACATAATGCATTCCTTAGCTCAGGCTAGTGGCTAGTTACAGAAAGGAAATACATTTTGTGTCTGTCTTGCCTGAAATCCAAAATGAAGTCCGCTCTGTTCTGATTGACTCTGGCAATATACACTTTTAATTTCTATCTTAGCACAAAAATGTTTGCCGATATAAATATCCTGACAACTTGGTTGCCGAACCTCAGTCAGTTAAGGTAACGATTCGGTAGGGTTGTACAAGAACGGATGTGTCTGGTAAAGGAGGTTTGGTAAAGCTATAATCCCTGCCGGGGTCAGGGGTATACCCGGCATCAAGCGCATCACGCTACTTGGAGCTTCGCCCGGACATCCCGGGTGGCTTACTGGTAAAAGGGGACGGATCGGCGATGTCACGATTCAATTCCTGCAGGGGTTTGTTCGGAGGGGTTTGACAATGTTGGGTTTGGATCCCGGCCAAGTTGGGGCCCATTCTTTCCGGATAATGGTAGCAACAGAGGCATCCCGTCTGGTTTTAAGTGAGGACCTGTGGAAACGTTTAAGCAGGTGGGAGTCAGTACGGTTTAAGTCCTGTCTATGGCCAGTTTATTTGGTTTAATGGCTATGGACGTATGGGTTTGTGTTTGGGGCTATGCCTTGTCGCTAATTACTTTCATTTCAGGTTTGGTGACATGGTTGGTGGGCCACTCTTACATCTAAGCGCAACTGGGCTTTCCTTTGGAATTGGTGGAGCTGGAGTTGTTTTGGTTTTCGGGGGTTTTGGTGGCAAGGCATTAGTGGAGAAAATTTTCCAGAAGGTAACAAGGGGTACTGTCCAAGAAATTCTGGTAATCCGCGAGGGCGGGTAGGATATCAGCATGGTCCCGGAAAAGGAATTGATCAGGTGGAGGCAGAGGGATGTGGACCGGCTATGGGAGCTGGCCAGAGGTGTGGTCCGAGATGGTTCCTCGGTTACATTGAAGACATACTAGGTACTGGGCCGCGGTGACTCGGTGTCGAGGACGAATTAATAAAAAATTGAGGGAGGTATTTATCGGATGTGGGGGCGGTGTAACAGTGAGACACAACGAATTGGGAGGCAAGCTCCCTGGGTACTCCAGGGGGGGATGGGGTACGTTTTCGGATGTAAGGTGTGATCTGTTTAAATTGGGCCTTTGGAAGGCATTCAACAGGCCTTATTCCGGTGTGAGGGTTGCTCAGGAGCTTTAGGTGTCAAGTCCTGAGCTGTGGCGGGGAATGGCCTGGTTAAATCAGAGAGTAGATGGAGGAGAAAGTGGGCATCCTGAGGTTTAGTGTGGATTGGGCAGTGTTGCACGTGGTTGGTAGGTTCGAGCCCATCGGTGGCGCCGAACCTTGAGGTGTGGTGGTGTCTTGGTACACCCTACACTGGAACTGGTGGGTAGCGGTGTTTTGGTACACCCTACAATGGATATGGTGGGTAGCGGTGTCTCGGTACACCCCTACAATTTAAACTGGTGGAAATGTGGTTATATTGGGCGGACAGTTTCTGTATTAACATGTTATTTAGATTGTTATCTATTGTTATTATTGTGGGGTCATTGCTAGGGATATGTTATGTATATGGGGGGATGTTAGCTTTAATAAGATTTGTTGGCAATGACCCCATTTGTTATTCCTTAATTATTTTATTATTAATTTAATAAAGCTGTGGACTAATTGTTTCCAACAGTATAACCTGTGTCCGTGTTTTAATGGGGGTTTCGGTAAGGTTAGCGCATATGCCGTCAAATCCGACTGTGCGCCTGTCAAGTGAACAATTACAGCATGAGTGTCTCGAGTCATAGAGCCATGTGCAGTAGGAGTTAATCTATCAGTAGTATGTAGCATAGTAGTATCTGTCAGAAATGTCCACCATTTTCCCTCTACTCTATTGTCCTCGCTACGGACTTAATATATTAAAAGGTAAACTGTCACTTTTTACACCATTGAGTGAAACATTGAAAATTACCTATAACCTCTGTTAAAAAATTTTCACAAGGTTTTCGGTCGTTGTTTTTTTTATATATATAAAAATTTTTGCAATTGGTTGTCTTACCTTCAGCCGCGTATCTCCACTCCACTCTATTCAGTCAGATCCGTATATCCTTAAGTCGCTTCCCTGCATTTTACTGACACAGAATAGCAGTCCTTTTCTAATGCTAGTAATTTTTTTTCCACATACAAACTAGTGAGGTACTGCTCCAAATGCCCCCATGGATGAGCCTCCACTTCCGAAAATAAAAAAAGTTGTGTCCAAAACCTAGTAGGAGAGTCAGCTCTTTATAAATCTGTTGACAAATAAGTTTAATTTCATTTTATGTTTCCCACGTGTCTGTTTCATATTTTAGAGATATACACAGTATGTTAGCTTTTACAATGAAATTCTGACAATTTTTGCCTACGTGCTCAAATCAACATAGAAACTCAAAGACATGTATAGAATTGCCTTTTAGTAGACAAGTAAAAGGAGAAATTATGTTATTGTAGTATATAAATGTACCATTAACTTAAATATATTTTTGTAAGCTGATATCATGGTTGGTTACATATGGTGGTTGAAAGAATGAACTAAATCAAGTATATTGACTTTAAGGCAGCTATACTTGCTTCACGGTGTGTGCATTTAAACAAAACAGATTGGTACAAGACCTTGGTATATTGTGAAAGAGCCACAAAGAAGGTAAAATACATTTTATTTATTCTTTATAAATCCTTTACAAGTAGTACTATTTCATAGTTACATAGCTGTTTTTGCTGGTGATCCAAAAGTCACCAAAAGGAAAATCCTTCTTGACCCCAGAATGGCAGATTGTTCTTTGGATCAAGAACCTATTACCGCACCAATTAAAAATGATATCCCTGAATATTAAGTTTTTTTCAAGTATTCATCCAGTTACTAAATAAATAACATACAAGGTGAGAACTAACAACGCCACACCGTATATACTACCACTTTAGGTCTTGCATATGATGAATGTTTTCAATTATAATCTGAAATAAAAGCATAAAACAAAGACCATAGTGTAGTATGTACAATGTAAATGTAATATGTAAGACCAAATTGGTCAAACTCACATGCTGCTGAGCCTATCAATATAGCAGACTCAGAGTGTCAGCGTATTCAACAGGTATCACACTCTGGATCTCTCTTTCCCACAGGATTATTCCTCCACTGTGACCACCACAGTAATTCTGGTTTCCAGGTAGGTCAAGTTTAAAAACGATTTATTTAGGGAAAAAGTATTCCAAACAAGGGTTTAGAAAAGATAAAATTATATACGCACATAGCAGCACTAACGCGTTTCAACCATCTATAGGTCTTTCTCATATCAATTTGTCTGTGTACTTCCACTTTTATTTCACGTTTGTCATCGTGATGTTCGGCGTTCTTGTATATTTCCAAATGCACAATCCTCAAATAAGTCCTTTTGCATGAATTAAATATATTAAAACACTAAAATAAGATACCTGTAATGAAAAAATATATTAATATATATGTCCCAACATGATATTAGAGAATTATGTCCTAAATCTTAAAAACTTATAGGAGAGGGAAGAGGTAGATTAATATTTTTATGCAGAGGTAATGGGATAAAAAAATAATACAAACCAGAAATTATTAAATATACAATGTAGCTTATATAATGTACAATATATACATATATTTAAAACCATAAGTATATTAAAAGTGACCTGTAAATATATCTACATACACAGAACTATAATATATAACGGGGATAATCTCAAATTCCATGTTTAATCCTTTGGAGGTTATGGTGTCAAGGTTAAAATTCCATTTAATCTCCTTTCTATCTAGATTAAAATAAATGTTACCACCCCTCCAATGAGTGGACACTTTTTAAATTGCACAAAAACTTAAACCTTTACTGTCCCCATTGTGACATTCTGCAAAATGTTTTGAAACTTAATGGTTAAGGAATTTTTTCTTTTATGTTGTAGTAATGTAGTCGACAGATAATGTCTCTTGGTGAGTCTTGTGATAGGCCTCTCGGGCGAAGAGATCTATGGGCTCTATCCATCAATATAGGATTATCTGCAGGAGATTCGAGGATTAGGTTAAATAGCTCAGCGAGTATTAGCGTTATGTCCTCACCTTGGGCCTCGGGTATCCCCCTGATTCGCAGGTTATTTCTTCTTCCTCTATTGTCGAGGTCGTCGATGTGTCTCTGGGTTGCAGCCCAATTTAGAATTTGTGAGTCTAACGTTGTTGCTATATTAGTAATTTGGGCTTGTAATACGTCTTTTTCTTCTTCCAGGTCCGAGACCCGTAAGTTTAGCTGTTGGACGTCAGTGCCCATTACTTCCAGTTTAGATTGGAATGAGGATTCTATTTTTCCCAGCGTTTGCTGTATCTGTTGGATATCGGCTTTCGACGGTAAGTTTTTGATCAGTGTTCTAATATCTATTTCTTCCTGTTTATCTGTTGGTTGTGAGTTTTCGGAGTAACATGGACTGTGTGGTAATGAATTTGAAGGAGAGTCCGTGTCCGCCATGTTTAGGGCCGCGGCCGCGGCCTCCGACGCACGGTCGGGATTTTCTCTGAAATAGCGGGTTAAAGATCCCGATTTGGATACAGGCGTCTTCCCTGCGTTACCTTGAGGATTATTCTGCTTTCTGTGGTTGCCCATGTTTTGCGATTCTCTCCGATTGCTATGGATTAAACTCGGGTCAGGAGCAGAGGGCTTAATGTGCGTCCATCAAGCTCGGCAGTTGGCCACGCCCCCAAGGAATTTTTTCTTAATATTGTTCATTGTTAAACCTAACCTTTAACATTCTAGATGTTTTTCCAACATATTGATAACCACATGGGCAAGATAAAAGGTAAATTACATATTTGGTACCACATGTAATCAAAGTTTTAATTTGATATTCTCTATTAGTTCTAAAATATTTGAAGCTGTCAATTTTCTTTTCTTTCCTTTCCATTGTTCTACACTCCATACAGTGTCCACAATAGTTCATAAAACTTTTTTGGTTATCCTTTTTATCTAAAAAACTGGATGTTAAAAGCTGTTTACATTTTTTTTTGCCCCTTTAAAAATCTTGGTTTTGGTCCTATAAACTCTATTATGTTATTATCCTGTTCTAAAATATGCCAATTTTTATTAATATGTTTCCGTAGTTCACTATGTCTGGAGTCATAATTAAAAAATAACAGGACATTGTGCTCTTATTTTTCTTCTCCTTTTTATCCCCCACTCTTATATTGTATTACCGTAGTTGTTTCCGATCCAAAACCTCAATATCATTACATGCCTCATCTAAAATATTCCTATCATATCCTTTATTACAAAACTGTTTTTTTTTTTTTTTAAATCTCTGCCTGTTCTCTACAAACCTCAACATCGCTACAGTTTCTTTTTAGACTGAGAAATTGTCCCTTTGGTATGTTGGGTAACCAGGGCTTGAAGTGGCAGCTTTTTAGGTCGATGTAGCTATTTACATCGACCTGTTTAGAAAAAGGTCTTGTGTTTAATCTCATTATTATCAATATAGATTTCTAAATCAAGAAAATGTAGACTTTTCCTACTTATTTCATATGAATATATAAAATATTACAGTCATTTTTATTTCAATCCAATAAAAATTCCACTAAACTATCTTCTCCTCCTTTCTATACAATAAAAACATCATGGATTTTAACCTTGACACCATAACCCCAATGGATTATTAGTAGAATTTGAGATTATCCCCTTTAAATAATAAAGTGCTGTGTATGTAGATGTGCCGAACCACCCGACCCACAGCCCCAAAAAAACCCGCGCTCTACGGTGCTACCTATGTGGCGATATCCACCGGAGAGAGACACGAGCCACCTGGAGCTATGCGTCGGCTTCACCCCATTCTGTTCCATTCAAACTGGTTTCACACCCTTTCTCCCAATTGGCCGGTGAAACACCTCCCCTCCCTAAGCGCCGATTGGTGCAAATTGGTTTGCGCCCTTTCTCCTGATTGAACTGCATGGTTTAGGCATGAAATTGGAATCACAGGCCAAAACCAAGTGATTCTGTAGAGCTATTTTCGGGTATGTACAGAGCCTCAAGCCCAGACTTTGTACGACAATTTCTTGGGCTCTGTACATCCGATAGCGCCGCTTTTTGCGATAATGTATTGTGTGTATTTCTGAACCTCCACATCCAGCATCTGAGGACGACGAGCATGCAGATGAGCTTTCCTGAGACGGTTTCTGAAGGTTTGTACAGAAATTCTTTGGTTATGCAAACAGATTGTTGCAGCATCTGTCCGGGTGGCTGGTCTCAGGCGATCTTGGAGGTGAAGATGCTGGATGTGGAGGTCCTGTGCTGGTGTGATTAAATGTGGTCTGCGGTTGTGAGGCTGTTTGGATGAACTGCCAAAGCACTGAAAAGCCTTTGGAGTCGGCTTATGGTAAAGAAATGAACATTCAATTCACGGGCAACAGCTCTGGTGGACATTCCTGCAGTCAGCATGCCAATTGCACACTCTCTCAAAACTTGTGACATCTGTGGCATTGTGCTGTGTAATAAAACTGCACATTTTAGAGTGGCCTTTTATTGTGGCCAGCCTAAGGCACACCTGTGTATTAATCATACTGTCTAATCAGCATCTTGATATGCCACTCCTGTGAGGTGGATGGATTATCTCGGCAAAAGAGAAGTGCTCACTAACACAGATTTAGACAGATTTGTGAACAATATTTGAGAGAAATAGGCAGTGGCGTCGCTAGGGGGGGGGGGCAGAGGGGGCCATGCCCCCCCCCTACATCATGCTGTGCCCCCCCTTGTGCCCCCCCAAATGCCAGCAACCTGCTGGCCATGTGTTTAAATCATATTCCCTCGGGCTGTAACAGCCTGTTACAGCCCGAGGGAATGCAGGGCAGAGCAGCTGGAACTGTGCAGGGGGCTGTCTGGGGCTGCAGGGAGCACTGACAGGCTCCCGGCACAGGCCCCGCCCCCAAACGAAGACCCGCCTCCCGCACACAAGACCCGCCCCTGCTGTTAAGCAGCAGCCCATGCTGCTGCTGGAAAGCATGGAAGATGGCTGCCTGACCCCCAGCAACAGCCTCCAGGGACAGGTAGGCTTAATGTGCTTGTGTGTGTGTGTGTGTGTGTCTGTCTGCCTGCCTGCTAGTGAGGAAGTTTGTATGGACTCAGCCTCACTACCACCCTCCCCACCACCCTCAGATTCATCACCCTCCCTACCACCTTCAGCCAGCCTCACCACCCTCCCTACCACCCTCAGCCTCACCACCCTCCCCACCACCTTCAGCCTCCCCACCCTCCCCACCACCCTCAGCCTCCCCACCCTCCCCACCACCCTCAGCACCCCACAACCCTCAGCCTCAGCACCCCACACCACCCTCAGCCTCAGTACCCCCACCACCCTCAGCCTCCCCACCACCCCCACCACCCTCAGCACCCCACAACCCTCAGCCTCAGCACCCCACACCACCCTCAGCCTCAGCACCCCACACCACCCTCAGCACCCTCAGCCTCCCCACCCTCCCCAATAACCTCAGCCTCCCCACCCTCCCCAATACCCTCAGCCTCACCACCCTCAGCCTCACCCCCTCAGCACCCCCCACCACCCTCAGCCTCACCACCCCCCACCACCCTCAGCCTCACCACCCCCACCACCCTCAGCCTCAGCACCCCCCACCACCCTCAGCCTCACCACCCTCAGCCTCACCCCCCCACCACCCTCAGCCCCACCACCCCACCACCATCAGCATCACCCTCCCTCACCATCCTCAGCATAACCCCCCTCACCATCCTCAGCATCACCCCCCCACCCCAACCACCCGCAGCATCACACCTCACCATCCTCAGCATCACCCCCCACCCCCTCAGCCTCACGCCTCACCCCCCAGCCCCTCAGCCTCACCCTCTCACCACCCTCACCATCAACCCTCCTCCTTCTCACATCAACCCCCCTCCACTCTCACATCAACCCCCCTCCACTCTCACATCACCCCCCTCCACTCTCACATCATCCCCCCTCCACTCTCACATCACCCACCCTCCACTCTCACATCACCCCCCTCCTTCTCACATCACCCCCCTCCTTCTCACATCACCCCCCTCCTTCTCACATCCCCCCTCCTTCTCACATCACCCCCCTCCTTCTCACATCACCCCCTTCCTTCTCACATCACCCCCTTCCTTCTCACCCTCACCCCCCCTCACACCATCACCCGCCATACACACAACACACTTCAGTCTCAGACAAAAACGCAAACATGCTCACAGAGACATACATTCTCACACACAAGGATACGCTCTGTCAGACACACTCTCAGGCACATACACAGGTAAACTGTGCATCAATGTGTATATGTGACACTTTTTTGTTAGTGGGGCCTCATGTTTGAGTTACGCCTAAGGCCTCATAAAGTCTAGAGCCGCCTCTGCTCAGCAGTCTGTGTGTGTATGGACTCAGCAGTCTGTGTCTGTGTGTGTGTATGGACTCAGCAGTCTGTGTCTGTGTGTGTGTATGGACTCAGCAGTCTGTGTCTGTGTGTGTGTATGGACTCAGCTGTCTGTGTGTGTGTGTATGGACTCAGCAGTCTGTGTCTGTGTGTGTGTATGGACTCAGCAGTCTGTGTCTGCTTGTGTGTGTGTATGGACTCAGCAGTCTGTGTCTGTGTGTGTGTATGGACTCAGCAGTCTGTGTCTGTGTGTGTATGGACTCAGCAGTCTGTGTGTGTGTGTATGGACTCAGAAGTCTGTGTGTGTATGGACTCAGCAGTCTGTGTGTGTATGGACACAGCAGTCTGTGTGTGTATGGACACAGCAGTCTGTGTGTGTATGGACACAGCAGTCTGTGTGTGTATGGACTCAGCAGTCTGTGTGTCTGTGTCTGTGTGTGTGTGTATGGACTCAGCAGTCTGTGTGTGTATGGACTCAGCAGTCTGTGTGTGTATGGACTCAGCAGTCTGTGTGTCTGTGTGTGTATGGACTCAGCAGTCTGTGTCTGTGTGTGTATGGACTCAGCAGTCTGTGTCTGTGTGTGTGTATGGACTCAGCAGTATGTGTGTCTGTGTGTGTGTGTATGGACTCAGCAGTCTGTGTGTCTGTGTGTGTGTATGGACTCTGCAGTCTGTGTGTGTATGGACTCTGCCGTCTGTGTGTCTGTGTGTGTATGGACTCAGCAGTCTGTGTCTGTGTGTGTGTATGGACTCAGCAGTCTGTGTGTCTGTGTGTGTATGGACTCAGCAGTCTGTGTGTCTGTGTGTGTATGGACTCAGCAGTCTGTGTGTGTATGTGTGTGTGTATGGACTCAGCAGTCTGTGTGTGTATGGACTCAGCAGTCTGTGTGTGTGTATGGACTCAGCAGTCTGTGTATCTGTGTGTGTGTATCTGTGTGTGTGTATGGACTCAGCAGTCTGTGTATCTGTGTGTGTGTATGGACTCAGCAGTCTGTGTATCTGTGTGTGTGTATGGATTCAGCAGTCTGTGTTTGTGTGTGTGTGTGTGTGTGTGTGTGTATGGACTCAGCACTCTGTGTGTGTGGACTCATCACTCTGTGTGTGTGTGTATGGAGTCGGCAGTCTGTGTGTATATGTGTGTGTGTATGGACTCAGCAGTGTGTGTGTATGACCTCAGCAGTCTGTGTGTGTGTGTGTGGACTCAGCAGTAAATGTGTGTGTGGACTCAGCAGTAAATGTGTGTGTGTGGACTCAGCAGTAAATGTGTGTGTGTGTGTGTGTGTGTGGACTCAGCAGTAAATGTGTGTGTATGGACTCAGCAGTAAATGTGTGTGTATGGACTCAGCAGTAAATGTGTGTGTATGGACTCAGCAGTCTGTGTGTGTGTATGGACTCAGCAGTCTGTGTGTGTGTATGGACTCAGCAGTCTGTGTGTGTGTATGGACTCAGCAGTCTGTGTATCTGTGTGTGTGTATGGACTCAGCAGTCTGTGTATCTGTGTGTGTGTATGGACTCAGCAGTCTGTGTATCTTTGTGTGTGTATGGACTCAGCAGTCTGTATGTGTGTATGGACTCAGCAGTCTGTGTGTGTGTGTGTGTGTGTGTGTGTGTGTGTGTGTGGACTCAGCAGTCTGTGTGTGTCTGTGTCTAGGATTCAGCAGTCTGTATGAGTATGGACTCAGCACTCTGTGTGTTTGTGTGTATGGACTCAGCAGTCTGTGTGTATATGGACTCAGCAGTCTGTGTGTTGGATTTAGCAGTCTGTGTAAGTGTAAAAATCAGCCTGTGTGCATTCAGCAACGTCTGTGTGCATTCAGCAACGTCTGTGTGTGTGTATTTAGAAGTTTCTCGGTGTTCGTATTTGCGTACTGTGTGTATGTACTCAGCAGTCTATCAATAATTACAATTTTTATTCCTGTGAGTTGTTGTGTAGGAAGGGCCCCAGTGCACTGCTTTGCCCGGGGGCCCTTAACACTGTTAAGATGGTACTGCTTGTGTGTGTCAGTGAGCTTCTATTTATTGAGCATGTGTGTGTCCCTGAACTTCTTTGTAGTGAGCCTTGTGTTTATACAAGTGAGTTTGTCTGTAGTAAGCCTGTGTGCGAGTCAGAGTTTTTTGTCTGTCAGTGAGCCTATTTGCGCATGTCAGTGAGCTTGTGTGCTCACTGTACTATATATATATATATATATATATATATATATATATATATATATATATTGCTGCCGCACACTTTAGCCCTGTTACACGCATCTGGGAGCTGCTGTTGACAGGTACTTGTAGTCTAGAGATTGGGACATGGGGTATATGCTCAGCTATCTGTATAATACTATAGTGCTGTTCTCTGTATAATACAGGTCTGTGTCTGTATAATATCCTGGGACAATCATTGTTCCCTGTATAGTGCTGCTCTCTGTCTTGGGATATTATACACACACAGATCTGTATTTACAGAGAGCAGCACTATACAGGGAGCACTGACTGTCCCAGGATATTATACACACAGCCATTTATTATACAGAGAGCAGCACTGTACAGGGAGCGCTGAATGTCCCAATTTCTCAAATGTTGGCAACTATGGCACTATATCAAGGGGAAGACACAGATGTTAAGCTCACAGGTCTACAATTTCCAGGCAAAGATTTTAAACTCTGAATCTGCCTTCCTCCAATCCTCCAGTACAATTCCTGAAAGAAAAGAATCCTTAAAGGTTAAAAACAGAGATTCACTTATCTCCACACTTAAATCCTTAAGCACTTGTGGGTGAAAACCGCCAGGTCCTGGAGCTTTGTTTAAATTAACTTTTTTTGTAGCTTTTTTAGTAGCTGCAGCACATTTCCTTGAATCATGTATACCGATTAAAATTAGTTATTTAAAATTTCTGCTTTTTCCTGGTCTTAATCAACTAACACATCCCTCTGTGTTTTCAGTGTACCTACAATTTCATTTTTTTTTTTTTTTTTTTTAGGATTTATATACTTTAAAAAAAATTATTTGGGTTGGTATTGCACCTTTTTGCATGCATTATTAGCTTCCTTATCTTATATATATATAGGGTGCCTCTAATTTGTCTAATATAAATGTTTTAAATGCCCTTTTTGTATTTTTAGATTTTTTTTTTACCCAGTGTTACATATTGAAAATCTTTCGACCTCTCTGATATTTGTTTAAAGATATTCCATTTATCCCTCTGTGTTTTTTTTCCAACTGAAGAATTTATGCCATTCAATATGTTATATATTAGTATAGCACATGTTCATATGCTTCTTTGAGTTTATTTCAAAAGATACTATTGTGATCATTATTTCTCTAGAGATTCCCTACTTGTGTGTTTGTCAAAATATCAACATTGGTTGTTATAACCAGATCCAGACAAGCATCCTTTCTAATTGGTGTTTGTGCCAGGTGTGACATCAGTACTATCCGTCATTTTAATTCCCATTATAGGTATTCCAGTTATAGTTGCCTCATAGATAAAAAAAAATCCCCTTTTACTTTCCCCTTTTACAAACATGACATTCATAAAAGGATAGGTAAGAGAAATTGGCTATACATTTTCTGATTCAAAATGGAAAGTCTAAAAAAAAAAAAGTTTAGCTAATCAACATAGCAGGTATATCAGGCAGCAAACACAGAGTTTGGAATATTTGCCAGGACAGAGTGCAATAGTCCCTGGAGCATATGAGCACTTCCTGATCTGCTCTGACCCTAGTCCACAATTCAGGTTGTAGTGGAAAAAGAATCCCTACACAATAACCTATTTTACAATGGTTTAGCTTGCTCACTTTTTGTCTTCTCTAATATCCTCATGCCTTGGAGGGCCCACCAAAGTATATGCAGACATGGCAGTCCTTATATTCTTACCAATCATGATTAGTACTGCAAAGATTTTAAATATTCACTGAATGGATCATCTTTTCTCTAGTTACTAAGAAGGCTAGATCTGGGCATGACACACTGCTGATATTGAGAGAGAGGTAAGTTGAACATGAGACATTATAATTGAAATGACACATGTGCAAGAAATTAACTTTTCTACTTTAAAGCCTCTATCTTACCTTCATCGGTGTTAATATATTTTGCAAAGGCCCCCGTAAGGTGACATACTCACTTAAGGTGCTGTGACCTAGGGGTAGAGCAAGAAGAAGTCTAATTCCAACAGCCAACTGGGGAATTGACAAAACATGACAAAGGGAAATTCACCTATTGCTAGTTTTGTCAACCTCTGGTTTCACATTTGGGCCAATGTAATCCCTACTTTGTCTTATTATATATTCTGACTGTGTTGGAATTTTAATGAAAAGGTGATGTAGGCACATTTGTTCTAAAGACACTAATTTTTGGTTTCTTCTTGACCCTTTATTGTAGTCTGTAGAAATATCATTCTGCTTATATATCACATTAACTGTTTTCCTCTAATTCTCTATGCTGAGGTTTTTCTTTTTGATAGAAGAATACCACTCATATTATATAGTTTATAGTATTTAAATGTAAATTATTTGTAATAAGGGTGTTTTATTCTGTTGACTACAGAATATCCCTATGCTATCTAATGACAGTAGATCGTGTTTTATTATTGTGACTGCAGAAAATTCATGTGCATTGTAGAGACAGTGCATATAAACAATATAAAAGACATTCTGAATCTCTCAATGAAACATTCAGGTGGTATAGATATTCACTAATGTCAGATGTCAGTCAATGTATGTATCGCAACAGTATACCCCTAGCAGGGCTGGACTGGGGATAGAAAGAAGCTCTGAAAAAAAAAGAATATGCCCGCCCCATAAGTCATTGTGCCATGTAGAGTGTGTGTGTGTGTGTGTGTGTGTATATATATATATATATATATATATATATATATCCTTCTCCAGAACATATGTATATATATATATATATATATATATATATATATATATACACATATATATATATATATATATATATATATATATATATATATATATATATATACAGTTGCAAGAAAAAGTATGTGAACCCTTTGGAATGATATGGATTTCTGCACAAATTGGTCATAAAATATGATCTGATCATCATCTAAGTCACACCAATAGACAATCACAGTCTGCTTAAACTAATAACATACAAAGAATGAAATGTTGCCATGTTTTTATTGAACACATCATGTAAACATTCACAGTGCAGGTGGAAAAAGTATGTGAACCCTTGGATTTAATAACTGGTTGAACCTCCTTTGGCAGCAATAACTTCAACCAAACATTTCCTGTAGTTGCAGATCAGACGTGCACAACGGTCAGGAGTAATTCTTGACCATTCCTCTTTACAGAACTGTTTCAGTTCAGCAATATTCTTGGGATGTCTAGTGTGAATCGCTTTCTTGAGGTCATGCCACAGCATCTCAATCGGGTTGAAGTCAGGACTCTGACTGGGCCACTTCAGAAGGCGTATTTTCTTCTGTTTAAGCCATTCTGTTGTTGATTTACTTCTATGCTTTGGGTCATTGTCCTGTTGCAACATCCATCTTCTGTTGAGCTTCAGCTGGTAGACAGATGGCCTTAAGTTCTCCTGCAAAATGTCTTGATAAACTTGGGAATTAATTTTTCCTTCAATGATAGAAATCCGTCCAGGCCCTGATGCAGCAAAGCAGCCCCAAACCATGATGCCCCCACCACCATACTTCACAGTTGGGATGAGGTTTTGATGTTGGTGTGCTGTGCCTCTTTTTCGCCACACATAGTGTTGTGCGTTTCTTCCAAACAACTCAACTTTGGTTTCATCTGTCCACAGAATATTTTGCCAGTACTGCTGTGGAACATCCAGGTGCTCTTGTGCAAACTGTAAACGAGCAGCAATGTTTTGTTTGGACAGCAGTCCTCTGTGGTATCCTCCCATGAAATCAATGGGACGCATGTTACCCCAGCTCCTCAGATCTCACCTTTTCTCCTCACATCCAGTTTGCAAATTTAGAAACTTCCACTTTAAAAAATATTGAGCGCATCCCCCCTTTTCTAACAAAAGATACAACTGAAGCATTGTAAATGCATTCATAATTTCTTGACTTGCCTATTGCTACTCAATATTCATGGGTCTTCCAAATACCTGCATTGCTCCTTTTGAGTCTATACTGAATAATGCCTCAAGGCTCATCTTCCTGACTGACCGTTACTCCCACACCTCACCTCTTTGCAAACAATACATTGGCTTCCTGTACACTTCTGGATCCAATTCAAACTGATAACTCGAATCTGCAATGCCCTCTGTAACTCCACTTCTCACTACATTTCCTCTTCATTCAACAAATACACCTTTTCTCATTCCCTTTGCTCTGCACATGACCTTCTCATGGCAAATGCATGTTCCTGCACTTCCAACTCTCATCTCAAGTATTTTCTAACGGCTGCACCATTCTTATGGAATTTCCTACCCCGTGGCTTTAGACTTTCCCCCTAGCCTATAGTCTTTAAGAAGTCACTGAAAACACCTTTTTAGGAAATCCTACCATCTTCGTGATGATGTTTTCTCATTAAAATTTACCTCCTCATTTCCCTCACTTCCATTGCCCAACTCACACTCTCTCCTTCTACTGTTCGCTTGTTCCACACATCACCTTTACTAGCATATTTGGAGGTATCCTACCCATCAGTCCATTCTCACTTCTGACATATTATTATTATTCCTGTATGTCTATACTTCTTCCTCATAGACTGTAAGCTCGTGAGCAGGGCCTTCTTCACCTCTTGTAGCTGTTAATATTGTGTCTGTCAATTACTTGTCAATTATCCCCATTCTATAATTATAAAATGCTGTGGAATATGATGGGGTTATAGAAATAATAATAATAATAATAATAATACAAATGAGGTAGTGTGGTAGATGATAAACTACATTTCACTTAAATCTTTGCTAGACAGGTGTTTATAAAATGTAAACTAATGTACAAACAAACTCTACACCGGAGTTAGATGCTCGTCATTGGCGGAATCTCTTCCTGGTCTGGTAAGGGTTCTGCAAACTGATGCTCTCACTTGTGCAAATGATTACATTTGAGAAACTTTAGTGTGTATTTACCCCCACAGTTACAGTTGCTTCCTTCTTCTATAATGGAAACGTTGAGCACTAAGGTCTAAATATATGCAGTTCTTCTAATCTTTCCTAAATTTTGTTTGGTGCAGTGCTAAATACAAATCGCACGTTAAAAATCATAACCACATAGTGCTATATTTTACATGTAATTTTCAATTACTGTGCTTCATAAATTTGTTTTACTTAGGATTTCACAGATGCGACTACTTTAAATCAACTGAATTAATTAGATACAGTGCTAATTAGCTGAGAAAAATATATAGTGTAAAAGAGTATACGTGAAGCAGGATCAGAGTTAGTCTTCAAAGACCACACAATACAAAGAAAGGCACAAAAAGAAATCATGATCTAGGCTGGGGCACAAAAACAAGAACAAGTAACAAGCAAATCATAGAAAGACTCTGCTGAGACAGTAGGACAAATGGGAGTCAGGGAAAAGTACACTGAAAAATATCAGAGCCCAGAGGTTAAGGCAGACATGAATTTTGTAGTCTGTTGAAAAAGCAGGTGTTAATAGTATTTAACCCCTTAAGGACACATGATGGAAATATTCCATCATAATTCCCTTTTATTTAAGAAGTTGTGTCCTTAGGGGGTTAATTGTCCACAGTCTTTCAGTGTTATTCTTTCAAGAAGAGCTCCAAAATACTACATGCATATGGAAGCACATAACTAGGAATAGCACTAACAATATGGAATACATAATACTGGAAAGGGGTGTAGAGGAGCAGCGCCTTCAGGGTGCTCATAAGTGTTGCATGGTATATATAAAGAAGTGCAAGAGATCAAATATAGTGTAATATAGTGTAATATTTCTTTAAACTAATGAATATGAGTAAGTTTTCTTGTAATTGTCGCATTTATAGTTAAATCCCCCCCTCTTATAGTTAAATCCCCCCCTCTTATAACATTGTAAAGTGCTACGGAATCTGTTGGCACTATATAAATGGCAATAATAATAAGAAGAATAAAGGAAAAACACTCACAATTTTCTGGAGCTTATGATCAGCTCTGGGTGTATACACCTGGGTGGTATAATCCCTGCCTGTGGATATGTGGGTGCTTCTGGTCCTTTGAGGGTGGGTGTCCCAGGTTAGTGGGTCACTTGGTGTATTTATCTTCAATTATAGCATGAAATTCTCCAGTATGAAAAAAAAAAAATTATATAGTGCTCTCTGTTATATATGAAAAGAAAGTAATAAAAGGAGGTATACTGACATAGGGAATCTTCAATGATAAAATCAGGAAGGTCCAATTTCAGCGAAAACTAGTTTTATTTTTTTTTAAATTCTTTATTTTGTTGTGCAGGTGTTTACATAGCGATTTAATGACGCCGCAACCGCGTAAACTTTGACATTGTAGTAAGAACAGTGGCTTGCAAGGCAATGCACATTTTTATAGTATTATTGAGCTTAAACAATCTAACACATTACAGTAAGTGATATAAAATCAACAGTACATTGAGTCTAGAGTAAATTAACAGTTGGCACATTCTGCAGTGGCATCTGGGTAGTTGATACTGCTAGGGTCTGAGATATAAGCCTGAGGTCAGTGCTTCAACTTAGGGTAACACCTGAGGCTCACTGTAGGATTAGTCTAGTCAGTGTGGTATGGTGCTGCAGGAAATCTGTACCGAATAAGGACAGTTATATTAGATAGGCAGGCGACTTATGCAGGCTAGAATCCAATGTTTATACCATGACCAAGTGCCCTGACCATTAGGTGCCATCAGCTTTGCATGGATATTTAACTGAAACGTGAACTTTGTGAACCAACAAACCAGGGTTGATGCGCATCAGCCCAACATAGTACTTAAAAGAAATGCCAGGTAATAGCTGGTTAGTGAGTATATAGCTTGACATTGTAATCTGCATGGGTATTGCTTGGGTCAGTTGGAGATTGAGCATGCATGACAAGAGTGGCTCTTTTAAGGCATGTATTAACGTGCAGCTTGGGTATGTTATTTGCCAGAAGTCACTTTACACTTATGCACTGCCTAATTTCTAAGCGTATTTGTAGAGAGAGGTATAGGATTGTATAGATGTCTAAACTCTGAGCTTTGGAACGTTAGTGACAGGTGATTTCTAGACATGAGTTAACGTGATAACGGTGGAGACCACCAGCTTCACATCTACACAACGCTATAGTATGTGAGGCAGATATGTGTAAGGCCTAGGAAGCATAAAAAAATAAAAAAATAAAAATAAATAACAGACTAAACAAAGTCGTTGGAGTTGTGTATAGTTGAGAGATATTAAAAATAATAGTAAAGTAATCTGATATTAAGGTATAACAAATTAAAACAGGAGGTTAAGGCATAACAATGAGCCCTTTTAACTTCTGCACATAGCTATGCTCTTTGGACCATCTTGGTAGCATAAGTCCTGTTTGGGCTCTGAGCAGTCAAGTTCCTTGTGTTGCAGAGCTTCTGGGGACGAAGGACTCTATGTTGTCTAGGTCCCAGGATCTGTTGGTTACAACTAAGTTCTGTAAGAATCCTCTTGTGCAAGCATGTTAAGGAAATACAATCCCAAATATTGATGATAAGAATTCATCTTTCTTCCAAGTCTCTACAGTCAGACTGTGACTCATAAATATCAATGATGGCGAGTTAGTGAGAATGTCAACAAAGATGCAGGACAACTGATATACTCTGAAGTGGTCAATGTAATGGGACGCAGAAGGAAAATAAGTCATGTTGCCCATAACTCCCCTGACAACAATCACCATTGCCACTACTTTAAAAAAAAAAGCATGTTTATTGATTACTTTTAAAAGAGTGGAAGTAAGGAAAAGTGATAACAGAACATTTTAGGATATATTCATAACCCTCTCAATATGTTGCGGATGAAATAGAGAATAATTATAACGGTGTATCTAGAATGAAAAAGTATGAATGTTCCATTAAAATGGGAAAATATATTAGTTAAAAAGGTTGTCGTGAAAGCCACATAAAGCATGAAGGTGTGCAAACAACTGTTTCTTCTTCAAATTTTCAAACAGCAACGTTTCCACTTCCAAGGAATTCTACAAATAATGTAAACAAATGAAGGCACGTTAGAAACTACACCTGCAACTCATTGCACAAGACAGTCTGCTGGTGATAGTGTTGAAATACTAATCGCACAAGATTAATCATACAAAAACAAGGGGTGTTATTAATCATACATGAATAAGGGGATGTCAACTACTTAAAGGCAGAGTTAACTCTGCCAGCAATTTTACTTGCTACGCTGAGGTCTGAATGGGTACTGTAATTAGTGTTTTAGTAAACCAAGCTATCCTACTAGATAATACATGTCCCATTTACAATACAACAATGCACACAGTGTTTAATAATACATTTCCTCCATTTACCCATAGGGCAACCAGTAGAAACAAAGGGAGGGATTTTTGCAGTGAATGGCAGAAATCAAGAACAGCCTTGAAATGTTTAAATTCACAGAGAAAGCATGTAATTATGAGACTCATAAAAAACATTTCCCTTTTCTCATTTTTAGCGTATGATTACGCAATGTTTTTTCCCATGGGTTTGCTTTCATGTCAGGAAATAAAGAACTCTCAAGCACTCTCTATCACTTTTCAATTTTTCCGACTATAAAAAAGATAGCAAGAGCAATTGACTCAGATATTCTGGAATAAATTGCTTTGGCCACAAATGGCAAATACAAAATACTGTAACTTAAACACAAAGGTCATATCATTCAAAAAAACAGAAGAAAATGAATTTCTGATTGTTACATATGTAGTTGCAGTTTAAACGTGGTATATATTGTATCCTGTGGGCATATTGTGTTCAATCATGTATTCCTAACACTATATTTACCTGTTCAATGTTAAGGTGTCTCCAAATGTACAAAAAGGTGAAATCTACTTACATTTTTTTTTTTACTTTAAATATTTATAGTGTATTATGCAGATTTACAACCACTGAGAGTACAGTGCAAGTTTTAGAATTAATTCATGACATATAACACTTATTATTCCGTCATTTTCCTTATGAATGATAATAATCTCATTTATATGTTAGATTCCTAATACTCTCAGAGAAATAAACAATAACATATAATAAAAGGGAAAAAGAAATATAAGAAAAAAGTAAGGAAGCAAAAAATAAATAGCTAACAAAGATATTTAAAACTGTGGTTAGTATCTTAATAGATTAATACTTCTTTTAGTCTAATTCTCACCCTTTAAATAAATCAATAATCAAATCTACTTACATTTTCTCCATCGCCATGCTGGTCTTGCTGTGGCTGGCCCTGCCACAATGTCTGAAAACATCACCATTCAAAATGCCTTGCTGCGCCAATCCACATCTCCTCACCTTGAACGTAGGTGCTGCACACAGTGCAGCGCTGAAATAGGAAGAACCTCTAGTGGCCGTCTGAGTGACAGCCACTAGAAGTGTTACTAGGCAGCAATGTAAACACTGCCTTTTCTCTGAAATTAAACTCTCATTGTTCTGGTGACTATAGTGTCTTTTTCATTATACATTGGTAATTTACTTGATTTCTGACTTCATTCCAACAAATTTTATCTACAGATTTCCTTTTTCTTGCTATGATAATCTTCATAGCTAAGAAAATCTGTATGATCAAGTATCTATAGTATCTCACAATTTTTGTGAATATTTTATTATATATTTTCATGTGACAACACTGAAGAATTGACACTCTACTACAATGCAAAGTAGTAAGTGTATATAGCCTGTTTAACAGTGCAAATTTGCTGTCCCCTCAAAATAACTCAACACACAAAAGTGAATACACACCTAAGTGGAAATGTCCAAATCGGGCCAAATTAGCCATTTTCCCTCCCCGGTGTCATGTGACTCGTTAGTGTTACAAGGTCTCAGGTGTGAATGGGGAGCAGGTGTGTTAAATTTGCTCTCACACTCTCTCATACTGCTCACTGGAAGTTCAACATGGCACCTCATGGCAAAGAACTCTCTGAGGATTTAAAAAAAAGAATTGTTGCTCTATAGTGATGTACCGAACTGTCCGCCGGCGGACAGTTCCCGGCGAAATTAGCTTGTTCGCGTTCGCCGCGGCGGGCGGACACATGCGCAGTTCGATCCGCCCCCTATTCGTCATCATTGGGCAAACTTTGACCCTGTGCCTCTCGGTCAGCAGACACATTCCAGCCAATCAGCAGCACTCCCTCCCTTCCACACCCTCCAACCTCCCTCCCAGCATCCATTTCCGATTCATTCGGAAGATGCATGCTTAGTGAGAGGAGGGAAAGTTAAGCTGCTGCTGATTAGATAGGGAAATTGATAGCTAGGCTAGGGTATTCAGTGTCCACTACAATCCTGAAGGACTCATCTGATCTCTGCCTTTTTAGGGCTATAACATCAGGCTGCTTTTTTTTTTTCCTGTGTAATGTAATTGCAGGTGCCTGCCTGCCAGCTTCTGTGTGAGGTTCACATTGGATACTGTGCCTACTTGCCCAGTGCCACCACTCATATCTGTTTTAACAATAGGTTAAGCTTTACATTTAAAATAAATATTTTTTTTTCACTGTAATAGAAGAGCAGTTGCCTGCCTGCCAGCTTCTGTGTGAGGTTCACATTGGATACTGTGCCTACTTGCCCAGTGCCACCACTCATATCTGTTTTAACAATAGGTTAAGCTTTACATTTAAAATAAATATTTTTTTTTCACTGTAATAGAAGAGCAGTTGCCTGCCTGCCAGCTTCTGTGTGAGGTTCACATTGGATACTGTGCCCACTTGCCCAGTGCCACCACTCATATCTGTTTTAACAATTGGTTAAGCTTTAGATTTAAAATAAATAATTTTTTTTCACTGTAATAGAAGAGCAGTTGCCTGCCTGCCAGCTTCTGTGTGAGGTTCACATTGGATACTGTGCCCACTTGCCCAGTGCCACCACTCATATCTGTTTTAACAATTGGTTAAGCTTTAGATTTTAAATAAATAATTTTTTTCACTGTAGTAGAAGAGCAGTTGCCTGCCTGCCAGCTTCTGTGTGAGGTTCACATTGGATACTGTGCCCACTTGCCCAGTGCCACCACTCATATCTGTTTTAACAATTGGTTAAGCTTTAGATTTAAAATAAATAAAAAAATTTCACTGTAATAGAAGAGCAGTTGCCTGCCTGCCAGCTTCTGTGTCAGGTTGGATGTCTTGCCCATTTGCACAGTCAGTGCCACCACTCATATCTGTTTTAACAATTGGTTAAGCTTTAGATTTTAAATAAATATTTTTTTTCACTGTAATAGAAGAGCAGTTGCCTGCCTGCCAGCTTCTGTGTGAGGTTCACATTGGATACTGTGCCTACTTGCCCAGTGCCACCACTCATATCTGTTTTAACAATAGCTTAAGCTTTAGATTTTAAAGAAATAATTTTTTTTCACTGTAATAGAAGAGCAGTTAGTTGTCTGCAAGCATCTGGGTGTCAGGCCTATTTCAGCGTGTGCTCTGCAGACCTGTGCCAGCGTGCTTTGACAGTTGCCACTCATATCTGGTGTCTCTCTAGCGTGCTTTTACAACCAAAATTTTGTTTCCACTGTAATAGAAGAGCAGTTGCCTGCCTGACAGCTTCTGTGTGAGGTTCACATTGGATACTGTGCCTACTTGCCCAGTGCCACCACTCATATCTGTTTTAACAATTGGTTAAGCTTTACATTTAAAATAAATATTTTTTTTTCACTGTAATAGAAGAGCAGTTAGTTGTCTGCAAGCGTCTGGGTATCAGGCCTACTTCAGCGTGTGCTCTGCAGACCTGTGCCAGCGTGCTTTGACAGTTGCCACTCATATCTGGTGTCTCTCTAGCGTGCTTTTACAACCAAAATTTTGTTTCCACTGTAATAGAAGAGCAGTTGCCTGCCTGCCAGCTTCTGTGTGAGGTTCACATTGGATACTGTGCCTACTTGCCCAGTGCCACCACTCATATCTGTTTTAACAATTGGTTAAGCTTTACATTTAAAATAAATATTTTTTTTTCACTGTAATAGAAGAGCAGTTAGTTGTCTGCAAGCGTCTGGGTATCAGGCCTACTTCAGCGTGTGCTCTGCAGACCTGTGCCAGCGTGCTTTGACAGTTGCCACTCATATCTGGTGTCTCTATAGCGTGCTTTTACAACCAAAATTTTGTTTCCACTGTAATAGAAGAGCAGTTGCCTGCCTGCCAGCTTCTGTGTGAGGTTCACATTTTTGAGGACAGGTGTCAATCCATATCTGCCAAGTGACCCTATGTAGGGGGAACAGTCCCTATTCTGCTCTGTGTCAGTGTGTATAAGGGGTTTTGAGGACAGGTGTCAATCCATATCTGCCAAGTGACCCTATGTAGGGGTAACAGTCCCTATTCTGCTCTGTGTCAGTGTGTATCAGGGGTTTTGAGGACAGGTGTCAATCCATATCTGCCAAGTGACCCTATGTAGGGGGAACAGTCTCTATTCTGCTCTGTGTCAGTGTGTATCAGGGATCATTAGGATAGGTGTCAATCCATATCTGCCAAGTGACCCTATGTAGGGGGAACAGTCTCTATTCTGCTCTGTGTCAGTGTGTATCAGGGATCATTAGGATAGGTGTCAATCCATATCTGCCAAGTGACCCTATCTAGGGGGAACAGTCCCTATTCTGCTCTGTGTCAGTGTGTATCAGGGGTTTTGAGGACAGGTGTCAATCCATATCTGCCAAGTGACCCTATGTAGGGGGAACAGTCTCTATTCTGCTCTGTGTCAGTGTGTATCAGGGATCATTAGGATAGGTGTCAATCCATATCTGCCAAGTGACCCTATGTAGGGGGAACAGTCCCTATTCTGCTCTGTGTCAGTGTGTATCAGGGGTTTTGAGGACAGGTGTCAATCCATATCTGCCAAGTGACCCTATGTAGGGGGAACAGTCCCTATTCTGCTCTGTGTCAGTGTGTATCAGGGGTTTTGAGGACAGGTGTCAATCCATATCTGCCAAGTGACCCTATGTAGGGGGAACAGTCCCTATTCTGCTCTGTGTCAGTGTGTATCAGGTGTTTTGAGGACAGGTGTCAATCCATATCTGCCAATGACCCTATGTAGGGGGAACAGTCCCTATTCTGCTCTGTGTCAGTGTGTATCAGGGGTTTTGAGGACAGTTGTCAATCCATATCTGCCAAGTGACCCTATGTAGGGGGAACAGTCTCTATTCTGCTCTGTGTCAGTGTGTATCATGGACTCTGTGGACAGGGAACAGTCTCTATTCTGCTCTGTGTCAGTGTGTATCATGTTCTCTGTGGACAGGGAACAGTCTCTATTCTGCTCTGTGTCAGTGTGTATCAGGGGTTTTGAGGACAGGTGTCAATCCATATCTGCCAAGTGACCCTATGTAGGGGGAACAGTCCCTATTCTGCTCTGTGTCAGTGTGTATTAGGGGTTTTGAGGACAGGTGTCAATCCATATCTGCCAAGTGACCCTATGTAGGGGTAACAGTCTCTATTCTGCTCTGTGTCAGTGTGTATCAGGGCTGGGCTTTGAGGACAGGTGTCAATGTTAGGTGATTTCTGCCCTTTATGGATTAAAAGCAGACTCTGCATCAACTGTGCAATTTTCCATGGGAGTTTTGCCATGGATCCCCCTCTGGCATGCCACAGTCCAGGTGTTAGTCCCCTTGAAACAACTTTTCCATCACTATTGTGGCCAGAAAGAGTCCTTGTTGTTTTTAAAATTCGCCTGCCCATTGAAGTCAATGGCGGTTTGCGCGGTTCGCCGGTTCGCGAACATTTGCGGAAGTTCGCGTTCGCCGTTCGCGAACCGAAAATTTCGGGTTCGCGTCAACACTATTGCTCTACATAAAGATGGCCTAGGCTATAAGAAGATTGCCAAGACCCTAAAACTGAGCTGCAGTACAGTGGGCAAGACCATAAAGTGGTTTTACAGGACAAGTTCCACTCAGAACAGGCCTATCCATGGTCGACCAAAGAAGTTGAGTACACATGCTCAGTGTTGAGTACACATGCTCAGCACGATCCCCCCCCCCCCCCTTCGGTGACTGGCAGGACAGTATTCCAACATGATAACAACCCCAAACACACCTCCAAGACGACCATTGCCTTGCTAAAGAAGCTGAAGGTAAAGGTGATGGACTGGCCAAGCATGTCTCAAGACCTAAACCCTATTGAGCATCTGTGGGGTATCCTCAAACAGAAGGTAGGGGAGTGCAAGGTCTCTAACATCCACCAGTACCATGATGTCATCATGGAGGAGTGGAAGAGGACTCCAGTGGCAACCTGTGAAGCTCTGGTGAACTCCATACAGTGCTGGAAAATAATGGTGGCCATTATTGACACTTTGGGCCCAATTTGGCCATTTTCACTTAGGGGTGTACTCACTTTTGTTGCCAAAGGTTAAGGCATTAATGACTGTGTGTTAAGTTATTTTGAGGGGACAGGGAATTTACACTGTTATACAGGCTGTACACTTACTAATTTACATTGTAGCAGAGTGTCATTTCTTCAGTGTTGTCACATGAAAAGATATAATAAAATATTTACAAAAATGTGAGGGATGTACTGTATCTTTTGGTTCTGTTTCTCTCATGTCCAGGAGATACTGTATCTTTTGGTTCTGTTTCTCTCATGTCCAGGTGTAGTAATGCTATTTTCAGGGATGGAATCAACCTTATTTTTTATCAAACTCAATGATATACTTCCAGGTGTCAGATTTTAGCTTACACGACCACCATATGTGTAAGTAGCTACTTTTTTGTTCCCCAACATATTTTTGAGTTTGTGTCGTCTATTTTTGCTAAAGTAGATGGTACTAAGTACCATTTATGAATACGTTTTTTTTTTAATTCTTTATTTTTCACGTGCATTGAATAACATAAATGCTTGTAACGCCACGACAGCAGTGAGAAGCAGCATAACAGCAAACATTGTCATGGCAAGTAAAACAGCACATTTTATATATTTATGAGAGATAACAGGCTAGGGATATAGTAGTAAACTACAGTAGAATATCCAGTCTATGTAAGCATGTTTAAGTGGTAGTTGTGTGTTCAGAGATTATACAAGCTATGTAGACTAACATAAACATACATTTGTGTAACCGTGAGAGATCCTACTGTGTGCAAGATTATTCTGTCTGAAGGAGGTTAAGACTAGTGAGACATAGAAGTGTGACAGACAGGGGTATATCAGGCGAGTAAGGTGAGTGTGGTGGAGTGACATAGAGCAAAGGCTGAGGAGATAAGGTAAATCATGAGTTATAGCACTTAACAGTTTGCATAGGAGGGTCTGGTAACTTGGGAACAGGAGGACATGTTAAGTCCACGTTCAGCCGTCTCCTGATATTGGGAAGCGCGGGAAATTTGCGAGGCAGTCCCTCAGGGCCTTAAACACATGTAGAGGCCAGTATTGCCGAGTGGTCAAAGGGACTCCAGGTTTGGTCTGTATCGGCACCTTTCTCTGAATCAGTTTGTATGTTGCTGCACTTCGTCTTCTGTATAGTCGTCCCTGCAGGGGTCTCCCCTCCTTCAGCGCTGATCCCTCTATGTGGCGGCGTGCAGGTGTGGGTAGTTTGCTCCTCTTGTTTTGTAGTTGCCGGTGGGCCATTCTCTTAGTGACTCTCGGCCCGAGGGGTGTTTGTTGCTTGGGACTGGTGCTGGGCGCCCCTGGACGCCATTTTGTGCATTCTGCCTCTGGTCTTGCGCCTGGGGGTCCCATTTAGGGCTCACCACTCTTGCAGCCAGCTTCGCCCAGAAGGCCTCCAGAACAGCATCCAGCCTTGCCGTTAGGGGCTTCGGTCTGCTTTCGACGGTTGGCTGTGGTTGGTGAGTGGGTCCGCCATCTCGTGCGTCGGGTTCCCTTCCATGCTCCTGATGTGCTGTCTGTCAGGGACCGTCCCCATCTTAGACAGTGGAGTGTGGACCGGGAACTCCCCCCCGGTCCAGGTGTGGGGGGGGATCGGGATTCTCTGTGGTCCAGCCGGGGGAAGAGACAAGGGGCGGGAGACCGGCCAACTCCCCCGCCCGCAGCCCCCGCCAGGCTGCAACCACACGGTAGCGCTTTTGGCAGCCGGCATCCCGGTTTTGCGGACTGGGGCACTCCAGCCACCTTCTGTGACAGATATATCCCATTTGGGTCTGGTTGCATGCCACTGGAGTCTCTATACGTTGCTTGGGCCAGCATCTTCCTCGGGAGCTCCAGCAAGCTGCGGCCGTCCGCCATGCTGGTCAGGCCCTGCACCCCATTTATGAATACGTTTTCATTAGTTTCCTGTAGGTTTAAGCAGTTCTTTACTTTCCTTACATACATCAAGCATTTTATCCATTCCATTAGAGGTAAGTAATTGGCTCACCAGAGATTATTTATATTATTTGTTAAGGTTACCCCCAAATATGTAATCACAGTATGAGTCATATGGAATTCGCATTTATTTTTTAATTTTTTTGTAGCATTTCTGTTTTTATCGCTACTGTCATAGCTTCAGATTTGTTTACGTGACATTATGCCTCTGAAGCTTCAATCTAGCAAGCTATTAACAGAGCAGGATAAGAAATTAAAAATTAAACAGAATTTGCAATGAAGGAAGTATAAACATTTACAGGAAGTGTTTAGGAAGGCTGTGTAAGTCACATGCAGTGAGGTGTACCTAGGGCTGCATAAACAAAGTGATTTAATGCCTAAATGGCAGAGAATTGAGCAGTAACACTGCAGGGGCTTGATCTATGGACAAAAAATGCTTCATTAAGCTAAAGTTGTCTTAGTGACCATAGTGTCCCTTTAAATTTGAAATTCATTTTTATTAATTCTTTAGTGAATAATCCTAAACGTAAAATTCTAATTTAAGGTCAGAGTAATGGAACTGGAAACAGTTGCCTTTTTTTCGTTTTGCTATTTCTTATTTTGATCTTGAATTTGAAATTTACCTTGAATTCACATTGAATACCCTTGTAAATGTACATTTTAACCTTAGGAATGTTGACAATACTGATAAAACTGATAATATTTTATCTGAGTGCTTTGATCCTATTACTATTAAATACTTATGTAGAAATGTAATATTTTCTTTGTAAAGCTTAAATTTAAATAGAGAATAATAAAATTTTAAGATGACCTGATGGACTAATACTAAAGTTATGTAAACTTTTTTTTTTGTCGTGTTTAACCCCTTAACGACCGAGGACGGTTCAGGACCGTCATCGTCATTTTTGCGTTGCCGACCGATGACGGTCCTGAACCGTCCTAACGGTCAGATGTACTTACCTGATCGCCGTCGTTCCCCCGGCTGCGATCGGCGGTGCTCCCGTTGTGGGGAGACTGCCTGCAGCCCAGACAGTCTCCCCATGGCGGATTAGGACCCCTGTGGCCATGTGATCGCTCAACAGGGTGACCACATGGTCACAATAGGTGTCCATGTGTCTGCCTGCTGGGGGACTGTCTGTGCTGACAGGCAGTCTCCCTGCTAGTGTAAAAAACAAAACAAAAATTTAAGTTAAAGTTAATAAAAAAAATAATAATAATTATATATGTGTATATATATATGATATATAGACATATATTATACCTATATAATATACGTCTATATATCACATATATAATGTCATGCTAAGTATATTTTTATATTAATATGTACATATATTAATATAAAAATACACTTATAATTAAATTACACACGTATATATATAATATATTTAATAACTATATATATTATATATATATATTATTATAAAATACAAATAATAAGTAAACTAATTAAATTAAAAAAATTAAAAATAATAATAAAAAATTACAAAAAAATTACATATCTATATGCAATTTTATTCTAACTGTATTTTGATATTAAAATATATATATTTATATCAAAATACACTTAGAATGAAATTGTATATATATCTATGTATATATAAATAAATAAATATAATACGAAATATACATATGCCCATATACAAAATTACATAAAAAATTATATAAATATACACGTAGACTTCAAATATATAAATATGCATATTTATTTAAATTCTACGTGCATATTTATGTAATATGTTTACATAATTAAGTAATTTTATTAATTGCAATTTGAGGGACCTGCCTGCCAACTCAGGCCGAAATTCCAGAGAATTTAATTTGCTAGCACTGTATTTTACCCTGTAACTTTCTATGACACCCTAAAACCTGTACATGGGGGGTACCGTTTTACTCGGGAGACTTCACTGAACACAAATATCAGTGATTCAAAACAGCAAAACCTATCACAGCGATGATATTGTCAGTGAAAGTGACTTTGGTTCGCATTTTTCACACAGAAACAGCACTTTTACTGATGATATAATTGTTGTGATATGTTTTCCTGTTTTGAAACACTAATATTTGTGTTCAAGAAAGTCTCCCGAGTATAACAGTACCCCCCATGTACAGATTTTATAGTGTTTTTGAAAGTTACAGGGTCAAATATATGGGTCAAATATTTTTACATTGAAAATGGCCAGGTTGGTTATGCTGCCTTTGAGAGCGTATGGTAGCCCAGGAATGAGAATTACCCCCATGATGGCATACCATTTGCAAAAGAAGACAACTAAAGGTATTGCAAATGGGGTATGTCCAGTCTTTTTTAGTAGCCACTTAGTCACAAACACTGGCCAAAATTAGCGTTCAATTTAGTTTTTTTGTTTTTTCACACAGAAAACAAATATGAACGCTAACTTTGGTCAGTGTTTGCGACTAGGTGGCTACTAAAAAAGACTGGACATACCCTAGATTGAATACCCTGGTTTGTCTACTTTAAAAAAAATATGTACATGTGGGGTGTTATTCAGAGACTTTTGGCAGATAATAGTGTTACAATGTCACTATTGATAAATTTGAAAGAATATATGTTTTAAAAATCGCAATATCCTACTTGTACCTATAACCCTATAACTTGCAAAAAAAGCAAAAAAGCATGTAAACACTGGGTATTTCAAAACTCAGGACAATATTTTTAATCTATTTAGCAGTTTTTTTTATTCGCTTTTGTAGATGAGTAAAAGATTTTTCAAGTAAAAGTCAAAAAAACATGTATTTTTTTAGATTTTTCATCATATTTGTTTGTTTTTTAAAATTAAATTACATGAGATTATATAAATAATGGTATGTAAAGAAAGCCTTTTTTGTCCTGAAAAAAACAATATATAATTTGTATAGGAACAGTAAATGAGAGAGCGGAAAATTACAGCTAAACACAAACACCACAAAAGTGTAAAAAGAGGCCTGGTCGCAAATGTACAACATCGCAAAAACAGTCCAGTCCTTAAGGGGTTAATATGTAACATAATTATATATTGAAGCTCAATGGGAAATATAACTAATGAAAATATGATAATCCCATTGAATCTATATGGGCAACTTACTCTGATTTAAGAAATGTTTTAACAACTTACAAATGGGAAAATAATCTGCATCCCATAATACATCAGACAGACACTTTCCCATGTAGGACATTTAACGGGCTCTAAATACAGAGTAATTTTTTTTCTAGAAATTATTATTTGTCTTTTTCTTACTGTTGTTTTTATATTGATTTTCACAATTTTCACAAGGTTATAGTAGAGCACATTCAATTTGAAGGAATGACAATTAATTTATTAGGCTATAATTAATGTATATATATATATATATATATATATATATATATATATATACATATATATATATATATATATATATATATATATATGTATGTGTATATACAGGGTTGTATTTTCCTTTCCTGGGTAGCTTTTTCACTTATTTGATTGAGTCAAATAATCTCAAAGACAAGTATTTCAAATGTAAAGCTATAATCCTAAAATGTCACTTTTGTGAATAACGTCATCAAATTTCTTATTAACTGGATTATCATGGTAAAAGAAGGACTAAGAAGTTTAGTTTAAACAAGGTTTTAAACAAGGTAACAACATTTCTATTCCAGGTGCAATAAGACCCTCAGAGATTTACGACCGTAAACCCTGGTTATGGATAAGAAATCTAATCTGGCCCTGGTTATGGATAAGAAATTGCTGGGAGTTGTAACAGTGTAAATAAACTCCATGTTCTTTGCTAAAACTGTATATAGGTAACCCCTGGAACCCATAACACTGTCTGATAGAATGTGCATTATTTACTCAAGATCATTGTTCGTATTTTGAAAAATTACTGGAAGACATCAAAGTAATATTTAATAATATGAACACTCAATGAAAAAAAAAAAAGGAAAAAAACAACAACTATGTAGAATGCTTCATAGTATATTCCTAATATCCAATTAGGGGCTCATGAAGATTATATATTAAAACATCAAAGCACACCTCAGCATGCCATTGCCGTCACACAAACGTTAGTACAAAATGGCTATTATATAGTGATTCACAGAAGCATTAAAACATATGTGCAATGTGTTTCCTAAATGTCATGACACCTCAAAGTGTCTACACTATACAGGCAAACAGGATACACATGAACCCTCTAGACCAGGCATAGGCAACCTTCGGCACTGCAGACATTTTGGACTACACCTCCCATGATGCTTTGCCAGCATTATGTGTGTAAGAGCATTATGGGGGATGTAGTCCACAACAACTGGAGTGCCAACGGTTGCCTATCCCTGCTCTAGACCCTTAAGTGTTACCTTCAATTTAATGACAGGTAGAGTGGAGACCACAGCCCCAACATTTCGAATTGATGCTTTTCTCAAGAAGATCTCCAGATTACGGTTTATATTTCTAAAGAATTACTTGAACGGATCAAAGCCCTGAGACAATGAAACATTGTCTGTAAACAATAAATGTCCCTGTTTTTCTTTAGTACAGGAAAACCTCTTGCATCCTATCCCGAGAATGTAATCTCTCCGAAGCATGACCAAAGCTTTAAATGTGTCAGCATGTTTGTAGCCTTCCAACTTGTTTAGTAAAGCATGAACTACACAGTGCTGCAGATCTTATTGGGAAATAAGAAGTAATGATGCTATAATTTACATACACTTATCTTTCAGATAAATAGGTAGCGTTGTTTAGGTAAAAGGTATATTTTTACAAATGTGCGTTCCTTGAATATAACATTTTCAATTATAATTGTTCTGTCAATTAAACTTCATCTGAAAGGGGCAGTATGAATTTAAAGAATGTTAAGCTGCAAACTCCATCCCGTCACACCATTACCATCAAATCCTGATTTTAATTGCATTCTAATTATTTCCAATTTCTAGAGTTCAAAGAAAGGACAACAATAATTTAGATGCATATTGGAATGGAGGGACTAAGAAGAAATGTTATTAATGAAGGAATGAAACATGCATGTTTATGTAATTTTATAGTGCCACCAATGCTGTGGATGGTATTGTTACAAAGGGATCAAAGAGAATTTCATAAATGGCCGTTACAAGTGAATGGGCAAGCTGTCTCTTAAGATTATTCATCATTTCTTTTCAGTAATCATCTGGGACACAGAACAATTCCTTTGTACAAAATCTGTAAAATTGTGTTTTGAAACTTGAAATACAATCTCTCTACTTAGATTTTAGCCTGAAGGTATTTTTTATATGATATGGGTTAAACATTTTCCTCTAATATAATATTGTTGGATAAGCTTTCCAAAAGATTAATATTTTTGGATAAGCTTTCAAAGTGATTCAAGATATTAAAATATCAAAAAATATATTGTGCATGCATACAAAATATACTAATATATTAAACTTTATAAAAATATTACAAAACTTAAAATATTTTTCTTAATATTAAATGATTTCAAAAGTTTATCCGAAAATCTTAAATTATTTTGAAAGCTTATCCAATAATATTAAATTCATGCCTTAGTAATTTAAACTAAGTGTATATATGTCGTTTTGCATAATTTAACCCTTATGTAATAATAATCAATGGGAAATCATGTTGGAAATGCCTGTTTATTTTCAGGGTTTTCAACAGTTTATTGCTTATTGAAGACCATAACCAAGACAGCTAATCATAATGGTTAGGATTCCATTCTGTTATTTGTGGTGTTTTCTAATTTCAGCAATATAAAATATAGACCGACAGCTCAAACCTATACTCATATACCCATAAACCCAATATATCCATATATCCATATCATTGCTCCAAGATACATCTGCAAGTAGTTTGAAGGGTATATCATATTTATGTTATTTACAGTTCTGTTTAGAGGCTTGGCTAGTCTTTGGTACATAAACATCCTTGTTCAAGCGCTGACAAAAATGTGCTATGTCAACCATTGGCTTCTCCTTAGTTCTACAGTTACTACATCTGTTTAACTGATGCACAAGCTTCAAATGCACAATTTGTTCTTGAAAGTTGGTTTTCCGTCTATTTCTTCAGCATGTTAATATGATCTGTTGACACTTATGCAGTTACCTATCACTATATTGTGTTTCACCTTTCCTGATGTGTCATCAAAATAATGCAGTTTTATGCACCATTTATGCATTCCTAAGATTGCTCATTCTGCCTCTTTCAGTCAGAAAATATATGTCCATTCCTTTGCCTGAGGCATAAAAAAAAAAAAAAGCAAAGATAGAAGAAGAGATATTAAACAGAGGCTATTAAAACAATATGTAATATGGACTCTTTATTTGCTATTTTTTCAGGACTGAGAATGGTTCACAAGAATTTGGCTGTACATTTGAGCAGATCATTTACATCCAAGATTTGGTAATCGTATTTCTTTCTCACAGGAATTATGCCTTTTCTTTTAGAGAAGTTGCTACTCCCTAAGTATTTCATCACAAGACTTCCATGGAACAAAAACATTATATCATCTGTTTTGCATATATTTTTAGTTTTACCGTTTATATGTTTATTGATGTCTTTTTATGCTGCTATTGGTTGGAAACGTACAAAAGGTTGAAGAGTTTGCACTATAGTCTCCCATGTTGGCTCCATGTCCACTACTATATAAGAGTGCCCACAAGCGTTTGACTTATTGACTCTACAATGGTAATAAAAACAAAATTCAGAGTTATCTGATACATCTCTTTCATGTAGTTGCAAGAACCTGATTTTGCTAGCTGGTTAAAATCTCTAGGTACTTGTTATCTGTTCTATGTTGTTCTGACTTTCCTTTGATGTTAGTTTATGCTCCTCGGCTTGGCTATTCGATGACCTAATTGAGGAGTGGAAAAAGTTAGTTGCAAATCGTACTGAGGCTGGTTCTTCATATCTTAAAATAATTATGTTTTTTTTTTTTTTACATAAGTGACTGATTCATGAACAGTAACCACAAGGAATAAAATAAAAATTATCACGTAAACATCAAAATTATGTTTTTTTTGTGTTTCTACACCTTGTTCATGGGCATTTGTCAGAAATGATTAGTGTTTTGTTTTTGTCAATAAAGTTTTCCAAACTGCTAGCACCATGACTAACTTGAATCTACTGTAAATGTGGCTAGAATAAAACATATATAGAATGTAAGCTCGTTTGAGCAGGGTCCTCTTCAACCAATCGTTCCTGTAAGTTTTCTTGTAATTGTCCTATTTATAGTTAAATCCCCCTCTCATAATAGTGTAAAGCGCTACGGAATATGTTGGTGCTATATAAATGGCAATAATAATAATAATACAGTTATATAACGTACAGCCAAGCAAATAAATACCATTACTTTCTTGATTCAGGCCTCTGTGTCATATTACAGTGCAGGTTAATGTCATAGTTACCAGTCTTTACCTTTGCAATAAAGCCATAAACTACAGTGAACATGAGCTGAGGGTGAACAGATCTCTTTTTTTGCCTTAATCCTTATGTAATGTTTTAGCTAATAAGGTTACTCCATTAATTTGAATCAGATAAGAAAGGAAACTGCTGATGAAAAATTAGGGTAGACAAAAAGACTAAATGAAAAGTAATCTGAGAGGTACCCTCTATAGCTATGCACATAATGATGTCTACAATACTATTCTAATGTCCACCTCAATGGGGAATATAAACAGTAGAATTGTAGATATAAAAGGTAGCACAGTGTAGAGCAGTCTAAAGTCTAAAAAAGAATGATCGTTGTATAGGGGACAGCCACTAAATGTTGACTTTAGTCACAGATCAAGTGAGAAGTGTCAATTACAGAGAAAAAGGAGGAGAGGTAAAAAAAAATAGATCTTTATATGTTATATAATATATTTGATAAATATATAACATTGAAATAGATTTATTTTTACTGTACATCCTTTTTTCCCCTCAATTGGTTCCTTCTTTTCACTTGATATGTGATCCAAACGGTGGGAAAATGCACCTATTAGTGTACTGCAAAATATATACATAAAAATATATACATATTAGTGTACTGACAAATATATACATATTTGTGTTTGTATTATGTATATGTTTTACAGTACACCGACTCACCCATTTTTGTGCCCTTTTGGATAGTCCAAATAATTTTTCTTAGGAACATTTACATGCATGAAATACATCCAAACCGAAAAGCCACATGGACAAATCTTGACTGACACATTTTTTTTTTTTTTTTTTTTTTAACAATTTGATTCAGCCAATGTTTTTCACTGTGCACAAGTTTACTATGGTGCATTAGGATATACTCTGCAAGGAAAAAAAAATTGTGCACTAGGCCATAATCAGATGTCAGAAATCAAATCCATGGGAGCTAAGAAGTGTTTAAAAAAACAAAAAAAAACAACAGCTAGTAGTTAGTCTTTCACCCAATACCCACACTGCCTGTGGCATACTATGGAGCATAAATATAGAGAATCATTCAAGGTGATGGGGTATTCCTTCATCTATGTGAAAGTGTTTGGACATATGCTGATGCTATGGCTGAGTTAAGGCTGAGTTGGGACAGAGAGGACTAGTCTTAAAGTTTGTATCTGCATTGCACCCTAGAGGGAACATAACATTTCAGCATACCTATCTGTTATAATTTTCTTGTTAATGGGTAGTAAGTAATAATCCATGGCCTCATCAATTGCAATAGGATGTAAGGCAAACCCCACCCCAACCCAGGTCCATTTTGAGTGCCTGCATCTCTAGTTTAGACAGTATAATGCACAATTTTCCTAAACAGTCAATAGCTGCCCTCTGATCATGCAATACCCATCAGGACCTTGTGAATGGGCAATGGAGTCCAACAACCTTCAGATATTCAACCTAACAAATCATCTACAAATGCAATTTTAGTCAATCCTAGCTAGTAATGGGTTAAAATGCTATAATAATGTTCTCTTTGTATACATATTTATATGTATTGATATATGGAGCCAGCCAAGTCTTATCACATATTAGTAATTAGCTTAAACCACCAATTACACTCTTCTGCACTCTATACTGGGCAGGGGCAATCATTGTTAATGCTTCTTGTTGCTTCCCATGTGGTGATGCCTGAATGCAAATATTCCTTTCTAATCTTTTGTATGCATGCCCATTAGTCCTGCAAAATAAAAATAATTTATGAGCTTTTTGTATAACATTTTTTTTTTTATTAAATCTAACTTAAAGACAATTATTCAAGCTGTTGTTACGGTAAACTAAAAGTTTCCAGCAGGATTTGTTTGACTTTCATACTTAGAAATAATTTCCCAATATTACATAACTTTTACTACAAATCTGCTGTGTATACATTTTTATTTTAAACTATTTGTACTTCCTTGTGTGCATGTTTACTTCTATACGTGACAAGTTGTTATATAGTCTTCTTTGTTGTTTTCCCATAGGGGAAATCTAAATATTATGTATAGACCTGGGTGCTTAATGGACAGCGTGTTACATACTTCAGAGATACAAATTTGCATCTCAGCCTGCCCCACTTTCACTTTCAAATTAAACTTATATGGAATTCCCCAAATTAGCCCATGATCTGTATTTAGTACAAACAATACAATCAGCAATTTTAGATAAAATTCAGGGATTTTCACAGAATTTAATCAATTGAAACAAAAGTGATATCCATGCACACCTGAGGTTTCTTCTAAAATGTAGTCTTTTTATTTGAAACATGAAAGAGGAGACAACATTTTGGCTCCTCTCTAAACCATTATCAAGTCTAACTAAACTAGTGTAAGCACCCATATAAATACCATCCCAAATAACAATTAAGAGTAAAGTGATAATAAAAGTGAAAACATATGTAACAATGAAGTGCAAAATGCTTACATGTATTGTGGAAATAATCAGTGTACAGAATAATAAAAGGGCATCCTAAATAACATAGTATAAGTACATTTAGAGGAAATTCAAGTCATGGAATACTGTGTAAAAAATATAATACAAGCACATCATTCAACTATCAAAAAAGAAAATGGCCATAAAGGCCTGTGTAATGAAACTAATCTAAAGAAAGTGCCAAGTATTAGACTTAAACATGAAGTGAAAGTGAAAATTAAACTTTTAAAAAAAAACAAAAAAAACTGAATTTAGCAATTTCAGGCCACATCGAGCTTAGAGATTAAAGGGTTACTTCCCTCCCTTCCTCCCTACATTTTTTAAAAAATCCTCTCCCTTAGATCCCTTAGTCCACCCATCATCCCTTAGTCCACCCATCAGTCCTTACCCTCACCTATTCATAGCGCATGCATTTGCTCTGAGCCAATTAGAATGGTCCAATCACATGTTTCTCTATGAAAACTATTTGATTTGACCATGAAGAGGGAACGACTAATGTAGTGTGATATTGGACGGGATGTAGAAGAACTTCGACCGGTGCTGGATTCCAAGTAAGTTTCCCCTTCTTTTGCAGGGCTTTTTTATTACAAAGTTATCAGAAAAAAAGGATTGGAGTAACCCTTTAACCCTGTGTGCCTTCCCAATGAAGACTTTTGTGAGCCTTAGTTCCTACTGGGGATGTGCATGGGCAAAAAATTCGGTAAGGTTTGGAAATTTGTGTAAGTAAAAAAAATTGTGTGCTTTGGCAATTTGGACCAATGGCATTCAGCTCAGTTCGGTACTTCAGGAATTCGGGACTTCGGCAATTAGGCACTTTGGCAATTCGGCACTTTGGTAATTTGGACCCTAACTCTAACCCTAACCCTTAGCCCATAACCCCTATGCCACTTCGGGACTTCGGCAATTCGGTTCGGCACTTTGCAAATTCGGCACTTCGGCAATTTGGAAATTTGACAATTCAACAATTTGATCTTCGGACATTCGTAAGCATCCAAATTGCACAAAATTCGTCCGAATGTACATTTGGAACAAAACGAATTGTACATGTCTAGTTCCTACTATAACAATCACATGTCTCCAAACTATCAATAACTTTACTACCACCATAATCGAACACTGTAGTCATCTAGAGGAGTACATCAATATTTCTAACTGTATATCATTCTATTTAAAAAAATCTCTATACTTTTCCTTTTTTTTATTCTTTCAAGAATGGCCTACTGGTTATTATGCCAGAAGTGCCCTGTCACCCCTGCCCCATTGTAAATAATCTTATAGTTTCAGAATAGTTTGGCTTCTTACCTGAGGTCTGCAGGGTGTTATCCTCCACCCTTTTGCAGCCTCCAAGAGAGTGAGAAGCTCCAGCTAGGATTTAAGTCCTGCACTGCCAGACTTAACTCAGAGCTGAAAGCTTTCATCTGCAGCGGAAACAGTGAGAAGAGCCCCAAGAAGATGCCATACCATATAAAATGGTTTGCCTACTTACATTGGGAGGTGCCAGGACATGCTGTTATGGTTATGGTGTTTGGAGTGTTCTTTAACTCTCCACCACCACAGTCTTTATTCCTGCACCTCTACAGACTTCCCTTCTGTATTTGTTTATACCTTAAACTTCATCCTAATGTGCTGCACTACATACTCTCTTTGCTACTATTGACCTCTAATCTCTTCTCATTTATGAGAGTCAATAATGCTTATAGGAGCAATGTTTGTCCTTTGTCTCTCAGCATTCACCTTCCACATTTCTCCCTCTCTAAAACATTATTTCCATCTCTCCTGCCAAATGTCAAAGGTAGAGGATCACTCTATGGATCAGTTCGTTTAGGTGTTTCAGACTTTGTTGGCATGTACTGCCCATCTCCTCCTTGAATCCCTTCCTGCTTCACAAACACATCAGCCAGTGTCTGGTGCTCAAAGCCTATTACCTCATCCCATATTTAGTGATGATCCCCATAAATGTAGGGGCTTCCTCAATCAGATTGAGTATAATTTTGAAGCATCCACTGCTTCTATTCCATCTGATAGAGCAAAAATTGGGTACCTCATGAATTAACTATCTGATAAGGCTCTAGCATTGACTAACCATTTATGGGAGAGCAGGAGGAATATAGCCTACAATTATGATGAATTCATTACTGAATTCAAGGGGTCAGAGAGAAAAATGCAGCAAAGTCCTTAATGCGTGTAAAACAAGGTAGTTGTTCTGTTGCAGATTATGCTATCAAATTCCGCATGATTACGTCAGAAATCGATTGGTCAAATAGTTCCTTGGTTTCTGAGGGACTCTCTGAAACACTTCTAGATGAAACAGCAGCTAGGGATTTACCTGAGAGAATGGAGAAGTATATTTCATATATATTACACATATACAGGAGACTCATTGAGCGAAAGAAAACCAAAACCAGAACCAAACGTCCTTCTGTTCTTCAGGCATTAAGTAATTAGAAAAATCCAAAGATTCATTTGATTTACTAATTATTATGCAGATTCATAAAAGGTTTCTCCTCAGTTATTTTTCTGATCACCAATCTCACATGGAAAGGCGCTCATACCCATGACCCCCTGAAGTCATTTCTGATTTCAATAGTCGCAAGTTCCTTTTTTCTACTGATCCTATTTTTTCTCATCCTGACCCTTCTAAACCCTATATTTTGGAGGTTGATGCCTTAGAAACAGGAGTAGGAGCTGTTTTCTCCTAAAGGGAGACACAAGATACTCCTTTTCATCCTTGTGGCTTTTTCTAAAAAAAATAAAATGATCTGCTGCGGAAGTCACTATGACATTGGGAACAGAGAACTGTTGGCCATAATTCATGCCCTAAAAGAGTGGAGACATTTAGTAGAAGGATCTAAGGTACCCATAATGATCATCACAGATTGTAAAAATGTGGAATATGTAAGCGAGGCCAAATGTCTTTCATCTAGAAAAGCAAGAGGGTCTTTGCTTCTCTCCCGCTATAATTTTATTATAACTTATAGACTAGGTTTCCACAAAACTAATGCTGATGAATGTCTAGACAATTCAAAACTGAATCTCACTCCCATTATACCACCTGAATGTATAGAAGCGACTACTATAATATCCACAATACTATCCATGTCTTTCTCATTAACCCCTTAACGCCGTTACGGCGTTCTATGCCGTCGCGGCTTTAAAGGGCTTTAAAGCCGTTGCGGCGGCATAGAACGCCGTAACGGCTGAAGCCCCCAGGAGGTACTGTGTACTCACCTCCGCCGCGATCCTCTTCTGGGGGGCTGCCTGAGAGCCCAGGCAGCCCCCCTCCGGCAAATGAGGGCCCCGGGGGCCATGTGATCGCTCTCAAAGAGCGATCACATGGCCCCCTATAGCTGGCTATGGATCTGCCAGCAGGGGGGTGTCTAAAATATTAGACAGTCCCCCTGCTGGTAGGAAAGTATAAAAAAATAAATAAATACACATGTTAAAATAAAATACAAGTATTTATATATATATATAATATATGTATATATATTATATATATAATATATATACATATTATATATATGTAACGTCATACAAAGTGTATTTTAATATTAATATTAATATATATATTAGTATTAAAATACACTTGGAATGACGTTACATATATATAATATGTATATATATATATTATATATATAATAGATTTACATATATATATTATATATATATATATACGTATAATTAAAATAATAAATAAATAAGATAAATAATTAAATAAATAAAATATTGAAACAAAATTTAAAATAAATTATATATTCTTATGTAATTTCATTCTAACTGTATTTTTTTATTAATATATATATATTGGAAACAGAATACACTTAGAATTACATTCTATATATATATCTATCTATATATAACAAACAAATAACCGCAAATATATATATATAGATAAATACATATAATTACATAAAAGATTACATTAGTATACACGTAGAATTTAAATACCTATAAATGCATATATATTAAAATTCTACGTGTATATTTAAGTAATTTTTAACATAATTATGTCATTTGATTAATTAAAATTTGATTGACATGCCTGACAACACAGGGAGAAAGTGCAGAGAATTGAATTCGCAAGCACTATATTTGACCCTGTAACTCTCCAAGACACCATAAAACCTGTATATAGGGGTTACTGTTTTACTCGGGAGACTTCGCTGAACTCAAATATTAGTGTTTAAAACTGGTAAATTGTATTACAACGATGATATTTTAAGTAAAAGTGAAATTTTTTGCATTTTTTACAAACAAACGGCACTTTTATGGACTATATTATTGTTGTAAAACAATAACAATTGTTGTAAAACTGTTTTAAAACACTAATATTTGTGTTTAGTGAAATCTCCCGAGAATAACAGTACCCCCCCATGTACAGGTTTTATGGTGTTGTGGAAAGTTAGAGAGTCACATATAAGGCTTGCATTTCATTTTTTTGACATTGAAATTTGCCAGATTAGTTATGTTGCCTTTGAGATCATATGGTAGCCCAGGAATAAGAATTACCCCCATGATGGCATACCATTTGCAAAAGTAGACAACCCAAGGTATTGCAAATGGGGTATGTCCAGTCATTTTTAGTAGCCACTTAGTCACAAACACTGGCCAAATATTAGTTTTTTGCTTTTTTCACACAAAAACAAATATGAACGCTAACTTTGGCCAGTGTTTGTGACTAAGTGGCTACTAAAAAAGACTAAACATACCCCACGTTCAATACCTTGGGTTGTCTACTTTTTCAAATGGTATGCCATTATGGGGGTAATTCTCATTCCTGGGCTACCACACTGTCTCAAAGGTAACATTACTAATCTGGCAAATTTCAATTTGAAAATGGAACGTTCTATATTTGACCCTGTAACTTTCCAAAACACCATAAAACCTGTTAATGGGGGGTACTGTTGTACCCGTGAGACATCGCTGATTACAAATATGTGCATTTTGTTGCAGTAAAACCTAACAGTATTATGACATTTACAGCTAAAATGTGAGGCAGAACTACAAATTAAAAAAAAATCTAATTTCTCAGTTTTTTTTTTAATTTTATTCATAATAAATTGTTTATATATAAATATTTTTTATGAAATGAAAGCCCTGTTTCTCCTGAACAAAATGATATATAATAAGTGTGGGTGCATTTAATATGAAAGAGGTGAATTACGGTTGAACAGACATATAGCGCAAATTCCAGTTTTTGTTTACGTTTTGTTTTGATCAGAACGTGCACTATTTACTCCGTCCTGAAGGGGTTAATAGAAAGAATACATGCAGCTCAAACACAGTCTCCCACTGAGAAACCTTGAGACAAATTATCTGCTTCACAAGCAGAAAGAAGAGATATACTCTCTTAATGTCATGACAAAAATTCCACTGATCATCCCGTTATATTCAAAACGGTGGTAGATTGTTTTTCAAAAATGGTCCAATTGATTCCTCTCCCTAAATTACCTTCATCAGCTGAGCTAGCCGGGATTATTCGTGTGTAGTGTTATTGCAGGCAAATTCTGCACAAGATATTAGGTGAGACCAATTGTCATGATTATGAACTGGTTAGTTCTCTCTGCTGCCCATGTGTTTGAGGATGATATAAAGATGAAAATGACAATGGAATTCCATGTTCAGAACAGTACTTCCTCCAGAATATTGATATAAAGTGCCTTCCTCTGTCAGACCCAATTTACTGAGGGAGTTCATGCAACCTGCATAAATATTTTCGCTAGCTCAGCTGATGAAGGTAATTTAGGGAGAGGAATCAATTGGACCATTTTTGAAAAACAATACATACCTTTGGTATGTAACATGTTTATAAAGCACACTGTTCTTCCTGCCCCTGTTAATGTTAAGGGCAAGGATGAATATGAAGTCCAACACATTATAGATTCCAGATTTCCTGTGTGGCCTTACAATATCTACAATAATACGGTCCAGATAAATGTTCCTTGGTTCTCGCCTCTAGTGTTTGGCTGCGTCTGAAAGCAGGAGAGGCTTCTATGGCTCTTTAGGTTTGGCCCATAGTTTCGGTCACTGAATTACATGGGTTGACTTCTGTGATTGGGCTTTTGTCTTATTTTAACTAGGGGCATCAGTTATTCTGGATTTTGATGTAACCTTATATGGGGCTGAAGAATAGTAGAATTAGAAAAAAAGAAGACTTCTGGGGCCAGAGGGAAACATTATGTCCTCTCACTTTATTTATTTATTAGGAAATAGGAATTGTCCCTCCTAAATAGGGACAGTTGGGAGGTATGCAATACTGTAAAATAATGTTTTGTTTTTACTGGTATCTCAGTGTGTTATATGGACTGTGCACTATGCAACACTGAACTTTGATTTCTTGCACATTATAAGATGTGCCACAAAATCATGTCTATAGAGATTGTGAGCAGGATTGTTTAGTCATTGAAACATTTTAAACAATATCCAGCTTGTTAAACAGCTCAGTTCTCGATTCAGAATACTTATACAGGGGACATAAATATTTGGTTCTATTACCGATATCTAGTAATTAAATAAGTTTACACAGCTGGACCTGTACAATGAAACTTGGTGGAGATATAATAAAAAATTGTGTTTTTCTCTGGTAAAAAAAACAACAACTTTGAATAAGGGGAAAAAAACCTAAATATGCAAGCTACATGCTGCCTATATACAGTATTACGAGTTTATATTTTTTCACATTGTTATTTAAGTTTAAATATTAAATATAATGGATGCTTTATTTCACATTGAATTTTAACAGGTGTTTTCATGATTGCTAAATGTTATTGCTCAGTGGTTAATGTTATTGCTCCTGCATAATGCCTTTTGCAATGCTTGGGAAATAAAGGAGTTTAAGGGTACTCCATTCACCATGACCACTGATTTGAAGTGGTCGTAGTGCCTGAAGTCTGCGTGTGCAGCATTCTGCTATGGGATCCTGCAGATACTGAGTTAAACCCTTTGCTGCCAAAGGCGTAACTTCATCTCCATCAGCGTCATTGCATCTTTAGCCCGGAACAACAATAATTCTTTGCACAGAGTTTTATTAATTACCTGGGAGCACTCAATTGACGCTATTAGCCAATCAATGAGCAGCAAGATCGGCATCTAGTTCCTGCAGCCCTACAGAAGCCAAAAGTGCTAAAGCTACTATCATGGTACACTCAGGCCAGCAGAGGCAGTGTTATACTCTGGGCAATGTTTTGCTGGGAAACCGTGTGCCCTGGCTGGCATTCATGTGTATCTTACTTTGACACATACTATCTACTTAGAGATTGTTGCAGACTACATACACCCCTTCATGGCAATGGTGTTCCCTGTTGGCAGTGACAGTGAAAAAATTGTTCAGGAATGGTTTGAGAAACATGCCTCCAAATTCCCTAGATCTTAATTCTGTTGAGTATCTGTGGGTTGTGCTGGAACAACAAATCTGATCCATAGAGGCACCACCTTGCAACTTGCAGAATCTGCAACTAATGTTTTGGTGTCAGATACCACAGGACATGTTCAGAGCACCAAAGGGGCCAACAACACAATAATGTATGATCACTATAATTAAATCCCCATTATTTTTGCCTTTGTTAGTTGTTTTTAAAAATGTTATATTCTGTGAACTTTTCAATTGCTGTTTAGTGAATGAGCAAGTACACTGTATCTTGCATGTACTGTATGTATATATATTTGAACACAATATGGTAAAAATTTAAATCCAAAACAGGATTTTTCAGGAAGGAGTGAAATGTCATAGTATCATTCATAGCAGTGTATTTAGTATTGCTTACTTTTCTGTTCTGAGAATCGTTTTGGCATGCAGTGTTCAGTTGCAACTTGTCCCAATGTCATGTCTGTGTTGAAGTCTTGGCAGATAGGATAATTCTCACAGTTGTGTGTGCAGGCAGTAGCAGGATGTCGAAAATGAGCACATGTTTTTTTACTATCAGTTATTTATATAGTGACAATTACATCTGCTATCTATTATTATAAATATTTGTAATGGATTTGAATGTTTTATTGACTTAAAAATAACCTTTCATATTTATGTTTCAATAGTGTGGGCAGAAATATGTTAAAGCATTGAAGTAATTTTAAACAAATAATTTACTTCGTGATATATTTGTGTGATAAAAATATTTGCTATATACTCCTATAATTATACTAATCAGAAAGCCCAAATTAGCAACAATATAGGTGAAAACATTTCATCAATGATGATTTAGTGATTCGTAGAGCTAATGCAAGAGTGCAAAGAAACTTTTAGGGCCAGATTTATCAAGGTAACAAAAAAATGCTATTCTGGTGCAAAATAAGGTTGAATCAAAATAGAAGCCAATAGAACGCCAGTACGTTTTTAGCACTTAAAATACCGCCTGATTCCTTGATAAAGGAATACATATAATATTAAAATAATGAAGGAATTATAGGTATTCTCAAAGTTAAAAAAAAAAAAATATGTCTTATGCAATTAATAAAAAGTAAAAGAGTTAATGTAACCAGGAGCCAGCACTTCCTATTGATATACAGAATTTTTATTTTTAAATTATAAAAATTATTTTCAAACGACGCACAATGATATAATATTGATGTTGTATAGGAGCAAGACACATTATAGCAATTTCGTATTATTACACGGGTATACACTAATGCAAAATGTCAAATTGAATTCAAAGTGAATTTTAAAATTAAGGTTACTATAGCCAAATTAAAACATTTCTCCAAGCCACTTTGAATTCACTTTCAATTCCAGACAATTCTCAATTGTGTGAATGGCCATGTTAGGATGGACATTAGAGTGTAAGCTTGAAGACAGAACTATCTAAACCTATTATTATTAATATTATTTTTTTTTTAAATAAAAATTGCTTTTTACTAAACGTGTTTAGCTATGTAGAATTTGCTGGTATTATATTTATAATAATAATACTAGGTGGAAATCCACAAGGTGTAATTCTCACTGTTAGTTACAATAGGTTCTAATGTCTCTATTTACCTTCTAGTGAGTTGTGGTGAACTCGTAGTTAAGGTCAGCTTAACCTTTGGGCTCAGTATTTCAGATTGGTTGACAGTTCAACTCAATTTACTATTTAGGTAATAAATCCTATAGATAGTATTACTTGATCTTCCAGTTTGTTAGAGAGTGTTTACTGATCAGCCACATAATTAAAACCACCTGCCTAATAATGTGTAGGTCCCCTGGTGCTGTCAAAACAGCGCTGATGCTTTGAGACATGGACTCCATAAGACCTCTGAGGGTGTCTGTGTTATCTGGCACCAAGATTTTTGTGACTTTTATTAATTTGTACCATTATCCTTTGTGTTCCATTACTTTTGATTTGTTTTTAGCTTAATTTAGCCTAGTATTGGGTTTATCTGTTTTATCAGTTATTTTTTAAATTTGATTAACCTATTTTATTGCAGTCTTTATTGAGACTCTGTTCACCCCCCTTGTTTTTGCCACATTTTTCCTCCTATTCTCCTATCTTCTACCCCAGGTATTTTTAGGCTTCCATATTCTGTTCTAAGGATCCTTCATGTGGCCTCTGTTTTGCTTTTTTCCCCTAGCCCGTAGCCAGGCAAAATCGGCTAGATGATGGAGCCATGAAGAGAGATTAACGAATCTGAGTCTTATCTCCGTGTAGAGGAGGAAGTCCCTGACGAGTACTCTCTGGACAAATTCGGCACTAGTTTCTCTGACAGTCCTTTCCACTCCTTCATCTGAGACTGCAGAGGAAACCAGTCAGATCCTGGGTCAGCAAGGCCTGTCCCTCATTGACTCAGATAAACTCGGTCATCTGCGCTTGCAGATCATGGACCATATTGCAAAGTATTTGACCCTGTATGTTCGCAAGCCTCTTGAAAATGCCCTTGCACCCACTGTGGGTAACTGTGTTGTGTGGATGACCTAAGAATAAGGTCCCAAACTGATTGAAAGCCCACAAAGGGGCTTGAAATCTCACTTAAACAATGTCAGGATAAGGTCCTTGCCATCTTGGGACCTTCAACATAAAATCTGAATTAGCTGAAGAGGCTATATACTCTAACACTCAAACTAATCTGGTAACCTTTTAGAGTTGGATCTAGAGAGTTATTTGCCTTAATGGCAAGGCACTGTCCACAGGACAACATGAGGCAATTCTACTGAAAATCAAATTCAAGCTGGCTAACATGGCCCTTACTGAACCTAGGGTTCTGATGAAGGCATTCTATTTGAATACTCATTTCTCAAGGATCTTGTTTCTTTCATGCAAACGTTTACAACTCTTGACAAACCCTAGACTACACTCATTTTGCTTCCAAATGTCTTTTATGGGGAGACAGGTCTAGCGGCATCTCTCTAACCATGTTATCAAGGTTCTTTCAGAGAGAACCAAGGTTCTTTATCAAACAGGTTTCCCTTAACAGTAGTATAAAGTCTTGTCAGTATTGTTCCTGCAACAAGATTGTCCTTGGGCCATGAGGGGATCATGTGGAGCGCTCTCAGGATGCTGTCCTTATGGTAATTCCTTATCTTTCCCATTCTTTCCTTATAAAAGTTGATGCAAGACTCATCTATTTTTTTGAATGTGTGGCCCCTCATTATTGAGGGCATGGGTCCTGCAAGCTGTCCAGGGGTATTTAATTGCATTTGTGTTTAGAACAAAATTACACACACACTCATATATATATTTACATATATATATATATATATATATATATATATAGGTTCTTGTTGAAGTGCACTCACAGGACTCAATAATATTTCTAATCGTGCTGATTATTCAAGCATCGAGTAATACAAAGAAGTGTCGACGTTTCAGTCCTTTTTTGGTCTTGAAAAAAGTCCGGCAAGGACTGAAACGTTTTTATTACTTAAAAAAGAGATTTATCCCTACTGCTAAGTATGATAGAAGGCATGAAAGTCCTAACAAAAGGAGAGTTAAGATCAACTCAAGAAGTAGTACCTAGATGGAGATCTCGAACTAGGAGGGAGATGGGAAATTCACAGAAACAGTATGTCCAAGAAGAAAAATGGACTGAAGTCAGATATAAAAGACCGAGTAAACCAACAGAAAGGTATACTAATGAAGATAGGTCAACATTTTTGAGGACTCCTAAAAGGAAGGAGACTTTTGAGACTTCTAACAGATTTGATCATCTTAAAAATAGAGATACAGACAATTTTTTAGGAGTAAGACCCCTACAAACGAGAGAGAAAGTAAAAATTCATACCCCCCTAAAAAGGTCGAGAGAGTTAGGAGAGGAGGAAATAGAATTAAAAGAAAAAGGGGAGAAAAAGAGAAGGAACGAAAACTTCTGGAGGAAATAAACGTAAATAAAGAAGGGGATAATTTTAGAATTTTTAACTTATCACAAAAAGTATTAACAGAGGCACACATAAATATTTTTAAAAAGGGTTTTAAATTTGCCCCTAGTTGTAATTTAGATAAGTTTAATTCTTTTTTAGATGTTAATAGATTTTTAAGGAAATTATGTCTTAAGAAATTTTTTAAGGACGCCAGTGAAAATAAGATAAATTATATTAATGACCCTTTTATTCATACCGATTTTAAGAAAAAAATCTTCTTTTTATCCTATTAACCATAAATCTGATGTAATGAAAACCTTTGAAAAACTATGCTGTAAAGATATTAAAAAGATAAAATCCATCAATAAATATCAAGAGAATTTAACAAAAAAAGAAAAATTAGCAATGAAAGACTTAAAAACAGACCAATCAATTGTTATCAAACCAGCAGACAAGGGGGGTGGGGTAGTTGTATGGGACAGAAATAAATATTTACAAGAAATCCACAGACAACTTGAAGATGAAAAAATATATAAAGAATTAAAATATAACCCCCTCCCGGGCATTCAATTAAAATATAAAGAACTTTTAGATGAAGGCATAGAAACAGGGATTCTAAAGAAAAAGGAGTACGAATTTTTAAACATTAAATACCCTAGAATCCCTGTGATCTATATATTACCTAAAGTACACAAAGATACTGAAAAAACCCCACGTAGACCAATTGTGTCGGGAATAGGGTACCTTTTATCACCTCTATCCCAGTATATAGATCGATTTCTTCAAAAGGAAGTAATAAGATGTCCAGCTTATTTAAAAGATACCATGAGCCTCCTCCAAATTTTAGATGATTTTATATGGGAAGAGAATTTTATCATGGCAACATGTGACGTTAAAAGTCTGTACACAATTATAGACCATAAAAGAGGATGTGAAGCAGTGAGATTTTATCTTGAAAAATCAGAAGAAATGGACAATATTCAAATTGAATTTTTAATTAAATGTATTTATTTTATTTTAACCAATAATTTCTTCTGGTTTGAAAGTAAGTTTTATCTACAGATTTTACAGATTTTAGGGACAGCTATGGGGACCAGATTTGCCCCGAGTTACGCAAATCTTTTTATGTCGTTTTGGGAAGAGCAATATATTTATTCCCAATCAGAGCACGGGGCAAATCTGGTCCTCTACAAAAGGTACATTGACGATATTTTTATAATTTGGAAAGGGAATAGGGAATCTTTCGAGAATTTTATCCTCTCTCTTAACTGTAATTCTTATAATATTAATTTATCTTATGAAATTAGTGGGAAAAGCGTTAACTTTTCAGACCTTTTAATTGATATCGAAAATAATAGAATTAAAAGTAAAACTTTTTTTAAGAGTGTTGATGTCAACCGTTATAGATCTAAAAAGTTGCCATTTTAAGCCGTGGCTAACTAACATTCCAAAAGGCCAGTTTTTACGGCTTAAGAGAAATTGTACAGAAGAAGAGGACTATTTTAACCAGGCTAGAATTTTAAAAACAAAATTTATTGAGAAGGGATATATTAAAGAGGACTTAGATACTATTGAAAATGAAATTGCTGAAAAAGACAGACAGCCTCTACTAAAATATAAAGAGAAAAAAGACCCTAAAGAAAAACAATATCAGAATGAAGTTATCCCTTTTATTTTTAACTTTAGCTCTAATAATGGAATTTTACAAAAGATAATCAGAAAACATTGGTATGTCTTAAAAGAAGATTCAGATGCAGTCCCTTTCTTAAGTTTTAAACCTAAATTTATTCAGATGCAGTCCCTTTCTTAAGTTTTAAACCTAAATTTATTTTTAGGGGGGCAAATAATTTTAAACAGTTATTAACAAATAGTTTTTTAGATAAAGAAAAAGTGGAAGATAAATCGTTTTTAAAGGGGAGTAAAGGTTACCATTATTGTGGTATATGCCAAGGATGTCTATCTAGAACAAATAAAAATAGAAAAGTCACTCAGTTTACCTCATTAGTTACCAAAAAAGAATATAAAATAAATTCATTTATTAATTGCTCAAGCAAAGGGGTAATTTACTTACTTACTTGCCAATGTGGCTTTCAATATATTGGCAACACCATACGTAACCTCAAAACCCGGATTAGAGAACACATATACAACATAAAACGTAAATTCCAAAATCATAATGTGTCAAAACATTTTGCAGAAGTACACAATGGGGACCCAAGAGGTATAGATTTTATGGGGATTGACATTATAAAAACCCATTGGAGAGAAGGGGATAAAGAATATAATTTAGGATATGCTGAGATGAAATGGATGTTTGAGTTAGAGACCATGGTTCCCAATGGGTTAAACATTGATTTTGAAATTAATAAAAATAAAGTTTTATCCTATTTTACCCTTTTTTCTCATAATTTACATTTTATTCTGCTTTATGTATAGTAACTTATTATGCATAATTTATTGTTTTAAATATGTATATATATATGTTTTAGTATAGTCTATTGTAAGTGTAAGATGTGGGAAGAAGTCGTTTAAAATATTGCTCATCTAAATATGTTTATTTTTTCCCCCCTTTTTATTATTCTTTTGCATGGTGGGGATTTCGAGTATCTCTTATGCCCTATTTTCTGCATTTACATTGACTATTACGAAAGACGTTTCCCACACGTCATTTTTGCCGAAACCGGAAGTAGCGTCAGGACGTGATGACGCAGGACGTCCTGACGCCGGAACCCGGAAGAGAAGTGCCGACAAATCGGCGAAAACGGCGCCAAAATTTAGATTTAAAAGGAACTCCATGCCGGAACAGACGACAGCACCTCTGATGAAGGCTTTGTGCCGAAACGCGTAAGGTGGACCCGGAGGACATTTTGGGACATTTTTAAAGATATTTGGATGTTACTTTATATTATTTTTGTCAGGATTCACACCGTGACCTCCGGACTGACAGACGGGGTCGCCCCTTTATTGCCCGAAGAAGGAATTGAACCTGTATACTTGGCAGTTCTGAACCTGCACTTTAACCTCTGAGCCAGTTCAGGACTTTGGATAACTCCTGTTTTATCTGGTATTGCCTGCAGCAACAGGGGGCTGGACTTCACCTGGCTCAGACCTGTCAGTAACTCTCCAGCTGTATCTAATAACCAATTAACAAGGTATAAGACACTGCTCCTCCCTAAGGGCAGTGTCAGTTCAATGACTCTGGTTAGAGAATTGCTACTCCTCGTTCCAGTATTGTCCTGACCTTGGATTGCTACTCGTTTTGTACCCTGACCTCTGGCATCCCTTGACCTCGGCTTGTTACTCATATCTCCTGATTTCTGGCACCCTCTGACCATTGGCTTACCTACGACTGTTCTCCTGGATTTCCTTTTCTGTACTGCGACTACAAGCATTCACCTGCACAGCCCCCGTGCACAGATTCACAGGCCAGGTGAGTTCTACCTTGACCACCTCGGCCTGTGTCTAATTGCAAGGGTGAGCATTTATCTCTGCATGTTGGACTCCAAGCAAGGTAAGCCGTGACAGATTGAACTGACCATTATGGAGTCCACAGAGATAAGAAAAATGCTCACCGAAGAGATGAGGAAGTTTCTAACCCCTCTTGTGCAGGAAGTGTCCAGCCTGACCCAGACTGTTTTGGAACTGCAGCAAGAACTTTTATCACTTAAAGGCACAGTACGCCCAGTTCCAGAACCTGCTTTTCCAGAACCGTTTGTTGTGATGCCTGACCGATTTGATGGTTCCCGTTCCTCCTACACAGCATTCAGACTGGATTGTGAACTTCTTTTTACTCTTAAGCCTAAAACCTACAACAGTGACTTTGTCAAGGTTCGTTCGGCCATCAACTTACTTGTCGGACGGATCAAGGAGTGGGCATACCGGAAGCTACAGGAGAAAAGCACTGTCTTGGACAGTTGGGAGTCATTCATGTCCGCAATGGACTCTCAGAGCTCTACCTCCAGGAAAGCTACTCCCAAGCCTGCTCCATCTAACCGCAGATCGCGGTTACCTAAAGAAAAAGACTCCTACCAAGTCCCCATAAGGTCACAACGCAAAACCACCTCCAGTGAACCTCCTTGTACCCCTGTTTTCCCTCAAGCTAGCTGTGAATCTCCAGTGGACACGGAGGAACCCATGGAGATAGGCTTCGTCCGCTCTAGAACAAGACTGCCATCTAGAGAAAGAGATCGAAGGAGGGCGCTTTGTCTCTGTTTCTATTGTGGTAAAGAAGGGCACTTTATCTCTCACTGCCCTATTCACCCAACTCGGCCTGAACCTCTTCAAGTGGGTACAATTCAGCTGCACCCTGTTATTCCGGCAACACAGCCTAAAAAATGTCAAAGCTGCTGTCGGATATCTCCACGTTCCGTGATGCAGAAGAGTACCCAGACTACGATGGTTACTGATGCCAGTGTATCTCAAGACCACAAGAATTCACCACTTCCAGATAACTCACCTAAGGGAAAAAGTTCAGATAACATGGCTCGTGGGACTAAGGTTATTTCCGTCTGCACCAAGTCTCTGAATTGCCCAGACCTTTCTCCACCAGTACCCGACACTGATACCCCAAAGTCCCCGACTGAGGGACTCCGCTCTGGATACTTTGATTACAAGGACTTCCTCAGTGATACGGAGTCCGAAGACTAGGATTACAGTTCCCAATAAGAATCTGTTCACGCCCGGAGTGCGTCCTTAAGGGGAGGGTACTGTCAGGATTCACACCGTGACCTCCGGACTGACAGACGGGGTCGCCCCTTTATTGCCCGAAGAAGGAATTGAACCTGTATACTTGGCAGTTCTGAACCTGCTCTTTAACCTCTGAGCCAGTTCAGGACTTTGGATAATAAGGGCAGTGTCAGTTCAATGACTCTGGTTAGAGAATTGCTACTCCTCGTTCCAGTATTGTCCTGACCTTGGATTGCTACTCGCTTTGTACCCTGACCTCTGGCATCCCTTGACCTCGGCTTGTTACTCGTATCTCCTGATTTCTGGCACCCTCTGACCATTAGCTTACCTATGACTATTCTCCTGGATTTCCTTTTCTGTACTGCGACTACAAGCATTCACCTGCACAGCCCCCGTGCACAGATTCACAGGCCAGGTGAGTTCTACCTTGACCACCTCGGCCTGTGTCTAATTGCAAGGGTGAGCATTTATCTCTGCATGTTGGACTCCCAGCAAGGTAAGCCGTGACAATTTTGCTTTATGAGTTTATATTAAAGTTGGTGTGCAATCTACAACCTGCGTTCCTGTTTGTTGCACTAACCCTGGGAAGATACCCATCAAGATCTGTCCATGTTCCAGTCCCTGGGAGAATTTTTATCTGTTCAAGGCATTTAGCTTGGGCCAGCTTCTAATTGGCTCCGTGTTTGTGAGTGTAATTTACCCATCTTTTAATTTTCCTTTTATTTGACGTTATTACCCTATATTGTGTTTTCTCCTTTCTAGTGTTATCCTCCAAGCGGGTAATATTTTCTCTTTTTTGAGTGCTCTCACCTATTTGTTTTTATTTCAGAACTGGTGTGTGTTTTTTATAGGGCAGGGCAGCTTTAACCAACACCTCCAATCTCATCTCATTGATTGGAGTCCAGTTGGCTGACATCTCACTCCAATTGGCTCTTGGAGATGTCATTAGTCTAGGAGTTCACATACTTTTTCCACCTGCACTGTGAATGTTTACATGGTGTGTTCAATAAAAACATGGCAACATTTCATTCTTTGTGTGTTATTAGTTTAAGCAGACGGTGATTGTCTATTGTTGTGACTTAGATTATGATCAAATCACATTTTATGACCAATTTGTGCAGAAATCCATATCATTCCAAAGGGTTCACATACTTTTTCTTGCAACTGTATGTATATATATATATATATATATATATATATATATATATATATATATATATATATGTATATATATGTGTATATATATATATATATATATATATATATATTACTATTAACATACATTTAGACAGTGTATGTGTATATATATATATATATATATATATTGTTTTAAACTTTATTTAATTTTATTACAGGCATCACTGGGACTACCTGTCATTCCAGGAACTCCCCCTGCTGGCACTGCTGTGGACAGGGGGGCCAGAACGGCAGCAGAAGGACTCCCTAGGATGCCACGTGAGTCCCACCACCACGATCGCTGGCGACCGGGTAAGTACAAAGGATGGCAGGGACGTGCTATGCCGCCCGCCGGCGTTTAGAGCCGGGGCCCAAGGACGGCTAGCACGCCCAACGTCCTTAGCTACCTGGATGATCCAATATTCATGGACTTGCTGTGCTGCATGTAAACTGCGGATTGGAGCACTGGCCCTCCCTTCATGCCAAATATTCCACTTCAGGAACCCATATTAAATCACAGAATTGACGACTCCAGAGACTACACGTACTATTCGACGGCGCATAAATCCTACTCACGGCTAGATTACCTCTTTCTGCAACATAGAACACTGGACAACCTCCTCTCCGCTAGGATACCACCGATGACGTGGTCGGACCACGCACCGGTGCTCATTACCATCAAACACCCGAGACCTAACCAGAAGCAGTGGATATGGAGACTGAACGAAACGCTACTCGAACAACCCGCAATACAAGCCGACATCCTTGAGAACCTGTCGGAGTTCTTACGGACAAATTCCACACAAGGATCGAACCCAACTATGGTGTGGGAATCCCATAAATGTCTGATCAGAGGCCTCCTGATCCAACACGGCGCACGCCAAAAAAAGCTCAGCGCACAAGAAATATCGGAACTCATCACAAAAGTAGCAGACCTGGAAAGTGAACACAAAACAACGATGGATGACGAAACATACAAACGTCTGACGGCAGCTAGAGCGGATCTACAATCTAAACTCATGACTAAGATCCAATTCCAATTTAAGTTGGCCAGGAAATCATTTTACGAATACGGAAACAAGTGCAGCAAAATGCTCGCTAGAGCACTGAGAGCCAAACGACAAAAATGCTGGATACACACCATTCAGTACGACAACGAAGCCCACCGGACCCCTAAGACAATAGCAGAAGCCTTTAGGAGATACTACACCGCGCTATATCAACTACCACCAATAGGAGGACACGAGGAAGGGGAGCCCCAGACCATAGGGGAGAGGCAGCGGGAATATGTGTCGCGCCACACTGTCTCCAAACTGACTGCGGAAGAGACAGATGCCCTAGAGGAGCCCATCACCATGGAGGAAATACTTGGGGCAATTAAGATCGCCAAAGCAGGGAAGAGTCCGGGCCCGGATGGATATACTGCCAAGTACTACAGGACATACGCACAAATCCTGGCACCACACCTCACGGCGGCACTCAACTCGATCAGAACAGGAGGCTACCTGGAACCAAACACACTCATGGCACACGTGGTGGTGCTGCCAAAGGAGGGGAAAGACGGGAAGGACTGCGCCAACTATAGACCGATCTCCCTGTTGAACGCCGATCTGAAACTTTTCACGAAGGTTCTGGCGCTCCGCATCCAGCCACATTTGCCGGTCCTGATACACCCGGACCAGGTAGGATTCGTGCGAAATCGAGAGGCAAGAGACAACACGGTGAAAGTGATTAACCTGGTGCACGCAGCTCAACGGCGTACTACCCCGGGGTTACTAATATCGACGGATGCGGAAAAGGCGTTCGACAGGGTAGATTGGTCCTTCCTCATGGAGACGCTGACGCAAGTGGGCTTCGGACCATATATGATGGCTTGGATCAGGGCTTTGTACAGGAACCCGGCGGCGCAGGTCCTGGTGAACTGCGTACTGTCCCAGCCTTTCGATATACGGAATGGGACGCGCCAGGGATGCCCCCTATCGCCCCTGTTGTTCGTCCTCAGCTTGGAACCGTTCTTAAATGCGATACGAGCCAACACGAAAATACGGGGCATAGAAGGGACATGGGGGAAAGTAAAATATCGGCGTATGCCAATGACCTCCTATTCACGATTACGGAACCGCAGTCATCTCTTCAGGAGATCATGAAAGAATTTGGAATATACCGCAGTTACTCAAATTTGAACATAAATTACAGCAAATCTGAAATCCTGAACATAGGGTGTGACTCCTGCACGGAAAGGAGGATTCGCTAAGCATTCCCCTTCCAATGGTGCACAGATGCCCTCGGATACCTGGGGGTACGCATTCCAGAAAAACTATCCGACATATTCAAGCTCAACTTCATACCGCTCCTGGACAGGATCCTTAGGGACCTCCAACAATGGACACTTCCACATATCACATGGCTGGGGAGGATTAATGTACTGAAAATGAACGCCCTTCCGAGGCTCTTATACCTCCTACAGACATTACCGGTAGACGTCCCACGAGAGTTCTTAGACAAGGCTCGCAGAGCGTTTGTCCAGTACGTATGGGCAGGGAAGCAGGCGCGCCTGAACCATGGGATCCTGACACGTCCAAAGTTGAGGGGGGGGCTGGGACTGCCGGATCTGGCCAAATACCGGTGGGCGGTACATCTACAGAGGATAGTGGAGTGGACCCAGGCCCCACCAGGAAAGCTCTGGATAGCAATAGAGGGGAGCTTCTCATCAACCCCACTGACGGCGCTACCATGGGTGACGAAGGGGACGGAGGGAGTGATCCCGCGAGAACACCCAACTATTGTAGCCACGTTAGCCATTTGGAGGAAGCTGGCCAAGAGGAAAAATCTAGCGCCGGAGATATCCCCACTGTACCCCATAGCGGGGAACCCGCTTTTCCCACCGGCAGAGTCACCGCAGTTTTTGACAGCGCTGGGACTTCCAACAAAGTGTAGAATACACCATGTAAACACGGACAGCGGATTGAAACCCCTAGCGGACCTGCCAGCCCCGGACCCTCAAGGATTCCTGACCCAATACCGATACCACCAACTGAAGAGTCTCATTAACTCCATCCCTAACCCAGGATCGGCAACTAGGCCACTGACGGTCTATGAAACCATGTGCGACCAAGAGACCCTCCCGCCCCACTGCATCTCGGAACTATACCAAATGATACTCCCAGACAGAACAGACAATGCCTTACCATACTATACCAGATACTGGGAAAAGGACATAGGACACCCCCTGACGGAAGACCAATGGCAAAACGTATTTGAAAACACCCATGAATCTTCGATTAGTACGAAATATCAAGAGTCAGGGTACAAATTGCTGAGCCATTGGTATAGGACCCCCGAAAGACTCACAAGAGCGGGATGTCAATGTGAACCCGAATGCTGGAGATGTGGGAAGGAACTTGGCACTCAGTTCCACATATGGTGGCAATGCCAGAACATCCAACCCTTCTGGGAACAGGTACACAGAGCCGTCATCCAGATAACGGAGGCAGACATTGACCTCAAACCCGAGGTATACTTACTACATATCACGGAACTACCGCCTACGAGGTATAAAAAAAACGTGATTCCGCACCTGATCAACGCGGCACGCAGCCTTATCCCCAACCATTGGAAAAAGACGACAATCCCAACTATGCCCAAAAATACCACCAAATCTGGTACCACTGGACGAGATGGCTGGCTGGAGTGGACGGGACGGAGAGACGAGGACCCACGGGGGCGGACGCGGGGCGGCAGGGAAGGGGGGACCGCCCAACTCACCTGCCTCTACCTGGGGCTTCCCGGCCTATGGGATCTTCCTCCTCCCCGGCCCTGGGGGCGCGGGGGGGGGGAGGAGGGTGGACGCTGAGATAAGATGGGACCCCCTGACTGGAACCCACCCAAAGGAGACAGAAAAGCACATACACCAACAGACAGACAACACAACAGCTACTACCAGACGGACGAAAAGACCAGAACATACACCCCACAGGAGGGGAGGGGGGGGGAAATCGGGAAACAACAGGGGGGGGCGACGACCTGATCACCGGGGAAACTCCGCATAGCGCGAGATAGACCGTGACAGACGGGAGAACAGGGGTAAAGTCGCCCAGATCCGCCCACAGAAAAAGAAAGTGGATTAGCACACTCTAGAAAAAGGAGGCATAGGTTATACCTCACAGATCAGATAGTATTTAAGTTAGCGTTATCGTTATAGACTACAAAGATGAACAGAAATAGAGGAGTAAAGGAAAGAATAGAAGATTAAACAGGTAGCTCACAAGCACACCTAGTGGAAACAAACAGAAATAACAGGGGCCAAAGGCCAACAGGGGGAGCAGAACCAAGGAACTCGGGCCGCCGGGCCGCACTCACAAATACAGAAAAAAGTCCAGGGTCTAAGACAGGGGGGAGGGGAAAGGAGAGAAGGGAGGGAAACACATAAGACTCAAACTCACATCAGGAGAAGACCTGGATCAGCACTGGAGCATAGAATTTACCTAAGGGTAACCAGGGGTATAAGGGAACGAAGAGGCGAGAAGCACTCCCAAGGGCAATACAGCAACGCACATACTTAGCTCTCATCACGAGAATCACTACCAAAGCAATGAAACACAACTGACTTAGGGCACACATAGCCCATCCCACTAAGCAATAAGAATATCTATAGAAAGCATGAGAAATAAACTAAAAGAGGCAAGCAACACTGTGGGCATACTTGTAATATTATGAGGGCCTGATACAATTTCACGATAAGATAACTAAACCTCACCGCATTAGGATAACACATAAGCATTACACGGGACCTGAGTAGATATATACCACGTTGATGATAACGCTTGCTTCATTTTCGTTACATGTACCAATCACTGATTTTGGTTACCAGGCCCTGTGAGGTCACATTGTTACTTTTGGTTACAGAGACCTGCGAGTCTCACATATGTTGAGACCATATGCTGTTACAAAACTCAATAAAGCATTTGAAATACTAAATCACAGAATTGCTGTGATTAAAACAAACAAAACATTTGCCTGGGGCTGTTAGAGTAAACTTTGCAGCACTTGGGGAGACATATAGACACCATCAATAGCAATGCCCTGCTCTCTGTCTCTCTCTCTATATATATATATATATATATTTCAAAGTAGAATGTAAATGAAAAGAAAAGAATACTGCAAGAATAACGTTTACATAAATTAGAGCATACTTATGGCTTAAAATACATAGGGCTGGATTGTTTATGAAGATTAATATTTTACTCTGCTTACTGAACATCATTTCCCCCCTAGACTTCAACAAATGTATTGCTATTTAGCAAGTAGAGAAGACATTTATTATGCTAAGAGAATCCAGCCCATAATAATCAGGGCATATAACGTATTATTTTAAGTATAGAAGTCTCATTTGCTACAAAGCTCCTGATCTAAAAGTATCTGAAGAGGCCTGCAAGCATGGTCCATCTGCCTGAAATGCCCTGGAAACTAAAAGAGCTCACTCCTTTTTTTCCCAGCTAGCTGGAGAGTGATAGGATTGGGATAGTGTTACCAATATGTGATATGGATGTAGGAGACTATTTGCCTCAAGAGGGGACATTTTTGATTTAAGATGTTCCATAATTTAACAAGATATCTAGTGGCAGTGAGGATGACTAAGAGGCAGAGCAGGATTAAGATACCCTGGTGCCCAACACAATTTACCAGTTTGGGACCCCTTCACTCTCAGTATACAATCAATTTACTGAGACTTAACACATTCATGTATCCAATGTCTTATTTTTTTTATTAGTTCACTTTAATGTTGGAATTAACACCACTTTTCAGAAAACCTTGATAAAGATTCCCGTAGCAGACTCCAATAAATATCTTTATGTACGCCTTACATGCCTTTAGAATGCCTTTAGAATGACAAAGCATTGCGTGATGACGTAGAGCGTGCGGATGTGTGGGCAGAGCGTGAGTCTGTGAGGAAGAAAGGACGGGTGCAGAAACCCCTGCTGCAGGCTTGCTTTATTGGAGCTGCAGAGCTGTGTGGTATACAGAGGCTTACTCTGGGAGGTCTGAGAGGTCGGCACAAGCTGGCTCCAAATGGACCATTTCTTCAACTGCCCTCATTAATCCTAACCACGGAAAGCACTGTAACGGTGTTGATCATCCACGTGGCAAGCTGAGACCACGCTGCTTATACTAACTGCTGAGACACACGAGGAATGCCAGGATGGTTGGACATATTAAGCTGATCCCCTGTGAAAAAATCAACTCTTTGCCACAGAGGATAATGTAAACACTGGCTCCTCAGATATAGTAAGATAATGCTAAACGACAATTTTTTTATGCTATATAAAGGGAAAAAACTGAGAGAAAAGAAAATGCCAAAAAAGCTGGAAATATAAGGGAAGAGTATTTTTGTATATAAACTGATCTATTTGGTTGGTTGACTTACAAAAAAATATAGGATCCATGGATTTTATACTATGAAAGTTTAAGGCCAGGTCAGTGACCTGTTGAATTAACCTACCCTGTGAATGATCTTTCCCCAAGAGTGCCCCCCTTTACAGAGCCTTGAGTGATAGGGAGGGAAGGGGAAGGGGAGAATTTTTTTTTACATAACTGCAATAATTATACGCACTTGACTGTAAGATGTGAATGTGACTGTATGTCTATTTATATAATTTTAAATATGCAATAAAGTTGAATTGTAAAAAAAAAAAAACGCACTGGCCCAGGGGAGCAAATGTCCGGGTGGCCGGCAGGAGGGATGCGCACAGTGCCCTTCTCCTGCCGGTCACTTCTGGTAGCGTGGCCCAGCGCCAGCAAACCCTTCAAGACTGCCTTCATTCTGCAGTGCCGCGGACTATGTGTGTGGGGGGGATATGAACACGTCATATCTCTGCTCCTCCTGTAGCACACAGCAGAGGAGCTACAGCCAGCCCCTTTCTTACCGGCATGGGAGGACTTCCTCCCAAGAAGACTAGAGTGCGAGAGTAGGAGAAAGCAGAGAGGAGGGAGGTTGGGCAGGGCCAGCTCCTCCAACTCCCAATTACCTCAGGCAGCACTCTGGATCCCAGGTAAGCCACCCTCCTGAATCCACAAGGTAGGAAACAGGAGGGTGGCTAGAAAAGTGTATATTTTGACCATCGCGTGTGTGTGTGTCTGTGTGTCTGTATGTCTGTCTCTGTGTGTCTGTATGTGTCTGTCAGCATGTCTGTGTATGTATCTGTATGTCTGTCAGTGTGTGTGTGTCTGTCTGTATCTCTGTCTGTGTGTGTCTGTCAGTGTGTGTGTGTGTGTGTGTGTGTGTGTGTGTGTGTATCTATATGTCTGCCAATATGTATGTGTGTGTCTGTATTTCTGTCAATATGTCTGTGTGTGTCTGTATGTCTGTGTGTGTCTGTCAGCATGTCTCTGTGTGTATCTGTATGTCTGTCAGTGTGTGTATGTATGTCTGTCAGTGTGTCTGTCTGTGTGTGTCTGTCAGGGTGTGTGTGTGTGTGTGTCTATATGTCTGCCAATATGTATGTGTGTGTTTGTATTTCTGTCAATATGTTTGTGTGTGTCTGTATGTCTATTTTTGTGTGTGTCAGTGTGTGTATATATCTGTATGTCTGTCAGTGAGTCTGTATGTCAGTTTGTGTTTATCTGTATGTCTGTCAGTGTTATCTGTGTGTCTGCATTTGTATATGTGTGTCTGTCTATCTCAATGTGTATCAGTTTGTGTATATTTGTATCTGCATGTGTGTCAGTGTGTATATCTTCGGGTATGTGTATCATAGTGTGTGTGTCAGTGTATGTGCATATGTGCATACATCTCAGCATTCAAACACCAACACTACACACAAATACACCCCTGCTTGCAAACGTCAACACTACATACACACCCCTGCATTTAAATATGAACACTACATACAAACACACCTCTGTATTAGACACCAAAAATATATATAAACACACCACTGCATTCAAAAACCAACACTACACATAAATGCATGCTTGTATTCAAACATAAACGCTACATACAAACACACTGTTACATTCACACAAGCATAATCCATAAAAAACCATGCTTACATTCAAACACACAAATACTGCTCAGTGCTAAATACAATCCTGCAAGCATGGGAAATCAGTAGCATTGTTGAAGTTGCACGAAAGATGGGGATCTATCTTTTAAGTACCCTGTGTACATACACAGACATACATACACAGCCAGTCAAACATAGACATACAATCTGTAAGTCTCTGTATGACTGTCTGTATATGTATGTCTCTGTATGCCTTGTGTGTATGTCTCTGTATGACTGTCTGGGTATGTATGTGTGGCGGAACCAACCTCGCCACTGAGAACTGGAGAAGCCTGGATGCTAGCCTCCTGCCCAGTGATTATGGTCCCTGGGAGATATTGCCCTTTAAGGGACTGAATTGGGGCTTATGGACTGCTACCATACTGTACTGACCCTTTAAGAACTACTTTTGGGCATGTGGATTGTATAATACTGTCCCTAGCCCTTTAAATACTTTGTGGACAGATTGGTACTTTTGTATATGGCACTTTGGACACATTCGAAGCTGTCGAAGCTGTCGAAGCGGTCGAAGCTGTCGAAGTTACCGAAGCTACCGAAGTTGCCGAAGTCGTCGAAGTGGCCGGTTTCGGACAAAGGACCACGTGGCGGCGGCCATTTTAACTTCAAACACTGCCGACCCTTAACATCAACTCCACTTCGACTAAAGTCGAAGTACAGGCACACTTCGAATGGGACTTAGCCGTTTTTATGCCGGGAATTGACCGACCGCACAGCCCAAATCTATGGAACTGTTTTGGGCAAGAAAATGTGCTTGCGGTCGGTCATAAAAGGACTTCCGTGTAACTTTTGATCCACTGGAGGGATTTGCCTGAATTTTGGAAGTGTTTATGTTTAAAGTATGCTGAGTCTGAATATGTGATTTGTATGTGAATGTGATGTATGGTTTTGAAGTTACAGATATTGTGTAAAAGTTATGTTTTAAACTGTATAATAAGTGGATTATCTCTCAGGCTAAGGGGAGGGGATGTGTGGGTTGTACCATATCTCGGATTGGTTATTTTATGCCTCCCCCTGGGTGTGGCCTGTATGTGTGAGATGGAAATAAAAGCCAGGCTGGATGAGCCAGTCCAGAGTTCCTGTTTTACCCTCAAAGTGATGTGTCGTCTCATTATTGGGGGGAAGGATTTATTGCATGCTGTTCCAGTTGACTGCTAGGTGTACAAGCCTATTCGTATGGTTCCTATTCAATGGTCTACAGCATTTATATGCTTGGGAGAATTTAAAGGTTTCTCGGATTCGGTGATTATGGTGTCTGCCAGAGTGCTTGGAGTCCTCAGGAAGCACTAGGAGCATCCATTAATGGAGGTACCAAGTCGGGGTGCCAGGCGATCCGTTACAGTATGTCTCTGTATCACTGTGTATGTAGGTCTCTATATGCCTATCTGTATGTCTCTTTATGTCTGCATATGTATGTCTCTGTATCACTGTGTATGTATGTCTCTATATGTCTCTTTATGTCTGTGTCTGTATTTCTCTGTGTGCCTGTGTCTGTATGAATGTATGTCTGTGTTTATATGATAGTGTACCTGTATGTGTAGATTGTATGACTGTGTTTGTTTGATTGTGTGCCTTTTATGACTGTGTGACTGTATATCTTCGTGACTGTGTGCCTGAATAACTATGTCTGTGTGCTTGTATGGTTGTGTGTCTGTATGGTTGTATATTTGTGCATATATGTATTTTTGCCTGTACCTATGTCTATATGGGAGAAAGATAGATAGGGGCTGGAGGGTGGGGGGGCGGGGGTAGAACGAGAAATAAATAGGGGCTGGGGGAAGAAAGACAAAAAGGGGCTGGCGGGGAAGTAAGAAATACATAAGATGGGTTGTAAGAGACACGCTAAGGGGGGTGTAAGGCGCACAAAGGGGCAAAAAAGTCATACTCAAATTATCTCGAAAAAAGTATATGTAAGCAATCAGGGTATTTAGTGCTCAATTGTTTTTTAGAGGTCAACCAAATTGTGTATTCCTTAATTTGGTTCTAAACCTCAGTCATTTAGCAGTTTCCGAACAGGCTTAAAATCAATTATATATTTTCTGTGATTCAGAGGCTGTATTGTAAAATGTGATCATTGGTAAATCTTGACAAAAGAATGTCTGGATTTTTCGGTCTGGTTGCATTCCGATGGTCATGGGACTATGTTTATCTGGAGTTTAGTGAATAAAACAGATTGTTCGGAGTTAATTCATTTATTTAACTTTGCTGCAGTTAATTCATTTATTTAACTTTGCTGCAAATATTGGTAATTACTGTATCATTAGCGCATTTTCAAACTACTTCCATTTTGTACATATTTAACCAACAAAAAGTATTTTTCATAAGGAAGTTAATATATTTGCTGGGCATTTTTAGCGTTTTTTTGTGCTATATTCTCTGGTGGTCCGGTGGTGCAGTGCAGGCTCCTATTTGCTTGGATACTGTATTGGGCCCAGACTTCATGTTACACCTCTGGCACACAGGCAGCCTCTCCCTCTCTCGTGACCCCAGCATGCATTGTGTGCCACATGGAGCATTGCCATGAAAATCGTGGCAACGCTCAGACAGTCACAGCTTACAAGAAGACACTGCCAGAGGTGGATTCTGGAGTCTCTGTGCTACACAGCAGGAGCTCACAGTGCATTTATATAGAGGTGGATTCTGGAATCTGTTTGACCCCTTCTTCTCTATGCTACACAGCAGGCGCCCACAGTGCATATATATTGCAGGTATCATTATATATAAATATGCATATTGGGGGTATAGGGCCCGGACTTGCCTGGCCCCCCGGGTGGCCTGTGCCCTGTACAACTGTATTGGTTGTACTGCCTTGATGGAAACTCTGTCTTTGAGTTTAACATCTGTGGATGAAATTATTTGAATGGCTAATGAAGGATAATATTCATGAATTAATTCTGAGCAGTAATATCATCAGCGAGGACAACATGGTCAACATGATTTTATTAAAGACAGGTCTTCCCAAACTAACATAATTGCATTTTATGAAGATATTAGTAAATATATAGATGAGGGTGATCCAGGATATTTGATATACATGGATATTTCTGAGGCATTTGATACAGTTTCACACAAAAGGTTACTAGGAAAACTGAAATACCGTATATACTCGAGTATAAGCCGACCCGAATATAAGCTGAGGCCCCTAATTTTACCCCCAAAAACTGGGAAAACATATTGACTCGAGTATAAGACTAGGGTGGGAAATGCAGCAGCTACTGGTAAATTTCTAAATAAAATTAGATCCTAAAAAAATTACCGTATATTAATAGAATATTTATTTACAGTGTGTGTATATAATGAATGCAGTGTTTGCGTATGAATGCGGTGTGTGTCTATGAGTGCAGTGTGTGCGTATGAGTGCAGTGTGTGTATGAATGCAGTGTGTGTGCGTATGAGTGCAGTGCGTGTGTGAGTGCAGTGCGTGTGTATGAGTGCAGTGCGTGTGTATGAGTGCAGTGCGTGTGTGTATGAGTGCAGTGCGTGTGTGTATGAGTGCAGTGCGTGTGTGTGTGTATGAGTGCAGTGTGTGTGTGTGTGTATGAGTGCAGTGTGTGTGTGTGTGTGTATGAGTGCAGTGCGTGTGTATAAGTGCAGTGCGTGTGTATAAGTGCAGTGTGTGTGTGTGAGTGCAGTGTGTGTGTGTGAATGCAGTGTGTGTGTATGAGTGCAGTGCGTGTGTGTGAGTGCAGTGCGTGTGTATGAATGCAGTGTGTGTATGAGTGCAGTGTGTGTATGAGTGCAGTGTGTGTATGAGTGCAGTGTGTGTATGAGTGCAGTGTGTGTATGAATGCAGTGTGTGTTTGTGTATGTGTTGGGGGTGGGCATTTTGATTATTGTTATTTTATTATTTTAATCATTTTTTTGTTATATTATTTATTTATTTTATTAATTATCATTTTTATTTTTTTTGTTAGATTGTTATTTTTTTTAATTATTATTTTTTTATTTTATTATTATAAAATATTTGTTTTCGTCCCCCCTCCCTGCTTGATATATGGCAGGGAGGGGGGATCTCCTTCCCTGGTGGTCCAGTGGCATTGGCAGTTCAGTGGGGGCTGTGGGGGCTGGAAGAGCTGTAACTTACCTGTCCTGCAGCTCCTGTCAGCTCCCTCCTCCTCCGCGCCGCCCGTGCAGCTCTTCTGTCAGCTCCCAGTGTTAGTTAGAGATTTACACTGGGAGCTGACCAAGGTGGTGAACGGACGGCGCGGAGGAGGAGGGAGCTGACAGGAGCTGCAGGACAGGTAAGTTACAGCTCTGCCAGCCCCCACAGCCCCCAGTCTGTATTATGGGAATGCAAATTGCCATAATACAGACTATTGACTCGAGTATAAGCCGAGTTGGGGTTTTTCAGCACAAAAAATGTGCTGAAAAACTCGGCTTATACTCGAGTATATACGGGTAATTTTGTTTAAAGATAGAGTGCAAAGAGTAGTTGTAAATGGAAAAGTTTAAAATTGGTCTTAAGTAATACTTGGAGTGCCTATGGGTTATGTCCTTGGTTCACTTATCTTTAATCTGTTTATAAATGATCTTGAAGTGGGCATTGAAAGTAATTTGTTGTTTGTGGCGGGTGACATAAGACTAGGTAAGAAAATGCAGTCTGAACATGATATAACTTCTCTACAGAAGGGTTTGGATAAATTAGGGGACTGGGCTGGCAAGTGGCAAATGAAATTCAATACAGATAAATGCAGTCATTCATTTTGGCATAAGGAAACCACAAGCCACGTATACTAAATTAAATGGGGTTGAGTTAGGGAAATTAATTTTCTTGGTAACAATTATAGATCACAAACTAGGCAACAGTATACAATGCCGGTCTGCCATTGCAAAAGCTAGTAAGGTGCTTTCGTGTGTAGAAAGAGGAATTGATTCACGTGATTAAAATATAATTTTGCCTTCATTATTAGAATTTCTGTTACTTTGGAGTTTCATTGACGTGCAAATTCCTGACATTGCGTGCTTATTGAATCTCCAATATTGCACGGTATTGATTGTAAGTCTACATATATAGCTACTGTCATGTATGCATATTGTTGTTTGTTGACATGCACATACTAGCTATACCTGACACCCTTTAATAAAACGTTCAGATTCTAATGTCAAAATACATGTGGGAGGTGAATTAGCTTGGGTGTCCTGATATTATATATTATTGACCTGTGAGCAATGCAATAGTTACTTATGCAACACTAGCCATTTCTAGCCATTTGGGTTATGCGTGACCACTCATCTTTCTAAAACTCAGGAACCTGTGAGTCACACCATAAATTTATCTTCTTATGCACAATGAAAACTTTAATAAAATTCAGATTCACTAAGAAAATATAAATTTGCCTCCTTATAAATCAATGGTAAAACCTCAACTTGAATATGTGGTGCAATTTTAGGTGCCAGTTTTAAAGAAAGATATTGCAGAACTAGAAAAACTGCAGAGGTGAGCTACAAAATTAGTAAGGGGGATGAAAAACATTAGCTATGAAGAAAGGCTAGAAAAACTAGATTTGTTTTCTTCAGAAAAAGGCACCTCAGAGGGGATATGATAGCACTATACAAATATATACAGGGTTAGTACAAACTACTATGTTCTAAACTGTTCATTAGTAGATACATACAACAGAAAAAAGGGTCATACATTGAGACTTGAAGAAAGACATTTTTACTACAGCCTTTACAGCACTACAGTTACAGCAGAGCAAAGGTTCTTTACAGTGAGAACAACAGAAAGAGGTTGTCTTTTCAGATTCTGTAGATATAAAAAAAAAGGCTTTGATACTTTTTTTGCATTAACAGAATATTGAAGGGTATAATTGTATGTGAACAGGTTGTTGATCCAAGGAGAAATCTGATTGCCATTATGGAGCCAACAAGGATTTGTTCCCCTTTGTGTGGCATAATTAGAAATGGCTGCAATTGTTTTGTTTTTGCCTTCTTTTACATCAACAGCATAAAAGAATGAGTTTCAAGGTTGAACCTGATGGACTTTAGTTATTTTTCAACCTCGGCTATTATGTAAAAATGTAATTTATAGATGGTACTTTAACTTTGAGCCCTTAAATATTTCTCCTAGAACTGTTCCCAGACACTCATTGGGGCAGAAACATATGTTTTAACATAAACTGGTGGCAGCTAAATGTTGTATTACAAAAATTGTATATCACCCAAATCGTCTATTCATATGGTGCTTGATAATTTGATGATAGAGCATACAAAAAAAATGTCACATTGGGTGTTAAAGTCTCTTTCAAAACATTATGAAGTATGAGATAGATGGAGCCAGATGCACAATAACTCATATGCAGAGCAAGGTCAATATGTACATACATATGAGGCTTTATATTTAAATCTTGTACCTCTATTTCTCTATAACAATATGGTTCTTTAACCCCTTAAGACCGGAGTGCGTACTATTATGCCCTATTGTAAGCGGCTAATAGTAATAGTACGCCCTCCGTTTTTTTTTTTTACTAACCCGGTCGCCGGCGATCCCACGCCAGCGATCGCGGTTGGGGGGACTCCCAGGGAGCCCCCCGCAGCACGTCCGTCCTCCAGCAGCCCCCCCGGCCATGTGAGAGTGAGGTCCTTGCAAGGACCTCACAATCACATGGCTGGGTTAGCTGCCTGCTGCATTGCCAGCAGGGGGACTGCCTGTAATGACAGGTAGTCCCCCTGCTGGCTGGAAATAAATTAAATTAAAAGTTAATAAGTGTAAAAAAAAAAATATATATATATATATACTTAGATCATGTATATATATTATATATATATATAATCTAAGTATATATATACACATACACACACATACACCGTCTAGGTGTATTTTACTATTAATATATATATATAATTATATATATATATATATATATATATATATATTAATATCAAATTACATGTAGACTGATACTGATTAAATATATATATATATATATATATATATATATATAATTATTGTTATATATATATATATATATATATAATATAAAAAAAATATGTAAATACGTAAAAAAATAAAATTAAAAAAATAATTAAAAATAAATAATTAAAAAATATTTAGATGTGTGTTATTTCGTTCTAACTGTATTGTAATATTAATATATATATATATTTATATCAAAATACACATAGAACGAAATAATATATATATCTACATACATAAATATATACGTATATATCACTATATATATATATATATATACCTATATATTTAAAAAAAAAATATATATATATACATACATATATATATACACATACGGATATATATATACATATATTAATTCTACACATATATTTATGTAATATTTTTACATAATTAGGTATCTTAATTAATTACAATTAGCGGGACCTGGCTGTCAACCCATGCCGAAAGTATAGGGAATTTAATTTACTAGCACTATATTTAACCCTATAACTTTCCAAGACACCATAAAACCTGTACATGGGGGGTACTGTTCTACTCGGGAGAATTCGCTGAACACAAATATAAGTGTTTGTGACCAGTGTTTGTGACCAAATGGCTACTAAAAAAGACTGGACATACCACATTTGCAATACCTTGGGTTGTCTACTATTGCAAATGGTATGCCATTATGGGTGTAAATTTAATTCCTGGGCTACTATACAGTCTCAAAGGCAACGTAACCAATCTGGCGAATTTCAATTTCAAATGTAACGTGCTATATTTGACCCTGTAACTTCCCAAAACACCATAAAACCTGTACATAGGGTTTACTGTTTTACACGTGAGACTTTGCTGAATAAAAATATGTGTATTTTATTGCAGTAAAAGCAAACAGTATTATGACATTGACAGTAAAAATTTCATGTAGAACTAAAAAAATAAATAAAATTCTTATTTTCTCCCATGTTTTTTATATTAAATTATGTTTCATAGCTAAATATTTGATATTAAATGAAAGCCCTGTTTCCCCTGAATAAAATGATATATAATAAGGGGGGGGGTGTGCATTTAATATGAAAGAGGTGAATTACGGTTGGACAGACATATAGCGCAAACGCCAGGTTTTGTTTACGTTTTGTTTTGTTCACAACGTGTACATTTGGCTCAGTCCTTAAGGGGTTAAACTATATGTTCCTGCAACTTTATGCAAAACATTAATAAAAATGTATGCATTTAAAAAAAAGGATAGAGCATTGTTGTAAGATCGTGATGTTTTTCTTTTTGAGATACGGATGTTGTATATGTAATGGTTTCTTTCTTGCAAGTATTTGCATAAATATGCTTTTATTTTAAACAAAATGTTCCTAACTGGCAACAATGAGTGTGTTTTTAATCATACCAGGAATGTTTATATTGTTGTCAAATTAATAAATACTATCCATAATGATTTACAGTAGTATTTTCATAAAAATTGTGAGTAGTTGTCACTTGTATGTGTTAATTTGTGATAGATGCGACCTTCAAAGGGTTTTTGAAGTTATGTCACTTGTGATGAAATGTTATCCGACCTGTTGAATTGAAGTATGATATATTTTGGTAGATTATGTCCGTTTGACATGTTATGTGTTATGACATCCGTCTTTTAATCCTACATCATTTTTGTTACTGTATTTTTGGCTTTAATTTTTCCCTGGAAGTCATTTTTTTATTTCATGTTTTTGCAACTGATTATGCTCCTTATTTTTCGTGTGTCTGACTCGATGTGACTTTGATGTAAACAAAAATGCCTTCTCTTCTTATTCATCACGTTTTCAATTAAAACGTTTCATGTGTTCTGTGTGTTTTTAAAATGTAGTCTTTTCACTCTTTTGCTTTCTTTAGATTCTTTTATATGTGTGTGTGTTATTTCCATTACAGTATATTTTGCACTGATTGAATCCAGGCAACACTGGAGCACTGGTAAAGAGAGCAAATATAAATGAAGCATACTGTAATGCCAAAAAAGATCAGGGAATGCGGATGCTTGCATGATATCAATGTTAGAGGATATTGAACTCTAAAATATTTTTTCCATATATGATAGATTGCATTATCATATGAACATAATGTCAGTGCCATGTATATTAAAAAGGCAAGAGTGTGTGTTCACAAAATTGGCTCTTAATCACATTTTAAAGGATTTAGGCCTCATTATTTTTTAAGATACATTCATCAACTATATTGTCTAGACTCATGTTTTGATGAATAGTAAGTGTATCCAATTAATGGTGTTTTTTCCTGATGTCATGGGTCAAATAAAGAGTGAGAATGCCATATAGATCTAAGCAAAAAGTAAACAGTGACCAGATGATGTATTCATGTATTCCATTCTGTGATAGCTGTGTCTGAGACCCGATTCATAATCATGTTGATATCTGAACATAGACTGACAATACACTTCCTTTGTATCCATTCTGGATAATAGTTTGATGCCTATATAATTAAATAAATTAAAATTGCCTAGAGAGAAATACAAGGAAATAAAAACACATATACAATGTATACTGTGACAGACAGCCTGGCACCCTGACCGGGTACCTCCGTCAATTGCTGCTCCCTAGTACTAACGAGTACCATAAGAACTGCATTTTGAAGGATTTAGGCCTCATTATTTTTTAAGATACATTCATCAACTATATTGTCTAGACCATGGTTCGTCAATGATTAAGGCGCACTTCAAATAGTCGAACGGGACCGTTCGTGCACAAAGTCAGTGTTGAAGTGTGTTTGGTAGATTATTTCTACCGAACAGTGCTCTGTTCGTGCATATTTAGCCGAACCTAGATGGAGGTGGAAGTCCCAGCGGTGTTCGTGCCATCGAGTGTCCGATTTTAGTTCCATGAACTCAACGGCAAAGCACAGCTGACCACATTCGATTAAACAAGATGGCCGCCGCCACGTGTTCGACTATACGAACGGCAACCACCCAGCCATTCTTCAATTCAGCTGCGGTTAACCACAGCTTGTGGAAGGTTAACAGGCTGCACACTCTACTTGCGGGTGGTCTGGCTGTTCGACAGTTTGTTCAATAAACAAACACCCTAAGCCTAATCCATTCGGTAAGCCCCATATAATGCACCATAGCAGGGAATAAGGCACGAACAGGGTTTTTAGCCCCAAAGTTCACAACAGGGCCATAGTCACAGGGCAAGAGGCTGGAGAGCAGGCCTCTCCAAATCCCAGTGACGAAGGTGCTTTCATCACATATACAAGATACAAAAAGTCCTTAAAATAGCCAAGAAATCTGTTACTGCTTGTTAGAAGTATGTCTTTCACATTCCCTTATGCAACTGTTTAACAGAAAACCCTAAAAAGCACAAAAAGGAAAAGGCCTCTATGGTGTTATATAGTTTATTCAATGAAAAGGTCTATATATACAAACAAATACAACCCTCCCTTCTCCTGATGCAGTGTACTCACAGGATGTGCCTTTCCAAAGATAACATGATAAAAGAAAGATGTTTCATAAAAATTGTCAGATCCGTGTCTGAACCATGTGGATGTAAAGTGCTCAGTGCATGGAAACAGCAAAGGCACGGAACCAGTGGAGGATTATGCATAGGGCACGTGGGGCAGCACAGCACCACTTTTTATGTGGAAAAAAAAATATATATGCGGTAGTTTTACACCATATTTTTGATTTATTTCTGGGGGAAGTAGTCTGTGTGTGAGTGTCACAATAAACAATAAAAAAAAATCTATGTTTGTTTAAACTATAATAGGTTTCAGTACTGGAAGCCCCCCCTATCATTTTTGTCAACTGCTTTCTTAAGAGCAATCAGGCATGTATAATGAATTGGACTGGTTTAAAAACTGTCCTGTTTCAGTATGTAACTAACCCAGAGACAAATGTATACATAATTATATATACATATACACACTATCCACTTATAACTTACTATATTATATTAATCGTATATAATTAGTACTGTTAATAATATAGAATATTCATGGATATAATATCAATGAAGAAATATAATATTATTTACTAATGTTAGTGGAGTATAAATAATCTTAAACACAGTTTCACACAGGAAAACCAGACATCGAATGACAGATAACACTAAGTAATTAATTTTACTTTCTAAAAAAAGACAAAAAACTGAACATTACTAGTTCCATTGCAAGAAAAGGGTGAAATTAAGGTTAGGAGGTGTCAATTCTAAAATTATGACACCAAATTGCAGACGCTCTGACTGGAAAAAACTAAGAAAATTCTTTGAAGTGACATGTCTGTGATGAATAGCAGACATAAAAGATAATAAAAAATTACGTCAAACGCATCACCAAATTCAGCTAACCCATTATACAAAGAGGTAAATGGACCCCCATACAAGAATTTTTGGTGATGTAATTGCACCATCTACTGACCAAAAACTAGATGATAAGACACACCTACAATTCACCATTGGTCCTATCAACTAGTGACGTTCAGAGAGTTTTCCCCTTTAACAGTAAGGACAAAGGGAAGAGAGGGAGATTCTGACTTTTTGAAACATATTCTGACTCTCAAACTCTTGGGGACTTACACATTCTGACTCCTGGACTGTACTCAAGAAACTCTCAACACTCTCTTGGACACACCTAATTTTTACTATTACCCTTTCCAACTAACACAACTTCAGAACTCTGAAAACTTTTCAATTTTCACAATTCTCATCATACTTGCATTCGAAATTCCTGGGACATATCTACACATCTGACATAAAATCGACAACATAACTGGTAAATATGCTGGTTTTATTTAATTAAATTAATTCAATTTTTACTAATAGCAGGAATATATATTGAATAAATATAGGTCAGATTTCAATTATTAGAAATCATAATTAGCTAAGGAATGTATGGTTATAAAAATTCCATTCCTGCAGGTGGAATAAAGATAACGATATATTAACGGTAAGTTTGCCAAATGTTAGCATACCAAAATTTTATCCAGAGGTATTGACTTATTCTGATATAAGATAGTGAATCCTAATTAGGAAAGTTAAAATTTTGCAAACATAAAATCTGGGTAGAATTATTCTTATTGGATGGACAAAGGAATGGTCAAATGATCTGGTATGAACATTACTTTAATTGTAAAATTGCAATATAATGAGGATTGTAGCCAGCAGTGGAAGAGTTAATTCAGCATGATTTCACTGTCAGCCAAAGTTTTTATTGCTTTACGCTGCACTGCTGTGTGTTCAGTGAAGTTTTGTCTTCTCTGTGAATTTGGTTTTTAAGTGAAGTGTCCCATCATAAATCTTATTGTTAAATTGCATACAACTGTTGCTTTTAGCTGTCTATGTTGTGAAACCATTGCCATATTGTATAACTATATTATACCTAATTATTCATTGATTATCACGCATGTTACATATTATTATTATTTTTATTATTATTGTCACAATAAATTATATTTTATAATTAATTTGTGATTACTGTGTGAAGTAAAAATCCTAGAGTGAAACTTCCTCTAGGATCTAAGAGAAGTAAAATTGTGAGTAATTCTCAGCTTTATATCATTGTTCGGGGAACAGTGCCAAGATATCAATTTTTGATATAATAAAAATTAATAAATCAATTGTTGATAATTTTTATGAAAATATTATTTTTAATATTTATCATCCCATAAATATCCTCACAAGCCACAACAATAAAACCACTGACAGGTGAAGTGAATAACATTGATTATATCATTACAGTGGCACCTGTCAAGGGGTGGGATATATTAAGCAATAAGAGAACATTCAGTTCTTGAATTTCATGTGTTGGAAGCAGGAAAAATGGGCAAGTGAAAAGATTTGAGCGAATTTGACAAGGGCTAAATAGTGATGTCTAGACAACTGGGTGAGAGCATCTCCAACATGGCAACTCTTGTGGTATGATCCTGGTATGCAGTGGTTAGTACCTACCAAATGTGGTGCAAGGAAGGACAACCAGTAAACCAGCATCGGGGTCATGGGTGCCCAAGGATCATTAATGCATGTGGGGAACGAAGTATAGCCCATCTGGACTGATCACACTGAAGTGCTACTGTAGCTCAAATTAGTGAAAAACATAATGCACACAATGCATCGCAGTTTGTTGCGTATGGGGTTGCATAGTCGCAGACTAGCCAGAGTGCCCATGATAAACCCTGTCCACCATCGAAAGTGCCTTCAATGGGAACGTGAGCATCAGCACTGGACCATGGAGCAATGCAAGAAGGTTGGCTGGTCTGATAAATCCTTTTTTTTTAGATCAGGTGCATGGCCAGGTGTGTGCACGTTATTGACCTGGGGAAGAGATGGCATGCACTACAGGAAGAAAACAGGCCGGAGGAGACAGTGTTATGCTCTCGGTAAGATTCTGCTGGGAATCCTTGGGTCCTGGCATTCATGTGAGTACAGAGTGGAGATACTATCTCAATTGCGTTAAACCAAAACATATTTGGAATTATCATAAGACTCCACTCCCTCCATCATGTGAACACTTGACCAAGTGCAAGAAGCTATTTGTCCACCAACCTATATTGTTTCCTTAAACAACAGAATCCAAGAACCCCAATTATCTACACTTTACCAAAGATGCAAACAAATATTACCAAACACAACATTCTTCATGCCACCCCACCCCACAATAGCTCAGACACTATAAATTTGGAGGCAGGTGAGGGACTCATCTAACTTCTCCCCATACCCTCCCCCTGTACCCACTGACCTCCAACCCTCTGTTTCCACCTGGGCTCCACAATCATTAATTTGATTTTATTCAGGTACCATAGAGAGCACCCTGCCTCCGTTTAACACCAGTCTTAGAAACCTCCGCATATCATGACGTGTATAGACCAACCATCTGCCCTACAGTCTTATCAGTTCCTTAATTTGTCACATTTCCTCCACACTACCAACAGTCTTTTAACTGGGGGCCGGGAGCTCACAAAATTTGAGACCCACATATTAACCCCATAAGCACACATAAGATAAATATTCTGTCATGATTCCCTTTTATTCCAGAAGTTGTGTTCTTAAAGGGTTAAAACACATCAACATCTACTCATAATGTATAAACTACAAAAGAAAGACTACAAACTTCCACCGCCACACTTTACCAGATACTGGACACAAGAACTAAATATTACACTCCCTTCTAAAGACTGGGAGACAATATTCCTAAACATACATAAGACATTAATTTGCAATTCTATACAAGAAAGTAACTATAAGAAAGTCTCATGATGGCACTATTTTCCAGTCAAATTACACAACCTTTTCCCTAGCACGATAGATACATGCTGGAGATGCAATCAATCAATACAACAGCCCATATTTGGTGGCAATATCCTGAAATCCAGGAATACTGGAAATGGGTAGTGGCTATGATAATAACTGTAACAGAAGTCAATTTGGCCTGGGAGCACAAGGGAGATTGGGGGTGACGGACAGCACCCACATAGTCAAAAAAGGTTACAATCAAAAACAGATCAATTTTTTGATTGTAACCAAGAGAAATAGGAATGAGCTTCTAGCGGATGGCCCTAGTAATAAGAAGAAAAAAACAGGGGAGAATTTCAAACAGGCTTTTTTCACACAATACAGTGTAGACCATTCAAAAATACAGAGGAGTTTGTATACATTTTGGCCTATTTTATTGGAGGATCCCATTTTGGGGGAACACCTATCTAATAGACCAAAAATCATTTATAGGCAACAACAAAACCTCAAAAATATACTAGCACCTAGTTATGCCCTAAGGAATGGATCCACAAGTAAAAATAAAAAATAGCTAAAAGGTTTTAAGGGTTGCAAAAGCTGTAAAGCGTGTTCACAAGTTAACACGGACAAAGTTACTTCATATACAGGGAGTGCAGAATTATTAGGCAAGTTGTATTTTTGAGGATTAATTTTATTATTGAACAACAACCATGTTCTCAATGAACCCAAAAAACTAATTAATATCAAAGCTGAATATTTTTGGAAGTAGTTTTTAGTTTGTTTTTAGTTATAGCTATTTTAGGGGGATATCTGTGTGTGCAGGTGACTATTACTGTGCATAATTATTAGGCAACTTAACAAAAAACAAATATATACCCATTTCAATTATTTATTTTTACCAGTGAAACCAATATAACATCTCAACATTCACAAATATACATTTCTGACATTCAAAAACATAACAAAAACAAATCAGTGACCAATATAGCCACCTTTCTTTGCAAGGACACTCAAAAGCCTGCCATCCATGGATTCTGTCAGTGTTTTGATCTGTTCACCATCAACATTGCGTGCAGAAGCAACCACAGCCTCCCAGACACTGTTCATAGAGGTGTACTGTTTTCCCTCCTTGTAAATCTCACATTTGATGATGGACCACAGGTTCTCAATGGGGTTCAGATCAGGTGAACAAGGAGGCCATGTCATTAGATTTTCTTCTTTTATACCCTTTCTTGCCAGCCACGCTGTGGAGTACTTGAACGCGTGTGATGGAGCATTGTCCTGCATGAAAATCATGTTTTTCTTGAAGGATGCAGACTTCTTCCTGTACCACTGCTTGAAGAAGGTGTCTTCCAGAAACTGGCAGTAGGACTGGGAGTTGAGCTTGACTCCATCCTCAACCCGAAAAGGCCCCACAAGCTCATCTTTGATGATACCAGCCCAAACCAGTACTCCACCTCCACCTTGCTGGCGTCTGAGTCGGACTGGAGCTCTCTGCCCTTTACCAATCCAGCCACGGGCCCATCCATCTGGCCCATCAAGACTCACTCTCATTTCAACAGTCCATAAAACCTTAGAAAAATCAGTCTTGAGATATTTCTTGGCCCAGTCTTGACGTTTCAGCTTGTGTGTCTTGTTCAGTGGTGGTCGTCTTTCAGCCTTTCTTACCTTGGCCATGTCTCTGAGTATTGCACACCTTGTGCTTTTGGGCACTCCAGTGATGTTGCAGCTCTGAAATATGGCCAAACTGGTGGCAAGTGGCATCTTGGCAGCTGCACGCTTGACTTTTCTCAGTTCATGGGCAATTATTTTGCGCCTTGGTTTCTCCACACGCTTCTTGCGACCCTGTTGACTATTTTGAATGAAACGCTTGATTGTTCGATGATCACGCTTCAGAAGCTTTGCAATTTTAAGAGTGCTGCATCCCTCTGCAAGATATCCCACTATTTTTGACTTTTCTGAGCCTGTCAAGTCCTTCTTTTGACCCATTTTGCCAAAGGAAAGGAAGTTGCCTAATAATTATGCACACCTGATATAGGGTGTTGATGTCATTAGACCACACCCCTTCTCATTACAGAGATGCACATCACCTAATATGCTTAATTGGTAGTAGGCTTTCGAGCCTATACAGCTTGGAGTAAGACAACATGCATAAAGAGGATGATGTGGTCAAAATACTAATTTGCCTAATAATTCTGCACTCCCTGTAGCAGTTTTGTGACAGGGAAATCCTTTCCTATTAAATCAGAAATTGGCTGCCGCACTACCTGTGTGGTATATCTTCTCCAGTGCCCATGCGGCAGCCAATATGTTGGCTGCACAAAAAGATGTCTAAAAGTAAGACTTCTAGAACATATAAATAATATAAAGAAACGATTGGAGACCCACTCAGTCCCACTCCATTGTAACAGTTGCCCATCTTTTTGTTTGAAGGGACTGCGCTGTATAGGGATAGAACAAATCCAATCCCACTGGAGAGGGGGTAACAAAGAGAAAAGACTGGCACAAAGAGAATCTTTTCGGATTCACAGGTTGCGCACTCTCACCCCTAGGGGTTTGAATGTGGACATGGATATCGTTTGTTTTTTTAATTAATTGAATGTATATATCTTTAATCAAATACACAGTAAAATATAATATAATATAATAATTTAATATAACACTATTTTAGTAGTAAAATGTATATTTCTTATGTCACCTTTTTTGGAATGAACATTGAGTGTTCAACCATTTATGCGATTCTACACAATATGGATATGTAACCGAATATATGAATAAATATTCATGTCACTTCACATTAATGGTGATATAGTCATTTCAGTCTTGAGTAAATTTTGATTGTTTAATTATTTGTTTAATTATCCTATATAACATGGACGTGCAATTGAATATAGGAAAATGGACATTTTATGTCACTTTTTTCAAATGAATTCACAATTGAGAATGTGAATTCATTCTATAATGTCACTTTAATGGATATTATGATAACAATATTGTCACTAATATACGAATTCACTATTATCATTGATAAATTAATTATGGTTGACGGCTAATATGATAAAAAATGTTGTTGCTAATGTATGAATTCATTTTCAGTATTAGTAGTTATCAAGTAAAATTATAATTAAAATCAGTATTATTGGTAATGTATAAATTCTCTATCAGTATCACTAATGACTAAGTAAAATTACAATTGATATAATGAATGATTGACTTGGATGGGAAGTTTTTTCATTCATTTTAACTGGTTAATGCTATCATTACACTTAGAGGACGTATTTAGCAATTTATTTAACAATTTAGATTGAGATATTTTTCTAATGTGATCAAAGAACACATTCTAATAGTTTTTTATTCCTAGTGCCTGAGTTACACATTAGATGCTTCTTTAAGCCGTTATAAATGCTGCGGAACGCACAGCCATTTTGCTTCCCGAGCATGGAACGCATAAAGATCACGTGACCGCAATTATACACGTGACGCATGACGTACGACGTGGCGCATGACGAATGCGGAAGTGGCTGGAGCTTCGAACGGACCCGGCTTTTTCATTGCGGCTAAACAGCTACACCTGAGAGGAAGATTCCGGCGAATCGGAAGCAGGCATGGGGAAGACACCCACTATTCCACCAATGACTTGGCGGGCTTAGCCCTATATAATAGCTTTTGATTGTTAGCGTTTTTAGGATGCTGTTTTATGTACCTGTAAAATTTGATTTACTGAAAGAGGTCCCTGAGGAAGTCCTTGCTGTAGAAGGACGAAACGCGTAGGACCAGCATCTCTTTCTTATATTGTTTTTATTATATTTTATTCAATTTAACCTTTTTCAAGTGAATAAATCGCCTTTAAGTATTCCTTTGGTTGCTGTTTGTGAGATTTCATGCTGACCTGGATACCCTATCGGCTATCACTTGAGGAGGGAATTTTAAAGGAACACACCCCCCATTTCCATCAAGGGGAGGCACCTATAATACGCTTTATTATTCTGGAATATGTAAGTGCATTCTGATCACTGGCAATTTTCACTATATTTTATTAGCAATATTTGCACTATGTTTTGTTCTCTATTATAGGTACACTAGCAATATCCCAAAATATCCCATCAACTATATAGTCCTGCATTTTGGTTATCAGCTGGGAGATAACCCTGGGAGGCCGTGTACCTATCAGTTAAGTTAAAGTTTTTTTTGTGGTTTTTATCACTTTTCCACGGGTGTCCGTGTTGTTTGTTATTTGATTTTTGGATATGTTTGTGTTTTGTTTTAGTGTTTTGAAGGTATTTTGGCTGGGTTTGTAAAAAAATATGTTTTCTGTGCCTGGAGATAATTGAGTTTAATACAGTGTTGCCTCAATTATCTCTCAGGCACAGGGGAGGGATTGACCTATTTTGTATGGGAGTGTCTTGTGTGTTTGTTTTTACTGTTCTCTAATCTCAGATCCAGGGGGGAGCGCCCCTTGCATGGGCACCTGCATATAAGGCCAGTTGTGGCTGCCATTAAAGAGATTTGTTTTACCCTTCATGAAGTTTACACTCTTGTTTGTGGGATTGGAGAACTATATTCACTCTGGGGATTGCTATAATCACTATACTCCCTTGGCTTACAATGACTGCTCTTGTAAGAGCAGCCTGCTTTGCTTTCTGGACTAGGAAAGGTCTACCCACTGGAAGCTGGACCTGGTCTTGGGTCCAGGGTGGGTGGAGGACAGCGAGACCCCAACCAAGCTACAGCGGTTTGTGGGGGTTATGGTTTTTATGGTGTCCAATGCGGTGCTTATGGTACTCAAGGATTACTAGGAAGCAGCGATTGATGGAGGTACCCAGTCAGGGTGCCAGGCGGTCCGTCACAGTTTAGATGCAAGTTTTTCTATGTGGAGGCCAAAATAAAGATTGAGGTCTAACAACATACCCAAGTATTTGAAAGAGTGGACTGCGGTCAGTGTGCTATTTGATTTTGTTTTGATGGATAGGTGGGAATTGTGTAATTTGTGTAATTTAGGTACTGTTCCAAAGATCATTGTGACAGTTGTGTCAGTGTTTAGGAAGAGTTTGTTTTTTGCGACCCACGTTTCTACCTTTGTAAACTAGTCTTTTTTCATAGATTACTGTGTCGTCTGCGTACATGTGTACATTTGAGGATTTTCAGACATTAGGCAAATCATTTATAACTTATATGAATAGTAGGGAGCTGAGAATGGAGCCTTGGGGAACACCATGTGTGAATGGGAGAGGGAGTCGCTGTCAGAAATTAACACATATTGTGAGCGATCTGATACATATGGCCGAAACTAGTTTGGCGGACAATCACCAATACCTGAGTTTTTGAGTTTGTGCAGTAGAATGTCTTGGTCTACTGTGTCAAAGGCCTTTGCAAAATCAAGGAAAACTGCTTAGTTAGGTCTCTTTGTTCCATGCTAGTTTGGATGTAATTGCAAACTTTTTAGAGGGTAATTGTAGTGGAGTGATTCAGTGAAAACCGGATTGATCAGGGGTCAGATAGTTAGTTTGTTGGCAATACGCACATAGTTGCGCATGGACGCATTTTTCTAAAAATGTTGACAATACTGGGAACAATGATATTGAGTGATAGTTAGAAACCAAAGTAGTGTCACAACTTTTATGGATAGGCACTACTCTTGCAGTCTTCCAAATTTTGGGTATGTATCCAGACACCAAGGATTCGTTAATTAGGGTTGTGACAGCCAGGTTAGCAATTGCCGGCGCACTGACTTTCAACAGCATTGCTGGGATTTTATCAGCTCCAGACTGTTTTTTTATTTTTAGATTAGGTGTTTCTTAATGACACTAAGAGGTACAGGTCTAAAATTGAACTTGTCTATATTGGGTCTTTGCAAATTTAGTGGGGCCTGATCCATATTTGTAGTTTCAGAATGAGTGTAATTTATTAGCTTGGCAATCAGGGTAGTGGAGCATCTGACAAAAGAATTGTTAAAGGTATTTGCTACATCTAAGGGAAGTTGCAGGGTTTGGTTATCCACTTTGACAGTGGAGGGTTGGGAGCGGATTGGGGGAGTTTGTAATTTATTTATGACTTTCCAAAAGTTTCTAGAGTTTGATATGTTATTGTTCAGATTTTCACAGAAATATTGGGCCCCTAGGCCAATTGTATTTGTTTTGTGCATATATTTCACCATTGTCCACATGCACAGTGATCATTCATAGAGCCAGTACGCTTGAACTTTGACCACAATGAATCCCGAAAACTGGAACATTTGGAATGAGGTCAGCTGTTATCCAATTCATATGTGCCCCTTTTACTCTCACCTTACTCAGCGGGGCATGCAAATTCCAAACTTGAGTTCAGGCCGAAAGAATTGAACTGCACAGTCTAGATCTGGGATAAAGTTTAATCTGTGCCATGGGAGGTTCTTGATGTCATTTAGAAAGGATTCAAGATTCATTTTTTTTAAGGACCTGGTGATTTTAACCTTGGGAGAGAATTTAGTAGCCTTTATTTTGTGCACGCAGTACACTAAACAGTGATCATTGAAACTGTTAGGGAGAACACCTGCCTCCTGGATTATATCAGGAGAAGTGGAGAGAATCCAATCGAGCATGGTATGGTTATGACTTTTAAAGTTTATGCGATTTGGGGAGGATATTAATTGCGTTAGCTGCAAAGTCTTAAACAGCAAGCAAGAACTATTATTTTTAGGATTCAGCCAATCAATATTAAAATCTCCAAAGACCAACAGTACACTTTTTCTTGCATAAGTCAATGTGGAACAATTAACCTCCCACCTAATATGGAGTAGTAGAAACGTAGAAAATGATAATTATTTAATTTAATTTAGATATGGAGAATATTGGTAGCAGTGGGATTTCTTTATTCATAATACATTTACAGAAAGAATTCAGGGGTTTAAAATTACTGCTTCTGCCATGCCTAGAGAATATTGCAGGGCATTATACAGTATGTAGAATCTAGAAACTAGAATCCTTTATCGGTATCCTATGTTTGAAATAATGCAGTTTACATTTTACTTGAAATTGCAAACAATTTAAACAGAGTTCAGAAGGAGAAAGGGTTGTTTGGCTGAACATTAAATTTATTTCAAGCATTTGCATTTCCTTTTTAGTAAATACAAGGGAAGAAATTTTTTAAAGAAACCCCATGGTGGTACATGGGGTTTCCAAATGTGCTGTCCATCAGCAACTAATTGAGTAAACTGTTGAAGCAGGCATGTGGTTAATGTTTCCATAGAAACAGTTCCCATAGTATCCAATGTCAAAAAGAAGGCATATGCAATAAGGATAAAAGAGATCAACTGAACAAGACAAGCCATGGTTTGCTTCTTTTTTTGAAAAAACAGCATTGTCTGTGTTGCCAGGATCTATTCGGTGAATACAAGGTATTCTGGTGCAGATCGCAGGAAAATGAAAAGTACAACTAAATATCTGAAGCGTTAAATAAATGTTGGCATTTTAAAATGTTTTTCTTGGCAGCATCATTCTTGTATTATAGACAGTGCTATAGGTGGAGTAATGCTTACGACAATTGTGAGAATGAGGTTTTAGATGGTTTCTGACTTTGCAAAATACAGAATAGTTTATATGACAATTACGGTTCTAGGCTGGAGATATGCTGCTTGGTGAAACACTAGTGTGTGGAACTCTTTTTTTAATCTACTTGAAACCCAAGCTTTATAGAATGATATAAGTGATTTTGATTTAATGAAATTAATATCTTTAAAGGATTTCGTGAGGAAGCATATATATGGCTAAAAAATATAAAATAAATAAATTGACGGCGGATTAAAAGGTAGGCCATGAAATTAAAAATAAGAAAGGGCATTAAAGCATTTTAATTATATAAATCAGAGGCATCCTACATAAAATACACAGAAGCCAATAATGCCTGGATGGGCAAAACTAGAAAATAAGAAAGAGATAGCCAAAGAATGTCAAGACCAAACCCCAAAAGTGTAACACTGAAATCAGTGATGGTGTGCTATGAAATAAAAACCAGAAGAGGCAGAAATGTTTAAATAATTGTTTTTCTTCATTATATATCGAGGAGGAACATATGACAAGTACAAATAATAGCTGCAAAAAAACTTGCAGAAAAATTGTGTTTGGATAACTCAAGACAAGGTGCAGCAGCAACTAAAGAATGTTAATGTAAACAAAGCTCTGGGGCTTGATGATATTCACCCATGTGTACTTAGTAAGCTAAGTGTGGAAATAAGTGAACAGAACAGAACCTCTGTTTTCCATTTTTCAGTATTATTTTCTTACAGGACTGGAGAAAGGAAGATGTAGTTCCTATATAAAAAAAAAAGGGTTTAACATTTTTGCCTTGAAATTATAACTTCTATTGCTGGGAAAGTATTTGAAGGATTATTAAGTTATAATATTCAGGAATTTATTGATCAGCGTGTTGCAGTTGGTATGATCTACTTGGATTTTGTCAAGGCATTCAATATAATTCCGCACAAAAGGTTAATGTTCAAACTAAAAGAAATTGGTCTAGATGAAAATTATTGTTATTGGGTGGAACATTGGCTTAAAGTACAGAGAGTTGTCATTACTGGTACATTTTTAAGCTGAACAAAAGTGATAAGTGGTATCATTCTGGCTCTGATCTGGGAGCACATATATTCAATATATCTATAAATGATCTTGAAATAGACTTTGAATGCCATGTTTCAATGTTTGCAGATGACACAAAACTAGGCAAGGTAATACAATGCAAGCAGGATAATAGTTTGTTAGATAGATTTAGATAGACAAATAGATTAGGGGACTAGGCATGTATTGTAGATAAATGCAAAGTAATGCACAAGCAGCCTACCCTAAAATCTGGAGAATTAGGGATACCACCACATGAGAAGGATTTGGGGATTGTTATAGACAACAAACTAGGCTACAATGTGCAATGTCAATCAGCAATTGCTTAAAGTATTGTCATGCATTAAAAGAACATTAATTTTTTGGATAAAAATACAATTTTGCCTTTTTTTTAATTAATGGTAAGAACATACCTAAGCTGTGTAATTGTAGGCACCTAATCTAATAAGGGTATTATTTAGCACTTTTGATAATGTAAACAAACTTATGACATGACAGCCCTCGGTAACTAGTCACAACCCAGTATGTTGTATATACAGTTGCAAGAAAAAGTATGTGAACCCTTGGAATGATATGGATTTCTGCACAAATTGGTCATAAAATGTGATCTGATCATCATCTAAGTCACAACAATAGACAATCACAGTCTGCTTAAACTAATAACACACAAAGAATGAAATGTTGCCATGTTTTTATTGAATACACCATGTAAACATTCACAGTGCAGGTGGAAATACTATGTGAACCCTTTGATTTAATAACTGGTTGAACCTCCTTTGGCAGCAATAACTTCAACCAAACGTTTCCTGTAGTTGCAGATCAGATGTGCACAACGGTCAGGAGTAATTCTTGACCATTCCTCTTTACAGAACTGTTTCAGTTCAGCAATATTCTTGGGATGTCTGGTGTGAATCGCTTTCTTGAGGTCATGCCACAGCATCTCAATCGGGTTGAGGTCAGGACTCTGACTGGGCCACTTCAGAAGGCGTATTTTCTTCTGTTTAAGCCATTCTGTTGTTGATTTACTTCTATGCTTTGGGTCATTGTCCTGTTGCAACATCCATCTTCTGTTGAGCTTCAGCTGGTAGACAGATGGCCTTAAGTTCTCCTGCAAAATGTCTTGATAAACTTGGGAATTCATTTTTCCTTCGATGATAGCAATCCGTCCAGGCCCTGATGCAGCAAAGCAGCCCCAAACCATGATACCCCGACCACCATACTTCACAGTTGGGATGAGGTTTTGATGTTGGTGTGCTGTGCCTCTTTTTTGCCGCACATAGTGTTGTGTGTTTCTTCCAAACAACTCAACTTTGGTTTCATCTGTCCACAGAATATTTTGCCAGTACTGCTGTGGAACATCCAGGTGCTCTTGTGCAAACTGTAAATGTGCAGCAATGTTTTGTTTAGACAGCAGTGGCTTCCTCTGTGGTATCCTCCCATGAAATCCATTCTTGTTTAGTGTTTTACGTATTGTAGATTCGCTAACAGGGATGTTAGCATTTGCCAGTGACTTTTGTAAGTCTTTAGCTGACACAATCCTAGAGCCAGTGACATTTGTAAATCTTTAGCTGACACTCTAGGATTCTTCTTCACCTCATTGAGCAGTCTGCGCTGTGCTCTTACAGTCATCTTTACAGGACGGCCACTCCTGCCACTCTAGCAGCAGTGCTGAACTTTCTCAATTTATAGACAATTTGTCTTACCGTGGACTGATGAACAGCAAGGCTTTTGGAGATACTTTTATAACCCTTTCCAGCTTTATGCAAGTCAACAATTCTTAATTCGTAGGTCTTCTGAGAGCTCTTTTGTGCAAGGCATCATTCACATCAGGCAATGCTTCTTGTGAAAAGCAAACCCAGAACTGGTGTGTGTTTTTTTATAGGGCAGGGCAGCTGTAACCAACACCTCCAATCTCATCTCATTGATTGGACTCCA